>NC_138199.1:22643043-23239249 GCF_964194105.1 Spermophilus citellus | reverse complement strand
TCAGTCCTTTTCTGCTATACTCAGCTTCATGATGGGAGAGAGGAGATGAGGAAGGAGGACTCGTCCTTCACCAGACCCTCAGCCTAGCTCCCTTTCCCCCTGTTCAGGGTTCTATCTGGGGCTCTCAGACTCAGCTCTGTCTTGAGCATACCCTGTCTTGAGCATACTTGGAAGGCAGTGGACCTTCTGGAATGCAGGACTTTGCCAGGGCCTGCAGTCTGACAGGATGCTTGGGAAGAGGGGAAACTAAGTGGTGAGGTCCAGAAAAGGGAGCTTGGGTTCTAAGGGCCTAGACTCCTGAGTTTTTCCCTGAGCAGGTAAGGAAAGAAGCCATTCACCAAGGATCTGATCACTGAGATGAAAAAGCACCAACACAAAAATAGAGGAATTGCCTGGTGGAATCAGCAACCTAGGGCAGGGTGAGGCAGTGAGACCCCCCATGGCTGCTGCTGAGACCACTGCCCCCTCACTGGCCCCTAGCAGTGTCATCATAGGCCTCCAGGAGGGGAAAGATGTGGGCAGTGAACTGAGATGCAAATTAATTTATTATTAAATTAATTATTAACCTTTTTAAGACCCCTTCCCCTGTATACTTTGCCCCAGAGGGCAGCTACCCGAGGGTGAGGACTGAATGAAGATTTGGGGGGAATTGGCAACAATGACACATCTCTGCATTTTCTTTTCCTGTAGGGCCAGCTTATAGTAAGAGGCAGCCTGGGTATTACTGGGGAGAGAGGCTAGAGTAAGAACCAGTTCCCCTACAGTGGACTGTAAGTTAACTCTGGACTTGGATTCCCTCCACTATAAATTGAGGATAATAATAGGTACTTGCAAGCCTCATGTGAGGATTAAATGATAATGATTGTGAAAATGTTGTAAATGGGAAAGCTGACCACAATTGCCCTACAAATCTTCCCAAGTTCAGTGGGCAGGGGAGGTCTTTGGGATCCAGCGACCACCCACTTCTAAATTTTCCATTCTATTCCCAGAGAACCTTGTCATGATCTAGGTATGTGACCTTTCAATTATGTACTTTAGGTTTTATCCTTTTACATTCTTTTGGTTTAACTTTTTAAACTCCAGATTGATTCCACAGTCATTTATAAAAATTATCTTCATTAACTACTTCACATGCCAGGCCCTACTAGGCCTCCAGAATATAAAAGTGTTTCTCCCAGAGCTAAACATCCATTGAGGGAGAATTTTCTATTTGTTTTCCCCACGGGAGCTCTGAAGAAGACAGGGGCCTTGTTTTTCTTGGATGCTTACAGGCAAAAACTCATTATTACTAAACAAATAGGAATTGAATAAGCAAAGCTGTGTGTATGAAGGGCAGGCAAATCAGGGGTGGAGCCCCCTAACAGATCTAGACAGTTTTGTTTGCTTTTTGTTTTGTAAATTAGAAGTCCACCCGGTGGAAAGAAAGTAAGGATATAGTGGGGGCACATGGTGCAGCAGCTCTGTAGGCCAAAGCTGTAGGATCACCATTTCAAGGTCAGCCTGAGCAACTTAGCAAGGCCCTAAGCAACTCAGCGAGATCCTGTCTCTAAATCAAATGTAAAAGAGGGCTGGGGATGTGGCTCAGTGGTTAAGCGCACCTGAGTTCAATCCCCGGTACCAAAAAGAAAGCTTGGATACAGGAAGTGATGGAAGAAACAGCCTGTTTTGTTCTTAGGGGGTTCTTAGAGCCTTATCCATAAACATCTTAGAGTTGGGTATATCTGGTACTCTGGATTCTCAAAGGGTCAGCACTCCAGTCTCTAAGAAGACCCATCCCAATTCCAGCAGTTCATGAATTCTTGCCATATGCTCACTCTATGCTCCTCACATCCTGGAGCTCCCTAGGTTGCCCCTGGCCAATCCTGTCTCTGAGGCCTAGTCCTGGTCTTTGTTCCCAGTGTTGGAATGGTTCCCTGCTTACTGGTTTTGACTTCAGGCAAGTCATTTGTCATTTCTGGGCCTTAGTTCCCCCATCAGCCATATAGGAAAGGTAATTCAGATTTCCTAAAATTGTGAGGATTAAATAAAATATGTCTGCAAAGCACTAGCCACAGTTTGTGTCCTATAGTAAGCCTTTAGTATGTGGTTATTATCTCAACTTGCCCACTGTCACTGCCCCTCCTTTCTTAGCTTTGGGACTCTGCCTTCCTGAAGACTGTGGAGTTCCGGGAACAGATTAGTTTTGAATGTCACTTAATCCTGGAGGCCCTTCCGCAATTGGAGCCTAGATTGGGGCTGATAGGGACTGGACTGATATAAACCTGAGTTAAGAGGCCTGATTCACAGACGCTGCAGGATGGAACCGAGTGTGGGAACCAAGCTGCTGATGCTGTTGTGGGCCGTGTACTGCAAATATGTGCTGGCAGATGGGCTGATCGGCTACCCTGTCGTTGAAGTGACCAACGGGGGTCCCTGGGGCGACTGGGCCCTGCCTGAGATGTGTCCTGATGGATACTTTGCCAGCGGGTTCTCACTTAAGGTGAGAGCTCTAGGGCTTGGAGGGGGTGGATATGGCATGGGGCCATGGAGCCAAGGATGGCAGTCCCCTGACTCATCCTCACTACCCAGGTAGAGCCCCATCAAGGCATTCTCGGTGATGACACAGCTCTGAACGGGATCCGGCTGCACTGCACACGTGGTAACTCTGAGCTCAACACTCAAGTTGTGGAGTCCCAATCTGGAAAGTGAGAAGGGGCAGGGGCCAAACATGTCTTAGGGTCAGGGCATGTCTCTTACCCTCCTGTTACATGCCCTCTCCCAGCAGATAGACTCCTCCTGAATTATGGGGCAGTTTAGACCTGAGGAGGTGGATGGAAGTCCACCTGTCTGCACCTCATGGAAGGTCAGGTGGTTAAATCCAACCGAATGGAGTTGCCCTGACCTGCCTTGGAAAGTCCCACGTTCTGGGTTGGCCTCAAGGTGAGTAGGGAGTGCTCGCAGAGCTAGCGCTTCTCCTCTTCCCTTATAGGTGGGGTGCATGGAGTGAGCCTCTATGGTGTCCTAGTGGTGGCTTCCTAGTGGCTTTCTCACTTCGGGTGGAAGCACCCATAACCCCTGGGGACAACACCGCAGTGAACAACGTGCGTTTCCGGTGCTCAGATGGCACGGAGTTGCAGGGGCCTGGGCTGGACTGGGGAAAATTTGGAGAATGGAGCACATCTTGCCTGAAAGGTGCGTGTGGCTTACAGACCAAGGTTGAGCAGCCTAGAGGCCTCCGTGATGACACTGCACTTAATGATGCACGAGTATTCTGCTGCCTCACCTAACCTTGTCCTAACATTGTCGCAGTCCTCTCCCCGGCTGGCCCGGAGCCTAGTCCCATCCCCTGGGGATTAAAACATTTTCATCCTGACTTTGGTTTGGCTTGTTTTAGGAATGAGAAACTGTGTCTTCTTGTTTGCCTACTAACCCGGTACTGGGTCAGGTCTACATTTGAGTGAGATCTCAGGCGGTCCACGGTAGGCTGCTGCAAGTTATGGGCCGCTTCATCATGAAAAACAGTGTGTGTGTGTGTGTGTGTGTGTGTGTGTATGTGAAGGAAGTCTCTGGCTTTCTGAGGACATCTGTAAATACCCCACCTTCATTAAGAGCACAGGTTGTCTCCTTTCCAAGTTACCGGTGACCTCAGGTTAAGAAACTTCTGCCAAATCAGGAGGTGACAATGCTACAATAGCTTTAAGTCTTTATCTTCTAGAGTTTAAGAGGCTAAAGTGTCTTTTTACGTAGTTTCCAACCCCCCCCCCCTTGCTAAATCCAAATTTGACTTTTTAAATACTGTTAAGGACCTTTTGTCCTTCATTGCTGTTCTCCCTGCCTAGAATCCCCCAGGTACCTAGATGGTTAGCTCATCCTTCAGATTTTAGCTCAAATCTCATTTTCTCAGACTTTTCCCTGTCTTTAAAAAACAAAAACAATAAACAAAAACACAATAACTCCATCAGTTAATATCTATTCTATTACCAACGTGTTTTTAAAAAGTTTTTACAGCTGGGTGCCCTGGTAAACACCTGTAATTCCAGCCACTTGGGAGGCTGAAGTAGAAGGATCACCAGTTGGAGACCAACCTGGACAATTTAGCTGAACTTGTCTGAAAATTCAACAAAAAAGGGTGGGGATGTGTGTAGCTCAATGGTGTGATAGTGCACTCTCAGAGCATGTGTGAGGCCCTGGGTTCAATAATCTCCAGTACTGAAAATAGAACAATAAATTAAATAAATAAATTAAAACGTGTTAACTATCAACTAAAATAATCCTTTGCTTTTTTAAAAATTGCCTTTTCCACTCCTGGAATGTTCAATTCTTTGAGAGCACAAAACTCATCTGCCTTGTTTACTACTGTATTTCCTGCACAACTTAATAGCTCAGTAACTTTTCAAAACAAAACAAATGGGGTATAGGGTCTCCAACAGGGTCAGGAGTACACCAAGCTCAGGAGGACCTCAAAGACTCCTGCTGATTTAGGGAGTAATTTGAGCTGGGAGGGTTGGAGGTGGACTCAAAACAGTTTATTCCAGGGGCTGGGGATGTGGCTCAAGTGGTAGCGTGCTCGCCTGGCATGCGTGCGGCCCGGGTTCGATTCTCAGCACCACATACAAACGAAGATGTTGTGTCGGCCAAAAACTAACTAACTAAATAAATAAATAAAAATTCTCTCTCTCTCTCTCAAAAAACAAACAAACAAACAAAAAACCCAGTTTATTCCAGTGAGCCAGGGAGTGGGCGGGCCAGGGAAGGGGTCCAAGAGAAAGCAGGTGTAACCTGGCAGTCAGTGGAGGCTCAGTGAGCAGAGAGCCCTTCAGAAAAGAGAAAGGGAGTGAGGATGTAGCCAGGAGCAAGCAGGTCCCTCCACAACTCCACCTCATGCTGTCCCACCTCCTTTTTCCTCCAGTTCTCACAAATAACACCAATAATATAACCCAAAACTTGGTCCTTGTCCCCAGTGCCAATTTAACAGTTTTGAGAAAAGAGTAAAAGTAATTTTATTGCTTTGATAGCGAAGGAGAAACACTGGGGAGTCCTGTCCCAGAGGCTGTGATTCTGCCCATCAGGGAAAACAGAGGGCTTTTAAGAGGCTCTTCAAAGGGCTACATTCCAGGTGTGCCTTGATTGGGGTGGAGGGTGTCCCAGGAGTCCTGATAGGGTGTTAGGATTTACTTGTTAATTTGGGAGATATTCACTTCCTAGATCCTCTGACAGACAAGTACTTCCCCTCACCCCCATTCCCCCAGGTTAGGGAGGGGGAGAGGTAGAGGAAAAGAAAAGTGTCCTTTTTATTCCAGTGAGCCAGGGAGTGGGCGGGCCAGGGAAGGGGTCCAGGAGAAAGCAGGTGTAACCTGGCAGTCAGTGGAGGCTCAGTGAGCAGAGAGCCCTTCGGAAAAGAGAAAGGGAGTGAGGCTTCAGAGCAAGGAAGGCTACATTCACAACGTGAAGTGGACAATGAAGAGTATGGTTACCTACCTGTTCTCCAGCCCCACTCTAAATTCCTCCCATTACCTGGCCACCAAAGGGGCCCACCAAAAGTAACTCCTCCTGTTAGGTTGTTGGTGGCGACTTATGGCGACTTAGAACAAAGCAGCCCGGGTGGGAAAAGAACATCAATCAGATGCGGACAGAAACACCTGTCAATCAGCCAGATCTCCTGACTAAAGCCTGTTCATCAGCAGGACCCCCTGGCCAGTCCTGGAGTTCAGCCAACTCCCCTGACCACCTCCAAGGGGGCAAGGGACCCTAAAAACACCTTTTCCTGTCCCAAGCCCTTCCCTTCCTGCTGTAAGCCCCATAAAAGTCCAGTCCTGTCAAGCTTCCACGCGGTTTCTCCTCAGACCCTTCTCCTGTCCCCTCTGTGGGTCTGATCGAGTTCCGCCCGGGAGTGATGTCTCAATAAAGCCTCGTTCAGTGGCCCTTTTAAATCTGCCTCCTTTGGTTGCTGCCTGCCTTGCCTGATCTGATACCTCCCATGACCTAGCTCAGCAAAAAATCTATAAAACCCAGATTATCCTCATGATGACCTGATGTCCCCACCCATTCATTCCCCAGATGTGCCTCTCTGGAACTGAATAGAAGCATCACTCCCTCCATTTTTCTTTTTCTTTTTGTATTCGATTTCATGTACTTTCAATCAAATGATAAAATAATAGTGTTCACCAGGTACACGCCACACAGCACCATCTCCAGGCAGGAGGCAACGACCAGCAACGAGAGCAGCGTCACATTCCAGGGAACCACTGTGAGTGGCTCCTCGCACAAATTCCAGTAAGCATTGTACTTCAAGTAAGCGCCTCTGTGGACAGGTAGGGTCCAGTGAGTGAAGGAGGTCACCCGGCGCCCTACCCCCACCCGCAGTCCCCACCACTGGCAGGGTGGGATTTTCAAAGGGTTAGTTAGACCCACGTGGAGGGAATTCTCCTGAAGCTCAGTGGCACCCACGTGGGAAGAGCATAGGAGCCATGGGCTGCAGAGACTGGGGGTCACTAATAGATGCTAAGCCTTACTCGGATTCTTGGAAGTGGTAGTCCCACTCGCTGTTTATGGAGCATTTGGGTCCAATTCTGAGGCCGACTCCTGATACGGAGAGGCAGTAGATGGCACCAAGCATTCCGAAGATCGAGCACAAGAAGGAATGTGGAATCTGGACCAGGTGTGGAAGGTGAGTTGAATAGGGCCGCCCCGTCCCCACTCATGGCCTGACCGCGCCTAGCTCTGAGCCTCCCACCATCCCCAGTCCCCTGCCACATGGCCAAGTGACTCTGGAGCCAGGTTAAATAGAGATTCTGGGGGCTGGGGAAGCCATCCCGAAATAGTGTGCTTGAAAATACATTTTCCTAGCTCCGTCCCTTATATTGCCAAGCTCCTCTGGAGCCAGGTTGAAATACATTCCTGGGGCTGGGGATGCAGTCCTGTAACAGAGTGCTTGAAAATACATTTTCCTATAAACCTGGGGCTTGGAGTTAGGCAAAACTAAGGGCCAACAGAGATTCATGGAGGCTAGGAACTCTGTAGAGGGTGCTGTGGCTCTGGGAGAGACTGGTTCAGAGATCAAATCCTCAATCGCTTTCTCCTTTTTGGGCAGGTGGGGGCGCCCTGGGGATTGAACCTAGAAGTGCTCTACCTCTGAACTATTTCCCCAGCCCTTTTTATTTCTTTTTAATGAGACAGGATCCTGCTAAATGGATGAATTTGAGATCCTCCTGCCTCAACCTCCAGAGTCACTGGGATTACAGGTGTGCACCACCACGCCCTGGCAAAGCTCTTCTTAATTTGAATCTCACCCAGTCTGGATGTGCAACCGCTGCCAGAGCTGCTATGATTCCCGACCACAGCACCTGTGGGACCAGAGTCAGTGTGATAGTGTGAACCCTCCACCCCAACCTAGGTCTTCAAGATATTCACCTCCTCTGGAAGCTGCCTATGGTGTCCTCAGGCCTTTGGACTGTAGGAAGACCTTACCTCTACCTGTCCTGGAGCATGGTTGGGCTCTACCTTACTTTATCATTATTTATGTACCTACCTTATCTCTGTCCACATTGCAGTTTCCTTGAGAGTTGGGTTCACTATTAAATATTCCTCATAATTCTTGGCACGTAGTACATGCCTTTCTGAATGGGAATATGGAGGCCCTGGGCCACACTACTTCATGCTCAATGAACTGATTGGTTTCTCTGGGTCTCAGTTTTGTCTTAGTAAAAAGGGTTTGTGAAACCTACTTCACATAGTTGTTCTTAGGATTGAATGGTAACTGGTGGGCCTGATGTCAAGGCTGATTTACAGTAAGTTCTCCTTAGCTATAAATGCCTTCAGTAGTGGGAAGAGGTAGTGATGTTGGAAAGTCTGGTGAGCTAGGATGTGCTCGAGTATGCTCACAAATGCTGTGATGTGGGTTGTGGGATTTCCTAAGATCCAGCCCCTGATCTTTTTTTTTTTTTCCTGTGACTTTTCTCACAAAGTTCATCCCCTTCCAGGGAATCAACTATTCCCTCTGCCAATAGACACCTCCACATGCCTGGAGATCTAAACCCAACTGCCTGAAGGATGTGTTCACTCAAATGTCTTGGTTTTAGCTTAGATTCAGCCTGTCTCAGAGTGAACTCATACTATTTCCCAAATTCATCTCCCTTTGATTTTGGGAAATAATCACCCACCACGTCACCTAGGCTGGAAAAACTTTAATCCTTCGGCACCCAGTCAGATCTCAAGTCCTTTTGACTCTTCCTTCAGTGGCTCCTGAATCTGTCAGTCCTTTCTCCTTCTTTCCCTATTCAATTTCTAATCAAATTCCATGTGGAAGATATTCTTAGCCTCGCTACTAAGTTCCCGTAGCTCTTGCCCCATGCCACCCCACACTTCTTCCTACATGCTACCACCAGATTAATCTTGGTCTTGCCAGGGTACGTTGGTACATACCTGTAAACCCAGCAACTCTGGTTTCTGTACCCAGAAACTCAGCAACAGAAGGAGACCCTATCTCAAAATAAAAATAAAGTGCTGGGGTTGTAGCTCAGTGGGAAAGTGTTCCTGAGTTCAATCTGGGGACGGTGGGGGGTGTTATTTTATTTTATTTTTTGTTTTGGTACTGGGAATTGAATCTAAGAGCATTTAAATACTGAGCCACATTGCAGCCCGGTTTTATATTTTTATTTAGAGATAGGCTCTCACTGATTTGCTTAAGGCCTCCCTAAGTTGTTGAGGCTGGCTTTCAACTTGTGATCCTCCTGCCTCAGCCTCCTGAGCCTCTGGAGGCTAGCACCAGCAAGCCCAGTGGGAGGGGAGCTTCTAAATCCTAGCAAGTCCTTTGAGGCTCCTCACTCTGCCTCCAGCCTTGTCATTGTCTTCATAGCCCAGCCAGGATTTTTATTCATCTCCCATCCCTGGAATTCTACAGATGTTTTGATCTTTCCTTCCTTGTTGGTATATACCATAAAAGGCAGCATTTGGTTCTTTTCCAGGGTAGGGACTGAGAGTTTTAGTTCTCTTATATCATCCCCAGTAACCACAGAGAAAACCTGATGAGTTGAACAAAATTTCCACTAGCACTTTTTTTTTGGGGGGTGGGGTACCAGGGATTGAACTTGGGGGCACTCAACCACTGACCACATCCCCAGCCCTATTTTGTATTTTATTGAGAGACAGGGTCTCACAGAGTTGCTTAGCACCTTGCTTTTGTGAGTCTAGCTTTGAACTTGCAATCCTCCTGCCTCAGCCTCCAAAGTCCCTGGGATTACAGGCATGTACCACTGTGCCCAACTTCCATTAGCACTCTTGCTCCCCTGCTCCTGTGTCCAGGCAGATTCAGGGCCAGTGCTAGTCCCCTTTGCTGGTGAGGTCAATTACTGGGAGGTTCTAGGATGCAAAGATAACTGGAATTACCTCTGGATTTACTAAGTGTGTGTGTGTGTGTGTGTGTGTGTGTGTGTGTGTGTGTGTGTGTGGTGTGCTGCGTTGCTGGAGATCTAATCCAGGTTTTTGCCATGCTAGGTAAATGGTCTACCACTGAGTTACATCCCCAACCCAGATTTACCAGTTTCAAATGAACCATTTGAGAGTTTTACTTTTGGTCAAAGTATTTGTCTACCTTTGTGGTCTAAGCTTCCCTTCTTCCTCCCTGCTGTCTTATTGTCTTCATAAAAAGAGAAGAGTCATCATTAATTCAGGAGGCAACACTGTTTATAGCTTGAATCTGCCCACTTCTCTCTATCACATGGCCACTGGCCTATTTCAAGGTACTGTTTTCCCCTCTATGTCATTACTCCCATCTTCTGCATTTATGGCTGACCTCCTACTATTCATTCTTCACACAATAGCTAGAGGATCTACTTCAATCCAGTGGGGAGTGGAACAACTCTCACTCTGTGTTGATAGAAATGAAATTTATCCAAAAACTCCCAGAAAACTATTTGCCAGTATTAGCACTGAATATTTGTAAACCTTAAGATCCAGTGGTGTTGCTCCTAAGAGTAACAGTGGAAATAAACACATATGCTCACCTACGGTGCCTATAGGAAGGTTGTTATTGACCTTATTTGCAATAAACCCAAACTGGGAACTAAATGTCCATCAACAGTAGAAGTTTAAATTAAAGTATATTCACACAATGGCATGCATAAAAAATAAAAACCTACAGCTACACAAAATAACTCGGATGGCTCTCACAATATGATATTATGCTAAAGAAGCCAGACACAAAAGAGCACATAGTGTATGATTTCATTTTAAATAAAGTACTGAACAGACCAAACTAGTTTATGGTGTTAGAAGACTGAATAATCATTACCCTTGTTGGTGGGGGTAGTACCTGGTGAGAGGCATGTGTGGGATTCTGGTAATAACAATCTGTGTTTTGTTTGCTTGTTTGTTTTTTGAGATAGGGTCTTGTTATTTTACCAGGGTTGACGTGGAACTCCTCGTCTCAGCCTCAAGATCCTCCTGTCTCTGCTTCCTGAGGAGTTGGGACTACAGGTGCATGAATGAACTGGTTTTTAATCTGGGTGCTGGGTATGTGGGTATGTCCACTTTGTAAAAATTCATTGAACTGGGGCTGGGGATGTAGCTCACTAGGAGGGCATGTGCTTAGCATTCACAAGTCTCTGAGTTCAATCCCCAGCGCACATGCACGTATACACACACAACCCCAAAACCAAAAAGAAATAACAAAAATCCTTAACTTCTTGCCCTACCTCTTTATAATAGCTTTATTTATTTATTTACTTATTTTTGTGGTACTAGGAATTGAACAATCCAGGGCATGTGCACTCTGCCACTGAGTTACATCCACAGTGTGCATGTCCTCTCTCTCCCTCTCTCTCTCTGTGTGTGTATATGTGTGTGTGTATGCATATATATACATATATACACACATACGTATATATATGTATACATATATATGATCTAATTTTCCAGGTTGGCCTCAATCAAACTTATGATTTTATTCTCTCTCTTATTTATTTATTTATTTTGGTTGCATGGACAATTCAATGTAGGGACACTCTCCACCAAAGCATATCACAGCCCTTTTAATTTTTAATTTTAATTTCTTATTGCCTAGGCTGTTGTCAAACTTGCCTCAAGTTTGCTGGGATTATAGGCATGTGCCACTGCACCTGGCATAATCTTCCTTTTGAGTAACTGGAATTTCAGGTATGGGCTACCACGCATTCCTGGCTTACTCTCTCTCCACTTCTCTCTCTTGCTCTCTCTTTTTTGCAGTATTGCTGGGGATCAAACCTAGTGTCTCACACATGCTAGATAAGTGCTCTACCACTGAGCTATTCCTCCAGTTCTATTTATTTTTATTTTTGATGGCACCCCCTGCTGTCTGAAATCATCTTACATATTTATTTACTTCATTCAGTGATTATTAACCAAGTTCCTGTTAGGTGAAGGCACTGGTCTAGGCACCAGGCACACAGCAACCAACAGAACAGGCAGTCCTGGCTCTCATGGGGCTTCGGGTCTTGCTTCCTTCATACCATTTGCCCCCTCTAAGGAACCCAAGATTTAAGGGGAGCAGGGACCTTGTCTGTGTCTCTGTGGTGTCAAGTAGTACTTCTTGAGAGTGACTCAAGGTGTGTGTGGGGGAAGACAGTTGTGAGTGAGAATGTTGGGAGATCACCCCTGAGAAAGATTAGTAGCCTGGGTGGAGGAGTGTGAGGCAGTTTAGGCTGGAGAAGGGACATGAGGTGACACTGGGTGAGTGTGTAGGCCTGGGGGAGTGTGACATCTCAGAGGGAGCTGAGATCTGAGAGACAGAGAAAAGTCCAACACTATGAATCCATGCAAGGGATGGGAAGTAGAAGGGACCTCAGAAGGTAAGAGGGAGTTGCTAGGTTAAGGAGAAGTATCCTTGCTTAGCTAATAGAGGTGTGATTCAGAAAAGGGACAAAGTCAAGACCTCTTCTAGAGAATGTTATCTGTCATCTGTCCTGAAAAGAGGGAAACTCTGCTGGGTAGATCTTTCATCTTTGCCCCATATAAATACTACTTCCCCTAAATGGGGAAAGAGAGGAGGAGGTCCAGGAAATCTGTGTTCGCTCTTCCTCCATTTCTCCCAGCAGGTCCTCCTCTCCAGGAAGCCGTGGGGGGCAATTTCTCTGCCTGACTGACCTGCTTCTGAGTTTGTCCTTAGCACCCAGCACAGAGTGGGCATCCAGAATGTGGGCTGAGAGTCAGAGGATGAGGAGAAGGGAGGGACAACACTGAGCTGAGAGGTACAGTGACTGATGGGTGTCATCACTGCCTGGCTCCAGACATTTTTGCTGCACCCCCCAATGCCTATTGCCCTGCCCCTGATAACCTTCCACACAACCAGCTGCTGCTTCTGCTTGGACCTTTGTAGTGAGGGGTCCCCAACATCTGCTCAGCTGTGAGAGTGGTGGGGCCGAGCAGATAGGACATGCTTTGACCCAGAAGCAAAGCTCTTTAGAGACTTGAGCCTCCCCTCCCTGACTTTCCCTTCCCTTAGACATTTATCTCAGGTCCTTGGGGGCTCTTCCAGGGCTGTCTACAGAGTGCTGAGTGTGTAAGGGGAGGGTTGGGCTCTGCTGGGTAGATTTCACCAGCACTTACCTTCCCATCTGGGACTCTCTCCTTTTCCCTCTCTCCTCCCTTCCCATTCAGAACCCCTCATGGTTGTGCCCACACCCCTGGTCACTGGCCTGTGCTCTAGACTCCTCACCATCAATCCCCCGCCGATGAAGCCAGGCAGGAGCAAGACATGCACGCTGAGTTGGTCACTGCTCCAGGTCTTCCCATCAGGAACCAGTAGGAGGGCATTGGCCACGATACAGACTAGGGAAAGAGATATAAGGGAGAGCCCCGCACAGCGGGTACACTTCTTCAGATCCATGGCAAGGCAGGGAGTGAAAGTGAACAGGAGGTTCTAGGATCCAGAAGTAAACAGGCTGGAACATGAGTAAAGGGCAGAGAAAAGAGGTGGTAGAAACTGAGAGAGTCAGAATGATAAGGGAGAGAGGCCCTTATCACCAGCTGCAGCTTGTGAGGGGAAAGGGAGGAGGTGGTGATGGAACAGGTGGGGGAGCTAGTCACACACTGCAAGCTGCCTGGTGTCAGTGTCTACTTTCTCTTTTTCTGCACACACCTCTCTGTAGTCTCTCTTTGGTTCCTTCCCTGTTTGAAGACTTAACCAATCCATTTCATGCCTGTCAGTCTCAATTCCCTCATCTTTATAAGGGGTAGAGTGACACCACTTGCCTCCTGAGCTGGTTGTGAGGGTTCCTTAGGACAAGGGGAGTATTTTGTAAACTAGGCAGCCCAAGAAAGTGTATAGTGGCCTCATGATTTCCATCTGTCACACAGTGTTCCTCCTAGAAAGAAATGAAAAGGATGATAGGCTTCAGTTGTTTTTATTTCATACACACACACACACACACACACACACACACACACACATATGAAATATACATATGGTAATCTCTCTCTCTCTCTCTCTCTCGCTCTCTCTCTCTCTCTCTCCAGGGATTGAATCCAGGGACACTTAAATACTGAGCCACTTCCCTAGATCTTTTGTATTTTATTTAGAGACAGGGTCTCAATGAATTGCTTAGGACCTCACTAAGGGCTGAGGCTGGCTTTGAACTTGTGGTCCTCCTGCCTCAGCATTCCAAGCTGCAGGTATTATAGGCATGTACCACAGTGCCTAGTATCATTTCATATTCTTTTTCTTTTTTTAAATTTTTTTTCTGTAGATAGACACAATACCTTTATTTTTTTTTACTTATTTTTATTTGAGCTGAGGATTGAACCCAGTGCCTCATGTGTGTTAAGCAAGCCACTCTACCACTGAGCTACAACCCCAGCCCTCATTTCATTTTCTTAATATTTGTTTATTGGTTTCTTCTCCTTTTGAGACTACTACCTGTTTCTCAGGGTAGACTTGAGAATGAGGCCTGATTTGTTAGAATATTCCATTATCTGGTATCAATGTTTGACTCAGTGACTGCTGTACAATCCAAGCCTGTTCCATGAAGAATCCATTTTAAAAATTCATTTTTTTTTTGTTGAAGTGCTAAGATTGCTGGTGGCTTGTTTACACCATGAGGCAGGGCCTGCCTGTTTGAGCAGGAAGTCAATCCAGAGGAAAGAACCCTGAGAGATGGAGTGAGGTGTAACGACATCATTTGAATCTGCATATCCAGCCATGCCTGATCACTTCTTGGAATCTTTTTTTTTTTTTTGGTACTAGTGATTGAACCCAGGGGCATTTAATCACTGAACCACATCCCCAGCCCCCCTTTTTTTGTGTATATATATTTATTTTTAGAGACAGGGTCTCACTGAGTTGCTTAGGGCTAAGTTGCTGAGCCTGGCTTTGAACTTGTGATCCTCCTCCTGCCTCAGCTTCCTGAGCTGCTGGGATTATGGGTTTGCGCTACCACACCCAGCACTCCTTGGAACCTTTTATTTTTTTTTTAATTTTAAAAATTTGTTCTTTTTAGTAATATGTGACAAACTGCCTGTTCACTGAAGGAGAAATGCAGGCCCCAAATAATATTGATAAGAGCAACCAAGTTTCCCTGAAGGAGGAGATAATGTGACCAGATCGTGAAACTGGGAGATTCTCAAGATAGAGCTCTCTTAGCTTTACTGTCATTTAAAAAATTAGACTATTTTTCTAGACTCTGATAAGACACATTTTCTCCTGTACTCCCCTCCTGCGGCAGGAAAAAGACCAAAAAATCTTTTTTCCCCCAATGTCAAATTTTAATGTGCTGATATAAACCAAAGTTTAATCCTCTATGGTTGAAGTAACAAGAATTTCTATTGTATCAAGACAATCTCTTATGTCTAGTTTTATTCTTTATTTTATTTTATTTATTTATTTATTTATTTTTTGTGGTACTAGGGATTGAACCCGGGGCCTTGTGCATTTGAAGCAAGCACTTTGCCAACTGAGTTATATTCCTAGCCCCTAAGTTTTATTCTTTAGAAAATTAGGGTTTGTACAACTCTGGCCAAACAACTTCTATTTTAGGGTATTACACTACATTACAGAGTCTAGATTTGTCTTTAAAAGCTAAAATTGATTAATATACAACATCGATATAATTGTGGTTCTATTGTTGACTTTTAGTATACTAAATGTATTCATATTTTTCAGGTATAATGATGGACCCAGCCTAAGTTAATTTCTGTTTTACTGTAAAACACTGAGATTTCTATTTGGTCTTACCATAATTTGATGTTTTAAAACTTGCTTGGGATTTTTGCCTGTGCTTTGAACTTACCTGTGCCCAGCTGTCCTTGACCAGATAACAACCCTCCCTGAAATCTCAGCTGTTCCTCATTAACTTTGATGTTGGAATCTGACTTTGTTCCCTACCTTAAGATGTTAAACAATGTAGATCATAAACCTGCTATCTGCTCTTGTACTTGCTTGAGTGAACCCTGTCAGTGTAAGTTCCCAAGACACCTCCCCGCTTTTTTTTTTAAATAAAAAACTTTTCTGTAATAAGACCAGCTTCAGCCCTCTGGCCCTGTTTTTCCAGGTTGAGGCAGCCACTGGCCAGCTCTCTTGTGTACACAATATAAGCTTGTTTTAATTTGGTTTAAATTGGAGTCAGTGGTCTTTTCTTTGCATTGTGTTTCAGCAATACAAGTCTTTCAAATAGGAGATGTAAAAGAACATTTAATCAAGCTGTTGTTCTCTAAGTTTTTTGTAATGGTCATTTCAGACTTTCAATGTTCTTTAACTCGACCTGTTATCAATAAGACATGTAAAATTAAAAAAAATATTTTTAGTTGTTGATGAACACAATACCTTTATTGCATTCTACCACTGAGCCACCATCCCAGCCCATGATATATGTAAAATTTTATGCTACTTTTTACACTGGGGTAGAAATTTAAATGTATTTCCAAAAGATAATGAAAGCCTGATCTGTTTAAAGGTTAATATTACATGTTTCAGATGTAATGTTATATTGTGTTAGCTAACATTAATATAGACTCAGGAAACAATATATGAACTTTATAAAATGATATTTAAGAAAGAAGCGAAGATCATTTTAGAAATAAAACACTTTACCTACAGTTTGCCATGAGTCCCACCTCACCTGAGTTAAGACTCTGTGTCTCACCTTATTCCATGTTAAAATAATTTAAAGTAGGCCAGACTTAACTCATTTAAAGTCATGTTCAAAAGATAAATTTTTGTTATAATGATTAATGAGATCACAAAATAAACAGGAGATATATAACTAAGTAAGGTTTAAAATTATAGAGGTTACATTTCTGAATTCATAGTTATTATACAAACTCAAAGTTTTTTACTCCTGTTAATTTTATCTTGTATTTCCCTTATAAACTTTGAATGTCATCTATTAGTGTCTTACAGAAGTACAACTTTCAGTATAACAACTTAAATTAATTTGAGATAATAGGCCATCATCTACACACAGACAGGAGGTAAGACTAACTTCCAGTCCTAATACAGACTGCAATCAAATAGAAGGTTTAAATTAAAATGACTGCAACACTGTAGACATTAAAGTTAAAGCCTAGTACTCTTACTTTACACATGATGAGACTGGTTGCTAGATGTTTAAGACCAAAGATTGGAGATTAAAGTTAAGGAAGTAAAAGGGCCAAGAAAAAAACATATCCAGGGGCTGGGGATGTGGCTCAAGCAGTAGCGCGCTCGCCTGGTGTGGGTGCGACCCGGGTTCGATCCTCAGCACCACATACCAACAAAGATGTTGTGTCCGCCGAGAACTAAAAAAAAAAATTAAAAAAACTCTCTCTCTCTCTCTCTCTCTCTCTCACTCTCTCTTTAAAAAAAAAAAAAAAAAACATATCCAATATTCAGCTCTTGCCCTCTGAGTCAGCTTGAACCTAGGGAATAAGAGAACTTCTCTAAGAACTTTGTAACTCTGGGCCACATACTCCCTGATCAGGGGGATCACTGAGACTCTGAAGAACAAAAAACTGACCAGTGCACATGCTGCAAAAGAGGAGGGTCATTAGAAAGGGGAGACATCCCTTATGCTTCTAAGAGAAGTCAAATGGTCAGCAAGATCCTTGCCCTATCCTGCAGATGGCACTAATGGAGCTAAGAGGGTGCTCACAAGCTCCAAAGAGTGACCTCCTGAGTGGACTCAGCTGACTATTAACAATAGACAGGAACAAGGTCAATTTGACCAGCTTGGTCTTGAACACCTAGCAAAAATTTATAACCAAAGTACAGCCATGTGTGGGAATTTAAAACAAAAAAACAATAGTTCTTTTACTAGAACTTAAGCCATACTGACTTGTTTCCGCCTCACAGCACTGGTGCCTCCAAAATTCTGAGGCTTTTTTTTTTCCTTTGTGAGGCTCATATTTACTCCTGCCTATGAAAAATTGGACTGGCCTCTGTACCTTAGTATTCTTACTCCTCAAATTGACATTTTTACCTAATGACCAAAAGTTTGTCTATCCCGATAATGGCACACACCAGACACAAGAAAGCCCTCAGTTTAATCCCTTACTCATAGGGCTAGACGTATGCACCAGGATTGGCACAGGAGCAACGGGATCAGGAACCTCCATTTGCTACTATAAAAAGTTGTCACAACAGGTTATTGAAGATGTCCAAGGAGATGGTGGAATAGAGGAGGGAAGTCGTGTTCCTGGCTGCTCCGTGGAGTGAAACCAAGAAAGTAGACAGGCAGCTTTCAACAAAATGAGTGAACAACAACAAAAAAAATGCAGGGGAGTTTACTGGAATTTTAAACTAGACATTTAAAGCAGTATTGGAACTCAGGATGTTGGATATAATAAAATAAAGAAAAAATCTCCAATAGCATAACAATGCTTCAGTAGGGCTGAAAGCTCCAGCCAGTGCAAGGATAGGGAATTAAAGGAACCTGTATTTTTTGGGAGGCCCAAGATGAGTCTCAGTACAGAGATGTCGAGGGTCTGTCAAGTGGGCCTGCCAAAAGTAACCAGTTCCTCCAATGACTTGGCCATATAAATCCCAGACTCTCCAGGTGGCCCACCTCCATTTTCCCCATGAAAGTTGTGTCCTGGTGCTGAATAAAGCATCACAGGTCCCAGAGGTTTCCTTCCATCTCCTTTTTCTTTTTGTCTTCTCTTTCATGTGCTTTCATGCAGGCCACAGCCGACTGATTGATAAACAAGTAGCTGATCCACAGACAGGCAAGCATGTAGCCAGAGACTTAGGAGATTGCTGAAGGTGAGAGCTCTGCTGAACAGAGGTATCCTGTCTGCATGATCACTCAGCAATTAACTGGATCTTCATTCATGGGAAATATGTCTGCGAGACAACCTGAGAGAGACATTAGAGAAGAAGGAGTCCCCCAAATGAGAAATGTATGAAGGAAAGAAGTGAGCAAAAGCTATAAGTAGTAGAAACTATAAATGATCAAAAAGTGCAACAAGAGAATTGCATAGAGCAGTGCCATTCATAAACAGTGAAGGAGGAAGAAGCATGAAGACTGGGAAGCAGAGATGAAGAATCTGAGACCTGGGGCAGGCTAGATGAGAGGTAGAGCAGGATCACCAGAAACTCATGTTGAACTACTAGAGCAACTGTCCTGTCCTGAATAGAGGTCCTTCCCAATGTAGTCCTGAAGAGGGGATTCAGTCTTTGGTCCTGATGAACTAAGAGTGGGCCATGAGCAGGCAACATATTTGTCTTCAAGTTGATCAGTAGTGAGGCTGGGAGAAGGTACTTCTTCATCTTCTTCTATTTTAATTTTAGAGCTGAGGATTGAACCTAGGGCCTTTTAGCCACTGAGCCACTTCCCCAGAACTTTTTTATTTTGAGACAGGGTTTTTCTTAGTTGCTGAGGCTGGTCTCAAACTTGCAATTCTCCTGCCTAAGGCAGGGGTTCAGGAACAAACAGGTATAATTGGGTGGCCAAGCCTCAGTGAGCTGAGCCCTGCGGAAAAGAGAAAGTGAGTTGAGTACGTAGCCAGGAGCAAGCCTGTCCCTCCACAACAATACCTCATGTTGTCCCACCTCATTTTTTCCTGCAATTGCTACAAATTGCAACAGTAGCAGTCACCAGCTGTATGCCACACAGCAAGATCTCCAGGGATGAGATGATCGCCAGCAAGCAGAAGAGCATAACATTCCAGGGCACCACGTTTCGTGGGTCCTTGCATAAATTCCATTGAGTCAGGTTGTTCAAGTAAGCGCCTCTGTGGACATCGGGTCAAGTGAGTAAAGACAATAAGGCGAAGACCTTCCCCACCCCAATCCCCTGTGCACGCACCCCATGGGATTTGCAAAGGGCTAGTTAGGCCCACATGGAGGGAACTCTCCCGAAGCTCTGTGGCACCCAGGTGTCCCGGCCCAAGTGGGAAGGGCATGGAGATGGTGAGATTCATAGAATGGAGGACATGAATTCAGGCTAAGCCTTACGAGTTTTCTTGGAAGTGGTAGTCCCACTTGCCATTCACTGAGCACTTGTGTCCATATCTGAGGGCATGTCCTGACATGCAGAGGCAGTAGATGGCACCAAGTATTCCAAAGATTGAGGAGATGATGGACCGCACCACCTGAACCAGGTGTGGAAGGTGGGTTGAATAGGACCACCCCTCCCAACCAGCGTATGGCGCCTAGCTCTGCCCACCACATGGTCAGGCTCCTCTGGAGCCAGGTTAAAAAGAGATTCCTAGCACCCGGGATGCAGTCCTGTAACAGAGCACTTGCAAATACATTTTCCTGTAAATTCAGGGCTTGGAGTTTGGCAGAACTAAGGGCCTGCAGGGATTCATAGTGGTTATGAATTCTGCAGAAGGTGCTGTGGCTTTGAGAGAAAAGTTCAGAGACCAAATTCTCAACCTCTTTTTTTTGGGAGGGGGCTGGGTTGTCATTGGGGAGTGAAGCCAGGAGTGTCCCCCCCCCACTTTTTTTTTTCTTATTTAAGAGACAGGATCCTGCTACATTGTTGAAGCTGGCCTCGAACTTGAGAATCTACTGCCTCAACCACCTGGGTCCCTAGGATTACAGGTGTGGGCCATCAAACCCGGAGGAATCTTTTCTAATTTAGATCTTACCCTGCAGCGATGTCCACAGTAGCCTTTACCACAAGAACCCTCAGCCCCTATCAGAACTGCTGCGATTCCCGGACACAGCACCTGAGGGACAAGAGTCAGTGTGATAGTATGAACCCTCCACCCAAACTCAATCCTCAAGGTGGTTACCTCCTCCAGAAGCTGCCTATTATGTTAACCAAGTTCCTGTTAGATGAAGACACTGGTCTAGGCACCAGGCACACAGCAACCAACAAAACAGGCAGTCCTGGCTCTCATGGGGCTTCGGGTCTTGCTTTCTTCATACCATTTGCCCCCACTAAGGAAGTCAGGCTTCCAGGGGAGCAAGGACCTTGTCTGTGTCTCTGTGGCATCATGTGGCACTTCTGAGAGTGACTGAAGTTGTGGAGGGGAGGAAGATAGCTGTGGATGAGAATGTTGGGAACACATCCTTGGAGATGGCTCCTAAAGAAAACTAGGTAGACTGGGTGGAGAAGTGGGGGGTAGTTTAGGCTGGAGAAGGGACATGATGTGACACTGGGTAAGTGTGTAGGCCTGGAGGAGTGTGATATCTTAGAGAAAGGTGAAGTCAGAGAGATGGAGTAGAATCCAACAGCCATGAATTCATGTAAGAGATGGGGAGTAGAAGGGACCTCAGAAGGTAAGAGGGAGTTGCTAGGTAAAGGAGAGGTACCCCCACTTAGCTAATAGAGGTGTGGCCAGGAAAAGGCATGAAGTTGAGACCCTTCTAGAGAATTTTATCAATCAGCTGTTCTGAAAATTGGGGAACTCTGCTGGTAGATGTCTTATCTTTACCCCACAAAAATATTACACTACGAAGACCACCAAAAACTTCCCCTAAATGGGGAAAGAGTTAGAGGAGGAGACCCAAGAAATCTGTGTCCCCTCTTCCTCCACTTCTCCCAGCAGATCCTCATCTTCAGGAAACCTTGGGGACAACTTCTCTGCCCTGCCGACCTGCTTCTGAGTTGATCCTTAAGCACCCAGCACGGAGTGGGCATCCAGAATGTGGGCTGAGAGTGAGTGGATGTGGAGGAGGGAGGGGCAACTCTGAGCTGAGAGGTAGAGTGACTGATGGGTGACATCACTGCCTGGCTCCAGACATTTATTCTGCACCCCCATGCCTTATATTATCCTGCTCTCTTAACCCCCCACACAATCAGCTGCTCCTTTTGCTTGGACCCTTGTAGTGAGGCGTCCCCAACATCTACTCAGCTACGAAGGCAGGGAGGGTCAGGTGAGACATGCTTTGACTCAGAAGCAAAGCTCTTTAGAGACTTGAGTGTCCCCTCCCTGCCTTCCCCTTCCCTTAGACATTTATCTCTTGGTGGCTCCTCCAGGACTGTCTACAGAGTACTGAGTGTGTGTGTGGAGGATTGGGCCCATTCCTGTCCCCTCCAAGCATTTGCCATCCCCTCTGGATCTCTGTCCTCTTCCCTATACTCTCCCTTCATATCCAGAACCCCTTATGGTTGTGCTCACAGCCCTGGTCACTGGCCTGTGCTCTAGACTCCTTACCATCAATCCCCCGCCGATGAAGCCAGGCAGGAGCAAGACATGCACGCTGAGTTGGTCACTGCTCCAGGTCTTCCCATCAGGAACTAGTAGGAGGGCATTGGCCATGATGCAAATTAGGGAAAAGGGTATAAGGGAGAGCCCCACATAGCAAACACACTTCTTCAGGCACATGGTGGGCAGTAAGTGAAAGTGAGCCTGAGGTTCCTGGGTCCAGAGGAACACAGTTTGGAGCATGAGTAAAGGTTGGAGTAAAGATGTGGTAGAAACTGGCAGGATCACGATGATAAGGGAGAGAGGCCCTTATCACCAGCTTCAGCTTGTGAGGAGTAGGGGTGGATGCTGATGGAGCAGTTGGTGGAGTTAGTCACACACTGCAAGCTTCCTGGTGTCCGTGTCTTCTTTTTCTTCATCCATGTGCTCACAGTCTTTGATTCCTTACCTGTTTGAACATATCACCAAGCCATCTCATGTCTCTAAGTCACAATTGCCTCATCTCTATAAAGGGTAGAGTATGGTACCACTTGCCTCCTGAGCTGGTTGTAAGGATTCCTTAGGACAAGGTGAATATTTGGTAAACTAGGCAGTTCAAAAATTATGTACAGTGGCCTCAACATTTTTGTTTGTCACATTGAGAGATTTCCTCCCAGAAAGAAACAAAAAAGATGATAGCAGGCTTCAGTTGTCAGTTTATTTCATATATCTGTGTGTGTGTGTGTGTGTGTGTGTGTGTGTGTGTGTGTGTATATATATATATATATATATATATATATATATATGTAATTTTTTTAAAAAAAGTTAACTGGGAATTGAACCCAGGAGCACTTAACCACTGAATATCTCCAGCCCTTTTTAAATTTTATTTAAGACAGAGTCTTAGTGAGTTACTTAGGGCATCACTAAGTTGCTGAAGCTGTCTTTGAACTCATGATCCTCCTGCTTCAGACTTCCAAGGTCTGGGATTATAGGCATGTGCCACCATGCCTGGCTTCATTTTATATTCCTAATATTTGTTTATTGATCCTTTCTCCTTTAGAGATAACTACCTGTTTCTCAGAATAGACTCGAGACTGCGGCATGATTTGTTAGAACATTGCATCATTTGGCCTCAACATTTGACTCAGTGATGACTGTACAATTCAAGGAAATTCCATGAAGAATCCATTTTTAAAATTTATTTGTGTTCTTGTTTTCGTTCATCAATTAGAGGTCAAAGAAGTTCTTTCTTTCTTTTTTTTTTTTTTTTTGTTACAGGGAATGAACTCAGGGCCACTCAAGAACTGAGACATATTTCAAGCCACCCTCACCCTTTTCTTTAAAATATATTTTAGGGAAAATGGCGGCGAATAGAGTGCGACACCCCCGTGTACTGCATCACTTCGCAGGTGATTAGCGAGTTTAGAATAACCAGAAGCTACCTTGTTAGGAACGTCCAGCAACATTGGGGTGCACTGAGACCTAGAGGAAGAATTTCACCATCCAAGGATCAGTTACTGCAGCTCAATCGCGAGTGAACCGTGGGCCTGGAGATTCAGGCTGATTGATCAGCAGCCTGCCCCGCAGCCGGAGCCTGCGCGCCGACATGCCTGCAATGCAGAGAAATGGTGCTATGGATTCTGTGGGGTCCTGCCAACTGTGCCCTCACAGTGCTCCAGGCTGAGTTCTGGGTTTGAGACAGGGGAGAGAAACAGTCCAGATCTGCCCTCCACACCGCACAACCCACCGAGGAACCGCACAACCCACCGAGGAAGCCAGCAGCCACCATCTTGGAGAGCTGATGTCACCATCGCCAGTTGCCAACAGATCCGACCCCATCGCAGCAAGTTCAGCAATAGAACAGGTGAGTGACTTTTAGCCCTTCTCCCATACATGGGGGAAATTGCATGAAATCTCTCCCCGGCTTTCCGGGGGCGTGATTATCAGATTGAAGTGAATAGAGGCGTGAGGAAAGGTAAAGGCACCTGACCTCCAACTCCCCCCTCCCACCAGCAGTGAAAAGGAAACCTGTCTCTCCAGCTCTTGGAGGAGTGGCTATCGGAGGGAATCGAACCAGAACTCATCCTGCCTCAGTCTCCCTCCCAAATTGCTAGAATTAAGGGCTTTCACTACTGCACCTGGCAGGATGGTACTTCTTTGAGGACAAGAGTCCTTGAATATAAGCTCTTTTTTTTTTTTTTTTTTTTTTTTTTTTTTTTTATCTATAAAAGAAGGATTTTTTTTTTATTGGATGTTCACAACATTACAAAGCTCATGACAAATCATATTTCATAGATTAGAATCAATTGGGTTATGAACTCCCATTTTTACCCCAAATACAGATTGCAGAATCACATCGGCTACACATCACATTTTTACATACTGCCTTATTAGTGACTGTTGTATTCTGCTACCTTTACTATCCTCTAATATCCCCCCTCCCCTTCCCTCCCATCTTCTCTCTCTACCCCATCTATTGAAATTCATTTCCCTCCATGTTTGTTATCCCATTCCCCTCGTATACTCTTATATATAATTTTGTATAACAATGAGTGTCTCCCTCCATTTCCATGTGATTTCCCTTTTTTTTTTCTCCCTTTCCCTCCCGCCTCATGTCTCTGTTTAATGCTAGTCTTTTCTTCCTGCTCAGCCTCACTGTTCTGCTCTTAGTTGTTCTCATTATATCAAAGAAGACATTTGGTATTTGTTTTTTAGGGATTGGCTAGCTTCACTAAGCATAATCTGCTCTAGTGCCATCCATTTCCCTGCAAATTCCGTGATTTTGTCATTTTTTAGTGCTGCGTAATATTCCATGGTATATAAATGCCACATTTTTTTTATCCATTCATCTATTGAAGGGCATCTGGGTTGATTCCACAGTCTAGCAATTGTGAATTGTGCTGCTATGAACATCGATGTGGCAGTATCCCTGTAGTGTGCTCTTTTAAGGTCTTCAGGAAATAGTCCGAGTAGGGCAATAGCTGGGTCAAATGGTGGTTCCATTCCCAGCTTTCCCAGGAATCTCCATACTGCTTTCCAAATTGGCCGCACCCGTTTGCAGTCCCACCAGCAGTGTACAAGAGTACCCTTTTCCCCACATCCTCGCCAGCACTTGTTGTTGTTTGACTTCATCATGGCTGCCAATCTTACTGGGGTGAGGTGGTATCTTAGGGTGGTTTTGATTTGCATTTCCTTGACTGCTAGAGATGGTGAGCATTTTTTCATGTACTTATTGATTGATTGTATGTCCTCCTCTGAGAAGTGTCTGTTCAGGTCCTTGGCCCATTTGTTGATTGGGTTATTTGTTATCTTATTGTCTAATTTTTTGAGTTCTTTGTATACTCTGGATATTAGGGCTCTATCTGAGGTGTGAGGAGTAAAAATTTGTTCCCAGGATGTAGGCTCCCTATTTACCTCTCTTATTGTTTCTCTTGCTGAGAAAAAACTTTTCAGTTTAAGAAAGTCCCATTTGTTGATTCTTGTTATTAACTCTTGTGCTATGGGTGTCCTATTAAGGAATTTGGAGCCCGTCCCCACAATCTGTAGATCGGAGCCAACTTTTTCTTCTATCAGACGGAGAGTCTCTGATTTGATATCTAGCTCCTTTATCCACTTTGAGTTGACTTTTGTGCGTGGCGAGAGGAGGGGATTTAGTTTCATTTTGTTGCATATGGATTTCCAGTTTTCCCAACACCATTTGTTGAAGATGCTATCCTTTCTCCATTGCATGTTTTTAGCTCCTTTATCAAATATAAGATAGTTGTAGCTTTGTGGATTGGTCTCTGTGTCCTCTATTCTGTACCATTGGTCCACCCGCCTGTTCTGGTACCAGTACCATGCTGTTTTTATTACTATTGCTCTGTAGTATAGTTTGAAGTCTGGTATCGCTATACCACCTGATTCACACTTCCTGCTTAGAATTGTTTTTGCTATTCTGGGTCTTTTGTTTTTCCATATGAATTTCATGATTGCTTTATCTATTTCTACAAGAAATGCCATTGGGATTTTGATTGGCATTGCGTTGAACCTATAGAGAACTTTTGGTAATATCGCCATTTTGATGATGTTAGTTCTGCCTAACCATGAACAGGGTATATTTTTCCATCTTCTAAGATCCTCTTCTATTTCTTTCTTTAGGGTTCTGTAGTTTTCATTGTATAGGTCCTTCACCTCTTTTGTTAGGTTGATTCCCAAGTACTTTATTTTTTTTGAGGATATTGCGAATGGAGTGTTTTTCCTCATTTCCATTTCAGAAGTTTTGTCGCTGATATACAGAAATGCCTTTGATTTATGTGTGTTGATTTTATATCCTGCCACTTTGCTGAATTCATTTATTAGTTCTAGTAGTTTTTTTGTAGACCCTTTTGGGTCTTCTAGGTATAGGATCATGTCATCCGCAAATAGTGATAATTTAAGTTCTTCTTTTCCTATTTTTATGCCTTTAATTTCTTTCGTTTGTCTAATTGCTCTGGCCAGTGTTTCAAGAACTATATTGAATAGAAGTGGTGATAGGGGGCATCCCTGTCGTGTTCCAGATTTTAGAGGGAATGCCTTCAATTTTTCTCCATTCAGAATGATGCTAGCCTGAGGCTTGGCATAGATAGCTTTTACAATGTCGAGGTAAGTTCCTGTTATCCCTATTTTTTCTAACGTTTTGAACATAAAGGGATGCTGTACTTTGTCAAATGCTTTTTCTGCGTCTATTGAGATGATCATATGGTTCTTCTCTTTAAGCCTATTGATGTGGTGAATAACGTTTATTGATTTCCGTATATTGAACCATCCTTGCATCCCAGGGATGAATCCTACTTGATCATGGTGCACAATTTTTTTGATATGCCTTTGTATCCGATTCGCCAGAATTTTATTGAGGATTTTTGCATCTATGTTCATTAGAGATATTGGTCTGTAGTTTTCTTTCTTTGAGGCGTCCTTGTCTGGTTTTGGAATCAGGGTGATGTTGGCCTCATAGAATGAATTTGGAAGAGCTCCCTCTTTTTCTATTTCCTGAAATAACTTGAAAAGTACTGGTATTAATTCTTCTTTAAAGGTTTTGTAGAACTCCGCTGTATACCCATCCGGTCCTGGGCTTTTCTTGGTTGGAAGTTTTTTAATTGCTTCTTCTATTTCATCTATTGATATTGGTCTGTTTAGGTTGTGAGTTTCCTCCTTACTCAGTCTGGGCAAATCATATGACTTAAGGAATTTATCGATGTCTTCACTTTCTTCTATTTTATTGGAATATAGGTTTTCAAAATAATTTCTAATTGTTTTCTGTATTTCTGAAGCGTCTGTTGTAATATTGCCTTTTTCATCCCGTATGTTAGTGATTTGGGTTCTCTCTCTTCTTCTCTTCGTTAGTATGGCTAGGGGTCTGTCGATCTTATTTATTTTTTCAAAGAACCAACTTTTTGTTTTGTTAATTTTTTCAATAGTTTCTTTTGTTTCAATTTCATTGATTTCTGCTCTGATTTTAATTAGTTCTTGCCTTCTGCTACATTTGCTATTGTTTTGCTCTTCCTTTTCTAGGGCTTTGAGATGAAGTGTGAGCTCATTTATTTGTTGGTTTTTCCTTTTTTTGAGGAATGACCTCCAGGCGATGAATTTCCCTCTTAAAACTGCTTTCATTGTGTCCCATAGATTCCGATATGTTGTGTCTGTATTTTCATTTATCTCTAAGAATTTTTTGATTTCCTCCTTTATGTCTTCTGTAACCCATTGATCATTCAGTAACATATTGTTCATTTTCCATGTGATGTACGATTTTTCTTTCCTTCTTTTATCATTGATTTCCAGTTTCATTCCATTATGATCTGATAAAGTGCATGGTATTATCTCAACCCCTTTATATTTACTGAGGGTTGCCCTATGGCATAATATATGATCTATTTTTGAGAAGGTTCCATGTGCTGCTGAGAAAAAAGTATATCCACTTGATGATGGTTGATATATTCTATATATGTCAGTTAAGTCTAAGTTATTGATTGTGGTATTGAGGTCAATAGTTTCTTTATTCAACTTTTGTTTGGAGGATCTGTCCAATGGTGAGAGAGGTGTGTTGAAGTCACCCGTGATTATTGTGTTGTGGTCTATTTGATTCTTGAACTTGAGGAGAGTTTGTTTTATGAACGTCGCAGCACCATTATTTGGTGCATAAATATTGATAATTGTTATGTCTTGTTGGTGAATGGTTCCTTTTAACAGTATATAATGTCCTTCCTTATCCCTTTTGATTAACTTAGTCTTGAAGTCGATTTTATTCGATATGAGAATGGCCACGCCTGCTTGCTTACGAGGACCGTGTGCTTGGTATATTTTTTCCCAACCTTTTACCTTGAGCCTGTGTATGTCTTTTCCAGTCAGATGTGTCTCCTGGAGGCAGCATATCGTTGGATTTGTTTTTTTAATCCATGTTACCAGCCTATGTCGCTTTATTGGAGAGTTTAAGCCATTAACGTTTAGAGTTACTATTGATATATGGTTTGTACTTCCTGCCATGTTTGATTATTTATCTCTTTTTTTTCCCCTAATTTAGTTTGTTTCTCCATGATTAGCTTTCCTCCCATCCTCTGTCTTTACTGGGGCACTTCCCGCTGATGGTTTTGGTTATTGTTTTCCATTTCTTCCTCGTGTAGAGTTTTGCTCAAGACGCTTTGCAATGCTGGTTTTCTGGCTACAAATTCTTTTAGCTTTTGTTTATCATGGAAGATTTTTATTTCGTTGTCGTATCTGAAGCTTAATTTTGCTGGATACAGGATTCTTGGTTGGCATCCATTGTCTTTCAGTGTTTGAAATACATTGTTCCAGGATCTTCTCGCTTTCAGCGTCTGTGATGAAAAATCCGTTGTCAACCTTATTGGTTTACCCCTAAATGTAATCTGCCTCTTTTCTCTTGTAGCTTTTAATATTTTCTCTTTGTTCTGTACATTGGATAGCTTCATAACAATGTGTCTTGGCGTTGGTCTATTGTGATTTTGTGTGCTCGGTGTCCTGTATGCATCTACAATTTGTATATCTGTATCCTTTTTTATTTCTGGAAAGTTTTCTGTAATTATTTCCTTCAGTAAGTTACCCATTCCCTTGGCATGAATCTCTGTGCCCTCCTCTATCCCGATGACTCGTAAGTTTGGTTTTTTTATGTTATCCCAAATCTCTTGGATGTTTTTCTCGTGGTTTTTTACCAGCCTATCTGAGTTGGCTAGACTCTTTTCAAGGTGATATATTTTGTCTTCATTATCTGACGTTCTGGCTTCTACTTGCTCCACTCTGTTAGTGATACTCTCGATTGAGTTTTTAATTTGGTTTATCGTTTCCTTCATTTCTAGAATTATTGTTTGATTTTTTTTTATAACCTCTATCTCCTGATAAAGATATTTAACTTCTTCTTTTATCTGTTTTTGTAATTCCTTTTCAATGTGATCTTTAAGGTTCCTTTCCATCTGTCTAAGGTGTTCCTTGAGTTCTTTATATGGCCATTTTTCTGATGACTCCAGGTCCTCCTGAATATTTAGGCTGTCTTTCATTGTTTGTACTCCTTTTCTTCCTTGCTTTTTTATGCTCATGATACTTCTTGTTCTGTTTGACTGTTGAGTTACTGTTTACTCTTATAAGTTTATTTGATGCTTGTGAGGAGAGGTATTAGAAGGGAAGGGAAGAAGTCACTAAAGAGAGCAAGTGTAGGCAGGTGGAGTTCAAGAGAGGGGGAATAAGAAAGTTGAAAAGAAATGAAAAGACAAAAGAAAAAAAGTGAGAAGAAAGAGAGAAAAAACGAAAAAATAAAAATTTAAAACAAACGGAAAAAAAATTATAATGGTAATAAAAAATGGAAATTGAAGTTTAAAAAAATAATAGTAATAATAATAGGATAAGAAAAATTAACAAAAAAATTGAAACCATTAGTAAGAAAGTTAAAGAACACAACAACGTCAACTACAAAAAGTGAGAATAAAAAAAAAAAATACTAATAATACTCATTAAGTAAATAAAAAAAAAATACTAATAATAAATGCAGTCATAAAGCTCGATTGACTTCTCTTCCAGTGGGTGGAGCTATGCCCACTGGGCCAGGCTTCTCCTCTTGATAGGTGGGAGCCAATCACTGTGCCTCAGCTTTTCTTCCCAGACTGTGTGAGTCTCCAGTCCTGAATGTCTGGGTCCTTCTCTTGTGGTTCCTCAATCCAGGCCCCACTCACCTGTGATGCTTACCACATTACTGTCTACACGTCGGGTCTGCTGCACCTGGGAGCCCTGTTTTCATGGATGTCTGGGCACACCCTTTCTGTTTGCCTCCCTCAGGCCCTAAGTTTGTAGGGTTTGGGGCTGAGGACCCCCAGCGAATTTGTTTGCCCTCAGGTAGCAACTCCCCTGGTAGGTGGTGCAAGGGACCTCTGTTGTCGGCCCTGGTGGGGGCGATAGCCGGGAATTCTGTGCCGCTAATCCCACATCACTTCTGATTCCCTGGGTCTGGCTATGGTGCTCTGTTTTTTTTTTTTTTTTTTTTTTTTACCTCTGTGAGATCATGTGGGCCGACTAGTTATTTCAGCTGGGTCGTTAGTGCTGAGTCACGAGAAGCAGGCGATCCGGGGCTTAAACGCAGCAGATACGTGCTCAGTGTGTGTTTTCTGAGGGGCCCAAAGTGTACGCCCTAGCTCCACATCAGCTCAGCATTGCCTAGTGATCCTGAGCAAATAGGCTTTAGATAGCAGCGCCGCCGCGGCTTCCGCTGTTCCTCGGCCCGGTGCCTAGCTCCTGGGGCCCAAGCGGCTGCCGCCGCGGCTCTCCAACCGCCTCCTCCGGAGCACGGGTCCTCTCGCAGGGGGATGCCGAATGACCCAGCCTTCGGAGGACAGGGCTCGGCACGCAGCCCAGTTCTAGTCTCTAGAAGCGGCAGCTAGACCGTGTAGACAGGGCCCTCAAGACAGCGTGCCGAAAGCAAATGGCAGCTCCAGCGGAGTGGATTTTCGGCCCCGAAACCCCAGCCCAGCCAACAATTTCAGTCCATTAATTCTCCCTGTATAGTCATTAAAAAAAAAAAAAAAAAAAAAAAAAAAGGGCGGGGGTGTACTAAGCTTTCTTAGCCTCAGGTACTTAGGATCAACTGCTGATTACCCATTCAGCTTCTCTGCGGGGAGTGAAGTGGAAGAGGAATAGATGGGCGCAAAGCGTGGCTCTGAGCAGAAAATCGTCAGGGAGCCAAGCGTCCTCTTTTTCAATCTCTTTGTTTTTTTTTTTTTCTCCCACTTGGCCGGGTGGTCCACTACAGTCTAATGGTGAGAGGCGCTCTAACAAGCTGCGCAAAGTCTCGATTAAAGCCTCTGCTCCGAGCTCCAGGCTCAGCACTTCAGCCACCCCCGTACGCAGCCCAGTTCGCTATTTCATAGAGGCTTGGTTAGATTCCCTTCACGTCGCCTCCTGGGCTGGGCGGGCGGGGGGGCTGTTTGATGAGCGGGCGGAGACCCTTCTCGCAGCGCCAGGTCCCGCAGGCGGCGGTAACCCTTCTCGCTGCGCCAGGTCCCGCCTCCGGGGGCCGTTTACAAAACCGGGCAGGCAGCTCCGGCTGCCGTTTGGCGGCGGCTGGCAGCGGAACTAGTCCTCTGCACCGCGTGGCCAAGATTCACTCATCTGGGACAAACTGTCACCTCTAATCAACTTACTAATTTCCGGCAGGTCTCTTTTCAGCGGAGTTTTGCTCGAAGTACCTCAGTAGGTAGAATCTGGGTGTATTAATGGATCTTTTTGATCCCGTTACTATAGAGATAGTGAACGTGCTGCTTACTCGCCGGCCGCCATCTTAGCTCCGAATATAAGCTCTTTTGCATACTTTGCAAGCCTCCTCCCACTGAGCCATACCCCCATCCCAAGAAGTTACTTCTTTTGAGGACAAGAGAGAAAAAACTGTGTGTGTGTGTGTGTGTTCCATAAGTACTCATTAAATTATTTTTATGCAACTCAGTATGGATAAAATAATATAATACTTCAAAACATTATAGCAGTTCTGAAATTTTTCTTCCAAACAAGGGGAGAGCATGTCACCCTAAAGACTGAGAGAGACAGATCTCTGAAGAAATATTTACTGTGAGATTTGGAAGAATTTTTCAGGAAGGTTTTCAGTGACATCACTAGGATTCTGCAAGTAAGAGCCAGAAAGAATGGCTGAGATGAAAAGGTGCTAGTAAACTAGGGGTGGTGGTACATACTGTGTCCCACCTACTTGGGGGGCTGAGAGAGTAGGATCCCAATTGGAGTCCATCCTGGGCAATTTAGCAGACCTTGTCCCAAAATTAAACAAAAAGGGATGTGGGTGTGTGTAGCTCAATGGTGTGGTAGAGCACTGGCAGAGCATGTGTGAGGCCCTGGGTTCAATAATCTCCAGTATTGAACATGAGTCAATAATGAAATTACCCAATAAAATGTGGTAACCATCAATTGAAATAATCCTTTACTTCTTTAAAAATTGTCTATTCCACCCCTGGAGAGAACATCTACTTTGTTAACCACTGTATTTCCTGTGCAAATTAGTAGCTCAGTACCTGTGACAAAAATAAGTGAGGTGTGAGGGCTCCAAACAGGGTCACAGAACACCAAGCTCAGAAGGCCCTCACACACTTCTGCTGTTTAGGGCATACTCTGAACAGGGAGGGTTGGGGTGGACTCCAAGCAGTTTATTCCAGGGAGGCAGGGAGTGGGCCAGCCAGACTGGGATCCTGAAGCAAGCAGGAATGACCTGGCAGTCAGTGGAGGGAGGCTCAGTGAGCTGAGCCCTGCGGAAATGAGAAAGGGAGTGAGGACTTGGCCAGAAGCAAGCAGGTCCCTCAACAAGTCCACCTTATGCTGTCCCACCTCCTTTTTCCTCCAGTTGGCACAAGTGAAACTAATAATGTAACCCAAAGATTGGTCCTTGTCCCTGATGCCAATTCATGCCAATTTAATGATGAGGACACAGTTTTGAGAAAAAGGAAAAGTCATTTTATTGTTTGCTAGGAAGGTGAAACCCAGGGGAATCCTGTCCCAGAGGCTGTGATTCTGCCCATCAGGGAAAACAGAGGGCTTATAAAGAAGCTCTTCAAAACCTACTTTCCAGGTGTGCCTGAGAGGGGGTCTCAGGGCATCTGGATAGTGTGTTAGGATTCACTTGTTAATTTGGGAGATAGTCTCTTCCTGGAAACTCTGGCAGACATCTCCTTCCTGTGGAGCACAGATAACTCAAGGCAATCTTATTCCTTGTCCCCAGGTTAGGAGGGGGAGGACAAAGAGAAAAAGAAAAACATGTCCCTTTTCAAAATAAGCCTCAGATCAAGGAGGGCTATAGTCTATACATGTTCACAAAGTATAGAATAAAAGTGTTCACCAGGTGTACGCCACACAGCACCATCTCCAGGCATGAGGCAACTACCAGCAAGGAGAACAGTGTCACATTCCAGGCAACCACGTTGGGTGGTTCCTCGCAGAAATTCCAGGAAGCATAGTTGTTCAAGTAAGCGCCTCTGTGGACAGATAGGGTCCAGTGAGTGAAGGAGGTCAGACAGTGCCCTAGCCCCACCCGCAGTCCCCTCCTCTCACAGGATGAAATTTTCAAAGGGTTAGTTGGACCCACGTGGAGGGAATTCTCCTGAAGCTCAGTGGCACCCAGGGTCCCGGCCCTTGTGGGAAGGACATGGGAACCAGGGCATATAGAGAATGGGGGTCACTAATTTGCTAATCCTTACAAGGTTTCTTGGAAGTGGTAGTCCCACGTGCCATACATTGAGCATTTGGGTCCAATTCTGAGACCGACTCCTGACACAGAGAGGCAGTAGATGGCACCAAGCATTCCGAAGACTGAGCACCAGCAGGAACATGTAATCTGGATCGGGTGTGGAAGATGGGCTGAATAGGGCTGCCCCCTCCCCATGGTGGCCCGACCACACCTAGCTGTGTTCTCTACATGGCCAAGTGACTCTGGAGCCAGGTTGAAATACATTCCTGGGGCTGGGGATGCAGTCTTGTAACAGAGTGCTTGAAAATAAATTTTCCTATAAATCCGGGACTTGGAGTTGGGCAAAACTAAGGGCCAGTGGGGATTCATGGCAGTTAGGAATTCTGTAGAGGCTCTGGGAGAGACTACTTTAGAGACAGAATCCTCAATCTCTCTTTTTTTCATTTTTGAGGGGTGGAGGCTCACTGGGGACTTATCCTAGGAGTTCTCTACTACCGAGATTGATCACAGCAGCTCCTCCCCCTTTTAAAATTTTTTTTTAGTTGTTGATGGATATTTAATTAATTAATTAATTTATGAGAACCCACTGTCTCACACATGCCAGACAAGTGTGCTACTGATGAGCTACAACCCCAGCCTGATCTATAGCCCATTTTATTTTTTATTAATGAGAGAGAATTCTGCAAAATTGCTGTGGCTGGCCTCGAGCTTGAGAAGCTCCTGCCTCAACCTCCAGGGTCAATGGGATTACAGGTGTGCACACCATGTCCTCCCAAATCTCTTCTTAATTTGTATCTCACCCAGTCAGGATGTCTAGCCTCTGCCAGAGCTGCTGTGATTCCAGGACATAGTACCTGTGGGATAAGAGTCAGTGTAATAGTGAGTCAATCTAATACTGTGAACCCAGCACCCAATACAAATTCTTAAAGTCTTTACCTCTCCTGGAAGCTGCCTATGATGTCCTCAGCCCTTTGAACTATAGGAAGACCTTACCTCTATCTGTTCTGGAGCATGGCTGAACTCTACCTTACTTTATCATTATTTATGTGCCTACCTTACCTGTTCATATTTCAGCTTCCTTGAGGGTTGGGTTCAATATTTAACATTCCCCATAAACCTTGGCACATAGTAGGTGCCCTCCTGATTGGGAATCAGGAGGACCTGAGTTGAGGCTAGGGCCACACTACTTCACACTCAATGAACTAATTAGTTTCTCTGGGTCTCAGTTTGTCCTAGGTAAAATTGGTTTGTAAAACCTACCTCATATAGTTGTTCTTAGGATTTAATGGTAACTAGGGGGCCAGGTGTCAAGACTGCTTTTGAGTAAATGCTCTTTAGCTGTAAATGTCTTCAGCAGTGGGAAGAGGTAGTGTTGGTGGAAGGTCTGGTGAGCTAGGATATGGTTGAGTATGCTCACAAATGCTGTGATGCGGAGTATGGGATTTCCTAAGATCCAGCCCCTAATGGTTTTTTCTTCCTGTGACTTTTCCCACAAGAAGTTCACTCCTGCCAGGGAATCAGCTATTTCCCTGATGATAGTTACCTGTACATGCCTAGAGAACCAAATCTAACTGCCTGAAGGATATGTCCACTCAAAATTCTTGGTTTTAGCTCAGATTCCGCCTGTATCTGAAGTGACATCATAATATTTTCCAAATTCATCTCCCTTTGATTTCCTCATCCTTTTAATTGAAAAATAGCATCCAACAGGTCACCTAGGCTGAAAAACTTTAATCCTTATGCACCTGCCAAAGCCAAGTCTTCTTGACTTTTGCTTCAATGGCTCCTGAATCTATCAGTCCTTTCTCCTTCTTCTCTCATTCAATTCCTAATCATGTTCCACAAGGAAGATGTTCTTGGCTTCCTTACTAAGTCCCATTAGCTCTTGTCCCATGCCACCTCACACTTCATTATACATGCCCCCACCAGATTAACCTTGGTGCTGCCAGGGTCGGATGGGGCACACCTATGAGCCCAGAGATCCAGGAGATTGGGATGGGAGGATGCAAGTTCAAGGGCAGCCTTGGCAACACAGGGAGACATTATCTCAAAATAAAAAATAAAGGGCTAGAGCTCTAGGTTAGTTGGAAAATGTTCCTAGGTTCAGTTGGATGTGGGGGTGGGGGTGGGGAGGATTTTCTTATTTTTTTGGATTGCCTTGGTACTGGGTATTGAACCCAAGAGCACTTAAACACTGAGCCACATCTACAGCCTTTTATTTTTAAAATTCTATTTAGACACAGGGTCTCAATTAGTTGCTTATGGCCTCCCTAAGTTTCTGGATTTGAACTTGTAATCCTCCTTTGTCAGCCTTCTGAGCCACTGGGAATACAGGTGTGATCCACAGTCCCTTCTGCGAGGAGAGTTTCCAAATCTTTGAGGCTCCTCACTCTGCCTCCAGCCTTGTTCTTGTCCTCATAGCCCAGAACAAGTTCTTTTTCATCTCCCATCCCTGGAATTCCACAGCTGTTTTGATCCTTCCCTCCCTGTTGATCTTGTCTGGCTTATACTATACAAGGCAGGATTTTGTTCTTTTCCAGGGAAGAAAAGAGAGAGTTTTAGTTCTGTTATATCATCCCCAGCAACCGCAGAGAAACACCTGATGAGTGGAACCAAATTTGCAGGAGCACTCTCGCTCCCCTCCTCCTGTGTCAGGGCAGATCCAGGGCCAGTGCTGACCCCATTGCTTAACTTGTCTGTTGAGGTCACTTACTGGGAGGATCCATGATCCACAGATACCTAGAATAGCCTTCTGGATTTACTAGTGTGTGTGTGTGTGTGTTGTGTTGGTGAAGATCTCATCCAGGGTCTTGCCATTCTAGGCAAGTGCTCTACCACTGAGTTACACCCCCAAACCACATTTACCAATTTCAAATGACCTGCTTCCTCGAGAATTTTACTTTTGGTCAAAGTATTACCTTCCTTCTGTGGTGTAAGCTTTTTGTCTTCTTTTCTACTATCTAATTGCCCTCATGAAAAGAGAACTGTCATCTTAAATTCAGGAGACAATATTGTTTATATCTCAAATCTCCTCATTTTTCTCTATCACCATGGCCACTGGCTATTTCAAGATACTGTCTTCCCTTCATGACATTAATCTCATCTTTCTGCATTTATGGCTGATCTCCTACTATCCATTCTCCACACAAATGCTAGAAGGATCTACTTCAATCCAGTGGGATGTGGAGCATCTAGAACTCTCATACTGTGCTGATAGGAATGAATTGATACAAAAACTCCAGCAAACTATTTGCCAGTGTTAGCACTGACTATTGCAAACCTTAAGAGTCAGCAGTGTTACTTCTAAGAGTAACAATGGAAATAATCACATATGTTCACCTAAGGCACCTACAGGAAGGATGATAGCAACATATTTTGCAATAAACCCAAACTGGGAACTATCCAAATGTCCACCAACAGTAGAATGTTTAAATTGAAGTATAGTCACATGATGGAATGCATAAGAAATAAAGAAGTAGAGCTACACAAAGTAACATGGGTGGCTATCACAAATATAATATTATGCTAAGGTAGCCAGACACAAAAGAACACATAGTATATAATTTCAATTTATGTAGAATATTAAAGAGACCAAAGCAGGTTCTGGGGTTAGAAGATAGAATAATGGTTAACCTTGTTGTTTTGGGGTAGTACCTGGTGATGGGATATCTGGGATTCTGGTAATATGATCTGTGTTTTTTTGTTCATTTGTTGAATGAATTGGAGTTTTGCTGTTTCACCCAGGTCAATTGGAACTCCTAGTGTCAGCCTCAAGATCCTCCTGCCTCTGTTTCCTGAGGAGCTGGGACTACAGGGGCATGGATGAATTGGTTTTGGTAGTGGGTGTTGGGTAGATGGGTATGTTCACTTTGTAAAACTACATTGAGCTGGGGCTAGGGATGTAGCTTAGTAGCAGGTCATGTGCTTAGCATTCACATGGCCCTGAGTTTAATCCCCTGCAGACACACACACACACACACACACACACACACACACACACACACACACAGCATAAAAGAAAATTCCCCAAGCTACTTGCCGTAGATGCTATATGATAAGAAAGCTTGCTTCCTTCCTTCCTTCCTTCCTTCCTTCCTTCCTTCCTTCCTTTCTTCCTTTCCTTTCCTTTTCTTTCTTTTCTTTTCTTTTCTTTTCTTCTTTTCTTTTCTTTTCTTTTCTTTTCTTTTCTTTTCTTTTCTTTTCTTTCTTTCATACTAGGGATTTAACAACCAACAGAGGGCACTCTGCCCCTGAGTTACATCTTTAGCATGAACTCTCTTCCCCACCACCCCACGTATATAAATATGGTCTAATTTTCCCAGGTTGACCTCAATCAAACTGACAATTTTCTTATCTCTCTCTGTCTCTCTTGGAAGTACTGGCAATTGAACTCAGGGGTATTTTCTACCAAGCCATATCCCAGGCCTTTTAATTATTTATTGCCCAGGATTTTCTCAAAATTCTGATTCTCTTGTCTCAGCCTCCTGAATTCCTGGGATTACAGACATGCACTACCATGTCTGGCTGGCTTGTGCGCTCTCTCTCTCTCTCTCTCTCTCTCTCTCTCTCTCTCTCTCTCTCTCGCTTGCAATAGTGCTGGGGATCAAACCCAACATCTCGCAAATTCTAGGTATGTGCCCTACCCATGAGCTCTACCTCCAGCCCTATTTATTTTATTTTTGGTGATACCCACTCCTGTCTGAAATCATCCTTATTTATTTGGTGACTGTTAACCAACTTCCTGTTAGGTAAAGGCACTGGTCTAGGCACCAGGCACACCGCAACCAAACAAAAACAGGCAGTCCTTGCTCTCATGGGGCTTCTAGTCTTGCTTCCTCATAATATTTACCTCCACAAAGGAACACAGGTTTCCAGGGGAGCAAGAACCTTGTTGTGTCTCTGTGGCTTAATGTGGCATTTTCTGAGAGTGACTCAAGTTGTGGAGGAGAAGGAAGATAGCTGTGAGTGACAATGTTGGGAGCATAGGCTTGGGGATCCCCAGTGAAGAAGACTAGTTAGACTGGGTGAAGGAGAGGGCATAGTTTAAGCTGGAGAAGGGACATGATGTGACACTGGGGAGTGTGCTCGTGTGGGAGGAGTGTGACATCTCAGAGAGAGTTGAGATCAGAGAGATGGAGTAGAGTCCAACAGCCATGAATCTTTGTAAAAGATGGGAAGGAGAAGGCAAGAAGGAGTTGTTGTTAAAGGAGAGGTATCCCCATTTATCTAATAGAGATGTGACCTGGAAGAGGGACGTGTGAGACCTCTTCTAGAGAATATTTTGTCAGCTGTCCTGAAAAGAGGGGAACTCTGCTGGGTAGATCTCTCAACTTTGCCCCACAAAAATATTACACTAGTTGACCATCTAAAACTTCTCCTAAATGTGGAAAGAGAGGAGGAGATCAGGAAATCTGTGTCCCCTCTTTCTCCACTTCTCCCAGCAGATCCTCATCTCCAGGAGGCTTGGGGGCAACTTCTCTGCCCTCTGACCTGCTTCTGAGTTTGTCCTTAGCACCCAGCACAGAGTGGGCATCCAGCATGTGGGCTGAGAGTGAGTGGAAGAGGAGGAGGGAGGGGCAACTCTGAGCTGAGAGGTAGAGTGACTGATGGGTGACATCACTGCCTGGCTCCAGGCCTTTTTGATGCACCCCCCCCATGCTTATCATTCCTTTTCCCTGATAACCACCCACACAACCAGGTTCTCCTTTTGCTTGACCCTTGTAGTGAGGGGTCCCCAACATCTGCTTAGCTGGGGAGGAACGGAGGGTCAGGTAGGACATATTTTGACCCACAATAAAAGCTCTTTAGAAACTTGAGTCTCCCCTCCCTGCCTTCCCTTCCCTTCAAACATTCAGCTCAGGTCACTGGGGCCTCCTCCCGGGCTGTCTACAGAGTGTGTAGGGGGAGGATTGGCACATTCCTTGTCCCCACCAAGCACTTGCCACCCTTCTTGACCTCCATCCTTTTCCCTCTCCCCTCCCTTCACATCCAGAACCCCTTATGGTTGTGCCCACACCCCTGGTCACTGGCCTGTGCTCTAGACTCCTCACCATCAATCCCCCGCCAATGAAGCCAGGCAGGAGCAAGACATGCACGCTGAGTTGGTCACTGCTCCAGGTCTTCCCATCAGGAACCAGTAGGAAGGCATTGGCCACGATGCAGACTAGAGAAAGGGTAATTAGGGAGAGTCCTACACAGCAGGCACGGTTCCATGGGTTCATGGTGAGGCAGTGAGTGAAAGTGAGCCTGAGGTCCCTGGGTCCAGAGGAAAACAGGCTGGAGCATGAGTAAAGGTCAAAGAAAAGATGTGGTAGAAACTGGCAGGATCACGATGATAAGGGAGAGAGGCCCTATCACCAGCTGCAGCTTGTGAGGAGTAGGAGTGGATGCTGATGGAGCAGTTTCTGGAGTTAGTCACACACTGCAAGATGCCTGGTGCCCGTATCTTCTTTTTCTGCACCCAGGTGTTTATAGTCTTTCTTTGATTCCTTACCTGTTTGAATATATCACCAAGCCATTATATGTCTCTAAGTCACAATTGCCTCATCTCTATAAAGGCTAGAGTGGTACCCCTTGCCTCCTGAACTGGTTGTAAGGATTCCTTAGGACAGGAGAATATTTGGTAAACTAGGCAGCTCAAAAATTGTGTACAGTGGCCTCATAATTTCCCTTTGTCACATGGAGAGCGTTCCTCCCAGAAAGAAATAAAGAAGATGACAGTAGGCTTCAGTTGTCAGTTTATTTCATATATATATTTAACTAGGTATTGAACCCAGGAGCACTTAACCACTGAATATCTCCAGCCCTTTTTTGTATTTAACACAGGGTCTTACTGAGTTACTTAGGGCATCACTAAGTTGCTGAGGCTGGCTTTGAATTCATGATCCTCTTGCCTCAGAGTTGCAAGATCTGGGATTACAGGCATGTACCATCATGCCTGGCTTCATTTTATATTCTTAATATTTGTTCATTGATCCTCTCTCCTTTAGAGACTACTACCTGTTTCTCAGAGTAGACTTGAGCCTGAGGCCTGATTGTTAGAACATTGCATTATTTGGCCTCAACCTTTGATTCAGTAATGACTGTACAGTCCAAGGCAGTTCCATGAAGAATTCATTTTTAAATTTATTTATTTGTGTTCTTTTTTTTTTTTCACCATCTGGAGATGAAAGAAATTCTGTTTTTTTTTTTTTTTCGTACCAGGGATTGAACTCAGGGGCACTCAACCACTGAGGCACATCCCAAGCCCCCCGCCGCCTTTTTAAAAAATAATTTTTTGTTGTAAATGGGTCTTTTTATTTTAATTAATTAATTAATTAATTAATATGAGGTGCTGAGGATCAAACCCTGGTCCTTACACATGCCAAGCAACTGCTCTACTACTGAGTCACAACTCCAGCCCTTCCCCAGCCCTATTTTGTATTTTAATTTGAGACAGGGTCTCATTGAATTGATTAGCACCTCCCTACATTTCTGAGGCTGGCTTTAAATTCACAATCCTCCTGTCAGCCTCTGAGCCCAGTTAACTAGCCTATCTTAATGGGGGGTAAAAGATAAAAGCTGCCAGTCACAAGGAATGGGGAAATAAATAGGTATTGTGAAATAAAATTATAACCTTGGGACAAAATAGTTTCCCCCTTTTAAAGATCTCACTGGATGCTCTATTTGGCCAGAAACACTTTTGGGTGCGGCCTTACCTATTGCCCCCAAATCTAAAACACATGAATTCAAGCACTTATGTCTTGCCTCTGCTGATTTCTGCAGAGAGAGGTCCCTAAGAATCTTTGTATGGGCAATGTGATTTTTATTGGACAGAATGCCCCAGATACATACACATATAATGACAGAATCTCTGGGTACAATTGACAGTGGGGAACTCACTTAAAGTTGATGGCATTCTGATGATGACAATAGAAACTGGTCAAATAACAATAACCTGTGTTCCTACCCCTTGAGCTCAAACTGGAAGGGAAAAAGATTTAAGGCACAGTTTTTTAAAAATATGCCAGACTGTCTGATTTCTCTCTTGGGACAAAAATCGATGATCAATGTTATTTTAATCAAGATTTTTTTAGGAGGAAATAACTTGCCCCCAGGAGGAGAGGATAACACCTTAACATAGAGACAATTATGGGGATTCTGGGAATCCATTCTCTTCTGGCCAGTTGTTTAAAATATGAATTGAGTCAACTTTTCCAGATCTCCTACTCTGCCTATCCTGCCTGTTAAAAAAAAATCTCACTCTAGATGAGTAAAAATTTGTGCAAGTCTTGAGAGTTATAAAAAACTGTGATATCCATTACCTTTAGGTTTTTTCATTGTTAGAGAAACAGATAACTTAAAATTTTGACCAGGCTTGATTTTTCATGAATAACCTGAATATATGTGATAGAAATATAAATACATCTGAAACGAAATATGTTTGTCTGAATCTTATCTAAATGTTCTGTAAAACTTTATAAAATGAAAGTTCATATAGGTTTGACCAATAAGTGCTCTCTTATATATTGCATCTGGCATAAAAGGGCCACACTGCCATTTGAGAAACTGGCTTGTATCTGTCTGCTTTAACTAGTTCTGATCATTAACACTGTTCCCTAAATACATAAGAGATTTAAGGCTATTCTTTTGACTTTTTGCTAGTACTGATAAACTCTGCAAACCTGTAATGATCCATGAATTCTGAATTTTACTGTGAAAAATTAAACCTAATTAATACAAAGGACATCTGTGTAATGGTGATGCTAACTATTAGTTCTTTGTATATTAAGTATACTCATTTCTTCTAGTATAGAAATTTTAAAATATAAAGCGTGGAAAAGCACTTTACCAAGCTTATGTTCCCCAAACTAAAATTGTCTAAAATGGTAACTTACCTGAGATAAGGCTCTGCCTCCCAACTTATTCCATGTTAGAGTGGCTCCAAAATAGGCTAGACTTCAGCTCATTTAAAATTGTGTTCAAAAGATTGATTTTTGTTGTAAAGATTACTGTGATCTCAAAGAGGGAATATAATATCTTTTTTTTTTTAAAGAGAGAGAGAGAGAGAGAGAGAGAGAGAGAGAATTTTTAATATTTATTTTATTTTTTTTTTTAGTTCTCGGCGGACACAACATCTTTGTTGGTATGTGGTGCTGAGGATCAAACCCGGGCCGCACGCATGCCAGGCGAGCGCGCTACCGCTTGAGCCACATCCTCAGCCCCAAGGGAATATAATATCTAACTAAGTAAAAGTTCAAGATTATAAAAGTCATTTTTCATCTTTCATAGCTATTACACAAACTGAGTATGTTTTTGCTCTGTTAATTTCATTTTGTATTTTCCTTGTAAACTTTATAAAAGTTGCTCGTTAATGTTTTGCAGAGGCACTGCTTCTAAAAAAAAAAAAAATGCTAGCCAATCCCTAAAAAACAAATACCAAATGTCTTCTTTGATATAATGAGAGCAAATATGAACAGAGTAGGGAGGAAGAGCAGGAAGAAAAGATTAACTTTAAACAGAGACATGAGGTGTGAGGGAAAGAGAGAGAAAAGGGAAATTGCATGCAAATGAAGGAAGACCCTCATTGCTATACAAAATTACATATAAGAGGTTGTGAGGGGAATGGGAAAATAAACAAGGAGAGAAATGAATTACAGTAGATGGGCTAGAGAGAGAAGATGTGAAGGAAGGGGAGGGGGGATAGTAGGGGATAGGAAAGGTAGCAGAATACCTCAATTACTAATAGGGCATTATGTAAAATTGTGGATGTGTAACCGACGTGATTCTGCAATCTGCATTTGGGGTAAAATTGGGAGTTCATAACCCACTGCAATCTAATGTATGAAATATGATATGTCAAGAGCTTTGTAATGTTGTGAACAACCAATAAAAAAAATTGGGTTAATTTGAGAGAATAAGCCATCATCTACAGGACAAATAATATATAATGCTGACTTCCAATACAAAATGCTAACCCAATTAAATGAAAGGGTAACTGTAAAATTGCAGATATTAAAGTTATAACCTGTTACTCCCTCTTTAAGACTGGTGAAACTGGCTTGCTGGGTGTTTAAAATCAGAAACTTGGAGACCAAAGTCAAGGAAGTGAAAGGGCCAAGGAAAAATCAGCCAATATTTGGCCCTTGCCCTCCAAGTTTTCAGCCAGCACCCAGAGAATGATGGAATCCCTCTGAAATTCTGGTGAGTCACCTGATCTGCCAATCAGAAAGATTGAAGGGACCCAAGAGAACAGAAAGCCAACTGGTGGTGCATATTATGCAAAGAGGAGGGTCACTGGAGAATGAAATGCCTAAAACTTCCAAGAGAAGTCACATGTGTGGTCATCAAGACCCTGATCTGACCCATCCTGGCACATGGCACCACTGATAGAGGAAACCTAAAGGAGCCAGGAGGCTTCACACATGTCCCCAAGAGTCATCTCTGAGGAGTCTCAGCTGACTCTTCAGACTAGATAGGAACAAGGTCAGTTTTGACCAACTTGGTCTTAAACACCTGGCAGGAGAGGACAGCCTGGGCACAGTCCTACGTGGACATTTAAAAAGAAAACTAAACTTTTTTAATGTAACTTAAGATGTCACTTGTGTCAGCTCTAAGAAAAGTAAGTAAAGTTCCTTATATATCCTACCAGGATGAGGACTGCTTTTGAAAAGCTCCTGGTAGAAGAGACCTCTGGATCTCTGGCTATCTGAATGTCATTCAGTACAATCCACATACAGATATACAAGAGGATACCAAAAACAGCAATGCAACTAAAACAGAGGATGGGGAAAGCCCAAGACATGGGCAGTGGATAAGGTGGAGAAGGTTTCCTGGAAACCAATAGAGAAGAAAAAGTCATCTGGCTGCTTCCCGAAGACAAACAGCTGTGACTCAGCATTAATCCATCCAGCTGAAACAACTGGTCAGCCCTTCTCATCCTACGGAGGTAAATGCCTACCGAGCCTTCATAAGTAGTGGCCACAGGTTTGAAACGGGGCTTGGGAGAGACAGTAAGGACCCACCCGTTGCATTGGTCGCCCGGCAAAGGGAAACGAACTGTCGCCATTTGCAAGAGATACCACCATGGCAGAGAACTGACGTCCTCAGACTGTGGCGGAGGAGATAACTTCATTGAAACCTGCGGCTACAGGTGTGTAATCCCCTAGCCTTCCATCTCCACACATGGGGAAACCTTAAGGGCCCCTCCCGGCTCTCCCGTAAGGGCCCCTCCCAGCTCTCCCGTGAGTGTGACAGCCAGCCCGAGGGAATCAGAGGTGGCGCGGGACCCGCGGCACGGAACTACCGCTCCCACCAGGGCTGACTGCTGAGGTCTCTTGCACCAGCTACCGGGGGCGTGGCTACCCGAGGGCAAGTAAAATTTGCTGAGGATTCTCAGCCCCAAGCTCTACAAACTTAGGGTCTGAGGGAATGGCAAACAGGGAGAGTGTGCCCAGTCGTTCATGAAAACAGGGCTCCCGGGAGCAGCAGACCTGGCGTGTAGCCAGTATTGTGGTGAGCGGCACCCGTGAGAGGGGCCTGGCTAGAGGAAAAGTGGGAAGTGACTAGACACAAGAGGAGGCCCTAGGCACTCAGGATTGGAGACTCGCCCAGTCTGGGAGGAGCTGTTGCACAGTGATTGGTTCCCGTGTATTGACAGGAGAAACTTGACCTGGTGGGCACAGCGCCACCTACTGGAAGAGAAGTTAATCAAACTCTAAGACTGCATTTATTAGTTTTTTTTTTCCTTTTTTTCTTTTCTCTTTTTTTTTTTTGATTTGGGTTTTTCTTTCATTTTCATTTTTCTTTCTTGTTGTTTTTTAAATTTTTTTTACAATTTTTTTAAAATTTTTTTTTCTTCTAATTTTAATTTTAATTTTTATTATTATTATTTTTTTAAATTTTTTTTCTTTTTTTATTTCCTATTTTTTCTTCTTTTGTCTTTTCATTTTTCTTATCCCCCCTTCCTTGAATTCTACCTGCTTACTCTCATTCTCTTTAGTGACTTCTTCCCTTCCCTTCTAATACCTTTCCTCCCAAGCATCTAATAAATTTATAGGAGTAAACAGTAACTCAGCAGTCAGACAGAACAAGAAGTAACATGAGCAGCTTCAAAAAGCAAGGAAGAAAAGGACTACAAACAATGCAGGACAGCCTAAATATTCAGGAGGACCTAGAGTCATCAGAAAAATGGTCATATAAAGAACTCAAGGAACACCTTAGACAGATGGAATGGAACCTTAAAGAGGATACAAGACAGCAAATTCAAGCAGCGAAAGAACACATTGAGAATGAATTACATAAACAGATAAAAGAAGAAGTTAAGCATCTTTATCAGGAGATAGAGATTATAAAAAATAATCAAACAATAATTCTAGAAATGAAGGAAATGATAAACCAAATTAAAAACTCAATTGAGAGTATCACTAACAGAGTGGAGCAAGTAGAAGCCAGAACGTCAGATAATGAAGACAAAATATATCATCTTGAAAAGAGTCTAGCGAACTCAGAAAGGCTGGTAAAAAATCACGAGAAAAACATCCAAGAGTTATGGGATAACATAAAAAAACCAAACTTTCGAGTCATCGGGATAGAAGAAGGTACAGAGATTCAAACCAAGGGAATGAGTAACCTGCTGAATGAAATAATTACAGAAAACTTTCCAGAAATAAAAAAGGAAACAGATATACAAATTGAAGATGCATACAGGGCACCGAGCACACAAAATCACAGTAGACCAACGCCAAGACACATTGTTATGAAGCTATCCAATATACAGAACAAAGAGAAAATATTAAAAGCTACAAGAGAAAGGAGACAGATTACATTCAGGGGTAAACCAATAAGGTTAACAACGGATTTTTCATCATAGACACTGAAAGCAAGAAGGTCATGGAACAATGTATTTCAAACACTGAAAGACAATGGATGCCAACCAAGAATTCTGTATCCAGCAAAATTAAGCTTCAGGTATGACAACGAAATAAAAATATTTCATGATAAACAAAAGTTAAAAGAATTTGCAGCCAGAAAACCAGCATTGCAAAGCATGTTGAGCAAAACACTACACGAGGAAGAAATGAAAAACAATAACCAAAAACATCAGTGGGAAGTGCCTCAGTAAAGACAGATGGTGAGGGGAAAGATAATCATGGAGAAACAAACTAAATTTTTTAAAAAAAGGATAAACAATCAAACATGGATGGAAGTACAAACCATATATCAATAGTAACTCTGAATGTTAATGGCTTAAACTCTCCAATAAAGCGACATAGGCTGGTATCATGGATTAAAAAAACAAATCCAACAATATGCTGCCTCCAGGAGACACATCTGATTGGAAAAGACATACACAGGCTGAAGGTGAAAGGATGGGAAAAAATATACCACACACACGGTCCTCGTAAGCAAGCAGGGGTGGCCATCCTCATATCGAATAAAATCGACTTCAAGACTAAGTTAATCAAAAGGGATAAAGAAGGTCATTATATACTGTTAAAAGGAACCATTCACCAACAAGACATAACAATTATCAATATTTATACACCAAATAATTTTGCTGTGACATTCATAAAACAAATTCTCCTCAAGTTCAAGAATCAAATAGACCACTACACAATAATTATGGGTGACTTCAACACACCTCTCTCACCATTGGACAGATCCGCCAAACAAAAGTTGAATAAAGAAACTATAGAACTCAATATCACAATCAATAACCTAGACTTAACTGACATATATAGAATATATCAACCATCATCAAATGGATATACTTTTTTCTCAGCAGCACATGGATCCTTCTCAAAAATAGACTATGTATTATGCCATAGGGCAACCCTCAGTAAATATAAAGGGGTGGAGATAATACCATGCATTTTATCTGATCATAATGGAATGAAACTGGAAATCAATGACAGAAGAAGGAAGGAAAAATCCTACATCACATGGAAAATGAACAATATGTTACTGAATGATCAATGGGTTACAGAAGACATAAAGGAGGAAATCAAAAAATTCTTAGAGATAAATGAAAATACAGACACAACATATCGGAATCTATGGGACACAATGAAAGCAGTTTTAAGAGGAAAATTCATCGCCTGGTGGTCATTCCTCAAAAAAAGAAAAAACCAACAAATAAATGAGCTCACACTTCATCTCAAAGCCCTAGAAAAGGAAGAGCAAAACAATAGCAAATGTAGCAGAAGGCAAGAAATAATTAAAATCAGAGCGGAAATCAATGAAATTGAAACAAAAGAAACTATTGAAAAAATTAACAAAACTAAAAGTTGGTTCTTCGAAAAAATAAATAAGATCGACAGACCTTTAGCCATGCTAACGAAGAGAAGAAGAGAGAGAACTCAAATTACTAACATACGGGATGAAAAAGGCAATATCACAACAGATGCTACAGAAATACAGAAGACAATTAGAAATTATTTTGAAAACCTATATTCCAATAAAATAGAAGATAGTGAAGACATTGATAAATTTCTTAAGTCATATGATTTGCCCAGACTGAGTCAGGAGGATACACACAATTTGAACAGACCAATATCAATGGATGAAATTGAAGAAGCCATCAAAAGACTACCAACCAAGAAAAGCCCAGGACCGGATGGGTATACAGCAGAGTTTTACAAAACCTTTAAAGAAGAATTAATACCAATACTTTTCAAGTTATTTCAGGGAATAGAAAAAGAGGGAGCTCTGCCAAATTCATTCTATGAGGCCAACATCACCCTGATTCCGAAACCAGACAAAGACACCTCAAAGAAAGAAAACTACAGACCAATATTTCTAATGAACCTAGATGCAAAAATCCTCAATAAAATTCTGGCAAATCGAATACAAAAACACATCAAAAAAATTGTGCACCAGATCAAGTAGGATTCATCCCTGGGATGCAAGGATGGTTCAATATACGGAAATCAATAAATGTTATTCACCACATCAATAGACTTAAAGATAAGAACCATATGATCATCTCGATAGACGCAGAGAAAGCATTCGACAAAGTACAGCATGCCTTTATGTTCAAAACATTAGAAAAACTAGGGATAACAGGAACTTGCCTTGACATTATAAAAGCTATCTATGCTAAGCCTCAGGCTAGCATCATTCTGAATGGACAAAAGTTGAAGGCATTCCCTCTAAAATCCGGAACAAGACAGGGATGCCCTCTATCACCACTTCTATTCAATATAGTTCTCGAAACACTGGCCAGAGCAATTAGACAGACGAAAGAAATTAAAGGCATAAAAATTGGAAAAGAAGAACTTAAATTATCACTATTTGCAGATGACATGATTCTATACCTAGAAGACCCAAAAGGGTCTACAAAGAAACTACTAGAACTAATAAATGAATTCAGCAAAGTGGCAGGATATAAAATCAACACACATAAATCAAAGGCATTTCTGTATATCAGCGACAAAACTTCTGAAACGGAAATGAGGAAAAATACTCCATTCACAATATCCTCAAAAAAAAAATAAAATACTTGGGAATGAACCTAACAAAAGAGGTGAAATTCTTATACAATGAAAACTACAGAACCCTAAAGAGAGAAGTAGAAGAAGATCTTAGAAGATGGAAAAATATACCCTGTTCATGGATAGGCAGAACTAACATCATCAAAATGGCGATATTACCAAAAGTTCTTTTTTTTTTTTTTTTTTTTTTTTTTTTTTTTTTTTTTTAAGAGAGAGTGAGAGAGGAGAGAGAGAATTTTTAATATTTATTTTTTTAGTTCTCGGCGGACACAACATCTTTGTTGGTATGTGGTGCTGAGGATCGAACCCAGGCCGCACGCATGCCAGGCGAGCGCGCTACTGCTTGAGCCACATCCCCAGGCCTACCAAAAGTTCTTTATAGGTTTAATGCAATGCCAATCAAAATCCCAACGGCATTTCTTGTAGAAATAGATAAAGCAATCATGAAATTCATATGGAAAAATAAAAGACCCAGATTAGCAAAAGCAATTCTAAGCAGGAAGTGTGAATCAGGCGGTATAGCGATACCAGATTTCAAACTATATTACAGAGCAATAGTGACAAAAACAGCATGGTACTGGTACCAAAACAGGCGGGTGGACCAATGGTATAGAATAGAGGACACAGAGACTAATCCACAAAGTTACAACTATCTTATATTTGATAAAGGGGCTAAAAGCATGCAATGGAGGAAGGATAGCATCTTCAACAAATGGTGTTGGCAAAACTGGAAATCCATATGCAACAAAATGAAACTGAATCCCTTTCTCTCGCCATGCACAAAAGTTAACTCAAAATGGATCAAGGAGCTTGATATCAAATCAGAGACTCTGCGTCTGATAGAAGAAAAAGTTGGCTCCGATCTACATATTTTGGGGTCGGGCTCCAAATTCCTTAATAGGACACCCATAGCACAAGAGTTAATAACAAGAATCAACAAATGGGACTTAATTAAACTTAAAAGTTTTTTCTCAGCAAGAGAAACAATAAGAGAGGTAAATAGGGAGCCTACATCCTGGGAACAAATTTTTACTCCTCACACTTCAGATAGAGCCCTAATATCCAGAGTATACAAAGAACTCAAAAATTAGACAATAAGATAACAAATAACCCAATCAACAAATGGGCCAAGGACCTGAACAGACACTTCTCAGAGGAGGACATACAATCAATCAACAAGTACATGAAAAAATGCTCACCATCTCTAGCAGTCAGAGAAATGCAAATCAAAACCACCCTAAGATACCATCTCACTCCAGTAAGATTGGCAGCCATTATGAAGTCAAACAACAACAAGTGCTGGCGAGGATGTGGAGAAAAGGGTACACTTGTACATTGCTGGAGGGACTGCAAATTGGTGCGGCCAATTTGGAAAGCAGTTTGGAGATTCCTGGGAAAGCTGGGAATGGAACCACCATTTGACCCTGTTATTGCCCTTCTTGGACTATTCCCTGAAGACCTTAAAAGAGCATGCTACAGGGATACTGCCACATCGATGTTCATAGTAGCACAATTCACAATAGCTAGACTGTGGAACCAACCCAGATGCCCTTCAATAGATGAATGGATAAAAAAAAATGTGGCATCTATACACAATGGAGTACTATGCAGCAATAAAAAATGACAAGATCATAGAATTTGCAGGGAAATGGATGGCACTAGAGCAGATTATGCTTAGTGAAGCTAGCCAATCCCTAAAAAACAAATACCAAATGTCTTCTTTGATATAATGAGAGCAACTATGAACAGAGCAGGGAGGAAGAGTAGGAAGAAAAGAGTAACATTAAACAGAGACATGAGATGGGAGGGAAAGGGAGAGAAAAGGGAAATTGCATGGAAATGAAGGGAGACCCTCATTGCTATACAAAATTACATATAAGAGGTTGTGAGGGGAATGGGAAAATAAACAAGGAGAGAAATGAATTACAGTAGATGGGGTAGAGAGAGAAGATGGGAGGGGAGGGCAGGGGGGATAGTAGGGGATAGGAAAGGTAGCAGAATACAACAATTACTAATAGGGCATTATGTAAAATTGTGGATGTGTAACCGACGTGATTCTGCAATCTGCATTTGGGGTAAAATTGGGAGTTCATAACCCACTTCAATCTAATGTATGAAATATGATATGTCAAGAGCTTTGTAATGTTGTGAACAACCAATAAAAAAAAAGAAAAAGTAAAAAAAAAAGTAAGTAAAGCTGGAGGCTGTAAAGAAAGGGTACTTGATGAGAGTGCCTAATATTTAACTATCACAAAGGACTTCTAGAGACACAAGCTTGTCCTGCATTCCAGACACTGGCAAATAAATTGTTTTCATATTAATTGTTTACCAAAAAAGTAATGCTTTGCTCTCTTGTTTATTGTTGTCCTAGCATAAACCTTGTCTAGTCACTTGTCAATTGCTACCATGGACCTTTGGACTGCTGTAGTTCATGCCCCATCTGACAGAAAACAAGGATTTGGGGTCACTTTTCCCCAACATCACCCTCAGCATGAAGTAACTTGGAGATGTCACTGCCCACTTTTCCATAGAAATGGAAGATAGAAATTGACAGTGGGAAATTTAACAGTGGTTCCTTCACCTTCTGAATGTACCCTTATTGCTCTAAGACACTATTATTAGTAATAGTAGTAGTAGTAGTAGTAGTCATCCTGGGATTGAACCCAGGGCCTTGTGCATGGAAGGCAAGCACTCTACCAACTGAGCCATATCCCCAGCCTCGAAGGCTTATTTTTTAAATATTTTTTTTCTCTCTTCTTCCCTCTCCCCCTCCCTAAGAAAATTGGGGAGACAGTGTTACTTTTTCTTCCTCTGGTTAACTGCGCTTGAACACATTCACTACAAGAGGGAGATTCCTGCTAAGCATCTGAGAAGTGAATATCTCCCAAATTAGGAAGCGAATCTTAATATGCCATTCTGGGCCCTGGAATGTAACCCTTGAAGTTCCTTTAAAAGCCCCCTGCTCCTCTCAATCGGGAGAGTCACAGTCTTTGGGACAGGAGTACTAGCAAAGCAGTAAACCTTATTTTTCCTTTTTCTCAAAACTGTGTCCTCATTATTAAATTGGTATTAATTGACATAGGGACTAAACTTTCAGTTATAAGAGTGCCCAAACTGAGAAATGTATGAATGACAGCAGTAAAAAAAAAAATGCCGTGAGGCAATAGAAACCACAAATAATCAGAAGGTGCAGCAAGAGATATGAGTAGAGAGCAGTCATTCAGAAACTGGCACATGGCCTCAGGAGGAAGGAGCCTGAGGACAGGGAAGCAGAGATGGAGAATCTGGGTCCTGAGGGGTGGGGGTGGGAGGTAAAAATGATGAGAGGTAGAGCAGAATCACTAGCAATAATGTTGAACTACTAGAGCAACTGTCATGTCCTGATAGTAGGACTTCCCAATGTAGACCTGAAGAGGGGATTCAGCCCTTGGTCCTAGTGAACTATGAAGCAGGTTAAGAGCAGGCCACTTATGTCTTTAAGTTGATCACTAGTGGGGCTGGGGATGTGGCTCAAGCGGTAGCGCGCTCGCCTGGCATGCGTGCGGCCCAGGTTCGATCCTCAGCACCACATACCAACAAAGATGTTGTGTCCGCCGAGAACTAAAAAATAAATTAAAAAAAATTCTCTCTCTCTCTCTCACTCTCTCTCCTCTCTCACTCTCTCTTTAAAAAAAAAAGTTGATCACTAGTGAATCTGAAAGATGGTTCTCCTCCTCCTCCTTCTCCTCCTCCTCCTCCTCCTCTTCTTCTTCTTCTTCTTCTTCTGAGCTGAGCATTGAACCTAGGGCTATTTAACCACCAAGCCATATCCTCAGACCATTTTTTAATTTGTGACAGGTCTTGCTAAGTTGCTTAGCATCTCACCAAGTTGCCCAGGCTGGTTTCAAACTTGCAATCCTCCTGCCTCTGCCTCCCTCCCAAGTTGCAGGAATTATAGGCACACACCACTGCACCTGCAACGTGGTACTTCTTTGAGGACAAAAGTCCTTAAATACAGGGACTTTTGCATACTTGGCAAGCCCCCTCCCACTGAGCCATGTCCCCAGCCCAAGAAGTTACTTCTTTTGAGAACAAGACAGAAACAGTTGTGTATGGAGGTGGTCCACAAGTACTCATTAAATTATTATTTTTTTTTTAAAGAGAGAGTTAGAGAGAGAGAGATTTTTAATATTTATTTTTTATTTCTCGGCGGACACAACATCTTCGTTTGTATGTGGTGCTGAGGATCGAACCCGGGTTGCACGCATGCCAGACGAGCGCACTACCGCTTGAGCCACATCCCCAGCCCCTCATTAAATTATTTTAATGCAACTCTGAATGGATGAAATAATGTTAATAATGTTTGAAAACATTATAGTTGTTCTGAAATTTTTCTTCAAAGCAAGAGAAGAATACGTCATCCCAAAGACTGAAAGAAAGAGAGAGATCTCTGAAGAAATATTTACTGTGGGATTTGGAAGAATTTTTCAGGAAGATTTTCAGTGACATCACTAGCATTCTGCAAGTAGGAGTCAGAAAGAATGGCTGAGATGAAAAGGTGCTAATAAACTAGGCATGGTGGTGCACACTGCTTACCAGTTACTTGGGAGGCTGTGGTAGAAAGATCATCAGTTGAATGCCAGTCTTGGCAATTTAGTGAGACTTTGCCTCAAAATTAAACAAAACTTGATGGGGGTGTAGTAGTTCAATGGTGCTGTAGAGCACTTACAGAGCCTGTGTGAAGCCCTGGCTTCAATAATTTCAAATATTTTTTTAAAGAGAGAGAGAGAGAGAGAGAGAGAGAGAGAGAGAGAGAGAGAGAGAGAGAGAGAGAGAATTTTTTAATTTTTATTTTTATGTTTTTGGCAGACACAACATCCTTGTTTGTATGTGGTGCTGAGGATCGAACCCGGGCTGCATGCATGCCAGGTGAGCGCGCTACTGCTTGAGCCACATCCCCAGCCCAATAATTTCAAATATTGAGCATAAATCAATAATAAATGAATACATTAAAATGTGTTAACCACCAATTGTAATAAGCCCTTGCTTCTTTAAAATTGCCTTTTCCACCCATGGAATGTTCAGTTTTTGAGAGCACATCTACTTTGTTAACCACTGTATTTCCTGGGCAAGTTAGTAGCTCAGTACCTGTGACAAAAATAACAAGTAGGGTATGAGGGCTCCAAACAGGGTCACAGAACACCAAGCTCAGGAGGCCCTCATACACTGCTGTTTAGAGTATTCTCCGCTGAGAGAGGGGTAGGGTGGACTCCAAGCTGTTTATTCCAGGGAGGCAGGGATTGGGCAGGCCAGGCTGGGGTCCTGGAGCAAGCAGGAATGACCTGGCAGTCAGTGAAGTCTCAGTGAGCTGAGCCCTGTGGAAATGAGAAAGGAAGTGAGGACTTCACCAAAAGCAAGCAGGTCCCTCAACAAGTCCACCTTATGCTGTCCCACCTCCTTTTTCCTCCAGTTGACACTAATAATGTAACTCAGAGCTTGATCCATGTCCCCTATGTCAATTCATGCCAATTTAATAATAAGGACACTGTTTTGAGAAAAAAGGAAAAATAATTTTATTGTTTTGCCAGCAAAGGAGAAGCACAGGGGAGTCCTGTCCCAGAGGCTATGATTTTACCCATCAGGGCAAACAGGGCTTTTAAAGAATGTCTTCAAAATCTACATTCTAGGTGTGCCCTGAGAAGGGGGGTCTCAGGGCATCTGGATAGTGTGTTTAGGATTCACTTGTTAATGTGGGAGATAGTCTCTTCCTAGAAACTCTGACAGACATCTCCTTCCTGTGGAGCACAGATAACTCAAGGCAATCTTATTCCTTGTCTCCAGGTTGCAAGGGGGAGGAAGGAGAGAAAAAGAAAATCATGTCTCTTTTCAAAAATAAGACTCAGAGCAAGGAGGGCCATAATCTAGTCCTGAAGTTCTCAAGTTCTAAATTAATAGGTCTTTACCTCCTCTGGAAGTTGCCTAAGATGCCCTCAGTCTTTTGGATCTCTCCTGGAGCATGAATGGGCTCTACCACCAGGTGTAAGCCACACAGCACCATCTCCAGGCAGGAGGCAACGACCAGCAAGAAGAAGAGCGTCACATTCCAGGGAACCACTTTGAGGGGCTCCTCACACAAATTCCAGGAAGCATCATTCTTCAAGTAAGCGCCTCTGTGGACAGGTAGGATCCAGTGAGTGAAGGAGGTCAGGCGGCACCCTACCGCCAACCACAGTCCCCTCCACTCACAGGATGAAAATTTCAAAGGTTAGTTAGACCTACGTGGAGGGAATTCTCCTGAAGCTCAGTGGCACCCACGTGGGAAGAGCATGGGAGCCATGGGCTGCAGAGACTGGGGGGGGGGTCGCTAACAGATGCTAAGCCTTACGCGGTTTCTTGGAAGTGATAGTCCCACTCGCCGTTTATGGAGCATTTGGGTCCAATTCTGAGACCGACTCCTGACACAGAGAGGCAGTAGATGGCACCAAGCATTCCAAAGACTGAGCACCAGCAGGAACGTGGAATCTGGACCCGGTGTGCAAGGTGAGTTGAATAGGGCCGCCCCGTCCCCACTCATGGCCTGACCGCGCCTAGCTCTGAGCCTCCCACCATCCCCAGTCCCCTGCCACATGGCCAAGTGACTCTGGAGCCAGGTTAAATAGAGATTCTGGGGGCTGGGGAAGCCATCCCGAAATAGTGTGCTTTAAAATACATTTTCCTATAAACCCAGGGCTTAGAGTTAAGCAAAATTAGGGCCAATAGAGACTCATTGCGGTGAGGAATTCTGTGGAGCCTGCTGTGGCTCAGGGAGAGACTAGTTTAGAAACCAAATCCTCAATCTCTCTCTCTCTCTCTCTCTCTCTCTCTCTCTCTCTCTCTCTCTGTGGAGTGTCAGGCTCACTGGGGATATAACCCAGGAGTGCTCTACCACTGAGATTGATCCACAGCACCCCCCCACTTTAAAAATTATTTTTATTAGTTGTTATGGATCTGTATTTTATTTATTTATTTGGGAGAACTCACTGTCTCACACATGCCAGGCAAGTACTCTACCAGCTGAGCCCCAGCCCCAGCCCAAACCCAAGCCACATCTCCAGCCTCATCCACACCTCCGTCCCTCCCTCCCCCTTCTTTCTTTCTTTCTTTCTTTCTTTCTTTCTTTCTTTCTTTCTTTCTTTCTTTCTTTCTTTCTTTCTTTCTTTCAACTTTACTTATAGATGGACACAATACCTTTATATAATTTATTTATTTCTATGTAGTGCTGAGGATTGAACCCAGTGCCTCACAACATGCTAGGTGAGTGCTCTATCACTGAACCACAACCCCAGCCCCGCCTTTTTATTTCTTATTATTAATGAGAGAGGATCCTGCAAAATTGCCCGGGGCTGGCCTCAAACTTGAGAAGCTCCTGCCTCAACCTCCAGAGCCACTGGGATTACAGGGGTATACACTATGCCCTGCTGAATCTCCTTTTAATTTGGATCTCACCCAGTTGGGATGTTCAACTGCTGCCAGAACCATTCTGAATCCTGGACACAGCACCTGTGAAACAAGAGTCAGTGTAATAGTGTGAATCTGGCAACAAACCCAGATTCTCAAGGTCTTTACCGCCTCTGGAGGTGGCCTAAGATGTCCTCAGTCTTTTGAACCTCTCCTGGAGCATGAATGGTCTCTAACTTACTTTATCATTATTTATTTTCCTACTTATCTCTGTCCATATTTTAGCTTCCTTGAAGGGTGGGTTCAATATTAAACACTGCCCATACATTTTGGCACATGGTAGATGCCTTTCTGAATGGAAATCAGGAGGACCTGAGTTGAAGGCAAGGGCCACACTACTTCACACTCAAATGAGTTGATTCATTTTTCTGGGTCTCAGTTTGTCCTATGTTAAATTGGTTTGTAAAATCTATGTCATGAGTTGCTTTGGGGATTTAATGGTAACTGGTGGGCCTGCTGTCAAGGCTGCTTTAGAGTAAATACTCCTTAGCTATAAATGCCTTCAGCAGTGGGAAGAGGTAGTGGTATTGGGAGGTCTGGTGAGCTAGGATATGCTCGAGTATGCTCACAAATGCTGTGATGTGGAGTGTGGGATTTCCTAAGATCCAGCCCCTGAACTTTTTTTCTTCCTGTGACTTTTCCCACGGGAAGATCACTCCTGCCAGGGAATCAGCTATTCCCCTGCCAACAGTTACCTGTACATGCCTAGAGAACCAAATCAAACTGCCCGAAGAATGTGTTCACTCAAATGTCTTGGTTATAGCTCTGATTCAGCCTGTACCAGAAGTGACCTGATAATACTTCCCAAATTCATCTCCCTTTGCTTTCCTCATCCTTTTTAGTTGAAAAATGTCATCCACAAGATCACCTAGGCTGGAAAACTTTAATCCTTTTGCACCTTGCCAAACTCAAGTCTTCTTGAATTTTGCTTCAATGGCTCCTGAATCTATCAGTCCTTTCTCCTTCTTCTCCCATTCAATTCCTAATCACGTTCCTTGAGGAAGATGTTCTTAGCCTCTCTACTCAGTCCCCTTAGCTCTTGCCCCATGCCACCCCACACTTCACCATTCCTGCCCCCACCAGATTAACCTTGGTGTTGCCAGGATGGGATAGGGCACACCTGTGAACCCAGAGATCCAGGAGATTGAGGCAGGAGGATGCAAGTTGAAGAGCAGCCTTGGCAACACAGAGAGAGCTTATCTCAACAGAAAAAAATAAAGGGCTGGGGTTGTAGCTCAGTGGGAAAATGTGGCTGAGTTCAATTGGGGGTGGAGGGCAGGGGTGGGGAGGATTTTTTTTTGTATTGTTTTGGTACTGGGTATTGAACCCAAGAGCACATAACCACTGAGCCATATCCATAGCCCATTATTATATTTGTTTTTAGATACAGGATCTCAATGAGTTGCTGAGGGCCTTTTAAAGTTGCTGAGGCTGGATTTGAAATTGTGATCCTCCTACCTAAGCCTCCTAAGCCACTGGGAATACAGATGTGAGCCACAGAGCCTTCTGCGAGGAGGGTTTCTTAATCCTTTGAGGCTCCTCACTCTGCCTCCAGCCTTGACATTGTCTTCATAGCCCAGGCCAGGTTCTTTGTTCATCTCCCATCCCTGGAATTCCATGGCTGTTTTGATCCTTCCCTCACTGTTGGTCTTGTCTGGCATACAACATACAAGGCAGTGATTTGTTCTTTTCCAGGGAAGGGGCTGAGAGTTTTAGTTCTGTTATATCATCCCCAGCAACCTCAGAGAAGCACCTGATGAGTGGAACCAAATTTGCAGGAGCACTCTCGCTCCCCTCCTCCTGTGTCAGGGCAGATTCAGGGCCAATGCTGACCCCACTGTTTACCCTCTGTGGTGAGGTCACTTACTGGGAGGATTTAGGATCCACAAATACCTAGAATAGCCTTCTGGATTTACTTGTGTATGTGTGTGTTGTTTTGGTGGAGATCTAATCCAGGGTCTTCCCATGCTAAGCAAGTGTTCTAACACTGAGTTATACCCCCAAATCACATTTACCAATTTCAAATCATCCACCTTGAGAATTTTACTTTTGGCCAAATTATTAGCTTCCTTTTATGGTGTAAATGTCTTTGTCTTCTTCCCTGCCATCTAACTATCTTCATGAAAAGAGAAGTGTCACCATAAATTCAGGAGGCAACACTCTTATAGCTCAAATCGCCTCACTTTTCTCCATCACCATGGCCACTGGGCTATTTGAAGGTACTGTCTTCCCTCCATGATATTAGTCTCATCTCTGTGCATCTATGGCTGACCAGGTCCTACTATCCATTCTCCACACAAGATCCAGAGGGATAAACTTCAATTCAGTGGGATTTGGAGCAACTAGAACTCTCACACTGTGCTGATAGGAATTAATGGATTAAAAAAAAACTTCAGAAAACTACTTGCCAGTATTAGCACTGAATATTTTCAAATGTTAAGAGTCAGCAGTGTTACTCCTCTCTAAGAGCAACAATGGAAATAATCACATATGTTCACCTAAGGCACCTACAGGAAGGACGATAGCAACATTATTTGCAAAGAAAACCCAAACTGGGAACTATCCAAATGTCCACCAACAGTAGAATGTTTAAGTTGAAGTGTATTCACATGATAGAATGCATAAGAAATAAAAAAGTAGAGCTACACAAAGTAACATGGGTGGCTATCACAAATATAATATTATACTAAGGAAGCCAGACACAAAAGAACACATAGTGTATAATTTCATATTATATAGAATACTAAAGAGACCAAAGTAGTTTCTGGGGTTAGAAGACAGAATAATGGTTAACCCTGTGAGTTTTGGGTAGTACCTGGTGATAGGATATCTGGGATTCTGGTAATATAATCTGTGGGTTTTTTGTTCATTTGTTGTATGAATCAGGTTTTTCCATTTCACCCAAGTCAACCTGGAATTCCTAGTGTCAGCCTCAAGACCCTCCTGCCTCTGCTTCCTGAGGAGCTGGGACTACAGGTGCATGAATGAATTGGTTTTGGAAGTGGGTGTTGGGTAGATGGGTATGTTCACTTTGTAAAAATACATTGAGCTGGGGCTAGGGATGCAGCTTAGTAGCAGGACATGTGCTTAACATTCAAATGACCCTGAGTTTAATTCCCAGCATGCGCGTGCACACACACACACACACACACACACACACACACACACACACAACCAAAAAACAAAAAGAAAAATCCCCAAACTTCTTGCCCTAAATGCTGTTTATGATAGCTTTATTTATTTATTTATTAGGGTACCAGAGATCGAATAACATAGGGCACTCTGCCACTGAGTTACATCCTTAGCACGAACTCTTTTTCTTCTCCCCCCATCTCCCCATATTATATGATCTAATTTTCCCAGGTTGATCTCAATCAAATTCATGATTTTCTTCTCTCTCTCTCTCTCTCTCTCTGCATTACTGGCAATTGAATTCAGATTCAGGGGTATTTTTCACCAAGGCATATCTCAGTCCTTTTAATTATTTATTGCCCAGGTTGTTCTCAAATTTGTGATTCTCCCTGCTTCAGCCTCCTGAGTTTCTGGGATTACAGACATGTGTTACCATGCCTGGCTGGCTTATTCTCTCTCTCTCTCTCTCTCTCTCTCTCTCTCTCTCTCTCTCTCTCTCTCGTATAGGGGATCAAACTCAACATCTCATAAATTCTAGGTACATGCCCTACCAATGAACTCTACTTCCAGGCCTGTTTATTTTTATTTTTGGTGATACCCACTCCTGTCTGAAATCATCTTCATTCATTTGGTGACTATTAACCTATTTCCTGTTAGGTGAAGGCACTAGCCTAGGCACCAGGCATACAGCAACCAACAAAACAGGCAGTCCTTGCTCTCACGGGGCTTCTAGTCTTGCTTCCTCGTAATATTTACCTCCACAAAGGAACACAAGCTTCCAGGGGAGCAGGGACCTTGTGTCTCTGTGGCTTAATGTGGTATTTCCTGAGAGTGACTCAAGTTGTGGAGGAGGAGGAAGATACCTGTCAGAACATTGGGAGCACCTCCTTGGAGATTGCCGGTGAAGAAGAGTAGCTAGACTGGGTGGAGGAGTGGGGGATAATTTAAGCTGAGGAAGGGACATGATGTGACACTGGAGAGTGTGTAGGTGTGGGAGGAGTGTTTCATCACAGAGAGAGTTGAGGTCAGAGAGATGGAATAGTATCCAACAGCCATGAATCTGTGTAAGAAATGGGGAGAAGAAGACAAGAAGGAGTTGCTAGTTCAAGGAGAGTTATCCTCATTTATCTAATAGAGATGTAGCCTGGAATAGGGGCATGGTGAGACCTCTTCTAGAGAACGTTCTGTCATCTGTCCTGAAAAGAGGGAAACTCTGCTGGGTAGATCTCTCAACTTTGCCCCACACAAATATGACACTAGGTTGACCATCTAAAACTTCCCCTAAACGGGGAAAGAGAGGAGGAGGAGATACAGGAAATCTGTGTCCCCTCTTCCTCTACTTCTCCCAGCAGGTCCTCATCTCCAGGAAGCCTTGGGGGCAACTTCTCTGCCCTACTGACCTGCTTCTGAGTTTGTCCTTAGCACCCAGCACAGAGTGGGCATCCAGAATGTGGGCTGAGAGACAGTGGATGAGGAGGAGGGAAGGACAGCACTGAGCTGATAGATAGAGTGACTGATGGGTGACATCACTGCCTGGCTCCAGACATTTTTGCTGCTTATTATTACCCTGCCCTGATAACCTCCCACACAACCAGCTGCTCCTTTTGCTTGACCCTTGTAGTGAAGGGTCCCCAACATCTGCTCAGCTGGAGAGGCAGGGAGGGGCAGGTAGGACATGTTTGACCCAGAAGGGAAGCTCTTTAGAGACTTGAGCCTCCCCTCCCTGCCTTCCCCTTCCCTTAGACATTCATCTCAGGTCCTTGGGGGCTCCTCCCAGGCTGTCTACAGAGTGCTGAGTGTGTAGGGGAGGATGGGGCACATCCCTTGTCCCCATCAAGCACTTGCCATCCCCTCTGGAGCTCTGTCCTTTTCCCTCTCCCCTCCCTTCACATCCAGAACCCCTTATGGTTGTGCCCACACCCCTGGTCACTGGCCTGTGCTCTAGACTCCTCACCATCAATCCCCCGCCGATGAAGCCAGGCAGGAGCAAGACATGCAAGCTGAGTTGGTCACTGCTCCAGGTCTTCCCATCAGGTACCAGTAGGAAGGCATTGGCCACGATGCAGACTAGAGAAAGAGTAGTTAGAAAGAGTCCCACACAGCAAGCACGGTTCCATGGTTTCATGGTGAGGCAGTGAATGAAAGTGAGCCTGAGGTCCCTGGGTCCAGAGGAAAACAGGCTGGAGCATGAGTAAAGGTTGGAGAAAAGATGTGGTAGAAACTGGCAGGATCACGATGATAAGGGAGAGAGGCCCTTATCACCAGCCGCAGCTTGTGAGGAGTAGGGGTGGATGCTGATTGGCAGCAGTTGCTGGAGTTAGTCACACACTGGAAGTTGCCTGGTGTCCATGACTTCTTTTTCTGTACCCAGGTGTTTGTAGTCTTTCTTTGATTCCTTACCTGTTTGAACATATCTCCAAGCCATCTCATGTCTCTAAGTCACAATTGCCTCATCTGTATAAAGGGTAGAGTGGTACCACTTGCCTCCTGAGCTGGTTGTAAGAATTGCTTAGGACAGGAGAATATTTGGTAAACTAGGCAGCTCAAAAATTGTGTACAGTGGCCTCATAATTTCCCTTTGTCACATGGAGAGCGTTCCTCCCAGAAAGAAATAAAGAAGATGACAATAGGCTTCAGTTGTCAGTTTATTTCATATATATATTTAACTAGGTATTGAACCCAGGAGCACTTAACCACTGAATATCTCCAGCCCTTTTTTGTATTTTATTTAAGACAGGGTCTTACTGAGTTACTTAGGGCCTCACTAAGTTGCTGAGGCTGGCTTTGAATTCATGATCTTCCTACCTCAGACTCCCAAGGTCTGGGATTACAGGCATGTACCATCATGCCTGGCTTCATTTTATATTCTTAATATTTGTTCATTGATCCTCTCTCCTTTAGAGACTACTACCTGTTTCTCAGAGTAGACTTGAGACTGAGGCCTGATTTGTTAGAACATTGCATTATTTGGCCTCAACGTTGGTTTAGTGATGACTGTACAATCCAAGGCAGTTCCATGAAGAATTCATTTTTAAATTTATTTATTCGTGTTCTTGCTTTTTTCACCATTTGGAGGTGAAAGAAATTCTTTTTTTTTTTTTTTTTTTGATACCAGGGAATGAAGTCAGGGGCACTCAACCACTGAGGCACATCCCAAGCCCCCACTCCCCTTTTTAAAAAATACTTTTTAGTTGTAAATGAGTCTTTTTATTTTAATTAATTAATTAATTTATTTATTTATTTATATGAGGTGCTGAGGATTGATCCCAGAGCCTCACACATGCCAGGCAAGTGCTTTACTACTGAGTCACCACTCCAGCCTTCCCCAGCCCTACTTTGTATTTTAATTGGAGACAGGTTCTCACTGAATTGATTAGCACCTCCCTAAATTGCTGAGACTGGCTTTAAATTCACAATCCTCCTGTCAGCCTCCTGAGCCACTAGGATTACAGGAGTACACCACTGTGCCCAGTTAACTAGCCTATCTTAATGGGGGGTAAAAGATAAAAGTTGCCAGTCCCAAGGAGTGGGGCAATAGGTTACAGTTCTATGAAATAAAATTATAACCTTGGGACAAAATAGTTTCCCCTTTTAAAGATCTCACTGGATGCTCTATTTGACCAGAAAACACTTCTGGGTGCAGCTCTACCTATTGCCCCCAAATCTAAAATACATGAATTCAAGCACCTATGTCTTGGCTCTGCTGATTTCTGCAAAGAGAGGTCCCTAAGAATCTTTGTATGGGCAATGTGATTTTTATTGGACAGAATGCCCCAGATACATACACATATAATGACAGAATCTCTGGGTACAATTGACAGTGGGGAACTCACTTAAAGTTGATGACATTCTGATGATGACAATAGAAACTGGTCAAATAACAATAACCTATGTTCCTTACCCCTTGAGCTCAAACTGGAAGGGAAAAAGATTTAAGGCACAGTTTTTAAAAAATATGCCAGACTGTCTGATTTCTCTCTTGGGATAAAAATCAATGATCAATGTTATCTTAATCAAGATTTTGTTTTAGGAGGAAATAACTTGCCCCCAGGGGGAGGGGATAACCCCTTAATATAGAGACATTAATGGGGATTCTGGGAATCCATTCTCTTCTGGCCAGTTTAAAATATGAATTGAGTCAACTTTTCCAGATCTCCTACTCTGCCTATCCTGCCTGTTAAAAAAAAATCTCACTCTGATGAGTAAAATTTGTACAAGTCTTGAGAGTTATAAAAAACTGTGATATCCATTACCTTTAGGTTTTTTCATTGTTAGAGAAACAGATAACTTAAAATTTTGACCAGGCTTGATTTTTCATGAATAACCTGAATATATGTGATAGAAATATAAATACATCTGAAACGAAATATGTTTGCTGAATCTTATCTAAATGTTCTGTAAAACTTTATAAAATGAAAGTTCATATAGGTTTGACCAATAAGTGCTCTCTTATATATTGCATCTGGCATAAAAAGGGCCACACTGCCATTTGAAAAACTGGCTTATATCTGTCTGCTTTAACTAGTTCTGATCATTAACACTGTTCCCTAAATATATAAGAGATTTAAGGCTATTCATTTGATTTTTTGCTAGTACTGATAAACTCTGCAAACCTGTAATGATCCATGAATTCTGAATTTTACTGTGAAAAATTAAACTTAATTAATACAAAGGACATCTGTGTAATGGTGATGCTAACTATTAGTTCTTTGTATATTAAGTATACTCATTTCTTCTAGTATAGAAATTTTAAAATATAAAGCTTGGAAAAGCACTTTACCAAGCTTATGTTCCCCAAACTAAAATTGTCTAAAATGGTAACTTTAAACTTAAAACAATAACAATTTTAATTGGAGGGGCTGGGGATGTGGCTCAAGCGGTAGCGTGCTTGCCTGGCATGCGTGCGACCCGGTTCGATCCTCAGCACCACATACCATCAAAGATGTTGTGTCCGCCGAGAACTAAAAAATAAATATTAAAAATTCTCTCTCTCTCTCTCTCTCTCTCTCTCTCTCTCTCTCTCTCTCTCTCTCTCTCCTCTCTCACTCTCTCTAAAAAAATTAATTGGAGATTTATTTATGTCATTTAATGTTCTGTAACTGGACCAGTTATCAATAAGATGTATGTGAAATTTTATGTTACTTTTTACACTGGGGTAGAAATTTAAATGTATTTTTAAAAGTGAATGAGAGCCTGATCTTTAGTGGACATTGTAAAACATGAAAACATCTTGGCACTTTCTCACAGAAAAGGGTTAAAATCTCTAAGCTTTTCTTTGATTAATATTTCAGATGTTATGATGTATTATGTTATTTGTGAAGAGTCCGCTTACCTGAAATAAGGCTCTGCCTCCCACCATTTTCCATGTTAGAGTGGCTCCAAAATAGGCTAGACTTCAGCTCATTTAAAACTGGTGTTCAAAGGATTGATTTTTGTTGTAAAGATTACTGTGATCTCAAAGAGGGAATATAATATCTAACTAAGTAAAGGTTTAAGATTATAAAAGTCATTTTTCATGGTTCATAGCTATTGCACAAACTGAGTATGTTTTTGCTCTGTTAATTTCATTTTGCATTTTCCTTGTAAACTTTATAAAGGTTGCTGGTTAATGTTTTGCAGAGGCACTGCTTTTAAAAGAAAAAAAATTGGGTTAATTTGAGAGAATAAGCCATCACCTACAGGACAAAGAATATATAATGCTGAGTTCCAGTACAGATGCTAATCCAATTAAATGAAAGGGTAACTGTAAAATTGCAGATATTAAAGTTATAACCGTTACTCCCTCCATAAGCTGATAATACTGGCTTGCTGAGTGTTTAAAATCAGAAACTTGGAGACCAAAGTCAAGGAAGTGAAAGGGCCAGGAAAAAATCAGCCAATATTTGGCCCTTGCCCTCCAAGTTCAGCCAGCACCCAGAGAATGATGGAATCCCTCTGAAATTCTGGTGAGTCACCTGATCTGCCAATCAGAAAGATTGAAGGGACCCAAGAGAACAGAAAGCCAACTGGTGGTGCATATTATGCAAAGAGGAGGGTCACTGGAGAATGAAATGCCTAAAACTTCCAAGAGAAGTCACATGTGTGGTCATCAAGACCCTGATCTGACCCATCCTGGCACATGGCACCACTGATAGAGGAAACCTAAAGGAGCCAGGAGGCTTCAAATATGTCCCCAAGAGTCATCTCTGAGGAGTCTCGGCTGATTCTTCAGACTAGATAGGAACAAGGTCAGTTTTGACCAACTTGGTCTTAAACACCTGGCAGGAGAGAATAGCCTGGACACAGTCCTACGTGGACATTAAAAAGGAAAACCATTTTTTTTAATGTAACTTAAGATGCACACTTGTGTCAGTCCTAACAAAAGTAAGTAAAGCTGGAGGCTGTAAAGAAAGGGTACTTAATGAGAGTGCCTAATATTTAACTATCACAAAGGACTTCTAGAGACACAAGCTTGTCCTGCATTCCAGACACTGGCAAATAAATTGTTTTCATATTAATTGTTTACCAAAAAAATAATGCTTTGCTCTCTTGTTTATTGTTGTCCTAGCATAAACCTTGTCTAGTCACTTGTCAACTGCTACCATGGACCTTTGGACTGCTGTTGTTCATTCCCCATCTGACAGAAAACAAAGATTTTGGGTCACTTCCCCCCAACATCACCCTCAGCATGAAGTACCTTGGAGATGTCACTGCCCACTTTTCCATAGAAATGGAAGATAGAAATTGACAGTGGGAAATTTAACGGTGGTTCCTTCACCTTCTGAATGTACCCTTATTGCTCTAAGACACTATTATTATTATTATTATTATCATTATTATTATTATTATTATTATTAGTAGTAGTAGTAGTAGTAGTAGTAGTTGTAGTAGTAGTAGTAGTAGTAGTAGTTGTAGTAGTAGTAGTAGTTGTTGTTGTAGTAGTAGTAGTAGTAGTAGTAGTAGTTGTTGTAGTAGTAGTAGTAGTAGTAGTAGTAGTTGTTGTTGTAGTAGTAGTAGTAGTAGTAGTAGTAGTAGTAGTAGTCATCCTGGTATTGAACCCAGGGCCTTGTGCATGGAAGGCAAGCACTCTACCAACTGAGCCATATCCCCAGCCTCGAAGGCTTATTTTTTAAATATTTTTTCTCTCTTCTTCCCTCTCCCCCTCCCTAACAAAATTGGGGAGACAGTGTTATCTTTTCTTCCTCTGGTTAACTGCGCTTGAACACACTCATCAGAAGAGGGAGATGCCTGCTAAGCATCTGGGAAGTGAATATCTCCCAAATTAGCAAGCGAATCCTAATATGCCATCCTGGGCCCTGGAATGTAACCCTTGAAGTTCCTTTAAAAGCCCCTTGTTCCTCTCGATTGGGAGAGTCCCAGTCTTTGGGACAGGAGCCCCTGTGTTTCTCCTCTGGTAGCAAAGCAGTAAACTTTATTTTAACTTTTTCTCAAAACTGTGTCCTCATCATTGTATTGGTATTAATTGACATTGGGGATAGGGACTAAACTTTCAGTTATAAGAGTGCCCAAACTGAGAAATGTATGAATGACAGCAGTAAAAAAAAAAAAAATGCCATAAGGCAATAGAAACCACAAATAATCAGAAGGTGCAGCAAGAGATATGAGTAGAGAGCAGTCATTCAGAAACTGGCACATGGCCTCAGGAGGAAGGAGCCTGAGGACAGGGAAGCAGAGATAGAGAATCTGGGTCCTGAGGGGTGGGGGTGGGAGGTAAAAATGATGAGAGGTAGAGCAGAATCACTAGCAATAATGTTGAACTACTAGAGCAACTGTCATGTCCTGATAGTAGGTCTTCCCAATGTAGACCTGAAGAGGGGATTCAGCCCTCGGTCCTAGTGAACTCTTCTCCTCCTCCTCCTCCTCCTCCTCCTCCTCCTCCTCCTCCTCCTCCTCCTCCTCCTCCTCCTCCTCCTCCTCCTCCTCTTCCTCCTCTTCCTTCTCCTTCTTCGCTGAGCATTGACCCTAGGACTATTTAACTACTGAGCCACATCCTCAGACCATTTTTTAATTTGTGACAGGGTCTTGCTAAGTTGCTTAGCATCTCACCAAGTTGCCCAGGCTGGTTTCAAACTTGCAATCCTCCTGCTTCTGCCTCCCTCCCAAGTTGCAGGAATTATAGGCACACACCACTGCACCTGCAACGTGGTACTTCTTTGAGGACAAAAGTCCTTAAATACAGGGACTTTTGCATACTTGGCAAGCCTCCTCCCACTGAGCCATGTCCCCAGTCCAAGAAGTTACTTCTTTTGAGAATAAGAGAGAAAAATTGTGTATGGGGGTGGTCCACAAGTACTCATTAAATTATTTTAATGCAACTTTGTATGGATGAAATAATGTTAATAATGTTTGAAAACATTATAGTTGTTCTGAAATTTTTCTTCAAAGCAAGAGAAGAATACGTCATCCCAAAGACTGAAAGAAAGAGAGAGATTCTCTGAAGAAATATTTACTGTGGGATTTGGAAGAATTTTTCAGGAAGATTTTCAGTGACATCACTAGCATTCTGCAAGTAAGAGTCAGAAAGAATGGCTGAGATGAAAAGGTGCTAATAAACTAGGCATGGTGGTGCACACTGCTTACCAGTTACTTGGGAGGCTGTGGTAGAAAGATCATCAGTTGAATGCCAGTCTTGGCAATTTAGCGAGACTTTGCCTCAAAATTAAACAAAACTTGATGGGGGTGTAGTAGTTCAATGGTGCTGTAGAGCACTTACAGAGCCTGTGTGAGGCTGTCTTCAATAATTTCAAATATTGAGCATAAATCAATAATAAATGAATACATTAAAATGTGTTAACCACCAATTGTAATAATCCCTTGCTTCTTTAAGATGGCCTTTTCCACCCCTGGAATGTTCGGTTTTTGAGAGCACATCTACCTTGTTAACCACTGTATTTCCTGGGCAAGTTAGTAGCTCAGTACCTGTGACAAAAATAACAAGTGGAGTGTGAGGGCTCCAAACAGGGTCACAGAACACCAAGCTCAGAAGGCCCTCACACACTGCTGTTTAGAGCATACTCTGAACAGGGAGGGTTGGGTGGACTCCAAGCAGTTTATTCCAGGGAGGCAGGGAGTGGGCCAGCCAGGCTGGGGTCCTGGAGCAAGCAGGAATGACCTGGCAGTCAGTGGAGGGAGGCTCAGTGAGCTGAGCCCTGTAGAAATGATAAAGGGAGTGAGGACTTACCCAGAAGCAAGCAGGTCCCTCAACAAGTCCACCTTATGCTGTCCCACCTCCTTTTTCCTCCAGTTGGCACAAGTGAAACTAATAATGTAACCCAAAGATCGGTCCTTGTCCCTGATGCCAATTCATGGCCATTTAATAATGCAGACACAGTTTGGAGAAAAAAGATTATTTTATGGCTTTGCTAGCAAAGGAGAAACACAGGGGACTCTTGTCTCAGAGTCTGTGTATCACCATCTCTCCCAGCTAGTGACCTATGCTGGGTTCACAAATCTTACTATTCCAATCACTAAAGAAAATGACAAAGGAAGAATAAAAACCCACAGAAGTACTTTTTTCAAAATCCAGGGACAGCTCTCCAACCTTACAGGTCTGTGGAAAGAGACAGCCACTGGAATTCTTTATTCTTATATAGGGGAAACACAAGGGGCGTTTCCATGGAACATTCTATCCCCAAAAGAGCAAAGGGGTAGAATTACAAAGGAACAGGTAAGTGTAACTCATCTTCAGTGGGTGATGCCCACTCCTGGAGCCACACCTTGTTATCCAAGCTGGGATAAGGATCTGGCACTACTGTGCCAGACTGAATCCAATAAATGTTCAGAACCCCGTGCATCAGGACTCAAAGGTGTCTGCATCCAGGGCAGCTCCTGACAGCTATGATTCTGCCTACTTCCAGGTGTGCCCTGACAGGGGATCCCAGGGTACCCTGATAGTGTGTTAGGATTCACTTGTTTAATTTGGGAGATATTCTCTTCCTAGAAACTCTGGCAGACATCTCCTTCCTGTGGAGCACAGATATCTCCAGTCCCCAGGTTAGTGGGGGATAGAGGGAGAAGAGGACAAGAAAAACATGTCCCCTTCAAAAATAATCCTAGAGCTACCAGGGATATATATTGAAAGGTGAAGTGGACATGGAAGTATATGGTTACCTACCTGTGCTCCTGCCCCACCCTAAACTCCTCCTAACACCTGGCCCTAAAATGGCCCACCAAAAGTAACTCCTCCCATGATCTGGCTTGGCTAAACCCTATAAAACCCAGACCCTCGAGATCCGCCCGCTGCTTCCCTATGCATCGCTTCTTCAGGACACAGAACCTGCTGTTCTCTCTTTCCTGAGCTGCCTGTTTGGGGGCATGGAACTGCCAACAAAGCCTGATGTCTTTGAGCACATGGAGCCCTAGCTCAAAGGAGAGTCGAGAGGCTTGGTCACACCGCAAGGGTGTTGGCAAGCGACTGCCTGAGTACAAGGCGGTGGTGGTGGGTGCAAGTGGCGTGGGCAAGAGTGCATTGACCATCCAGATGACCCACCAGTGCTTTGTGGAAGACCACGACCCCACCACCCAAGATTCCTTCTGGAAGGAGGTGGCCCTGGACCGTGGGAGTTATATTCTGAATGTGCTAGACACTGCAGGGCAGGAAACTCACAGGGCCCTGCGTGACAAGTGCTTGGCAGTTGGTGACGGTGGGCTAGGTGTCTTTGCTCTCAATGATCCTTCATCTCTGACCCAGCTATAGCAGATATGGGCCACCTGGAGTCCTCGCCACCCCCAGCCCCTAGTCCTGCTGGGCAACAAGTGTGACCCTGTGACCACTACTGGAGATGCTCATGCTGCTGCTGAAGCCCTGGCCCAAAGCTGGAGGGCCCCATTCGTGGAGACCTTAGCCAAGACCCGGCAAGGTGTGGAGGAAGCCTTTTCCCTGCTTATCCAAGAGATCCAAAGGGTCCGGAAGGCCATGGCAGTGTCACGTGAGGAGAAGTCCTGGCACCAGAAGGCCATGTGCAGTTGAGGCTGCTCTGTGGCTGCTCTGTGGCCTGAAGATATACGTCTGGAAAGATGGCTTCTCCCACAGGCTAGGATGATGATCCCTTTGATATGAGACACCCCCCTATCAACTAGTATCATGGACACTGTTGGTGTAATGGGCATAGATGGACACACTTTTATTAACTTTCATTTGGTGAGGGTTTCTTTCTTTTCTTTTTTTTTTTTTGGCAACACGGGGGTTTCTAATGTTGGCTCTGTTATGTCAAATTGAGAGATTTTTGTGCAAAATTAAAATGTTCTCAGGTTTCAACAACAAAAACCACACCCAGACCCTCATGATGACCTGCCTCTGCCATTTTGCCCCCAAAGATGTGTCTGGTCCATGAGGTCTCCCTCCATTTTTCTGTTTCTTTTTGTATTCTCTTTCAGATGCTTTCATTTGGTTCCCTAACTGGGAACGGGATGTTTTCTAGGTTATTTTTACCCCTCCCCCATTCCAATGAAACTCCATTTTTTTCCTCTCTCTTCATGAGACCTCCAACTCAGAGGCTACTTTATGTCATTTTAGTCCCTCATGCAACCTGGGCCTTCTTTTCCTCAGAGAAGTTAGACCAATTCCAGTCTCTTTTCGAAATGCCCTGCCAAGACCCTTTGCCTTTTGGATCATCCAGGGTCCTGCACTGATACCGCCATTGATGATTTATATGCAGTGCTGAGATTTGAACCGAGGGCCTCACACATGCCAGGCACATGCTCTACCACTGAGCCACAACCCCAGCTCCACAATCTGGACTCTTATCTCTCCAAATAAAAATCAGTTTTTACAGTTTTAACCTTTTACAGCTGTCCCCCCTGAGTTAAAAGTTTTAATCTACATAACTAGCCCCTGAATGTCTGAAGGGCATACTCACAAGTTCCAATGATGGAATCACCCTAATTTTACCCTTTAAAACCAAAATACCCTCTGTAATGAATGGCCTTTTTTTGCATCTAGAAAATGAGTTCTCGAAGAACAATAAATGACTTACCTGGATCTGTTGAGGTCTGCATCCATTATTTTGTGCTTATACAAATGTCCTCCTTTAAATTGAAATAGTTATTAGAAAGTTAATATACTCCATTCTGAGTGAGGCCCCAGCCAGAGTACATGGAAGGAAAGACAAAAACTCAGGGATGGAACTGTGTAGCTCAGTGGCAGAGCACTTGCCTGGCATGTGTGAGGCACTGGGTTTCATCATTAGCACCACATTAAATAAATAAAGGCATGCTGTCCATCTACAACTACATTAAACAAAAGCCAAAACAAAACAAAAAAAAAGGGGGTGGGTGGGTAAGGGGACTTCTGACCACTCTGGGATCGGGAAGTTGTCCCCTAGCCAAAGAAACACTTTTCTCAGCAAAGGTGCCCATATTTCTGTTCTCTTTATTTTTGTTCAAAGGGAAGCCTCACCCTCAAAAGTAATAGTAAGGAATGATATGATCACAGCTTAGATAAAGGAGATGCCTAATAGTTTTCTGCAAGCCTGGCCTGATTAGCAACTGGGGAATAAAAATGGTTCAAATGCTCTAGGCATGAGGTGTAACTCAAACAGTGGATTCCCTTGGCTTTGCCAGATCTCTCGAAATCTTACATTGAAATGTAAATGGTGGATGCCTTTCCAGCTTACAGGACTTGGAACAGAGGGGGAAAAAAAGTGCCACTTTAAATCCAAGCCATTGTCTTCTTTACCTTGAGAATTTTTATCCAAATATTTCAAAGGTTTCTTTCAATCTTTCAATATCTGAACTGACTAATATGAGCCCAAAAATAAACTACATGCTGCTTTATTAGAGTAATTATTGGCTGTTTTATTTTTCCCCCTAATTTTTTAAAAATTCTATATTTTTGAACTCCTGATTTTATGTTGAATTCACATTTTCATCCTGTGCACCTAGATTAATGTGTTTTTCTGAGCAGTCCTATTTTTTCCATCTCTCTTGTGTTTTTTTTTGTTTTTTTTTTTACACTCTGCTTTGTTCAGAGGCCAATTTACAAGGGTTATCTCTCAAACTAATAGGTTTTAATAAACATCTGTAGCATTACAGTGGAAATCTGCCTACAAAAACGATACAAGGTCTTTGTTTTCTGTATGCGTGCACACCTGTGTATTGTCATGTCTACATATGTGCAGGTGTCCATATGTCATGCACATGATATCAAAATTGGCATATAGATAAATGAGCATCATAAATTAAAATTTAAAAGAAAAATGGATCCAAATAACTTTAGTTCACATGATTAAAAAAAGAAGTTCAATCTAACTTAGGTAAACAAATAAGAGTAAAGATGGCTTTAAATTTTCTACAGAAGTTTCTCTAGGTGGTCAAACAATTAATAAAATGTTGATGTAGGACTATGTAAGAGCCTAAAATACCTCTCACCTCCTTATATTCTTCCTGATTTCTGACATGGGATCCCCTACTCTGCCCACTCCAGCGGGAGGTAGCCAGATATGATGACATGGCCCCAACTCATAATTCCCTTCCAGAGTCTGGAATGAAGGATTTGGTTATTTACCTGTCCTTCTGCCCCACTCTACTATTACCTTGCCTGCAATAGTAGCTTTTCCCATGACAAGGTTTGGATAAACCGTACAAAACCCAGATCTTCATGATGACTGGCCAACATTTTTCCTCTGGAAGATGCACAACTTTATTGTTTTTCGAGGACTCGGCGCTCCCGTGGGGACTCATGTTCTAGATGCAAAAAGGCCACCGGTTACGGAGGGTGTTTTGGTTTTACAGGGTACAATTAGGGTGATTCCATCATTGGAACTTGTAGGTATGCCCTTCAGACAGTCAGGGTCTAGTTATGTAGGTTAAAACTTTTAACTCATGGGGGACAGCTGTAAAAGGTTAAAACTGTAAAAAGCTGTAAAAATTCATTTTTATTTGGAGAGATAAGAGTCCAGACTGTGGGGCTGGGCTGTGGCTCAGTGGTAGAGCAGTTGGCATGTATGAGGCCCTGGGTTCAAATCTCACCACAGCATATAAATAAATAAAATAAAGTTCCATCAACAACTAAAAATAAAGCATTGCCCCCTCCAGTTTATCATTTTTTATTCTCTTTCATGTGCTTTCAGACAAATGGTAAAATAATAGGGTTCACCAGTTGTAGGCCTCACAGCACTATCTCCAGGCGTGAGGCAACCACCAGATATGAGAAAAGTATTACATTTCAGGGCACATCATTGGGTGGCTCCTTGCATAAATTCCAGTATTCACAGCTGCTCATGTAAGTGCCTCCATGGATAGGCAGGGTCAAGAGAGTGAAGGGGTTAATGTGGTGACCTACCCCCACCTCCGTCCCCCTGCATGTGCAGAATGGAATTTACAAAGTGGTACTTAAGCCTATGTGGAGGAAAGCTCAGCACCCAGGTTTCCCAGCCATGGGAATGGGGAGATGCAGAGAATGGGAATCAAAATATAGGCTAGCCCTTACAAGGTTTCTTGGAAGTGGTAGGCCGACTTGCCATTCATTGAACATTTAGGTCCACTTCCAAGAGAGGCAGTTCATGGCACCAAGTCCAAGAAGCCATCTGTGAAATACATGAAGACCTTTTCTTGGCATGGAAGTCAGGATGGAAATAGGTCTGGTATTGCAATCTTCCTGTGGCTCTCCTGTGGTGACAGACCACCCAATGCATGTGACCCTCTCTTCCACTCTGCTAGAAAGTCCCCCCATAGTTGCACCAGAGATGGGTGTAACCTGTTAGGAACTGAGCAGTCTACCTGCTCCCACGTATAACCTGTTTTGGTGAAGAACATTCTATAGAATTTCTTTGATATCTTCTGATATAAGTAAAGCAGGTATGGGCTCTTTTGAGTGTTAGAAGCTGGATCCGTCTGGTCAGCTTGCCTGTCCTTCCTGCTTTGAAACTACTTTCTGTGTTCTGTGGTTATTTCACCATTTTATTTCTCTTAGTCTTTATTTCCCAGCCAGCCCATTCCACCAGAGGGAACCCCCTTTCCACAGCCTGTGCAGGACATGGGCGGTAACCAAGCATTCCAAGGGCTGAGGAGAACACAGAATGCAGCACCTGGACGGGGTGTGGAAGGTAGGCTGAATAGGGTGACCCCTTCCCACTCGTAACCTGACCTTGAAAAGCTCCTCTGCAGCCAGGTTAAACATACATTTCTGGAACTGGGGACATAGTCCTGTAACAAAATGCCTGAGACTACATTAAAAAATAAATACATAAACCTGGGCCTTGAAGTTAGGCAAAACCAAGAGCCAGTGGAGATTCATGGTGGTTAGAAATTCTTTTTTTTTTTCTTTTTAGTTCTCGGCGGACACAACATCTTTGTTGGTATGTGGTGCTGAGGATCGAACCCGGGCCGCAGGCATGCGCTACCACTTGAGCCACATCCCCAGCCCATGGTTAGAAATTCTGTAGAGGGCGCTATGGCCATGTGAGAGAATGGTTCAAAGACCCAATTCTCAATTTCTCTCTCCTTTTTTTGAGGGGGTGGGCTACAGGGGTGCACTGGGGATTGAACCCATTTAATATACCATTGATATAGATCCACAGCCCTTTTTATTTCTGATAAATGAGAGAAGATCCTGCTAAATTGCTGAGGCTGGCCTCGAATTTGAGATCCTCCTGCTTCAACCTCCCAAGTCACTGGAATTACATGTGAGCACACCATGCCTGGCTGAATCTCCTCTTAATTTGGATCTCACCCAGGAAAGATGTCCAGCTGCTGCCAGAATCGCTACAATCCCTGGGATCAGCACCTGTGGGACAAGAGTCAGTTGATAGTGTGAACCCTCCACCCCAGCCCAGATCCTCAAGGTCTTCACCTCCTATGGAAGCTGCCCATTGTGTCATCAACCCTTTGGACTATAGGAAGACCTTATATCTACCTATCCTGGAACATTGTTGGGTTCTACCTCGATTTATCATTATTTATGTGCCTACTTTATCTCTGTCCATACTGCAGGTTCCTTAAGGATTGGGTTCACTATTAAATATTCCCCATAAACTTTGACATATGGTAGGTGCCTTTCTGAATGGGAATCAGGAGGCCCTAGATTGAAGGCCAGGGGTACATTACTTCACACTCAATGAACTGATTGCTTTCTCTGGGTCTCAGTTTTGTCCTGTATAAAATGGGTTGGTAAAATCTACCTCAGAGAGTGGTTCTTAGGATTTACAACAAATGCTCCTTAGCTATAAATGCCTTCAGTAGTGGGAAGAGGAGTGGTATTGGAAGGTCTGGTGAGCTAGGACATGGTGGAGTGTGAAAGAATATGTTCACAAATGCTGTGATGTGAATTGTGAGATTTCCTTAGATCCAACCCCTGATTTTTTTTTCTTCCTGTGACTTTTCCCAAAGGAAGTCTACCCTCCCAGGAACTATTGCCTCTGCCAATAGTCACTGGCATATGCCTAGAGATCCAAATCCAACTACCTGAAGGATATGCTTACTCAAATATCTCAGTTGTAACTCAGATTCAGCCTACATCACATGACCTCATAATATTTCCCAAATTTATCTCCCTTAGATTTCCTCATCCTTATAATTGAAAAATGTCACCCACCAGGTCACCTAGGGTGAAAAATTCTAGTCCTTCTGCACTGAATTAGACCTCAAGTCTTCTTGAGTTTTCCTTCAATGGCTCCTGAATCTATCAATCCTTTCTCTTTCTTCTCCCATTTAATTCCTAATTACATTCCATATGGAAGATGTTCTCAGCCTCCCTACTAATTTCTTGTAGCTCTTTCCCTATGCCACTTCACACTTTATGCTACATGCCACCACCAGATTAAACTTATTCTTGCCAGGGTGCAATGGAGCATACCTGTGAACATAGCGGGTCAGGAGGCTGAGGCAGCAGGACTCGAGTTCAAAGCCAGGCTTGGCACCACAGGGTGACCTTATCTCAAAATAAAAAATAAAGGGCTGGGGATGTAGCTCAGTAGTAGGGCATGTGGTTGGCATTCACAAGGCCCTGAGTCAATCCCAGTACACACGCACACACACACACACACAACACAGAACCAAAAAACAAAAACAAAAATCTCCAAATATCCTGCCCTAAGAACTCTTTATGATTGATTGATTGATTGATTGTGGTACTAGGTATTGAACAATCCAGGGCACTCTGCCACTGAGCAACATCATTAGTGTGTTTATCTCTCTCTCTCTCTCTCTCTCTCTCTCTCTCTCTCTCTCTCCATATATATATATACTAATATATATAAATTATAGGTATTCTAATTTTCCCAAGTTGATCTCAATCAGTGTTAGATTTTCTTATCTCTCTCTCTCTCTCTCTCTCTCTCTCTCTCTCTCTCTCTCTCCCCCCCCCCCCAGTACTAGCAACCCAGGGGTTTTCTCCACTAAGGCATACTACACCCCTTTTAATTTTTTATTGCTCAGGTTGTCCTCAAACTTGTGATTCTCCTGTCTCAGTCTCCTGAGTTGCTAGAATTACAAGCATGTACTACCATGCATACCTGGCTTTTTCTTTCTTTCTTTGCAGTAGTGCTGAGGATCAAACCCAGTGTCTCACACATGCTAGGTAAGTGTTCTACCTCTGAGCTTACCTCCAGCCCTATGTATTTTTATTTTTGATGGCACCCATTTCTGCCTGATGATCTTGCAGACTACTTCATTCTCTCAGTGACTATTAATGCAGTTCCTGTTGGGTGAAGGCACTGGTCTAGGCACCAGGCACACAGCAACCAACAGAACAGGCAGTCCTGGCTCTCATGGGGCTTCGGGTCTTGCTTTTTTCATTCCATTTGACCCACAAAGGAACAGAAGCTTCAAGGGGAGTAGGGATCTTGTCTGTGTCCCTGTGGCATCATGTGGTACTTCTTGGGAGTGACTCAAGGTGTGGAGGGGGAGGAAGATAGCTATGAATGAGAATATTGAAAGCAAATCCTTGGAGATGACCCTTGAAGAAGAGTAGTCAGGCTGGGTGGAGAAGTGGAGGGTAGTTTAGGTGGAGAAGGGACATGATGTGACACTGAGCAAGTGTGTAGCCTTGGGGGAGTGTGACATCTCAGAGAGAGTTCAGGTCAGAGAGCTGGAGTAGAGTCCAACAGCCATAAATCCATGCAACAGATGGGGAGTAGAAGAGACCTCAGAAGGCAAGAAGGAGTTGCTAGGTAAAGGAGAGGTATCCCGCTTAGCTAATAGAGGTGTGACCTGGAAAAGGGATGAGGTGAGACCCCTTCTAGAGAATGTTATCTGTCATCTGTCCTGAAAAGAGGGAACGTATCGCTGGGTAGATCTCCCATCTTTACCCCACAAAAATATGACACTAGTTGACCATCTAAAACTTCCTCTAAATGAGGAAAGAGTTAGAGGAGTAGATCCAGGAAGTCTGTGTCCCCTCTTCTTCCACTTCTCCCAGCAGGTCCTCATCTCCAAGAAGCCTTGGGAGCAATTTCTCTGCCCTACTGACCTGCTTCTGAGTTTGTTCTTAGCACCCAGCCAGAGTGGGCATCCAGAATGTGGGCTGAGAGTGAGTGGATGTGGAGGAGGGAAGGACAGCACTGAGCTGATAGGTATTGTGACTGATGGGTGACATCGCTGCCTGGCTCCAGACCTTTTTGCTGTACCCCTCATGCCTATTATTACCCTGTCCTGATAACCTCCCACACAACTAGCTGCTCCTTCTTGTTCTACCCTTGTAGTGAGAGGTCCCCAACATCTGCTCAGCTGCAGAGGCAGGAAGGGTCAGGTAGGACATGCTTTGACCCAGAAGGGAAGCTCTTTAGAGACTTGAGCCTCCGCTCTCTGCCTTCCCCTTCCCTTCAGGCATTCAGCTCAGGTCTTTGGGGGCTCCTGCAGGGCTGCCTCCAGAGTTCTGAGTGTGTAGGGGGAGGATTGGTTACTTTCCTAGTCCCCACCAAGCACTTGCCATTTCCTCTGGAGGGTTACTTTCTCTCTCCCCTCCCTTCCCATTCAGAACCCCTTACAGTGGTGCCCAGGCCCCGGATCACCAGCCTGTGCTCTAGAATCTTCACCATCAATCCCCCACCAATGAAACCAGGCATGAGCAAGACTTGCAAGCTGAGTTGGTCAGTGTTCCAGGTCTTCCCATCAGGCACCAATAGGAGGGCATTTTCCACAATGCAGACTAAGGAAAGAGGTATTAGGGAGAGCCCCACACAGTGGGCACACATGACAAGTCAGTGAGTGAAAGTGAGTTTGAGGTGTTTGGGTTAAGAAAAAAACAAGTTGGAGCATGAGTAAAGGTCAGAGAAGAGGTGTGGTAGAAACTGGCAGGATCAAGGTGATAAGGGAGAGAGGCCCTGTGGAGGTGGTGGAGGCTTTGGGGCTGCAGTTGGTGAGGTGACGGGGGTGTGGTGATGGAACAGGTAGGGGAGCTAGTCACACACTGCAAGTTGCCTGGTATCAGTGTCTTTATCCTCTTTTCTGAACACACTCTCCATAGTCCCCCTTTTATTCTTTATCTGTTTAAAAGACTTGACCAAGCCATTTCATGTCTCTAAGTCTCAATTGCCTCATCTCTATAAAGGGTAGAGTTCCTCCTGAGCTGGTTGTAAGGCTTCCATAGGACAAGGAGAGTATTCTGTAAACCAGGCAGCACAGAGGAGATGTACAGCGGCCTCATCATTTCCATCTGTCACACAGAGAGAGTTCCTCCCAGAAAGAAATGAAAAAGATGACAGCAGGCTTCAGTTCTCTTTTTATTTTATATTCTTTTTTTTTTTTTTTTTTTTGTACCAGGGATTGAACTCAGGGGCACTTAGCCACTGGGGGCACATCTCCAGCCCTTTTTTTGTATTTTATTTATAGATAGGGTCTCACTGAGTTGCTTAGGGCCTTGCTAAGTTGCTGCGGCTGATTTTTAACTCATGATCCACCTGCCTCACCTCCCCAAGTGCTGGGATTACGGGTATGCACCATAGTGCCTGGTTTCATATCATATTCTTAATATTTGTTTGTTGATCCCTTCTTTTCTGTTTCTCAAGGTAGACTTGAGACTGAGGCCTGTTTTGTTAGAACATTGTATCCTCTGGCTTAATGTTTGACTCAGTGATCATTGTACACTCCAAGCCAGTTCCATGAAGAATACATTTTTAAAATTTATTTATTTGTGTTGCTGTTGTTGTTCAGCATTGTGAGGTCAAGGAAATTTTGGGATTTTTTCCCCGCAAGGTGCTGAGGTGCTGGTGGCCTGTTTTCACCATGAGGTAGTAGGACCTGCCTGCTTGAGCAGGAAGTCAATCCAGAGGAAAGAACAGTTGAGAGACAGAGTGAGGTGTGATGATATCATTTGAATCTGCAGATCACTCTTTTTTTTTTTGGTATTAGGGATTGAACCCAGAAGATCTTAACCACTGAGTCACATCTCTTCTCCTTTTTTGTGTTTTATTTACACATAAGATCTTGCTGAATTGATTAGGGGCTCCATAAATTGCTTAGACTGACCTTAAACTCACAATCTTCCTGCCTCATATTCTTGAGTTGCTGGGAATCTAGACATGTGCCATATACTCCTTGGAACCTTTTTTTAAAAAAATTTTATATTTGTTCTTTTTAGTTATACATGACAGTAGAGGGTAATTTGACATATTGTATATACATGGAGTATAACCTCCCAATTTTGTGGTTCTACATGATGTAGAGTTACACTGGTCATGTATTCATTTATAAACCTTTTGGAATCTTTTGATGATGTGAATTTGTTTGAATTTTGTTTATGTCAGCTACAGGGTAAAGAATAGTTTTTGATACAGATTAATTCATTAAACCCTGGCTTCATTAGTGTCTATGGTAGAGTTACAGGGATTCAAGTTTAGGACAGAGACCCAGCTTAGTGTCAGGCACAAACAGGAGTTTTCAGCCCCCTGCAGAATTAGCCTACACCAAGTAGGATGTGGTAGTGCCCATGGAAGAGATGAGGGTAACAGTAAAGATTGCTGGACTTCACAGGCATGCAACTAAAATTGGTACCACACGGAAGGTGGTAGCCAGTCAGGGAACTCTAATATAGCTTCTCTCAAAAGCCCACTCAAATCACTAGAGATGTGGATAAGGGAGAAAACTTACTACTAAAACCGAATGCCAGAATCTGAGGGGAATCCTTGCTGTTTATAAGACAGAGAAGCTGGATGGAGGAAAAGCTATGAAGAATTGACCTCTTGAGTGAGAAGGGACTGGAAAAAAAGAAAATACTTAGAACTTTGCCCAACGGGTTGCTTCTGACTCACAGGCAATCACTGTGAAAACTGATACTTGGGTTTTCATTCTGTTGGCTTGTTTAAGGCTTTCACAGTATTTCCATGCTGCTTATGATATCTTCTGTACTTTTTTCCTTAAAGTTTTTACATTCTTCTATGTATAATAAATCTGAATAGCAGTTATTATTATTATTATTATTATTTGTGTGTGTGTGTGTGTGTGTGTGTTGCTAGGTATTGAACACAGGGCCAGGTAAGTGCTCTACTACTGAGCTATATCCCCAGCCCCAGTGGTTACTTTTAAATATTGCAAACAGTATCCTTTAACTTGCCTCTCCCTGAGAAACTTCAGACTCTCATTCCACAGCCTCCTTTGAGGGGTTCTATACAGATGTTTCACCTTGCCTGGAGCCATATGACCATGTGATCTATAGTAAAAATGGAACTGTTCATTGTAAGTCTTCAAACCTCCCTGTATCCATGTTCTTTGCTTTGCTATTTAATTGTCCCCCTGCCCACTGTCAACTCAGAAAGAGGTAGAATACAACTCCCACTATGTAGGCAGAATGTAAAGTGGGCATACTCAACAAGATACTGGTTCTGAGCCTAGGCCCAAAGAGATATTGTGTACTGCCACTTCCCACTATCATGGCCATGAGAAGAACATGCCTGAGTTAACTCATTGATAAAAAGAAGGTGCAATATACAATGAAGAGGTCCAGGTTGGATTCCAGCCAAGATCAACCCACCTCCAACCAATCCATGCACGGATAAGTGAAATAAATGCTTATGTTTGATTGTTACTAAGACTGTGTGGGAGTTTTCCTTACACAGCAATAGCTGCCTAGCACAAACCCTATTATGCAGGCCACAGCTGACTGAGTCACAAACTAGTAGCTGATAGGCAGTCAGGCAAGCATGTTGCCAGAGTCTTAGGAGATTGCTGAAGGTGAGAGCCCTGCTGAACAGAAGTAACTCTCTGCATGATCACTCAGCAATTAACTGGATCTTCATTCATGGGAAATATGTCTGTGAGGCAACCTGAGAGAGACATTAGAGAAGGAGTCCCCAAACTAACAAATGTATGAAGGAAGGCAGTGAGAAAAAGCCACAAGGCAGTAGAATCACAAATGATCAGAAAGTGCAACAGGAGAATTGAATAGAGAGGTGCCATTCAGGAAGAGCACAGGAGGAAGGAGCATGTGGACTGGGAGGCAGAGATGGAGAATCTGGGTCCTGGGGTGAATGGATGGGAGGTGAAAATGATGAGAGATAGAGCAGGGTCATCAGAACTAATGTTGAACTACAAGAGCCACTGTCCTATCCTGAATAGTGGGCCTTCCTGGGCTGGGGATGTGGCTCAAGCGGTAGCGCGCTCGCCTGGCATGCATGTGGCCCGGGTTCGATCCTCAGCACCACATACCAACAAAGATGTTGTGTCTGCCGAGAACTAAAAAAATAAATAAATATTAAAAATTCAAAAAAAAAAAAATAGTGGGCCTTCCCAATGTAGAACTGAAGAGGGGTCCTTATGGACTAAGAGTGGGCCCTGAGCAGGTCACACATTTGTCTTCAAGTTTATCACTAGTGAGTGTAAAAGATGAGACTTCTCTTTTTTTGGATTTGAGGCTTGAACCTAGGGCCACTTAACCACTGAGCCATATTCCCAGACCTTTTTAACTGATACGGGATCTTGCTAAGTTGCTTAGGACCTCATTAAGTTGCTGAGTTTGGTCTCAATCTTGCAATCTTCTGTTTCAGCCTCTCTCTGAAGTTTCTGGCATTACAGATATACACACTGCACCTGCCAAGATGGTACTTCATCTGAGGACAAGGGTCCTCCAAGCCAGGTCTCACTCATACTAGGCAAATACTCTACCACTGAGTCACATCCCCAGCCCAAGATGGTACCCCTTTTGAGGACAAGTAAAGAGAGAAAAAGTTATTCCTGTGTGGGGATGGTGGTCCACAGGTACTCATAATATTATTTTTATGCAACTCTGTGTGAATGAAATGTTAATAATGTTTCAAAACATTATAGGAGTTCTGAAATATTTCTTCAAAAGAAGGGGAGAACATATCATCCCAAAGACTAAAAGAAAGAGACAGATCTCTGAAGAAATATTTACTGTGGGATTTGGAAGAATTTTTCAGGAAGGTTTTCAGCGACATCACTAGGATTCTGCAAGTAAGAGCCAGAAAGAATGGCTGAGATGAAAAGGTGCTGGTAAAGTAGGTGTGGTGATTGATGCATACTGTGTCCCAGCAACTTGAAGGCTGAGGTAGGAGGACCACCAGTTTGAGCCAGCCTGGCAATTTAGTGAGTCCTTGTCTCAAAATTAAACAAAAAATGATGGGGGTGTATGTAGCTCAATAGTGTGGTAAAGCACTTGCACGGCATGTGTGAGGCCCTGGGTTCAATAATCTCCAGTAGTGAAAATAAATCAATAATAAAATTAACAAATAAAACGGAGTAAACATGCAATGGAAATAATCCTTTTCTTTTAAAAATTTCATTTTCCACCCTTGGAATGTCAAGTTTTTTGAGAGCATAGAAATCATCGGTCTTCTTTACCACTGTATTTCCTGCACAACTTAATAGCTCAGTAACTGTGAAAAAAAAAAAAAAAATAACAGGTTTGTGTGTGGGTGGGGGGTGGGGCTGCAAACAGGGTCAGGAGAACACCAACCTCAGAAGACTCTCACACACTCCTGCTGGCTTAGGGCATTATCTGAGCAGGAAGGGTTGGGGGTGAACTTAAAACCATTTATTCTAGGCAAGCCAGGGACTGTGGAGGCCAGGCAGGGGTCCAGGAGCATGTAAGTATAACCGGGCGGCCAGTGGAGTCTCAGTGAGCTGAGCTCTGCGGAAAAGAGAAAGTGAGTGAGGACATAGCTAGGAGCAAGCTGGTCCCTCCACAACTCCACCTCATGCTGTCCCACCTTTTTCCTGCAATCGCCACAAATGACACCAACAGTAGCGTTCACCAGCTGTATGCCACACAGCACGATCTCCAGACACGAGGCAACCACCAGCAGCGAGAAAAGCGTCAAATTCCAGAGAACCACGTTGGGTGGCTCCTCGCACAAATACCATTGAGTACGGTTGAACAAGTAAGCGCCTCTGTGGACAGGTGGGGTCAAGCGAGTAAAGAAGATAACGTGGCGCCCCCTCCTTCCCCCTCCCCCACCCCCATCCCGTACACGCGCCCATTGGGATTTGCAAAGGGTTAGTTAGACCCACGTGGAGGGAGATCAGAAGCTCGGTGGCACCCAGGTTTCCCCGCCCACCTGGGGAGGCCATGGGAACCGCGAAATGCAGAGACTGGAGGGTCACGAACACAGGCTAAGCCTTACGCGGTTTCTCGGAAATGGTAGTCCCACTTGTCATCCGCTAAGCATTTGGGTCCAGTTTGGAGGCCGGCTCCTGACACGCCAAGGCAGTAGATGGCACCAAGCACTCCAATGGCGGAGGAGAAGATAGAACGCAGCATCTGGACCCGGTGTGGAAGGTGGGCTGAATAGGGCCGCCCCATCCCCACTCGTGGCCCCACAGTGCCTAGCTCTGTCACCCCACCCCCCCACCCCCCCCACTCATGAGGGTAAGGAATTCTACAGAGGATGCTGTGGCCCTGTAAGAGAGAACTAATCCTAAATCCTTCTTTTTCCTTGCAAGGAGAAGGGGTACTGGGGATTGAACCTCCCAGGAGTACTCTACCACTGAGCTACATCCCCAGCCCTTCTTCTTTCTTATTGAAGAGACAGAATCCAGTTAAATTGCTGAGGCTGTCCTCAAACTTGAGATCCTCCTGCCTCATTCTCCAGAGTCACTGGGATTACAGATGTGCACCACCACACATGGCCCAATTCTCTTTTTAATTTAGATCTCACCCTGCAGCGATTCCCACAGCAGCCTGTTCCACAACAGCCCTTGCCCCCTGCCCGAACTGCAGCGATTCCTGGACACAGCACCTGTGGGACAAGAATCAGTGTGATAGTGTGAACCCTCCACTCCAGCCCAGATCCTCAAGGTCTTCACCTCCTATGGAAGCTGCCTATGGTGTTCTCAACCCTTTGGACTATAGGAAGATCTTATCTCTACCTGTCCTGGAGCGTGCCTATCTTAACAAAACTTTATTTATATGCCTATCTTACTCTGTCCATATTGTAGCTTCCTTGAGGGTTGGGTTCAATATTAAACAGTTCCTATAAATCTTGGCACATAGTAGTTGCCTTTCTTAATGGGAATCAGGAGGCCCTGGGTTGAGGGCCAGGTGCACATTATCTCACACTCGTGAACTGATTAGTTTCTTTGGGTCTCAATTTTGTCCAATGTAAAATGGGTTTGTAAAGCCTACCTCACTCACAGTGTTGTGCTTAGGATTGAATGAGATAACTGGTGGGCCTGGTGTCAAGACTGCCTTAGAGTAAATGCTCTTTAGCTGTAAATGTCTTCAGCAGTGGGAAGAGGTAGTGGTGGTGGAAGGTCTCGTGAGCTAGGATATGGTAGAGTGTGTTCACAAATGCTGTGATGTGGGTTGTGGGATTTCCTAAGATCCAGCCCCTAATCTTTTTTCTTCCTGTGACTTTTCTCACAAAGTCCATCCCCTCCCAGGGAATCAGCTACTCCCTCTGCCAATAGTCACCTCCACATGCCTGGAGATCCAAACCCAACTGCCTGAGGAAGGTGTTCACTCAAATATCTTGGTTTTAGCTCAGATTCAGTCTCACAAGTGACCTCAAAATATTTTCCAAATAAATCTTCCTTTGATTTCCTCATCCTCATGATTGAAAAATATCATCCATCAGGTCACCTACGATGGAAAACTTTAATCCTTCTGCATCCAGCCAGACCTCAAGTCTTCTTGAGTTTTCCTTCAATGGCTCCTGAATCTATCAGTCCTTTGTCCTTATCCCCCATTCAGTTCCTAATCAGGTTCCATGAGGAAGATGTTCTCGGCCTCCCTACTAAATTCCCATAGCTCTTGCCCCATGCTGTTGCACACTTCATCCTTCATGCCACCACCAGATTAAACTTGGTCTTGCCGGGGTGGGGTGGTGCACACTTGTGGCAGGTGGATGCAAATTCAAGGCCAGCCTTGGCAACTTATGGAGACCTTATCTCAAAATAGAAAATAAAGGGCTGAGGTTGTAGCTCAGTGGGAAAGGGCTCCTGGGTTCGATCACCGGGAGCAGGGACTTCTTCAGTTGGTTTTCTTTCTGCTGAAGTCCTTCAGAGAGGATCCTCTCAATACTGAATCCTAGCAAGTCCTTTGAAGCTCCTCACTCTGCCTTTAGCCTTGTCATTGTCTTCATAGCCCAGGCCAGGTTCTTTGTTCATCTCCCATCCCTGGAATTCATCGGCTGTTTTGATCCTTCCTTCCTGTTGGTTTTGTCTGGCATACACCATACAAGGCAGCATTTTGTTCTTTTGCAGGGAAGGGGCTGAGAGTTTTAGTTCCGTTTTATCATCCCCAGCAACCACAGAGAAGCACCAATGCATTGATTATTTGCAATAATGAGTAGAACCAAATTTCCACCAGCACTCTCACTCCCCTCCTCCTATGTCCTGGCAGATCCAGGGCCAGTGCTGACCCCCATTTCTTACCCTCTCTGGTGAGATCAATTACTGGGAGTTTCCAGGATCCAAAGATACCTAGAATTGTCTCTGGTTTCACTAATATGTGTGTGTGTGTGTGTGTGTGTGTGTGTGTGTGTGTGTTTCTGGAAATCGAATCCAGGGCATTGCCAAGCTAGGCAAGTGCTCTACCACTGAGTTACAGCCCCAACCCAGATTTACCCATTTCAAATGACCCACCTGTTTGAGAATATTACTTTTGGTCAAAGTATTTGCTTCCTTTGGTGGTCTAAACTTCCCTCTCTTGTTCTCTGCCATCTAATTGTCTTCATGAAAAGAGAACTGTCATCATAAATTCAGGAGGCAACACTGTTTATAGCTCAAATCTGCTCACTTTTCTTTATTACCATGGCCACTGGCCTATTTCAAGATACTGTCATCCCTCCATGACATTAGTCTCATCTTTCTGCATCTATGGCTAAGCTCCTGCTATCAATTCTCCACACTAATGCCAGAGGGATCTACTTCAATCCAGTGATGTGTGGAGCAACTAGAACTCTCACACTGTGCTGATAGGAATGAATTGATACAAAAACTCCAGCAAACTACTTGCCAGTGTTAGCACTGACTTTGCAAACCTTAAGAGTCAGCAGTGTTACTTCTAAGAGTAACAATGGAAATAATCACATATGTTCACCTAAGGCACTTACAAGAAAGATGATGTTAACATTATTTGCAAATAACCCAAACTGGGAACTGCCCAAATGTAGAGTGTAATTTAAATTGAACCAACAATAGAGTGTAATTTAAATTGAAGTATGTTCACATGACAGAATGCATAAGAAATTAAAAAAAAACTTGAGCTACACAAAGTAACATAGATGGCTCTCACAAATATTATGCTAAAGAAGCCAGACACAAAAGAACACATAGTGTATGATTTCATTTCAAATAGATTACTGAAGAGGTCAAAGTAGTTTCTGGGGTTAGAAGACAGAATAATGGTTACCCTTGTTGGTGGGGGTAGTACCTGGTGAGAGGCATGTGAAGGATTCTGGTAATAATGACCTGTATTTTTTTACTCACTTGTTTTATGAGATGGGGTTTTGCCATTTTATCCAAGTTGACCTGGAACTCCTAGTCTCAGCCTCAAGATCCTCCTGCTTTAGCCTCCTGGGTAGCTGGGACTATAGGTGCGTGAATTAACAGTTTTTTTGATCTGGGTGCTGGGTATGTGGATATGTCCGCTTAGTAAAAATTCACTGAGCTGGGGTTGGGGATGTAGGGCATGTACTTAGCATTCACAACCCCTGAGTTCAATCCCCAGTGATTGTGGGTCCCCCACAAATAATCGCCCCCCCCAAAAAAAAATCACCCAAAACAAAAATCCCCAACTTCTTCCCTAGGAGCTCTTAATGATAACTTGCTTTTCCTTCCTTCCTTCCTTCCTTCCTTCCTTCCTTCCTTCCTTCCTCCCAACAACCCAGGGCACTGTGCCACTGAGCTACATCCACAGCACAGCATGCACTGTGCGCTCTCTCTTTCTCCGTGTGTGTATATGTATATGGAGAGAGAAAAATTCGAATATATATATATATATATATATATATATTCGACCATATATATCAGGGCAGGGTAATAATAGGTATGAGGGGTACATATCTCATACCTTTTCCAGGATGGACTCAAACTTATTATTTTCTTCTCTCTCTCTCCCTCCCTCCCTCTCTTTTTTTTTTTTTTTTTTTTTTTTTTTTGTGGTACTGGCAATTGTACCCAATGATACTCTCCACTGAGGCTTATCCTAGTCCTTTTTAATTTTTTTTATTTCCCAGGCTGGTCTCAAACTTGGATTCTCCTGCCTCAGCCTCCTGAGTATCTGGGATTACAGGCATGTGTCACTGCACCTGGCATTACCTTCCTTCTGAGTAAGTGGTATTGTAGGCATGTCTACCATGCCTGGTTAGCTTGTGGTCTCCTCCTCTCTGTTTCTCTCTCTGTCTGTGTGTGTGTATTCTCTCTCCCTCCCTGACTCCCTCCCTCTGTCTTGCTCTCTTTTCTTTGCAGTAGTGCTGGGGATCAAACCCAGTGTCTCACACATGCTAAGTAAGTGCTCTACCTCTGAGCTATACCTCCAGCCCTATATATTTTTATTTTTGATGGCACCCATTCCTGTCTGAAATCATCTTGCAGACTACTTCCTTCATTCAGTGACTATTAACACAGTTCCTGTTGGGTGAAGGCACTGGTCTAGGCACCAGGCACACAGCAACCAACAGAACAGGCAGTCCTTGCTCTCATGGGGCTTCTGGTCTTGCTTCCTTGATACCATTTGACCCACAAAGGAACAGAAGCTTCAAAGGGAGTAGGGATCTTGTCTGTGTCCCTGTGGCATCATGTGGTACTTCCTGGGAGTGACTTATTCCCAGTGCATGCTCCCCCACCCCCCAAAAAAGAAAAGAAAACACAGAAATCCCCAACTTCTTCCATAGGAGCTCTTTATGATAGCTTGCTTTTCCTTCCTTCCTTCCTTCCTTCCTTCCTTCCTTCCTTCCTTCCTTCCTTTCTTCCTTCCTATAACCCAGGGCAGCTGTGAATGAGACTATTGGAAGCACATCCTTGGAGATGACTCCTGAAGAAGAGTAGTTAGGCTGGGTGGAGAAGTGGGGGATAGTTTAGGTGGAGAAGGGACATGATGTGACACTGAGCAAGTATGTAGACCTGGGGGAGTGTGACATCTCAGAGAGAGAGTTCAGATCAGAGAGCTGGAGTAGAGTCCATCAGCCATAAATCCATGCAACAGATGGGGAGTAGAAGAGACCTCAGAAGGTAAGAAGGAGTTGCTAGGTAAAGGAGAGGTATCCCGCTTAGCTAATAGAGGTGTGACCTGGAAAAGGGATGAGGTGAGACCCCTTCTAGAGAAAGTTGTCAGTCAGCAGTCCTGAAAAGAGGGAACGTATCGCTGGGTAGATGTCTCATCTTTACCCCATAAAAATATGACACTAGTTGACCATCTAAAACTTTCTCTAAATGAGGAAAGAGAGGAGTAGATCCAGGAAGCCGGTGTCCCCTCTTCCTCCACTTCTCCCAGCAGGTCCTCATCTCCAAGAAGCCTTGGGGGCAATTTCTCTGCCCTACTGACCTGCTTCTGAGTTTACCCTTAGCACCCAGCACAGAGTGAGCATCCAGAATGTGGGCTGAGAGTGAGTGGATGTGGAGGAGGGAAGGGCAGCACTGAGCTGATAGGTATTGTGACTGATGGGTGACATCGCTGCCTGACTCCAGACCTTTTTGCTGTACCCCTCATGCCTATTATTACCCTGTCCTGATACCTCCCACACAACTAGCTGCTCCTTCTTGTTCTACCCTTGTAGTGAGAGGTCCCCAACATCTGCTCAGCCGCAGAGGCTGGGAGGGTCAGGTAGGACATGCTTTGACTCAGAAGGGAAGCTCTTTAGAGACTTGAGCCTCCCCTCCCTGCCTTCCCCCTCCCTTCAGGCATTTAGCTCAGGTCTTTGGGGGCTCCTCTAGGGCTGTCTACAGAGTGCTGAGTGTGTAGGGGAAGGATTGGGCACATTCCTTGTCCCCACCAAGCACTTGCCATCCCCTCTGAAGCACCATCCTTTTCCCTCTCCCCTTGATTCCCACTCAGAACCCCTCACAGGGATGCCCAGGCCCCTGGCCACTGGCTTATGCTTTATTCTTACCATCAATCCCCCGCCGATGAAGCCAGCCATGAGCAAGACTTGCAAGCTGAGTTGGTTAGTGCTCCAGGTCTTCCCATCAGGCACCAATAGGAGAGCATTGGCCACAATACAGACTAGGGAAAGAGATATTAGAGAGAGCCCCACACAGCGGGAACACTTCCCCGTGCACATGGCGGGCAGTGAGTGAAAGTGAGCCGGAGGTTCCAGGGTCCAAAGGAAAACAGGCTGGAGCGTGAGCAAAGGTCAGAGAAGAGGTGTGGTAGAAACTGGCAGGATTAGGATGATAAGGGAGAGAGGCCCTGAGGAGATGGAGGCTTTGGGGCTGCAGCTGGTGAGATGACGGGGAGAAGGTAGTAATGGAGCAGTTGGGGGAAGTAGTGACACCTTTGGACGTTGCCTGGCATCAGTTTCTTCAATTTCTGAGCACGCCTCTCCATAGTCCTTTCTTTGATCCCTTAACCTGTTTGAAGACTTGACCAAGCCATCTCATGTCTTTAAGTCACAATTGCCTCATCTCTATAAAGGGCAGAGTGATATACCACTTTTCTCCTGAGCAGGCTGTAAGGATTCCTTAGGACAAGGGAGGTATTTTGTAAACCAGGCAGCACAAGGAGGTGTACAGTGGCCTCATGATTTCCATCTGTCACACAGTCAGTGTTCCTCCTAGAAAGAAATGAAAAAGATGATAGGCTTCAGTTGTCTTTTTCATATTTTTTACATTTGTTTTTTGATCCCGTCTCCTTTTGAGACTACTACCTATTTCTCAGGTGAACTTGAGATTGAGGCCTGATTTGTTAGTGTTGCAGGAAACAGACTGATGGAGAAGCAGTAAGCAGCACTGGGAGTCAAGGAGAACTCCAAACTTTTTTTTTATGCCAGTGCACCCAGAGGAAAACAAATTCTGAGCCCTGGTCCCCAGGTTTTTTGTTTTTGTTTTTGATCCACAGTTGTTTTTTTTTTTTTTTAAACAACATTATCATTCTGGTTATTTGGCATCATTTTAGACCCCTCCTATCTTTGAGACTTTTTTCCTCTTTTAAAAAACATTCCTTGGGGCTGGGGATGTGGCTCAAGTGGTAGTGTGCTCGCCTGGCATGCACGGGGTACTGGGTTCGATCCTCAGCACCACATAAAAATAAAATAAAGATGTTGTGTCCACCGAAAACTAAAAAATAAGTATTAAAAAAATTCTCTCTCTCTCTCTCAAAAAAAAAAAAATTCCTAATCTATGTGGCTGAAGGCCGTGTGCAGGGTCTCTAACATCAAGCATGGTTACAGAAACAGATTAGAAGAAATGGCTCTTTTCCCAGGTATCTGTTATATTTCAAGAGGAAGTAGTAGGACTTCCAGGGCAATTATTTACAATCCAAAAGGTTTTGGCCCCTGGTTAATTAGGCTTCCTGGAGAAATGCTGAGAAGGGGGAGAGGAACTGACCCTTTCCCCAGGCATTGGTTTCTGACCGTAATGTTTTCATAATCTCATTTCACAACCAGGTCTGGTTTTGCCATCGCATTAGAACATTCCATCCTCTGGCCTCAATGTTTGACTCAATGATTGCTGTACAATCCAAGCCAGTTCTGTGAAGAATCCATCTTTAAATTTATTTTTATTGTTGTTCAAAGAAATTCTGTGTTTTTTTTTTGTTGTTGTTATTTTGTTGTTATTTATTTAATTATTTATTTACTTATTTTGAGGCACTGAGGTTGCTGGTGGCCTGTTTTCACCATGAGGAAGGGCCTGCCTGTTGGCACAGGAAGTCAATCCAGAGGAAAGAACAATTGATTGGTAGAATGAGATGTAATCACTTCATTTGGATCTGCAGACCAGCCATGTCTGAAGCCTGATCACTCCTTGAAACCCTTTTTTTTTTCTTTTTGTACTGGGGATTGAACTAAGGGGTGCTTAACCACTGAACCACATCTCTAGTCCTTTTTTTTTTTTAGTTATACATGGACACAATATCTTTATTTTGTTTATTTATTTTTATATGGTGCTGAGGATAGAACCCAGGGTCTCACACTTGGTCTCACACTTGCAAAACAAGTGCTCTACCGTTGAGCACAACCCCAGCACCCCCCCCTTTTTGTATTTTATTTAGAGATAGGGTCTTCCCGAGTTGCTTATAGCCTAGCTAAGTTGCAAAGGCTGACTTTGAACTCACCATCCTCATGCCTGAGCCACTGGAATTATAGGCGTGAGCCACTGTGCCTGGCAGTCCTTGGAACCTTTTGATGATGTGAACCGGTTTGGGTTGTGTTTATGTCAGCTACAATGTAAAGAATAGTTTTTGATACAGAGATTTAATTCATCAAACCTTGATTTCATTCAGGCCTATGGTAGAGATATGAGGATTCTCAGTTAAGGATCGAGACCCAGCTTAGTCTCAGACACAAATAGGAATGTGCAGCCCCCACAGAATTAGCCTACACCTAAGTAGGAAATGGTAGTGCCCATGGAAAAAATGAGCATAGCACTAAGCACCACAGAACTTCACAGGGCATGCATTAAAAAGCGGTACCACAAGGAAAGTGGGAGCCAGTTGGGGACTTTTGATATAGCTTCTCCCAAAGGCCCACTCAAAACACTAGAGAGACATGAATGGTGGAGAAACTTACTGCTAACCTGTATACCAGAATCTAAGGGGAATCCTTGCTGTTTGTAAGACAGAGAAGCTGGGTGGGGGAAAAGCTATGAAGAATTGTCCTCTTGAATGAGAGGACGCCTGAAAAAAGAAAATACTTTGAACTTTCCCCAACAGGTTGCCTCTGACTCATAGGCAATTATTGTGGTAACTGATATTTGGATTTGCTTATGTTGGCTTGTTTAATGCTTTTAAAATATTTCCATGCTGCTTCTGATATCTTCTGTTCTATTTCTTTAAAGTTTTTACTTTCTCCTGTGTTTTAGAAGACCTATTAAAATCTGAATAGCAGTTATTTTTATTTATTATTATTATTATCACTTGTGAGTGTGTGTGTGTGTGTGTGTGTGTGTGTGTGTGTGTTGCTGAGGATTGAACCCAGGGCTAGGTAAGTGCTCTACTACGGAGCTATATCCCCAGCCCCCCAGTGGTTACTTTTTTTTTTTTCTTGTTCTTTTTTTTTTTTTTATTGGTTGTTCACAACGTTACAAAGCACTTGACATATCATACTTCATACATTAGACTGAAGTGGGTTATGAACTCCCAATTTTACCCCAAATAAATAAGGAGGGAGATGGATTCCAGTGGTTACTTTTAAATATTGCAAACAGTGTCCTTTAACTTGCCTCTCCCTGAGAAACTTCAGACTCTCATTCCACAGCCTCCTTTGAGGGGTTCTATCCAGATGTTTCACCTTGCCTGGAGCCATATGACCATGTGATCTGTAGTAAAAATGGAACTGTTCATTGCAAGTCCTCCAACTTCCCTGTATCCATGTCCTTTGCTAAAAAATTTAGTTGTTCCCCTGCCCACTGTCAACTCAGAAAGAGGAAGAATATACCTCCCACCATATGGGCAGAAAGTAGAGTAGGCATAATCAACAAGATACTGGTTTTGAGCCTAGGTATTATGTGTTGCCACTTGCCGCTATCATGGCCATGAGAAGAACATACCTGAGTTAACCCACTGATAAAAACAAAGTGCAAGATTCAAGGAAAGGTCCAGGTTGGATCCCAGCCAAGATCAGCCCACCTCCAACCAATCCATGCACAAGTAAGTGAAATAAATACTTATATTTGTATGCTACTAAGACCTGGGAGTTTTCTTTATACAGCAATAGCTGCCTAGCACAAACCTGATTATACAGGCCACAGCTGACTGTGTCACAAACTAGTAGCTGATCCACAGACAGGCAAGCATGTAGCCAGAGACTTATGAGATTGCTGAAGGTGAGAGCCCTGCTGAACAGAGGTAACTGTCTGCGTGATCACATAAAAATAATATAATGAGTACGTGTGGACCATCCTGCCAAACACAATTAATTTTTTCTCTCATTACTTGTCCTCAAACAGACCCTATTATGGTCTAAATAACGAAATGGATTTTCACTCATGGGAAATATGTCTTTTAGACAACCTGAGAGAGACAGAGAAGAGGGAGTCCCCAAAACTGAAAAATGTATGAAGGAAGGCAGTGAGAAGAAGCCATGAGGCAACAGAAACCACAAATGATCAGAGGGTGCAGCAAGAGAATTGAGTAGAGAGGTGCCATTCAGGAAGAGTGCGGGAGGAAGGAGCCTGAGGACCCGGAGGCAGAGATGGAGAATCTGGGTCTGGGGCAGCGGGTGGTAGTGATGATGCTGAAGGTAGAGCAGGGTCACCAGAACTAATGTCGAACTACTAGAGCAACTGTCCTGTCCTGAATAGTGGGCTTTCCAGAACCTGATGGACTAAGAGTGAGCCATGAACAGGCAACTTATTTGCAATCAACACACAAGTTGATCACTAATGAGTCTGAGAGAGGTACTTTTTTTATGTATTTTTTTTTGAGTTGATGATTGAAGTAGGACCACTTAACCACTGAGCTTTTTGTTTTTCCCCCCAGAACTTTAAAAAAAAATTTTTTTTGAGATCAAGGTCTTCTAAAGTTGCTTAAAGCCTCACTAAGTTGCTGAGGTCTCAAACTCTCAATCCTCCTGTCTCAGCCTCCTTCCCAAGTTGCTGGGATTTCAGATGTGCATCACCATACCTGGCAAGATGGTAGGACAAGGGTCCTTAAAGTCAGGGTCTCATACATATTAGGCAAGCCCTCTACCACTGAGCCATATCCCCCAGCCCAAGTTGGTACTTCTTTTGAGGACAAGTAATGAGAGAAAAAAATTAATTTTGTTTGGCAGGATGGTCCACACGTACTCATTGTATTATTTTTATGCAACTCTGGATGGATGAAATAATGTGAATAATGTTTCAAGACATTATAGGAGGTCTGAAATTTTTTCTTCAAAACAAGGAGAGAGCACATCATCCCAAAGACTAAAAGGAAGAGACAGATTTCTGAAAAAATATTTACTGTGGCATTTGGAAAATTTTCAGGAAGGTTTTCAGTGACATCATTAGGATTCTTCCAGTAAGAGCCAGAAAGAATGACTAAGATGAAAAGGTGCTACTAAACTAGATGTGGTGGTGCACACTTGTAGTCCAGCTACTTGGGAAGCTGAGGCAGGAGGTTTACAAATTTGAGCCCAGCCTCAACAATTTAGCAAGACCCTGTCTCAATATAAAAAAATAAAATGGACCAGAGGACATAGCTCAGTGTTAGAGCACTTGCCAAGCTTATATGAGGCCCTGGGTTTGATCTTCAGTACCACAAAATAAATTAATAAATAAAAATTTAATAATAAATAAAAGGGCTAGGGATATAACTCAGTAGTAGAGTACCCCTAGTTTCAATCTTCAGTACAATAACAACAACAACAAAAAGACAAAAGCTGGTCTGACCAGAGACTTCTTTGCAATGCCAAATGTCACAAGACCAAGGAGTGTTATCTATAGCTATGTAAAAAACAAAAAAGTCATGACTCAATTAATATGTACATGTCCAAATTTATGCCTAGCGTCATACGATCATGTGGCTCTTTGCGTAAAGGACAACAGAATTGCATTTCTGAGAATGGCTGGATTTGGAAATATCACTGTATCTCCTTCTCCTTTTGTGGGAAATTATTTTAACTCACCAGGAGATGAAGTAAAATCAAAACTCCCAAATGGGGAAGTCTAAACCATTTATATAAATCTGGTTGCAGACTTGGATATAAGTTTCCCTCAAAAAGTTCTTTTTTTTAAAATATTTATTTATTTATTTATTTTTAGTTTATAACATCTTTGTATGTGGTGCCGAGGATCGAACCCGGGCCGCACGCATGCCAGGCGAGCACGCTACTGCTTGAGCCACATCCCCCCAGCCCTCAAAAAGTTCTTTTAAAGACAGAATATATAATCTCAATTCTAAAAAAATGATATTAAGAGTGTCCAGATGTCAATCATTTCTTGCCTGCCATGACCTGAGTCTATTTTAAGGAACTATCAGGTAACAGGAAACCCATCTCTCTGTTGGGTTGGGTGGTAAAGTGCTTTCCTAGCATGTGAGAAGCCCCAGAGGGATTCAATTCAGTCCTAAAAACAAACAAACAAATGAACAACCCCACACTGAAACAAAAGGGGAACTTACTGGTTTGGGTAATCAAAACATCTAAAGGTAGATCTAACATGATTGCAGTGTGATCCAGAAATTCAAGGTGTCATCACATTACACCACCAGCAGCCAGGGAATTTCTTCTTGGCTTTCTCTAAAGACAAAGGGAGTTTTTTCTGTTGCCCAGAAAACTTCTCCTTTGCTTGGTTCAGATTCAGTGCCTGTCTCTGACCCAGCACTGTGAACAGGTAACATGCTGAAGTCAACATGCTAATTGACATAAGTTACTCAGGGACCACTCTACAGCAGGAGGAATTCTTCACCATTAAGATAGGAAATTAGGGGAACTATTAGGCACAATAAATGTGTCTTCCCAGGGAATCTGTCTAAAATTCATGATCCTATATCCCTGGCCATAGCTGAGTAGGCCACATACCTGCCCCAGTATATGACAGAGGTGGTGAGTCAGCACCATTCTTATGTTTCTTTGTTTCGAGATGGGGTCTGGCTATGTTGCCCAGTCTGACCTTGAACTCCTGAGCTCTAGGGATGCCCCTGCCCCAGCCTCCCAGTAGTTGGGTCTACAAGTGCATGCCACCACACCCAGCTCCATTCTTTTGTTTTTATGTAGTGATATAGACTTTTTAGCTAGGCACATGACTGTTTGGCTAAAGATTATATTTGCCAGATTTCCATGCAGCTAACTGGGGCTATGTGACCACAGTTGTGGTCTACAAGAAGGGGTAGAAATGGTGTGTTTGACTTTGGTGCTGCACTCTAGGAATTAAGCAGGTCTTCACATTTTCCTTCTTCTTGGTTAGAATACAGGTGTGAAGTTGAGCCTTTTGAACCATGTGGATGAAGGGAGCCTCTGGAGATGGTGAAAGAACACTATCCGAGAAGCCTGGATACCTGAACGACCTTGAGGAACACAAGCATTGTTATAACTGTGGTCTACTTGCCTCTTTACTGTTTTGTGAGCAAGAAATAAACTCCTATCTTATTTGAGATGTTGTTAATTTGGGTATCTGTTATAAGCAGCCAAAGTTACATCCTAACTAATGTACAGAGGCTAGCAATCCATAAACTGTGTGGCAGGTTGAAAGACACAATTAGATTTGCTTTCATATAGGATGTAAACTGACAAAAAAAAAGGGAAATGTGTTAGTTATTTTGGACCTACAGTTGGTTACAAGGATACATCAGATTGAGTCAGTGCCAGTATTGATTCCTTAAATGTTAAACCATATCATGCATTTTTGTACATTTTAACACCTCTGACATGAGGATATATCATACAATGGATTGTGTCTTGTAAACATTGTATATTTTGCCTACATTTGTGAGAATTTGATCATAGTTGTTTGTATTGTTATCAATGCAACTGAATTATGTATCCTATTGATTTTGTACTTCTTGAGTTAAGATGCTGTTTGAAATGTCTTCAAGAGGCACAATACCATTTACATTAGCTCTGCTGTTAAAAAAATTAAGTGTATGTATATATTTTTGTTTTGTTTTGTTTTGAAATGGAGTCTTGCTACATTGCATAAGCTGGCCTTGAACTCCTAGGCTCAAGTGTTCCTCCTGAGTAGCTGGGACTATAGCTATATACCACCATGGCTCTAACTGTGTGTGTGTGTGTGTGTGTGTGTGTGTGTGTGTGTGTGTGTGTACATTCCTAGCACATTAGACATGTGAAATACAATCACATGTCACTTAAACATGGGCTATGTTCTAATAAATGCATTGCTAAACGATTTTGTCATTGGAAGAACAGCATAGGATGTATTTTTTGCACAAACTAAAATGACTGTGACATCACTAGGCAATAAAATCTTATGGGACCACCATCATAGATGCTATCTATCATTGACTAAAACATTGTTATGTGTTATTTGACTGTAATTAGATATAAATATGTATAATATCTATAACAAGAAGCCTCCAGAACTCCAAAGAAAGAAATTGAAGAACTTTTCTTTTTTTCTTTTGGTACCAGGGATTGAACCCAGGGGTGCTTAACCATTGAGCCACATCCCCAGTCCTTTTTTATTTTTTTATTTTGAGACAGGGTCTCATTAAATTGCTTAGAGCCTCAGTATGTTGCTGAAGCTGGCTTTGAATTTGCAATCCTCCTGCCTCAGCCTTCTGAGCTGCTGGGATAACAGGTGTGTGCCACTGTGCCCAGCAGAAATCGAAGATCTAAGTAAACAGAAATATTTCAGGTTCATGGATAGGAGGGCTCAATCTTATTGAAATAGCAGTTCTTTTAACTTAATCTATGTATTCAATACAATCCCAATCAAAACTCAACAAGTTTTTTGTGGGTACTCACAAACTGATTCTAGTTTATGGAGAGGCAAAAGACCTAGAATAAACAACACAAGACTAAAAAAGAACAAACTGACTTCAAAACTTACTGTAGAGGGTTGGGGATGTAGCTGAGTGGTAGAGTGATTGCCTAGCATGTGTGAGGACCTGGGTTCAATTCCCAGTACTGGGGGGAAGAAAAGAAATGAACCATAAATCCATGAAAAGACATGGAGGGACCTTCAATACTAAGTGAAAGAAGCCAATCTGAAAAGGCTGCATACTGTATGGCTCTAACTATATGATCTTCCAGAAGATACAAAACTATGGAGGAAGTGAAAATGTCAGTATTGCCAGGGATTATGGGGGGATGGGATGGAAGAATAGACGGAACACAGAGGATTATTTTAGGGAACTGAAATTACTCTATATGACATTATAATGGTGGATTCGTCATATATTTGTCCAAGTCATAGAATGTACAACTCCCAAGAATGAACTGTAATGCGAACTATGGACTTTGGCTGATAATGATGTTATTATAGGTCCACTGATTGTAACAAATGTTCCACTGTGGTATAGTATGTTGATAATGGAGAAGGTTGTGCATGCGTGAGGGCATAATATATGTGGGAACTCTGTACTTTCTGCAATTTTTCCTTTGAACTGCTCTAAAAAGGGAAGTATATACATATTTTGTTTTGTTTTTGAGTTGGAGTCTCACTATATTTCATAGGTTGACCTTGAACTCATGGTCTCAAGTATAGCCTCCTGAGTAGCTGGGATCACATGCATATACCACTGTGTCTCTTACTGAAGTTTGTGTGTGTGTGTGTGTGTGTAATTACAGGCATGCACCACAGTGCTCAGAATATTATGTTTTAAAATAGAAACAAAAAGCTAATGATGTATTTAGAAAAGAATGGAAACAAAGTAGAGATAAAAATCTGATATTAATAGCCAGACCTGGCAATGTATACCTGTAATACCAGCAACTCAGAAGTGGAGATAGAAGAACTGTAAGTTTGCTGTCAGCCTTGGCAATTTAGGAATACCTTGTCTCAAAACAAAACAAAACAAAAGGCTGAAAGAGAGTGTATGTAGTTTAGTGGTAAAGTGTCCCTGGGTTCAAACCCTAGTACACACACACACACAAAAGATATTAGTGAAGTTGTCAAAAATTTTATTTTCAGTATTGGGGATTGAACCCTGGGGCACTTTACCACCGAGTTACATCCTCAGCCCTTTTTATTTTTTATTTTTGAAACAGGGTCTCCCAGTTGTCGTGACTAGACTCAAACTTGCAACTCTCCTGCCTCAGCCTCCTGAGTTGCTAAGATTACCAGATATGCCACCACACCTGGCTTGAAGGTTTCAATTTTTCAATTCTGTGCACACTATTGGAAAGACAAGAACATGCCAGCAACTTGGAAGAACATTCTTGAGAAATGCTGGAGCTGGGTGTGATGGCACACACTTGTAATTCTAGTGACTCAGTAGGTTTACAAGTGTGAGGCCAACTTCAGCAAGTTGAGTTCAATCCTCAGTATTAAAAAAAACGGAGGAAGGAAAAAAAGGAAGTAAAAAAACCAAACAGTAAAGAATCACTGGGCTGGAGGTATAGCACAGGTAGAATACTCTGGTTCAATCCCAGCGTCAAACAAACAAAAATGCTGTTTGGCCTTTTCTTTCCTTCTTTTACTTTTTATTTATTTTTATTTGAGATACTGGGGATTGAACCAGGGCTTCATGCATGCTAGGCCAGTGCTCTACCACTGAGCCACATCCACAGCCCCTGGCCAATTTTTTTTTTTTTTTCAGGAGTAAGCAGGTTCTAGGGATTTAATTCAGGGGCATTTTACCACCAAGCTACATCCCCCAGACCTTTTTTATTCTTTATTTTGAGAAAGGGTCTCACTAAGTTGCTTAGAGCCTTGTTATGTGGCTGAGGCTGGCTTTGAACTCGTGATCCTCCTGAGTCACTGGGACTAAAGGCATGCACCTCTGCACCCAGCCCTGGTCAATGTTCTTGCAGGCACAGAGAACAATATTTGTGTGGAAAAACATTGTATGCACCAGATGTGTTTTTTTAATGGCCTGAAAGAGTTTTAATTGGCATAAGATTTAAAAATTTAAATATTAAGAAATAGGTCTGGGGTTGTAACTCAGTGGTAGAGTGCTCACCTAGCATGCACAAGGCATTGGGTTTGATCCTCAGCAACATATAAATGTAAAATAAAGATAATGTGTCCACCTAAAACTAATATATATATATATATATACATATATATATATATATATATATATGTATATATATATATATATAAATAAAATTGTGTTGTAGTTTAACGGGCAGCATTTTTTTTTCCAGGGGTACATAGAATAATGGTGTGTTACAATTGAAGGTATCTTAGATACAGTAAAATTCAGTATCAAGCACATTCTCTGTACAGGCCAAGTTCAGATACAGCACTTGTCTTGACATTCTATAGTTTCAGGAGACAGACAATAAACTAGAAATGAGAGACTATGCTAAATTATATGAAGGAAGTAAACAGGGTGTTAAGATAAAGGGTGACTGGGGTATGGCTACTCTATTTGGTGGTCAGAGAATCAGAACTACACTTGGACTTGAGCGAGAAGGGCCCCTACCTAACTGCTTAGTTCAAACTTTGACTTGATACACATCTCTGGGGGATTTTGTGGAAATGCAGATGATGCTGATTCAGTAGATTTTTGTGGAACCAGACAGCCTGCATTGCTAACACGTTCCCAGATGATGCTGATGCTGCTGTTCCAAGGACCACACTGTGGGTAGTAAGGATGTAGAAGGCTCTGCATATCACAAATACTAAAACACAAAGACCCCCCTCCTCCAGTCCTGTTTTTGGCCCTGGGACAAAGGTTTTGAAAGTTCAGAAACCAAATGAATCCATGAAATTATGGGAAAGAAATATTTGCATTGAAGTAGACCTGAAGCTTAGTCTGTAGGTGTGTGTAGTGGTTGGTGGGTCCCTAGAGCCAGCTTCTGCCCACTCTGCGCCTGCAATTCTGAGTTACTCTTGGACTTCTACTGGTATAGAAAAGAGTGTGGCTCCTTCAGCCTCTGGATTGTGAGGACAATTCCACATAAGCAGCGTGGAAATAGTTTGAGGTATATTTACTTCTGATATGTGGGCCTCTATTTGTGCTGCTTTCCTGGGCTTTATAAACATTTTCAATGGACTTGCAGGATTTAATAATAACTAACATAATAATGGTTGACCAGTAAGCCAGGCAGAGTCTGTCCTAATTATCTTACATGTATCAACTCCCATAATTCTCATATGAAACCTATGAGAGAAATTGGAGTTATTATCATTATTCTCATTTTGTCAATAAAGAAATTGGGAAGGTCTGGAGTCTGAACCAGGCAGCTTGGCTCCAGCGTTGATACCCTTCACCACAATGCTGTCACCTCCACTCAGGGAAGGGAACTTAGCAGGAAAGAACTCGCCATGCAGAACCAAAAGTGACTGAACTTTGAAAACATTAGAATCTTGTGATTCTAATCAAAAGAAGGAAGAAGGATCCAAGATGAAATCAGAGACAGGCAGGGGCTGATTCCCGTATAGAGCCTTGTGAGAAGGGTAGAAGTCTTTGGAGGGTTTTAAATAGGTTTAAATAGTGTCAACCTGCCCTACCAGAATGTGGCAAGTGCCTGGGCTGCTTTGGCCTTGAGAATCATTCACACACCATCCAGATCTGCAAAGTCTTTGGTGGGCAGAAAACCCAAGTTGTGTTTGTAGAGCTGGCCTGTTGGGAGCCTGATGTCTTCACCTTGGACAAGCCAACCAATAACTTGGACATAGAGTCTTTTGGTGCTCTGAGGGAGGCCATCAATGAGTACAAGGGTGCGATTGTCATCAGCCATGATACCTGACTCATCACAGAAACCAACTGCCAACTGTGGGTGGTGGAGGAGCAAAGTGTTAGCCAAATTGATGGGGGACTTTGAGGACTCTAAGTGAGAGGTATTGGAGGCCCTGGGTAAAGTCATGGTCAACTGATCCCAAGAATGAGCTTTCCCTCCTGGAAGTCTCCTGAGAGGCTTACTTACATGGCCTACAAGTACCCTATTGTCTCCTGTCCTTGGAAGCCTCCACCAACCACTGACTCAGCAACCGCTTGGGCACATAAAGGTGGAGCTGTAACCCTGATATGCTTTGATTGCTTCCTTTGAAAGACTTGTGTGTTCCACTTTTGTTCAGACAACTGAGCTGGCTTACTCTCAACAGCCCTCTATACAAACAGAGGTGGCCATCATTATTGTGGGGCTCCATCCAGCCAAGCTTAGGTGGCCTCTTGTCTTGAGACTCATTACTCAGAAGCCTGCCTCTGGTCTACCTGACGAAAGCTTTAGGTCTAGCTGCCCCCCACCCCCGGTTTTGAGTGGTGCTTTTCTTTTTAATGCTGACTTACTGATACAAATATCCATTTGGACCTCAGAACTGGAGGCAAGTGTCTGAGGTCTGTGCTGTTATCCAGCCTTAGATTTGGTGTCTGTGGTCACTTGTTTGGTTGGAGACTTGAGGGCAGAAAAGGATAGCTGCAGAACTTGAATTTCCTTTCACAAGGGGAAGAAATAAAGGAAAAAAGTTGTTGCTGCCTAAAATAAATAAATAACTAGAGCTGTGAAATGATTTTATTTATTTACTCACTTATTTATTTATTGAAGCTGGGGGTTGTACCCAGGGCCTGTGTAAGCTAGGCATCCACTCTACCACTGAGTTACACTCTAGGCCTTATTTATTTATTTTTGGTACCAGAGACTGAACCCAGGGGCACTCAATCACTGAACCGCATCCCCAGCCCTTTTTTTATATTTTATTTAGAGATAGGGTCTTGCTAAGTTGCTTAGGGCCTCACTAAGTTGCTGAGTCTGGCTTTTAATTTGTGATCCTCCTGCCTTAGCCTCCCCAGCTGCTTGGATTATAAGCATATGCCACTACACTTGGTCCTTTTTTTTTTTTTTTTAAGGTGGTATCTAGAGAACAGATTGTGAAAAGGAAGAGCAGGAGTTGGGAAACCAGGTGTGACAGGAGGCTATTACATGGGTCTGGGATTGTAGCTCAGTGGTGGAGTGCTTGCCTCGCATATGTGAGGCACTGGGTTTGATCTGCAGCACCATATAAAAATAAATAAATAAATAAAGGTATTATGTTCATCTACAACTAAAAAAAAAAAAGCTATTATGGCAGTGTAGGTGAGAAGGATGTAGGTGTGGGCCAGAGAGATGCATAGGGAGAGCATGGACCACTGATGGGTTAAAGCTGGAGGTGGAAAGAGAAAAAGATGTCAAAGATGTCTCTAAACTTGGGATTTGAACAACCCATAGTTGTTTAGTGTTTTTGTTTCCTGAAGTGGGGGAGTTAAAACCATGAAAGCGAAGAAAATGAAGGTAGACTCAAGAATGAAAGTGATACTATTCAGAGGACCCAAGGATTCCCATCTAGAATGTTTTGTAATGTGATTTGGCTGGGGATGGGAACTGAATGTTCTCTGAGCATGGCAAGACCTGGGTCACCAGTTCCTGAGAACTAACGTCCACGTGAGGATCAGATGGAGTCTTTAGAAGGGAGATAATTTATATTACAATGTTCAAAATGGTAAAGTGTTCAAATTCAGATTTTCAGTGGAAACCCCACATACAGCCCCTCAGTGTTTCTTTCTTCTTCCCTCTCACAACTGAGACTTTCAGAGACCAGGGAATCAGAGTTCACCATCCACTCTCTCCCTTCACTATTATTTCTAGTGAGTAGACTCTGAGATACCAGGAAAAAAAAAAACACACCACATATTTGACTGTAATATTTGCAAGACCAAAGAGGGTGTCGGGAATAGATTCTAAAGGAAGGATGGCATTTTGAGAAAAGTCCTCAATTCAGCAAGGATTAGGAACAGTGGACAGAGATGGAGCATTAGGGATCTGCTAGCTATGACTCATCTGCAAGTAGATCTTCATTTTAGCGGATCCCCATCTTGGGTGCAGTTCTAGGAACAAGGTCACTAAAGTAGAACTCCATGCAGTGTCTTCTCCTTACTGGCAAGAGAAATCGTGGAAATGATGCAGTCAATTCTGCTTAAATCCTTAGACATAGTATATATTCATTTCAGGGAAGGCAATATTTACTTACAGGCATTGCAACATCTTCATTAGGAACCACTGAGCGACAAGGAAGAGCTGCTAGCAGATGGCAGCACAGATGGGAACACATTATGCTCTGTCCCCTCCCCCCCTTTAGATTCCTCCCTAGAGGGTCATTGGGGGTATTCCCTGTGAGAAGACCACATAGTTCCCCCTTGTGTTTAAGTTATTTTGGAAAGTGTTAGTTTGAGAGGGCTGCTGTTACAAAGTACCATGGCCTGAGTGACGTAACAAAAATTTATTTTCTCACAGTTCTGGAGGCTGGAAGTCTGGGATCAAGGAGTCAGCAGGGTTGGCTTCCTTTGAGGCTCCCCGTCTTGATTTGTAGGTGGCTGATTTATTGGTCCCTTCACATGGTCTTCCCTCTGTATATATTTGTGTCCAGATGTCTTCTTTTTCTAAGGATGACAGCCATATTGGATTAGGGTCAATAAAGTAGAAGATAAAACATCAAGGAAAAATAAAAAGCAGAAAGTATAAAATAAGATGATAAATTATACCAAGTATATGGGCCAAATACTTTAAGTTCCTATATGAAAAAGTAAAAATTTTAAATTGATTGACATATGATATATTATTTGTACTAAGAAATAACTTGACCCCAAATACCTTTTGTTTGCTTAGGGATTTTTTTGTTTGAAAATTGAAGGTATTTTTGTCATAATTGTAAACAGAATTATCATGTTAAAACATATTCTTTGAGTATTCTATTTGAATATCTTTTACATCCTTAAAATTTGAAGGTTAATCCAAAACTGGCATGTTTTAGAATATTCAAGAAAAGAAATAACTACTTTTAATATCAATGCTTTAAATTTCATTAAGATTTTGGTAGGAATAATAGTATATACTAAAAGCACTGACAATACTTTGAAAATTTCTTTCTGTAAAGTATAAAATGCTCAGTATCTAAATCCAAGTGTGGGGTATTAGTGTTAATTTTGGATGTTTCGTGTTTTATATTTATATTACAATGTTTAAAATGCAAATATAACATCCAATATTGGTCATGCTTTAACAAAAGAAAATCCTAAATTACTAAAAAAAATTAAATGTTTTTAAATTGAGCTAATCAGCAAAATTCTATTGCAGTGTTGTCTCACGGGAAGGGGAATTAGGTGATCGGAGAAGAGAGAAGAGGGAAGATTACTTTTCACTTTTGTACCTTTTGAATTTTATTATTATATATTGCTTATTCAAAATAATAAATGCATGATAATATTAAACTATATCTTTTTAAAATTTATATTTAGTTTTAGTTGTAGATGGACACAATACCTTTCTTTTATACATTTATTTATTTATATGTGGTGCTGAAGATCGAACCCAGTGCCTCACGTATGCTAGGCAAATGCTTTACCACTGAGCTACATCCCCAGCCCTAAACCATATCTTATAGATAGTGTTTTGTTAAGTAGACATTTTATACTGATATGGGATATATTTAATATCTGAGTGATTATATAATGATCATAAACCTTCAGAAACTAAATCATATTGTATCAAACTATTTAAAGCCAAAATAAAAATAGACTGGGAAACTGTTAGAACTATAATGGTAGCAGGAAACTAACCTACGTCACCAGTCTTTGGCATGCAAAGTAAGAAAAATATACTATGGTACAAAGGTTTAGAGAATCCAAATGATAATAAAGTTGATTAGTTAACCACACATTCAACAAATATTTATTGAATACCTATGATGGACGTCAGGCCCTTTGCTTGATATCAGTAATACATCAGCAGTAAATACATTAGCAGTGAACATAAAGTTTGCATCCTCTCAGAGTTTTCACTCAAGCAATATTTTATTGACCTTTTTATCTCATAAATGGAGAACATATCTTTTTCAATGCCAATAAAACATTTATAAATATTGGTCAAACATTAGGCTCTGATAGAAGTACAAAAGTCCCCAAACTCAAACTTGTACTAGCTGCATTCTCCAACCACAAAGTTAGAAGGAAGGGATTAATTAATTAATTTAGCTACTGGGGATTGAACCCAGGGCTTCAGCTATTCTAGGCAAGTAGTCTACCACTGAGTTATCCCCAGTTTCTGTATGTGTGTGTGTGTGTGTGTGTGTGTGTGTGTGTGTGTGGTTGTAGATGGACATAATGCTTAATTTTGTTTTATTTTTATGTGGTACTAAGGATCAAACTCAGTGCCTCACATGTGCTGGGCAAGTGCTCTGCCACTCAGCTACAGTCCCAGTCCCATCCCCAGCTCCTTTAAAAAAAAAAAAGTATATCTATCTATATCTATATCTATATCTCCCTAAGATTTGGATCCAGTGATGGGATAAGTGGTACCACTTTAAACACAAGAAATCAGGAGGTAGACAGGCAGACAGGCAGGGCATGGGTAGGGGAATGAACACACTCAGAGAGAAGAGCTTAGGGGACAGACACACTGGCAGAAGCCAGCAAGAGGACCCACTGGCCAGGTGGGAGGAAAACCAAGGGCATGTGAGGTCTTGGAAGATTTCAAGGAAGGACACAATTCTGTCAAGTGGTCCTAAGTACTGACCACTGGTTTTGGAAAGATTGTTAACAAGGGGGTTTTCATTGAAGTGGTCAAGATGTGAATGGACTTAGCAAGGCCCTAAGCAACTTAGTGAGACCCTGTCTCAAAATTAAAAAAAAAAAATTTAATGGACTCGGGATGTGACTCAGTGGTTAAGTGCCACTGGGTTCAATCCCTGGTACCAAAACAAAACAAAACAAAAAGATGTGAATGAAGAAGAAAGCATTATCTAACATTTGAAGATTGCATTCAACAGAGACTGAAAAAGAAAAAGAAAATCTACAGAGAAAAAACAGGAACATGCAGGCAAGAGACACAATAGAAAGCACTGGTGGAAATAGGAGGAAGTTCTGGTTGCTTCCCTTTTCTGTGTGCATTAAAAATTAAGTTCACCCGCTGAGGATGGGGACGTGTGGTCATTTGTGGAGAGATAGGGTATTCAGTCATTATTTCAGAGGGTAGAAGAGAGAACTGAGAAGGGAAACCAAGTACAATTGTTGGGCAGTGCTGAGAGCCTACCTATGATTTGTGATTATAAACTCAAAGTGAAATCAGTCACCACAGTTATTTCTCTCCAGTCATGTAGTTTAGAAAAAGTCTCATCATTGATGGAATTTGGTTTAATCAAACTTGCAATTTTGCAAGCAAGTGAGATGGAGCGAGAAGGACATGGGAATGAAGAGTGTATGTAGAATCAGGTGCGGTGGCACTCACCTGTAATCCCAGCAGCTCAGAGGCTATGGCAGAAAGATTGTGAGTTTAAAGCCAGCCTCAACAGCTTAGTGAGCCCCTAAGTAATTCAGTGAGTCCCTGTCTCTAAGTTAAATACAAAAAAAGGACTGGGGATATAGCTCAGTGGTTGAACACCCCTGGGTTCAGTCCCAGAACCAAAACAGGAAAAAATAAATAAATAAAGAAGAAGAAAAATGTATGCAGAGCTTGGTAAAGCAGTACATGCCTGTAACCACAGTGCCTTGGGAGGCTGAGGCACGAGGATCACATGTTTGAGGTCAATCTCAGCAGCTTAGTGAGATCTTAACTCAAAATAAAGTAAAAAGGGCTGTGAATGTAGTTCAATGGTGGCTGAACACCCCTGGGTTCAGTCCCAGAACCAAAACAGGAAAAAATAAAGAAAGAAAGAAGAAGAAAAATGTATGCAGAGCCTGGTAAAGCAGTACATGCCTGTAACCACAGTGCCTTGGGAGGCTGAGGCACAAGAATTACATGTTTGAGGTCAATCTCAGCAGCTTAGTGAGATCTTATCTCAAAATAAAGTAAAAAGGGCTGTGAATGTAGCTCAATGGTAATTCTTGGGTAGCATGCATGAGACCATGGGTTCAATATCCAGCAGCAATTTTTTTTTTCAAAATAAAGAGTGCATGAAAAGGAATGATTGTAGCAATGGACAGCTGGATCTAAACTTGGTGAAGTGAGATGCAAAGACATGAAGAAAGTGACAGAGAGTAAAAAACATGGCATGATTAATGGACTAAGGACTCTGAAGGGCTGAGGGATTGCTGGTGTGAGGGTACCAGAGAAGGGGCTAGAAAAATGGATACTGGTAGAATACTTGTAATGGGGAGACTGGAAATGCTGCAGTTACTTACTGATAATGACAGGGTTGGGGTTTGACCAAGGGAGGTGTGGCTGAGGTGGCAGGGAGGAAAAGTTTGCAATAGAATGCAAATAGAACTGCAAATTTAAAATGTCAGATTACCTAGATGGATTTGAAGCCACATCAATGAGGACATGATTAATGGTGGAAAAGTTATTGTAAGCTAATTATCTTTGGAGAAGTTGGTAGATGTGGGCAGATGACAACAGGGAAGGATCATGAGCGGTATAGTCTGTTTCCATGTGCTTCAAAGATGCTTTGGTTTTGGAAGGAGTAGAAAGATTTTAGAGGCAAGAAGAAGAGTAAGCAAGAAAGATACCTGCCTCACCTCCAAGTATGTGGAGCATGATAGAAAAACAAAAGAGCTACTACTACTTTGGAGTGTTGCAAGGGAGTAGCGTCTCTGAGGGAGCATCAAGTGTCTATGAGAGCAAGATGGCAAAGGGAAAATGGGGATGATGACTTGGGGAATTTTGTTGATGATTTAGCTTAAGATCCAGATAGGGTCCAATGAAGGATTTAAGGGTGGGGAGAAGGTAGAAAATTGTATTGAAGAGAGGATGAAGAGTTGTTTGGAGATCAATCTAAGTGATAGTGGATGCCCTGGCAAGTGTGGACTTCTGTACCTATAGTTAATAGGGATGTAAAGAAAGGTGTGTTCTTTGCCAAATGTGGGAAATTAGTTCTAGTTGTAGGTTCTGTCTTAGAATTGGTCTCTTAGTTTGCAATAAAAACAAATACAACAAAACATCTTAGGAGGGCTGGGGTTGTGGCTCAGTAGTAGAGCACTTGCCTAGCACGTGTGAAGCACTGGGTTCGATTCTCAGCACCACATAAAAATAAAGGTATTGTGTGTCCATCTACAACTAAAAAAAAGGCATAAAAAACATCATATGGCACTTATTGTTTGAATACCTACTATCTTGAGGGCTCTTCTAAGCATTTACATTTATTAATTTCCTTGGAAATTAATAAATGTTAATTCATTTATTAACTCTATGGAGTAGGTACTGTTGCTAGCCCTATTTTATGGTGAAGAGGTAAACACAGAGGAGCCGGTAATTTGCCCAAGGTCGATGTGATAATCAGCTTTCTGTCGCTATCACAAAACACCAAGATAATTAACTTAGAAAAAGAAAAGTTTTATATTGGTTCAGAGTTTGGATGTTTCAGACCAAGATCAGGCAGATCCATTGTTTTTCAGGTTGAGGACAAGGTGACACATTATGGCAGGAGCATGTAGGGAGAAAAACTGCTCACCTCGTGGCCCGAAAAATAAAAGAAAATGAGAAGGGGACTGGGGTCCCACAAACCCCTTCATGGATATGTTCTCACTGATCTCAAGACCTCTTACTAGCCCCCGATTTCTAAGGGTTCCACCACCTTGCAATAGCACCACCTGGATACCAAGCCTTCAATACCCTGGATTTGGGGAGATATTCAAGATCCAAACTGTAGCAAATTGTGTCATTCTCCATGAAGTGGTATGACCAAGAGGTTAAAGCTCATATCTGGAGCCATATTGCCTAAGTTTGTTCCCAGGCTACCCTATTTGACTTGATTTCAAGTTACCAAACCTCCTTGTGCCTCAATTTCCTCATCTCTAAAATGAAGACAATACCATCTGATGTAGCTTTTCTGTGAAGATTACATTGATGTATGAAAGTGCTTAGCACAGCCAGGTGTGGTGGCACATGCCTGTAATCCCAGTAACTAGAGAGGCTTAGGATCCCAAGTTTGAGGCCAGCCTCAGCAATTTAAAGAGACCTTGTTTTAAAATAAAAAGGGCTGGGCATGTGGCTCAGTGGTCAAGCATCCCTGGGGGAGGAGAGAATGCTTAGAACATAGTGTGGCACAGACTAGAATATTTGCTATTTGTATTTTCCAGGCTAGGCCAGCAGAGTTCAGATCTCAGAAGAGTTTCTCTAGGGAGTCTAATTCTGAATCTCTCCATACCTGCCCAGCTAGTAACTATTGGAACCTGGGATCAAACAAGTTTTGCTTAAATTCATAATCCATGGCATACCTGTCAGCCACTGATTGAGCAATGAGACCAAAACTGACAAGGAAACAGAGGAATTCAACAACGCCCTCAAACAACAGGATGCAATCAGTACTGAAAGCTCACCCCACCCAATAATAGAAGAATACACATTCTTTTCACATACTCATGGAACATGTACAAAGATAGACCATCTATCGTGGGCCATAAACTCAACATTAACCAGTTTTAAAAATAGAAATCATACAGAGAATGTTCTCTGATCAAAATGGACTCAAACTACAAATCAACATAATATCAGGAAAAACCTCCAAACACTTAGAAACTAAACAAAGTGCTCTCCCACCCCAGCATGTGGGTACTAACTGGGGCTATTCACGATAACCATCTATATAGCTTGCTGTTTCTTGTCTCACCAATGCTTCCAGTGAGAAGGCCAAAGTTTCCAAACTTGTCAGTTGTCTGTGTGCCCGAGCCACTCTTTTGGATTCCTTAGACTTGTCAGTGCCTGTCGAAACCACACTGTGTTCCCCAAGAAGGAGAAGGACCTTCCTGGCTTTATAGGAGTTTTTAAAAATACCTCCTCCAGCCTCTGCCCATGATTCCTCCCTTGTAGGACTCAGATCTAACTAAACCTAAGAGGCTGAGTTGGGACGAGCATCCCCCTGTGACCCATGATGCCCTCCCCATCTCCGTCCCACACTTTTAACCTACAAACTTCCTTCTTTCATCCTTGACCAGAAACTCCATGTAGAGCATCTCAGGCAAATCAACTCCTCACCCATCAGGCAGGCCACACCATATATGGTCCCAGTTAAGTTGCAAACTGGGCCACTTTCTACTTCCTTTTTCACTTAATATTGAGACAAATTAGGAACTGTCTGAATCTCCAAAAGTAGGGCTGGTAGCGAGTATACAACTATCCAAGAGAATAGACTGCCTAATGACATAAAAAAATTGTTCATAACATATTGTTATGTCATAAAAGCAAGTTGGCAGCCAGTTGTGGTGGCATACTCTTTTAATTCCAGTGACTCAGGAGGCTAAGACAAGAGGATGTTAAGTTTGAGACCAGCCTCTACAATTTAGTGAGGCCACAGTTTAGCAAACCACTGTCCCTCAAAATAAAAAGTTAAAAGGGCTGGGTATTTTGTTGAGAGGTAAAGCACGCCTGGGTTCAATAATCCCCAGGACAAAAAAAAATAGCAATTTAGCATTATGTATGTCATTATTAAAATTTTGTAGAAATTTCTGCATTCTGATTAAGAGTCTGTAAATTCACCAAGATGACAACAGTGCTTATCTTTGGGTGTTAGAATCAAGTGTCATTTAAATGTTCTTTAGGGATGGTTAATGGGCACAGGAGTACACTGGATAAGAGGAATAATTTCTAATGTTCTGTAGCATACATAGTACAGTAACTGTAACTGACAACAACTGTATATTTTAAAATATCTGAGCTGGTTGCGGTGGCTCATGACTGTAATCCCAGCAACTCAGGAGGCTGAGGCAGGAGGATGGCAAGTTCAAAATCAGACTCAATAACTCAGCAAGGCCCTAAGCAACGTGTGAGACCCTGTCTCCAAATAAAAAATAAAAAGGGATAAGAATATAGCTGAGTGGTTAAGCATCCCTCAGTTCAATTCCTGGCACAAAAAAAAAGGGGTGTGTGGGGGGGTGGGTATGTAGCTCTGTGGTAGAACACCCCTGGGTTCAATCCCCAGTACCTCAGAACAAAACAAAACAAATCAGACTTCCAGAATCTTACCAAGATGTCCTACAAGCATTTCAGACTTTAAAAGTTCCACCCAAATTCATTATGTTTCTCTCTAAAATCCTTCCAATTACTCCAACTCTGTACCTCTTGTGTCCCTACTGTGAACAGATGGCACTTTCTTCTATCAAGTTCCCCTAGCTAGGAACCAGTGAGCCATCCTTTATTACTTCCACCCTCTTCCTGCCCTTTCCTTCTCTCTAATGTCTATCCATTGATCATGACCTGTTGTTTCTATCTCCTCATTAGCTTTAGGGTCTCTCTTCTTCTCTCCAACATCAAAGCACCATCATCTCTTGCCTGTGAAGGGCCTGTTAGTAGATATTTTAGACTTTTTGAGCCATAGGATTTCTGTTCCAATATTAGCACCATTTGTATCCTGAAAGTGGCTACAGACAAAATGTAAAGACACCGTTGAAGTTGTTTTAATATACATTTGTTAACACTACAACTTGAATTTCATATAATTTTCACATCATGAAATATTATTCTTTTGATCTCTTCTCAAAGTCATACAAAAACATAGCTGGGTGAGGTTGCACACGCCAATAATCCCAGCACCTTGGGAGTCTGAGGCAGGAAAATTTTGCGTTCAAAGCCAGCAGGGAGGCCTTAGGGAGGCCCTAAGCAACTCAGTGAGACCTTGTCTCTAAAATCAGAAAAGGGTTGGGGATGTGGAACAATGGTTAAGTGCCCCTGGGTTTAATCTCCAGTACCAAAAAAGAAAAAAAAAAAGCCATACAAAAACAGAAGGTTGGCTGATTTTGGCTAGAGACCATGATTTACTAACATAGATTATAATCTTCTTGGAAGCAGGGATCATTATCTGTCTTTTTTCCCCATTAAATATCTAAGGTCCAACACAAAGCTTTCTGTGCACTCAATCAATATTTGGTAAATTTGGGGTGCAATGGTGCATGCATTCTAAATCATAATCCCAGTGATTTAGGAGGCTGAGGCAGAAGAATCACAAGTTTGAGGTCAGTTTGGACAATTTAGTGAGACTCTGTCTTAATGGCTAGGGATGTAGCTCAGTTCCTGAGTTCCATCCCCAGTAGGGGAGTGCGGGTGTGTGTGTGGGGGGGGGGGGGCGGGGAATAAAGTTGGTAAATGAATTATTTAAAGGAGTAATTTGTACATAAACATTTTTATTACAAAAGGACTTTGTGTTAATAGATAAAAAAACGAGGGGCTGGGGATGTGGCTCAAGCGGTAGCGCGCTCACCTGGCATGCGTGCGGCCCCGGGTTCAATCCTCAGCACCACATACCAACAAAGATGTGGTATGTGTCCGCCGAGAACTAAAAAATAAATGTTAAAAATTCTCTCTCTCTCTCTCTCTCTCTCTCTCTCTCTCTCTCTCTCCTCTCTCACTCTCTCTAAAAAAAAAATTAAAAAAAGAGCATATCCACACAAAATGAATACGCAAATCTTTAGCAATCCCACCACTCAGAGCATAGCCATCTTTTTATACTTTTGTGCAGTACATGGTAAAAATTTAGAAAAAGTTTTTTTTTTTTTTCCATGAATACAGAGTCTCACTAAATTGCTGAGGCTGGGCTTGAATTTGCAATCTTCCTGCCTCAGTCTCCTGGGTACTTGGAATTACAGGTGTATACCACCACGCCTGTCTGGCTAGGAAAAGATTGTTTTCTGGCCAAGGGAGTGGTAAAAAGTTGTTTCCCTTCAATCCGCTAGGGAGCTAGGCTTCCCCTTTCTGTCTGTAGGGGCTGAAGCTGGAGAAGAAAGATAAGGAGGAAGGATAGAAATGGTGCATGCATCCTAAATCATAATCCCAGTGATTATGGGGGAAAGTAATTAGACAAGCAATTAACAATCTCCTACCACATGCAAAGCCAGACCCTGAGGGATAGATGTAGCACTCATGCTTTCTGTGTTTACAATTGAAAAGGTAGATAAGGAATTATAAGAGTGAGAACGATGAAATACCAGGGGGGAAATTCACAGTGCTGTGAGAGTTTGAGGTAGGGGGTTTGTCTAACCTCAAGTGTGGGTTAGGCAATGCCTCCTTTCCTAAGGAAAGAAAACTGTCTAGTAATTAGTTGGACAAGACAATGGGAAGTTCCATAATGAGAGAGTGTGGCATCTTTATTTAGAGGTATTTGGCTGGAGGGCAGAGAGGAGCAAGAAGTAGCATGAGATCAGGTTGGTAAGGACCACATCAAAAGAAGCTTGTCATCTAGATCTAACTACCACTTTGTGGAAACTAAAGAAGATTAGTGAACAAATTAAAAAACACCTGGAGGAGAAAGTAATCAGTTAGCTCCAGAATGAAGAACAATTTATGTGACAAATGATCTGGGTTCCCAGTGGCATGAAAATGGGAAAGAAAGAAAAAGGAAGGGGATCTGTGACAGAATAAGAGGTTCTGCTGGCTCCATGGTGCATGTTCTATAATCCCAGGGACTAGAGGGGCTGAAGCAAGAGGATTCTAAATTCAAGATCAGACTCAGCAATTTAACAAGCCTCTCAGCAACTTAGGGAGACTCATCTCAAAAGAATAAATAAATAAATAAATAAATAAACAGGACTGGGGATATGGATGTGACTCAGAAGTAAAGTGCTTCTGGTTTCAATCCCAAGTACTAAAAAACAAAATAAAACAAACAAAAACCAAAACAACAACAACCTCAAAAACAAAAGGAAGAAGACCTAAGAAACATAACTACCAGAAGTCATGTGTGGCTCTCATTTAATTCCTTATTGGAACAAACCAACTATGAAAGGCACCTTTGAGATAACTGAAGAAATTTTAATATGAACTGGGAATTATAAGATACTAAGGAATTACTGTACATGGTGGTTACATTTTTTAAAAAGCCATTATTAGTTATAGATGCAAATAAATGAGACGACTAGTGTCTGGTGTATGCTTTAAAATATGCTAGAAAAAAAGCTGGAGGTAGGAATAATAAAATGGGGGAAATGTTGATAATTCTTAAAGCTAGGTAATGGTTATAAAGATATTTATTATTATCAGACTCTGGGCTTTGTGTATATAAGGAAACTTAGAGAATACTTAATAGGAAGAGAGCATCTTATATGCAATATTAAAGAACTTCACTTTTTAACTTTCTATTTTGAAATGATTTTAGGTAAATAGAGGGATCGCAAAGAGAATGTTTCCATAAGCCCTTCACCACCTTCCTCTAATGTTACATCTTACACAACTACGGCATGTTAATCGAGACTAAGAAATCAGAATTGTTACAACACTATTAGCTGAACTACAGACTTTATTCAGATTTCTATGATTTTTCCACCAAGGTCATTTTTTTCTGCTTCAGGATCCAATCAAATGTCACATCTTCTTAGTCTCTTCTAATCTCGGTAACAGTGTTTTGGCCTTCCTTGCCTTTCATGGCCTTAACACTTTTGAAGAACGGTGTCAAGTATTTTGTAGACTTTTTACAATTTGGATTTGTTGGATGTGTGCCATGATTAGCCTAAAATTGTGGATTTGGGGAAGAATACTGCAGAGGTGTGGTGGCTTTCACATCACATCATGTCAGGAGGCGCATAGTGTCAACAGGACTTATTAAAATTTTTTTCTTTCTTTTTTTATATTTATTTCTTACATACATGACAACAGTAGAGTGCATTACATTCATAATTATCCATTCACAGCACAATTTTTGTAACTCTGTAAAAAAATCTTAGTCACTTGGTTAAGGTGGTGTCTGCCAGGTTTGTTATCTTTTGTTTTCTATATTCAGTAGCTTGAAAATCATTACTGCCTATAGTCAAGGAACTCCTTAGCTACAGGGTATTAAACTCAGGAGCACTCAACCACTGAGCCACATCCCCAGCCTTTTTTTGTATTTTATTTAGAGACAAGGTTTCACTGAGTTGCTTAGGGCCTTGGTAAATTGCTGAGGTTGTCTTTGAATTTAAGATCCTCCTGCCTCAGCCTCCCTGTCTGGGATTACAGGCATGCACTACCATGCTGGGCCTCCATCTTGATTTTAAGAAAGAGGGAAGTCACTAAAGGGACTTAGGAGAGGACTAAATTCAAATGTGTTTTATTTTTGTGGTGCTGGGAATTGAACCCAGGGCCTCACACATGCTTGGCAAGTGCTCTATCATTATCATTTTTTTTTAAAGAGAGAGAATTTTTTAATATTTATTTATTTATTTTTTAGTTTTCGGTGGACACAACATCTTTATTGGTATGTGGTGCTGAGGATCGAACCCACGCCGCACGCATGCCAGGCAAGCACGGTACGGCTTGAGCCACATCCCCAGCCCCTCATTATCATTTTTTTATACCTCCAGGCCCTCAAATATGTGTGTGTGGTTTTCCTTTTTTTTTTTTTTTTTTTTTTTTTTTGGTACCAGGGCTTGAACCCAGGGGCACTTAACCATTGAGCCACATCCCTAGCCCTTTTTATTTTGAGACAGAGTGTGGCTAAATTGCTTAGGGCCTCACTAAATTGATGAGGTTGAACTAAATTGCTGGCTTTGAACTTTCTATCCACCTGCTTCTGCCTCCCAGGCAGAGGGGATTATAGGCATGCACCATGGGGCCCAGCCTCAAATGAGTTTTTCTTTTTAAATATATACATATATTTTAGTTGTAGATGGACATAATACTTTTATTTCATTTATTTATGTCTATATGATGCTGAGGACTGAACCCAGCGCTTTACATGTGCTAGGCAAAAGCTTTGCCACTAAGCCACAACAGCAGCCCCTCAATTTTTAATTTTTTTTTTTTTTTGGTAGTTGTAAACAGACAGAATGCCTTTGTTTATTTTTATGTGGTGCTGAGGATCAAACCCAGTGTCTCACACATGTTAGGCAAGCGCTCTGCCACTGAGCTACAGCCCCAACCCTCAAATGTGTTTTAAAAGGATACTTTGGCAGTAATGTGGAAATGAGATATAATGAAGCTTGCAGTGGAACTGGTCGTAAGTAGATGGGTTTGAGTGATTTTAGGAGATCAACCCAGCAAAAATTGATATTATTAGATGTACAGGAAATGAGGGATGAGAGAAGGTGGAGCTGGGTGGCTAGGGTCTTTCACTGAATCCAAACCAAAGGGTCTGTGTGTCCCTAAAATGTTGTCTGCTTCCCTATCCACCAAAGAGAACCCAATTTCTGCTTCTTGGTCTTTCCTTGCTTTGAGGCAGATCTCTGAGGGTTATCCCGGCTGGAAAACGATTTACCTACATAAAAATCGGGAGAGGTTTGGGATTGTCAAGGAAGATCAGCATCCCAAAGCTGAGTGTGAGATCAGACAAGTGAAAAGGTTTGGGACAAAATCAGTCATTCCCAAATCCTTCTCTCCTTTCCTAGTTTAATGGCCCCATTAAAAACATGTAATCAAAGGATCTGTGACTCAGTGATTTCAAACAAGTAATTTTATTTACCTTTCCAGGTTCGGCCAACCAATCCTCCCCTTTGTATTTTTGTTTTCTTCTAGGATGTGTGTTTGGGAAGGGGGGGAGTTGACTGCTACCATCTTTGCACTCATCTCCGCCGGCGGACTCCGCGTCCAGCCTTCTTTTCTCCTCGACGCCTACGGGCGGGGGCAGGAGGAGCTACGGGAGTTGGGGCTGGGGGCGCGGGGCCGGGCGCCGCCGAGCGGGCCCCGCCGCCTTGGGGTGGCTTGTAGATCAGGTGGAAGATGAAGGCGTTGCAGTACCTGCGGGAGGCGCGTGGGCGCTGTCAGGGGCGGGGCCGGGGCTCTTAGGGGCGGGACTTACGGGCCTGGCATTCTGGGAGCGGGGCTAAATAGGGCTCAGCTCGCTAAACGGCGAGCAGGGCCTTTTGCATCGTAGGAAAAGGAGTTGGGGAGAGTTCGTGAACTGGATCCAAAGGGGTATATTGGAGATTATCTGGAACAGCGGGGATGGGGTGGTGGTGACTAGTGGGGACAAAAAAAGGAGGGCTATAGGGCTGAGGCGAGTAAGGTCCCAGGAGAACGGAGACCTTTTAGATGCAGAGAGTAAGAGAGGTTATGGGTCCAGAGGGAAAGTGGGCCCTTACCAAGGCATGCAGTTGTCCGCTGCTCTGAGGCGAAAGGGGGAGCGGAAGGGGTTGGGCTGTGGAGGACTGGTGCCCCCTCCCGTGGCCACTGCCATGGTCTGGTCGTCCATCACACAGCCATACTCGCTGCTCTCAGTGAAGAAAGCAGGCACTCGGAGAGACTGAGGTGGGGGCAGAGCCTTAGAGACTCCCTGAGAGGCTCCTCCCTCCAGATACATCCCAAGCCCCCAGGATGACAGTTGAAAACTGAGACCCTATGACACACCAGCATGCAACAGAGGCAGGAGGCAGTCACAGAGCTCAGAGGGTCCAGGACCCCGTGGGTGCTCTCCACGTTTGGGGAGCAGTTGATGTGGGAGAGGAGAGTACAGAGGCTTTCAGAAAAGGAAGGAGGGATTTGGGAAGAAAGTGAGATACCCCACCTGTAATCTGGGCAGAGAGCTCAGCCACGTGTCCTTGAGACCAAAGCCGGAATTAAATCCTGCCCAGGGAGAGCAGAGAGATGCTGGCTTCCATGGTCTCCTTCTCTCCTCCCTTCCCCATACTTCTCTCCCTTAGTCCCAGGCTCTTACCAATAACAAGGTCAGGCTTGGGCCCCTGGAGCAGATGATAGGGTCTGGCTGACACCTTGATCTGCAGGTCCCTACGACCCCCTTTCTCTTTAGTTCCAGAGTTTAGCCGTGCGGATACTCCAGAATTAGGACGGACAGACACCTCAGGGCCATCCTGTGGAGCCAAGGGTCGGGCGGAGAAGCCACCAGAATTCAGGTGGATGCACCAGTTAAGACAGAAGAATGGGAAGAGGAAGACAAACATTGGGAGGCCAATAGAAGGATCAGGGCCTTCTTCAAGCCCTCACCCTTTGCAGGGTAAAATGTTGCTGGTCATTCTCAGGTGGCAAGGCATCACCCACAAACTGCAGCTCCAGGGCCACATGGGGAAGTAAGACCAAAAGCTCCTGAAGAACAAAGATAAGACAGGTCTAGCTCCCATCCTGTGTCCACCCCACAGCCAATGCCAGTCTCCAGGCCAGGAAAGACTTACCCAAAACACCATTACAAGGTCAAACTCTTTCCCTGCCTCTACCACATGGATCTTCAGCGACTGCTTGTTCTGTATATTGAGCTCAGGGACTAAGGAGAGGCCAGTTTTTAAGGATATGGTCTTTCTCACTGACCCCTCCTGCTCCTACATCCCCCCATCCTACCCTGTACTCCTTACAGGACTGGGGCACGAGGTGGGTGATGACGTAGTACACAGTCAGCGGGTAGGTGAGAAGCACAGCCATGGGGGAGTCGAGGCTGAGGCCCCGCCATGTGTAGTAATCCTGCCAGGAGCCTGGGGGAGAGTGGATTACTGGAGGACCCAGCTCCAAGCCTGAACCCCAACCTTTCTGGTCTAATAGCTCCCTTTTTCTCAGACACCCAGGCCTTTAGCCTTCCCTGTCCCCACCTCTGGTTCCTTCAGGGCCCTTCCTGCTCACCAAAGAGGGCCTTGGGTGGATCTGAGGGCACTGGAGGCATCAGGGCAGGACCATCCCCCTGGAGAAGCTGGTAGGGATCTCCTGAGAGGATAAAAAGAAGAGGGAACCTTCACCTGACCCAACTTCTATTGCTTCCAGAAGAGCTGCGTCCTCTGAGAGAGGGCCTAGAACTGTATTAGGAGGGATGAGAGCCTTTTAAGGGTCAAGGCTACTGGATGGGATAGGCAGGGTGACCCCTTTGAAGGCTTCAGAGAGGGTTGAAATGGCACAGTTGGTGTTGGTAGGGGTTTGGTGTGTATATGAAGGAATTATCTGGGACCTGGTCAACTTTTTCTTCCCAATCCTTTCCTCTAGGCTGAGGACAGTCCCCACGCACCACTGAGAAGAAGGCCAAGGGATGGTGTGCTGCCCCGGGGGTGCCTGGGGGTGCCAGGTCCTGGAATCAGCATGCTGAGGTGAGTCCAGTAGCCGCGAGTGAGTCCCCGGGAGGCCAGGAAGGCTTCCTTGTTAAAGGTTTCGCTGGTCACCTCTGGAGAAGGAGAGGAAGTATTGAGGGCCTGGTGTTGAGGCCCCAAGACTTGAGCTCTGCTCAACTTTCCCCAAGGAATCTGGGTCTGAGTCTGTTTCTAGTCAGGAGGGAACTATCATTTCTGAAAGTCTACAGTATACCAGGCACAGAGCCTACACCATCCTTGTAACAATTCTGTGGGATTTTACATTTGTTAGTATTCCTCTTTTACAGATAAGGAAACTAAGCTTCCAAGAAGTAACATGATATGTTTAAGGTTGCACTGACAGTTGGTGGTGGAGCTGAGAAGCAAGCATTTGAAACCTACCCGAAAGTCCCCTGAGCTCTCACTGGGACCCAAGCACCTGGTTTTTCATTTCAGAGATCCTTTCTCTAGCCCCAAATACCCAGTACCCAAACTTTATTCCAGGGATCTAGATTTCAGTCAAAGGCACTTAGTTTTCTGTTCCAGAACCTTGTTTCCAGGTACCCAGGCCCTATCTCAAAGACCTGGTCCTAGTGTTCACCCAGCCCACTCTGAACTCCTTATGGTACCTGCAGTGTAGGTGAAAGGCAGAGTTGCCAGTTCCCCTGCCCGCTCCATGAAAGCCGCAAGCCTTGGGCACCAAAATCGGTGGCTCACATCATCTGGACATCGCCGCCAATCAGCCCGGAGACAAGTCTCTCCACAGTACAATACGGCACTGCACTGGGGACTGGGGGGACATGGGGTGGTAGGCACCTAGTGTTAATCTCTCTAAGTCCTGTCTGCTGGCCGTCTGCCCCACAGCTGCCCATATGTCATTTGGCCTTTTTGTCTTATACACTCTAACTTACCTGTAATTCCTGTTTGTTTTTTTTCCATCTCTGTCTTTGTATTTCCCTGACCCTCCCCGTCTGTCTCCAACTGACCTGGCTTGCTTTTTTTTTTTTTTTTTCTTCCTGTTAAGAGTCTTTTTTTCAGACTCCATCTTTGTGGGCTACTCACCAGGGTGACAGCTTCACTTCAAAGCTATGCCTGTGACAAACATGGCAGGTTCGAGCCCGAAGGGAGGCAAAGGTGAAGCCTGGCCGAGGACCCCATGTCCGCATTGGAGTCTTTGCTAACTTCACACCCAGCCTTGGGACCAGATTCTCCAGTTCTCTGAAGTGGAGATGGCATCAGGATGGGGTAAGGGGCCTCCAGTGTCCAGGCCCTAGACCTCCCCATCCTCTAATACCAGATTTCTGTACCTATGCAGCTGAGCATCTCCCACTGTAAGCTGTCGCGGCTTTCGGGGGTCCCCAGAGCCCATGGGGCAGGCCATGCTGTGGCAGAGAAGAGCATAGGCCCGAGGAGCTAGGTTCTCAGTTCCTGAACCCCGGCCTGAATTCCCTTGGACTCCATCCACTAGCAGATCAATGCCCAAGATGGTGCCATGCTCATCCGTCACCAGTAAGAGGCAGGAAAGATGCAGGGGGCCAGTCTCTGGGGAAAGAGAGAAAATTTGGGAGAGACAATAGGGAACAAAGATGTACAGGGACAGGAGTATCAAACTCAAATGCTGTGGGGGTTAGGCACAAGTAAGTTCAGTGAGTAAAGGAGCCTAGGTAGAGAGGCCCTGCCTCATTTAAGGCAACTGTTACTACACAGTACCAGAATTTGCCACGTGCAGAAATGTAGGCACACTGTCAGAATTTTAGATTTTTCTTAAGGAAGTATAAATCTAGACTTCTGGGGATTTTGGGTTTTCTTCTTTTTTGGTACTGGGGATCAAACATAGGGTGCTTTACTACTGAGATACATATTCAGCCCTTTTTATTTTTTATTTTGAGTCAGGACCTCATTAAGATGCTGACACCCTCAAACTTGCAGTCTTCCTGCCTCAGCCTCCCAAGTTGCTGGAATTATACGCATGCACCCTGATGCCCAGATCATACTTTTGGATTTTCATCACTTTCAATGTTTAAATGTTGATTTGAAAAATAAAAAAAAACTCTGTGGTTGATGAAAACACTTTTTTGGTCCAGATGATCCAAAGGCCACCAGTTTGTGATCCCTAACTGAGTCTGAGTGAGAGGGGATGGCCTCATAAGGGGAGGATGGCTGGGCAGGACATAGGGCAGGCTGGCTCTGGGTTCTTACCACTCCTGCGTTCCTTTCTCTTCTCAGGTCCCATTTCATCCTCCACTTTGTAATCTCGGCAGCCATCCTCACCACAAGCCTCCTGTTCAGCCTCCTCTGGCTCCCCTGGAGGCTTGGCTTCCTGAGGGGATTCCCTACTGGTAGTGGCTGGTTCCCCATCCTCCTGTGGTTCCACCTTCTCTGTGCCTGCACCCTCCTCCTCTCCATTCTCTCGTTCTTCATCTTCTTCCCCCTCCTCTTCCCCTTCCTCCCCATCCTCTAGGCTGACAAAGCTGACATAGGGGCTCAGGTCTTGAAGGTGGAGTGGAGGCTCATCTCCCAGGAGCCGGGCAGCCCCCAGGCCTGGTCCAGGGCCTGGCTCTGCCCCTTGCCCCAGGCTGATGCCCACACTACGGTTGGGCAAGACATGGAGCACCCAAAGGGCGGGGTCCTGGGGCAGCCTTCTGATTTGAGCCTCCAGCTGTCGCCAGCGGCCCTCAAGGCTGGCCCCCACAGCCCCCCGTTCTGCCACAAACTTGCGGAACCAGCCAAAGAGGAGAGCAGCGAAATCAAGGAACTCATCGCGGTATCCAGACACAAACTCCATGTCTTCAGGGGCACAGGGCCTGGGCCCAGACTGAGCATAGGAAGTAATAGGGTAGTGTTGAGAAAGTTTGGGGCAGGGTCACTAAATGGGCGAGAATGGGGTTTTGAAGGTCACTTAGGGTGGATCTATGGATGAATATTAGGAGCTGAGAGTAGGGTTTTTGGGAATGAGGATGGGAGATTGGGGTGAGAATGGTGGAGGAGGACCTGGATTGGAAAGTGAGCTATTAGCGTTGAAGATGAGTACTCAGGGATGAGATGGTATTCTGAGCTCAAAAATTGAGTACTCAAATTCTCTAAAGTAAGGTTTTAATTACAGGTAGAGATGAGGTAGGGTTAATCCTATAGGGAAGGGCTTGTGAGGAAGGAAGACCCACTGATCTATGGGGTATGGGAAGAGGGAATAGAAGCTGAGGCATCCCTTGGAGTTTGGCGTGAGCCCCAGTAGACCTAGCCCTACCCGGTCGCCCTACTCCTCCGGTACCTGCAGCCGCCACTACTTTTCGAAGGTAAATACCTCGGGTGGGGGGCGGTCGTGACGTCAGGGCTGCCCGAGCCCACGGCCAGTCCCTCGGGTGGCCACGCCCCCCCGAAGTGGGTGTCTTGGCGGGTGGCTGCCCTAGCCAGTGCGTGCGCTGCTGAGCCAGAGTCCTATGACCGCTTCACCTCTGCGCACCGCAGAGTGGATCCCGCCGCGACGGAGAGGAGGAGCCGGGAAGTGAAAGCATGCTGGAGCAGGTGGGAGTCTAGCCATTCATCCATTTCACAGGTCCGCGGACTGGCCTGTGGCGGCCAGAGGGGCTGGCATCCCTGAACCGAACTCGATCATCCCGTATAGTAACTGCCCGCCTACACAGACTCGTCTCACCCCGAAGTCTGAGTTTTCTTTCGGTTTCGTCGGACATTCCTGACCGCCCCCTGAGTCCACTCTGGGTTAGGCACGGGGCTAAGGAGCTCAGCTTTGGGAATTTCCCTGTCGCGGGTGGCAGACGCGGCACGGGCTCGGAAATACTGACCAAAGGTCGGTTCGGGACGGCGCGAGCGCTGGGCGGAAGGCCGCCTCCGCCTCGCGCCCTCTCCCCAGCCGAGACTTGGCACCTACGGCCCCCGCAATCTTCTCCAGAACCTGAGGCGGGCGGGGGAAGGAAGCGAAAGCCATCGAGAAATTAGCTGGACGTCACACTCTCCGATCCGGAGTCAGGGAGAGGCGGCCCTATGAGCTAAACTCCCCTCGATCCCGGAGATGAGACCGAGCTCGGGACCCCTGCTCCCCGAGCTCCTATTTCTGCTAACGCTGCAGATTCTGCCAGGTTAGTCTGGAGCGGGTTCATAGTCTGGAGCCCGGAGTCCCGGGAAGAGAATGCGCTAGGGAAGGGGACACTAGGGCCGCGGTGTTGAGTGCAGAACTGGGGCGCTGCAGGGCTCCCAAGGCAATTGGGACAAGGGGAAGTTGCTTGGGATTGGGAACGGAGGCTGGAGACAACGGGGTCCTGGTGGGATTATGGACGTTTTGGAGGGGTGCGGTGTGTGATGTGTGGGTTGAGGCTGCGGGTCAGACCCCCCAAGGCCTAGGGGGAGAGGCTGCATGGGATAATGAGTTGGAGACTAAGTAGATTAAGTACCAGCGGTGGGAGATTCTTGGCCTGAGAACAGGTACGATCGCCTCTATCCCGTTCAGGTGATGGCAACGAAGGCAGCATCGCTGGAAGCTGTCCCTGTGATGAAATAATTTCTTTTGATAACCCAGTACCCTTGCAAACCATGAATCGTTACCGAAGAAACTTGAGAGCCTACCGTGACTGTCGAACCCACATCTGGTAATCTCCCTCACCCAGCTGGCAGCGCCTAACTGTCCGTCCCTGCCAGTTGTCTCCAGGAATCCTCTCTGGATTCGGGGTGAATCCTGCCCCGTCTCGGAGTTCTGTTCCTTCTAACTCTCTGCACCATCTTTTTTTCTGTTTCACTTCACTGGGGATTTCCAGTCTCCGCAGAAACAACTTTCTTTGGGTGACGTTATGTCTCTGGAATGAGGGAAGGTGGGGAAGGTGCTGCTGCTGAGACCAGGTTCTGTTTCTTGCAGGTTTCAGCTAATTAAGAAGAATGTATGTGGGAACATCAAAGACCAAGGGGTTCGTGAATTAATGAGCTGCTTTGATCGCGGAGGTGAGAACTTTGCCTTTCCTCCTCAACTTTGGGCACGGCAGCTTTCCACCTTATAAATTCCTTCGCCTCTGCCCTTAAGCAGAGACATTACATCCTTGAAGCTTCTGATTCTGGCCAAAGTACTTTCTTTTTTTTTTTTTTTTTTTTTTTTTTTTTAAGAATGAGGTTTGTTTTGTTTTTTTTTTAGCTCGCAGTTATAGAGTATTTTTTTAAAGAGAGAGAGAGAGAGAGAGAGAGAGAGAGAGAGAATTTTCAATATTTATTTTTAGTTCTCGGCAGACACAACATCTTTGTTGGTATGTGGTGCTGAGGATCGAACCCGGGCCGCACGCATGCCAGACGAGGACGCTACCGCTTGAGCCACATCCCCAGCCCTGGCTAAAGTACTCTCGCTTAAGTCCATATCTACCAAACATCATTTATCAGCTCCTTCACGATTTTTTTTTTTGCCAGTTCTACCTCATGTGATATTTTGTACTTAATATTTTTCTTGAAATCACTATCATATAAAACGTTTTCATATATAAAATAATCACTGTTGTATTTTCCTTGAAATCACTTGACGGTATTATTTTCATTTTCCAATATTTAATTATGAAAATTTAGACATATATAAAAGTTTAAAGAATTGTACAATGAACAATGATATGTCCATCACCTAGACTGCAATATTTGATTTATATATACCTATATCTCACATATAAAGCAAATATTTACAATATATGATATTCACAATATTGAGATTACATCATTTACTGTATTTGCTTATTGCATACCCTTCTCTATCATTAACCCATCTTATTTTTTTTTAAATTGTTCTACATTTTTATTGGTGCATTATAGTTGTACATAATGGTGGGGGGTTTGTTGTTACATATTCATACATGTACACAATATAACAATATAATTTGGCCAGTTTCACTGCCCAGTATTTCCCCTTGCCCTTCCCTTCTCCATCCCCCTGGTCCCTTTCTTCTGTTGTACTGATCTTCCTTTGATTTTCATGAGACACGCCCCCTTTCATTCCCTTTTTCTTCTTCCACAGATGACAGAAAGCATGGCCCTTGACCTTTTTAGTTTATTTTGTTTTGCTTAACATAATGTTCTCAAGTCTTCCATCCATTTTCTGCAATTTCATTTTTCTTTAGATCCATCTTATTTTTTGATGCCTGCCTGCCTGCCTTTCTCTCTCTATTTCTTTCTTGAACCCAGGGGCACTTCCTCATTTTTCTTTAGATCCATCTTAATTTTTGATGGATTTCTTCTCTCTCTCTCTCTCTCTCTCTCTCTCTCTCTCTCTCTCTCTCTGGTACTGGAGAGTGAACCCAGGGCACTACCACTGAGCTACATCCCCAGTCCTTTTTATTTTTCATTTTGGGACAGGGCTCCCTAAGTTGCTGAGGGTCTGGCTAAATTGCTGAGTTTGACCTTGAACTTGTGATCCTGCTTCAATTTGTGTCTCACAGTGGCTGACTTTGTGATGCATTTCAACCTAAGTTGTAGGCATGGTTATATTTCATCCCAAAATGTTTAAGCATGTATATTATTAAGTAGTGTTCAAAATTTCACTGCTCTTTTTTGGGGGTATATTTTGCATATAGTGAAGTGAATAAATCATAAGTGTACACAAGTTGGTTTTGCAAAAAAATTTGTTTAACAATTTGTCCTAAAAAATGTCATCTGTGAAGTCACTATATATTTTTATTTCATATATATATTGGTACCACAGATTGAACCTAGGGGTGCTTAACCACTGAGCCACATCCCCAGCCCTTTTTAAAATATTTTATTTAGAGACAGGGTCTCAATGAGTTGCTAAATGCCTCCTAAATTGCTGATGCTGTCTTTGAAATCATGATCCTCCTGCCTAAGCCTCCTGAATTGCTGGGATTATAGGTGTACACCACTGCACCTGGCTGAAGTCACATATTTGATGTGCTGATTGTATTTTGCTCTTGAAATAAATACACAGCTATTAAAATACAAACTGTTCTTTGATGTCCTACCTAAAGTTGTGAAGTATAGTCCTTCAGGCTACATAGACCTGTTATTTCTTTAATCCTCACAGCTACCCTGGCCCTTGGTACTACAATTATACTCATTTGACAGCTGAAAGAAGTTAGTCCCAGAGAGTTTAGAGATGAGGGGCAAGGTCAAACAGCTATTTTGTGGCACAGCTCAGGGTACAATCCAAGCCTCCTGATTATCCAGTTCAGGACATTCACTTGTCTCAGTAGTTCTATCTTGGGGTTTGCTAACTTCCTTGTCCCCTGCCTTTCTCAGCTGTTGCTGTCTCCCTCCCTCTCTTGGCCTTCAGTTGTCCCCTTGATGTTGTCCTTAACCTACTATCCTTCTCTTTGTTTTTTTTTTTTTAGTATTTTAATTATTCATTTATTTTTTTAATTTTTTTTAATTTTTTTATTGGTTGTTCACAACATTACAAAGCTCTTGACATATCATATTTCATACATTAGATTGAAGTGGGTTATGAACCCCCAATTTTACCCCAAATGCAGATTGCAGAACCACATCGGTTACACATCCACAATTTTACATAATGCCCTATTAGTAATTGTTGTATTCTGCTACATTTCCTATCCCCTACTATCCCCCCTCCCCTCCCCTCCCATCTTCTCTCTCTACCCCATCTACTGTAATTCATTTCTCTCCTTGTTTATTTTCCCATTCCCCTCACAACCTCTTATATGTAATTTTGTATAGCAATGAGGGTCTCCCTTCATTTCCATGCAATTTCCCTTCTCTCTCCCTTTCCCTCCCATCTCATGTCTCTGTTTAATGTTAATCTTTTCTTCCTACTCTTCCTCCCTGCTCTGTTCATAGTTGCTCTCATTATATCAAAGAAGACATTTGGTATTTGTTTTTTAGGGATTGGCTAGCTTCACTAAGCATAATCTGCTCTAGTGCCATCCATTTCCCTGCAAATTCTATGATTTTGTCATTTTTTATTGCTGCATAGTACTCCATTGTGTATAGATGCCAAATTTTTTTTATCCATTCATCTATTGAAGGGCATCTGGGTTGGTTCCACAGTCTAGCTATTGTGAATTGTGCTGCTATGAACATCGATGTGGCAGTATCCCTGTAGCATGCTCTTTTAATGTCTTCAGGGAATAGTCCGAGAAGGGCAATAGCAGGGTCAAATGGTGGTTCCATTCCCAGCTTTCCCAGGAATCTCCAAACTGCTTTCCAAATTGGCCGCACCAATTTGCAGTCCCACCAGCAATGTACAAGTGTACCCTTTTCTCCACATCCTCGCCAGCACTTGTTGTTGTTTGACTTCATAGTGGCTGCCAATCTTACTGGAGTGAGATGGTATCTTAGGGTGGTTTTGATTTGCATTTCTCTGACTGCTAGAGATGGTGAGCATTTTTTCATGTACTTGTTGATTGATTGTATATCCTCCTCTGAGAAGTGTCTGTTCAGGTCCTTGGCCCATTTGTTGATTGGGTTATTTGTTATCTTATTGTCTAATTTTTTGAGTTCTTTGTATACTCTGGATATTAGGGCTCTATCTGAAGTGTGAGGAGTAAAAATTTGTTCCCAGGATGTAGGCTCCCTATTTACCTCTCTTATTGTTTCTCTTGCTGAGAAAAAACTTTTAAGTTTAATTAAGTCCCATTTGTTGATTCTTGTTATTAACTCTTGTGCTATGGGTGTCCTATTAAGGAATTTGGAGCCCGACCCCACAATATGTAGATCAGAGCCAACTTTTTCTTCTATCAGATGCAGAGTCTCTGATTTGATATCAAGCTCCTTGATCCATTTTGAGTTAACTTTTGTGCATGGCGAGAGAAAGGGATTCAGTTTCATTTTGTTGTATATGGATTTCCAGTTTTCCCAACACCATTTGTTGAAGATGCTATCCTTCCTCCATTGCATGCTTTTAGCACCTTTATCAAATATAAGATAGTTGTAACTTTGTGGATTAGTCTCTGTGTCCTCTATTCTATACCATTGGTCCACCTGCCTGTTTTGGTACCAGTACCATGCTGTTTTTGTCACTATTGCTCTGTAATATAGTTTGAAATCTGGTATCGCTATACCGCCTGATTCACACTTCCTGTTTAGAATTGCTTTTGCTATTCTGGGTCTTTTATTTTTCCATATGAATTTCATGATTGCTTTATCTATTTCTACAAGAAATGCCATTGGGATTTTGATTGGCATTGCATTAAACCTATAGAGAACTTTTGGTAATATTGCCATTTTGATGTTAGTTCTGCCTATCCATGAACAGGGTATATTTTTCCATCTTCTAAGATCTTCTACTTCTCTCTTTAGGGTTCTGTAGTTTTCATTGTATAAATCTTTCACCTCTTTTGTTAGGTTGATTCCCAAGTATTTTATTTTTTTTGAGGATATTGTGAATGGAGTGTTTTTCCTCATTTCTGTTTCAGAAGTTTTGTCGCTGATATACAGAAATGCCTTTGATTTATGCGTGTTGATTTTATATCCTGCCACTTTGCTGAATTCATTTATTAGTTCTAGTAGTTTCTTTGTAGACCCTTTTGGGTCTTCTAGGTATAGAATCATGTCATCTGCAAATAGTGATAATTTAAGTTCTTCTTTTCCAATTTTTATGCCTTTAATTTCTTTCGTCTGTCTAATTGCTCTGACCAGTGTTTCGAGAACTATATTGAATAGAAGTGGTGATAGAGGGCATCCCTGTCTTGTTCCAGATTTTAGAGGGAATGCCTTTAACTTTTGTCCATTCAGAATGATGCTAGCCTGAGGCTTAGCATAGATAGCTTTTACAATGTCAAGGTAAGTTCCTGTTATCCCTAGTTTTTCTAATGTTTTGAACATAAAGGGATGCTGTACTTTGTCGAATGCTTTCTCTGCATCTATCGAGATGATCATATGGTTCTTATCTTTAAGTCTATTGATGTGGTGAATAACATTTATTGATTTCCGTATGTTGAACCATCCTTGCATCCCAGGGATGAACCCTACTTGATCATGGTGCACAATTTTTTGATGTGTTTTTGTATTCGATTCGCCAGAATTTTATTGAGGATTTTTGCATCTAGGTTCATTAGAGATATTGGTCTGTAGTTTTCTTTCTTTGAGGTGTCTTTGTCTGGTTTCGGAATCAGGGTGATGTTGGCCTCATAGAATGAATTTGGAAGAGCTCCCTCTTTTTCTATTTCCTGAAATAACTTGAAAAGTATTGGTATTAATTCTTCTTTAAAGGTTTTGTAAAACTCCGCTGTATACCCATCCGGTCCTGGGCTTTTCTTGGTTGGTAGTCTTTTGATGGCTTCTTCAATTTCATCCATTGATATTGGTCTGTTCAAATTGTGTGTATCCTCCTGACTCAGTCTGGGCAAATCATATGACTTAAGAAATTTATCGATGTCTTCACTATCTTCTATTTTATTGGAATATAGGTTTTCAAAATAATTTCTAATTGTCTTCTGTATTTCTGTAGCATCTGTTGTGATATTGCCTTTTTCATCCCGTATGTTAGTAATTTGAGTTCTCTCTCTTCTTCTCTTCGTTAGCATGGCTAAAGGTCTGTCGATCTTATTTATTTTTTCGAAGAACCAACTTTTAGTTTTGTTAATTTTTTCAATAGTTTCTTTTGTTTCAATTTCATTGATTTCCGCTCTCATTTCAATTATTTCTTGCCTTCTGCTACATTTGCTGTTGTTTTGCTCTTCCTTTTCTAGGGCTTTGAGATGAAGTGTGAGCTCATTTATTTGTTGGTTTTTTCTTTTTTTCACCAGGCGATGAATTTTCCTCTTAAAACTGCTTTCATTGTGTCCCATAGATTCTGATATGTTGTGTCTGTATTTTCATTTATCTCTAAGAATTTTTTGATTTCCTCCTTTATGTCTTCTGTAACCCACTGATCATTCAGTAACATATTGTTCATTTTCCATGTGATGTAGAATTTTTCCTTCCTTCTTTTATCATTGATTTCCAGTTTCATTCCATTCTCTTTGTTGAGGCTTGGAACACCATACCCCAAACCATGGCCCCTTAACAACTGAGAGACTGCCAAAGCAAGCTCACTCTGACCTTCCACCATCTTTCTGTGTTCCCTAAAGGAATTCTATGACCTACCTCATCTGAAAATAAGTCATAATATTCTCCTTCCACAGGGGTCCTGCCCTATACTGGGAGGCCAAGAAGAATTGGAATAGGCAAGCTTTGCTGGTCTCCTCCAACCCCATTTATCACCACTAGATCATACCCTTTTTGTACATATTTCTACATAACTGTCCATTCTTCATTCAATCTAAGGACAAAAATATTTTTTTTTCCTGAATCTGGGTCTTCTTTCTGAAGGCTCCCATGCCCTGTAAAACTGATTGAATACATTTGTTATGCTTTTCTCTTGTTAGTATCTAATTTCTTTGGGGGATACATGGGGGTTAAACTCAGGAGTGCTCTCTCATTGAGATACATCCCCAGTTCTTTTAATTTTTTATGTTGATACATGGTCTCCCTAAGTTACTGAGGGTTGCTAAATTGCTGATGCTGTCCTCAAATTTGTAATCCTCCTTCCTCAGCCTCCTGAATTGCTGGGATGGCAGGTGTATGCCATCACACCCAGCTTTAATCTTTTTTTTGGATGTTATTGGGGTGTCAGCCATGATTTGGGGGATGAATGAGGAAATTTACCACTTTTTCTTTCCTGTACCTCTGTCTGATGTCACCTATTCCCTGATATCCCTGCTCCTCACTTCTTTCCTCTTCAGAGTGTGGATATGAACATGGGAAGAATCGGGTCAACCAGGAGCACTTACTTTTTCCCAGCACTCCAATTCCTGAGCCCACAGAGTTGGCACCTCCAGATACGAGCACTCCTGCCCAGATGTACCTGCCACCTACTCAGCAGTCTACCCAGCAATTCATGCTTCCATCAGGAGTGCTGCCTTTGGACAAAGAGCTCACTCACCTAAAGGAAACCACCACTTTCACTGTGGGTTATAATCTGGGAATTTGGTTTAAGGATGGAGAGAAACAGAGGCAGAAGGAAGAAATGGAAGGCACTGCAATTAACAAATCAGTCATGGTGGCAGTGCCGTCCCTCCTGGCCATTGTCTTCATTCTCACTGGAGTCGTCCTTTATGTGTTGTGCAAAAGGAGGAGGGAACAGTCTCTGCAGTGCTCTCCAGGTAAACTGGGCTTGTGAATCCCTCCCCCAGGGATCCAGGATTCCTTCCTGGCAGGACTCTTGCCCCTGGTAGTTCTCAGGTAGCTGGAAACCTGACCCTGGCACACAAATATTAACATTTCCTGTGCTACAGAACACAGGAAGAGTCAGCCAGAGACTATGGAGTAGAGAGGGAGGGAAGTCACCCTGGGCCCACGGGCCAGTACTTGGACTTTAAAGTCAGGCAGTGCTTGGAGCAACATCAAGGAGATGGCAGCTGGACTAGGCTAGTGGGAAATGAACTTGTGGAAAAGGGTGAGGACCATTCAATAAATTCACAAATCCTCTATTGAGTACTTACTATATACCAGGCCCTAGATGTCTTAGAGTCTGACTCCCCAGTTCAAATTATTATCTACTTCTCCAACTCCCTTTGATCTCAGAGCTCATCTCTATTTCTTTATCCTTTTCAGGTTTGCATTATACACCTGTGGCAACAGTCTTCAATGCCTAAGCCAAGAAATGAAGCTTGTGTGGTCTGGGGTTGTAGCTCAGTGGTAGAGTACCTCCCTAGACTGTGTGAGGCTCTGGGTTTGATCCTGAGCACATAAAAATAAATAAAATGAAAGTATGTGTCCACCTACAACTTGTGAGCCTAAAGTTGGTTTGTTTTTATATTTTATGTAATTAATACAACTTCTGACACATATTAGGTACTATATTCAGTATTTAATATGACTAACCAATCAATGAACTTTCTTAGCCTCCTATCCTCATATTGGGGACTGAACCCAGGGCTTCAAACATGCTAGGCAAGTGCTCTACCACTGAGCTACATCCCCAGCATTTTTTTATTTTTGAGTCAGGGACTCTGTAAATTGGCTGGCCTCGAACTTGGATCCTCCTGCCTCAGCCTCTGAGCAACTCGGACTAGAGGCATGTTGTTCCCCACCCCCCTTTTTTTGGGGGGGGATTGAACCTAGGGGTGCTTAACCAATGAGCCACATTCCCCGCCCTTTTAAACTTTACATACAGACAGGGTCTCACCAAGTTGCTTAGGGCCTTGCTAAGTTGCTGACACTGGCTTTGAACTTGTGATCCTCCTGTCTCAGCCTTCTAAACTGCTGGGATTACAGGTGTATGCCACTGTACCAGGCAAACTTTGTCCCCCTTAAAAAAAAATCAATATTATAAAATCTGGGTGCTGAGGATGTACCTCAGTGGTAGAGTGCTTGCTTAGCATGTGTGAGGCCCTGGTTTAAATCCCTATCTATGCCAAAAAAAAATCTAAAAGAAAATAAAATCTGCCTTTTATCCTACATAATGATAGCTTAGACAAAATCTATATGTGCTTCTTAACTAATAAAAATTATTTTAGCATATTATAATGATGTGCCACATCAATGTTTATAGTAGCTCAATTCACAGTACTAAGCTCTGGAACCAACCTAGGTACCCTTCAACAGATAAATGGACAAAAAATAAAAGTATTGTGATACACACACACACACATACGAATATTATTCAGCAATAAAGACTGAAATATTTGCTGGCAAATGGATGAATCTAGAAATGATCATGCTAAATGAAACAAGCCAATTCTGAAAAACCAAAAGCTGAATGTTGTCTCTTATATATGGATGCTAATACACAATAAGGGGCATGGGGAGAGAAGAATAGAAGTACTTTGGATTAGACAAAGACAGTAGAATGAATCAGATATTACTTCCCTATGTTTTATATGAATACATGACCAGTGTAACTCCATATCATGTACAACTGAAAGAATGCATGTATAATATGTCAAAATAAATTCTATTGTCATATATAACTAAAAAGAACAAATTTAAAAAGAAATATAAAAAATAAATAAATAATTATTTTTAGGATCTATAATCCCAGTGACTTGGGAAGGTGAGACAGGAGGATCTTAAGTTTGATGGCAGTCTGGGCAACTAAGAAAGACCACGTCTCTAAATAAAATAAAAAGGACTGGGGAGATAGCTCAGTGGTAGAATATTCCTGGGTCAATCCCTAGCATTAAATTTTTTTTTTTTTTTTTTTAGAATTGTTGACTCTTTTCTCTATAGACATTTGCTTTAGGCCCTTCCCCCTTACCGTGACACCTGTCTTCAGTTTTGCTGCTGATGGTTCCTCCTAGTCACAAGTATCCTGCACACTATACCAGTGGTTCCTCTCCAACCTCACACCAAAGGTCTGGGCCCTCCCACTTTCCATCCTCAGTGGCTTTGTGCTGATGCAGTTCAGGCCAGGTTTACTTCTTCATCCCTCATATCACTCAAATATACCCCAATTAAGAATCTGATTTCCTTTAAAAAATTGTTATTGCTTTTATTAATAAAATCCTTAGTTCTTGTTTAGTATCTTCCAATGAGGAAGAACATATCTTCATTAGGCTGTTTTTGGGAGCCTGGGGCAGGGGCATGATGGACATGAGGAAGTGGATTGGGCAACTGAATGTCCATCTCCTGAACTTGCTAAATCCAAAGCAGGAACACCCTGCTGGAGGAGTCAGGCCACAGCTGTGGGTAAGATGGGGTTTTAGTTTCTCCATTTCCACCTTCTGGTCCTTGTCTTTTCTTTGACCAGCAGGGCATGTATGTTTCAGTTCCTGCTTCCCATCCTGCATGCTTCTAAGTTTTGACCCAAAGTGCAGGTCATAGTCTCCCTCCACACTCTGGATCCACTCCTTGGCTTAGTTCTCCAGCATCTGCTCACAGGTTCGGGCCACATCACTGAGCTTGAGACGGGCATAGTCTACTCGCTTCAGAGCCATTTGACAGTCTTTCCTTGAAGAGTAGCTGGAGCCCTCATGGGGCTGCCCAGTGGCCACCTACAGGACAGATAAGACTGATCAGTGTAGCCCTACCTCCCTTACCTAACCCCCAACCAAGCATCAGGTTTCTTGTCTCATTTCTTTCCTGAGTTTGGTCTGCTAAGCAGCCTGGTAGGTGGGTGACAAATCACTTAACTTCTGTTAAGTTCATCGGTGAGATGGTGGTGAAAATAACTACTTTTTAGAGTCGTCGTAGTAAAAGATAATAATGAATGCCTGGCACACATAAACCTTAGGAAATGGTGATAGCTGTCATAAGGAACCCCCTTAATTCTTTTCTCTTAGAGGAGGAAACAAGTCCTGGAAAGAAGGTGTCAACTCGCCAGTTTGGGAGGCCTGATTTTGCCCAGCTAATGCTCTACTAGAGGATCCCTACGGCTAAGGCAAAGGCGGAGAAGGGGTAGGTGCACAACACATCGCGGACATACTTACCTGGGTGAGGTAGCGGATCTGAGCCGACAGCTCCGCCTCCACGTGCTGCACCGAAGCGGTGAAGGCTGCCGCCTGCCGGTCTAGAAGCCGCTCATTGGTTTTTTCCTTGGACAGTTCCAGGATCACCGTCCCTGTCGGGGCGGGGAGAGGGCGGGGCTCATTGGAATGGGTGCGGCTAATCGGAGACTGGCACTATAGCCCCGCCCTAAGGACCCACCCTATTTACCGCGCAGGCGCTTAGGATCCCACCCCACCACGCGTCGAGGCTCCGGTTGGCGCATGTGTGCACAGCTCCGGTTCGCTTTCTGCGCTCTGCCTTTCGCTTGTCGCGTTCCGAACCTGCATTCTGGAGGATGGCGCCGATTTCCCGTTCGATGTCTTCCAGGGCGCGTAATCGCTCGTTCGCCAGGCTGTAGGTAGCCATCGTGCCTCTGGGAAACCTCCACGGGATTCCGTCCTTCTGCTTAGTGCAACGCTTAGGGCTCGGAAGTGGCTGTCGGCTTGCGCCTGCGTAGAGGAAACTCTCTAGCGAACACTACAATTCCCAGGATTCCCAGCGCGCACTCGGTCCACCTGGGAACTAGTGTCACTCCCAGGGCGTCCAGCGTCTGGCAGCGTCTGCGCCTTCACCGCGGACCACCTGTGTAAGGGGTAATGTTGAAGTAGGTCCTGGTCTGAGAACATTCAGACCTGTCCACCTTCATGCCACTGTTTTGTGGAGCATACTTAATTGTAAAATAAGAATTTATTAACCGTCTCCTGGGTGCTAGGTGATTGGATTTCTAGGGTATTCCTTCAGACTGGATGGCCATGGGCCCTTTGTCTGCCAACCACGCCCGAGGAAAACTTGACTTGGTGAGTGTTACATAATTCTCCCCAGGGCTTTTCTCTGACTGTGAGTCCAGCCGCAATACAGACTATTGAAGTATTTATTCTCTGTTGCTGGCACCTTCCAGCTTTTTTCTTTTTGCTTTTCTGGTTACCTATGTTGTAGGATCAGGGGAGTTAAAGAAGAATGAGGCGGACTCTCATGTGACACTTGGATAGATGTTTTGTTAGAGATATGCCCAGGGTGTATCACAAAGAGTCCAAGAGGAAATGCTGCTTGAACTGAATCCCGAAGGGCTAACTAGATGAGAAGTGGGAGTGGAAAAGGGAAACACCATAGGCAAGAGCATGTGAAAAGGCCTAGCACATTTGGAATCCGGCAAGGGGTTTATTTTGAGTGGAGTGTGGTGGTGGTTAGGTGTGACATTGGGGAGACAGGATCCGGGAGCCAGGTCAGGAAAAGACTTGTAAGCTAAGTAATGTGGACTTTATTCACATTTGGGGACCTTTGAAGGAATTTTAGTAAATATTTTATGACCAGATTTACCTTTTTTTTGAAAGATCACTTTCTACAGCTTGCAGAAGATCATCAAGAATGAAACTAAAGTGGTAATTATCAGTAATTTCAGGGACTCTGGAGGCTGAGGCAGGAGGATTGCAAGTTTGAGGCTAGCCTGGGAAACTTAGACTCTTATCTCAAAAAAAATTTTTTTTAAAAAGGCTGGAGATGTAGTTCAATGGTAGATCACCCTTGGGTTCTATCTCCTGTACAGGGGAAGGGGAGGGATCCAGTGACTGCATTTTTTCCCATGACTCAGCACACTTAATTTTTTTCTCATAAAATAGTTGGGTGTGGTTAATTCAGTGCTCCACAAATCATACAGGACCAAGGCTTTCAGTGTACCTGGGCCATCTTTAGGGTCTTATCCTCAAAAGTGTGGTCTGCAGTCCAGCCTCATTGGCATAACCTAGAAACTTGTTAGAAATACAGAATCTCAATCCCCAACCCAGACCTACTGAATCAACTTTGTGGGGTTTTTTTTGGTGTGTGTGTGTGTGCAAGCGCACGTGCGTTTGGTGCCAGGGATTGAACCCAGGGGCACTTAACCACTGAGCCACATCCTCAGCCCTTTTTTATATTTTATTTAGATACAGGGTCTTGCTGAGTTGCATAGGGCCTTGCTGAGTTGCTAAGGGCAGCTTTGAACTTATGATCCTCCTGCCTCAGCCTCCTGAGCTGCTGGTATTGCAGGCCTGTTTCACTGCACCTAGCCAGTGTTTGTTTTATGATCCCCTGGTGATTTGTACACGTAGAAAATTTGAGAAATACACTCTAGAGCATGTGTTGTTTGCATTGTCAAAATAGTTGTTTCCATTCCTGGGTTGCAGCTGGCAGAAGCTGGGAGAGAAAATGCAGAGGAGGCTCACCTGTCTCAGGGAACTAACCCATATCATTGCTACTCACATCCATTGAAGAAAACTTAGTCAGATGGTCTCTGAGGTTCAGGGAAATCAGTTCTTACCTAGGTGGCCAGCTATTGTTCCATTGATATGAAATAATAGATTTTTAGAGAATAGACTCACAAAGTCAAATTCTCAATTACACAGGCAGAATAAAGGCATTTTGATATGCACAAGCTCTCAAAATTTTTCTCCTATATGCATCCTTTCTCAGGAAATTATTATTATTATTATTATTTTTTTTTTTTTTAGAGAAAGTGAGAGAGGAGAGAGAGAGAGAGAATTTTTTAATATTTATTTTTTAGTTCTCGGTGGACACAACATCTTTGTTGGTATGTGGTGCTGAGGATTGAACCCGGGCCGCACGCATGCCAGGCGAGCGCGCTACCGCTTGAGCCACATCCCCAGCCCTTGGAAATTATTATTTTTTAAAAAATTATTTTTTAGGGCTGGGGATGTGGCTCAAGCGGTAGCGCGCTCGCCTGGCATGCGTGCGGCCCGGGTTCGATCCTCAGCACCACGTACAAACAAAGATGTTGTGTCCGCCGAAACCTAAAATAAATAAATAAATTCTCTCTCTCTCTCTCTCTCTCTTTAGAAAAAAAAATTATTTTTTAGTTGTAGTTGGACACAACGCCTTTATTTATTTTTATAGGGTGCTGAGGATTGAACCCAGGGCCCTGCACGTGCTATGTGAGTGCTCTACCACTGAGCCACAACACCAGTCCCTCTCAGGAAGTTATTAGAGTTAAACCAGAAGAGGAAGATCTAGGATCCAGGAAGTAAGCCTTAATTCTTGAGAGGTAACTGGGAACCCCTGGGCTCAGGAAGGCAGCTATGCTCACCACTATACCACCAACACAAGGGCTACAGCCCAGGCAATTCCAGGACAGCAGGTGTGGAAAGAACAGCTAGTTCATCAGAAGGATCCTGGAGAGATTGCTTCAAGGAGATGAAAGAGATGAATTTTGGAATTGTTCAAAATGTAGACTTTTTTTGGAAGTGTATACTGCTGAATTAGTGATAAATTCTGATAATAAGCAAATTTCAAAATGTCAGTTATTTAGGGGAAATAGTTGCATAAGAACAGAAAGGTAATCATAATATACCACATGACTCAACAATAAATAACCTTTGCATAGCCATAATTAAATACAGAATATTGGTCTGATCCAAACTGAGGATATAATTCCCTTGAGAGAATTGGAGTTGGGGCAAGATGAAAGTTGTTCCCTGGTGATTGGGTTCAGTCTTTATCTTCTATGGTGGGAAGCCATAAATGCTTAAAAAAAAAAAAAAATCAAGAAGTCAAAAGTGTTTGGAGATGTGGAGATAAATGTCAACAGAAACATCTAAAGATAGTGAAAGTAGTTGTCTCTGAGGACAACTCAGAGACAAGCTGGGCATGGTAATCCCAGGGACCAGGTAGGCTGAGGTAGGAGAATTACAAGTTCAAAGCTGCCCTCAGCAACTTAGTGAGTCCCCAAGCAAGACCCTGTCTCTAAAATATTAAAAAAGGACTGGGGATGCGGCTCAGTGGTTAAGCACCCCTGGATTCAATCCCAGGTACAAAAAAATAAAAAAATAAGTTTAAAAAAAATGAGAGAGAAAATAGAGATGTACTTTACTGTGAAAAAGAGCTAAGCGTGGAGGAGTTTGTTTTCTTCCCTCCCTCCTTTCTCTTTCTCCTTTCTTCTTCCCTTCAGTGGAAAGAATTGTGTGGGTTTATTTACTGTGAAGGAAGAGCTAATAAAGGGGGTTGAAGAGAAGGGTTGGTTCAATGAATTAAGGTCTCTGAGGAGGAGGGAAGTGAGAGCTGTGAGCACAGGTGGAATGATTAGCTTTGAACCAAAAAAGCATCTTAACCTTGGTGGTGTAGGAGAGTTGGTGTAGATGTCAGTGTTTGTAGAGTGGGAAGTTTAAGTCATTCATCCTCACTGCCTAATATCTGTGAAAAGCAGAAATCCTTATAAGGAAGGTAGAAAATAGTTGGATGGGAGCAGGAGAGGGAGGTGACCAGGGACAAGGAGAAGGGACAAAGGGAATCAGGTATCAAGATCTCAGCTTAGATTAGAGACCATAAATTTATAGTGGCCCTAAATTTATACCTGGGGCCTAGCATAGTGTTGGCACCTAGGAGGTATTCAAAAATATTTGTTGAATGATAAGTGTGGTTATATGATTTCTCTCCAGTTATTGCCTATCAGCTCCCTGTTAGTGCAAAGAGGCAGGAGATAGTGGGACAGATTCAAGGGTGGGGTTTGAAAGCAGAATTGTGAAAGGAGAAGAAATTGAGTATGCTGATAAGATAGTGGTTGATCTAATGATCTTGAATGTAGGCTGGAAAGAAGAGGAAGTGTTGAGTTGTGAGAAAGCAGAAGGAACCATGAGCTTTCGTAATAAAAAACTAAAAGAGCCAATAAATTTGTCAAAGTAAGTACATTCTACTGTCATGAATAACTAAAAAGAAGAAAAAAAATTTAAAAAGCCATTAAAAAGTGATTATAGCTGACTGTCTTAAAAATTTGTGTATTAAAAATACTAGAAGCAGGGCTGGGGATATAGTTCATTTGGTAGAGTGCTTGCCTTGCATGCACAAAGCCCTGGGTTCAATCCCCAGCACCACCAAAAACAACAACAAAATACTAGAAGCAGTGGCACACATTTGTAATCTCAGTGACTTGGAAGGCTGAGGCAAGAGAATGGCAAATTCAAAACCAGCCTCAGCTGCTTAGCAAGGCCCTAAGCAATTTAGTGAGAACCTGCCTCAAAATACACCAAAATACACAATAAAAAGGGCTGAGGATGTGGCTCAGTGGTTAAGCACCCCTGGGTTCAATTTCTGGAATGAATGAATGAATGAATAAAACTAGAAGCAAAATGTTTGGAATTAGATAATGGTGAAGAATGCATAATATAGTGAATGTATTAAATATCATTGAATTCTGTATTTTAAGATAAAAAACTAGATACAAATGCAAAAGATATAAAAAACTGGGGAAAATATTTGCAAAGTATACTACAAATAGCTGATTTGTTCATGAAGAACTTTTGTCATTAAGAAAAAAAATCAGTGCAGTAAGTTGGGTTCATCCTCACTCATAATCAAAGAAATGTAAGTGAAAACTCCAGTAATATTATATTTTACTTGCTAGATTGACAGTAATAAAAAAAAATGCTCACCCTCTGTGACCTGGCAATTCTACTTTTAAGAATTTGTCCTATAGGCACTCTTAGCATAGGCAAAATAACATATCTATAAGCTGGCTGTAGTGATGCACACGTGTGATCCCTGCTACTCAGACACCTGAGACCGGATGATCATAAGTTTGAGGCCAGCCTCGGGAACTTAGAAACTTGAGACCTTGTCTCAAAATAAAGGACTGGGGATGTAACTCAGTGGGAAGTGCTTGCCTACCATGACTGAGGCCATGAGTTCAGTCCCCAGTACCACAAACAAAACAAAAACCACAAATCAACAAGGGCAATTATTTTAATACTGTTTGAGTTGGCAAAATAGTGGTCATTCAGCATGTCCACTAATAGGTAACTGGTAAAAATAAATGATATCTAAACAATGAGGAAATCATTCTTTAAAAGAATGAGGTGGATCTATATGTATTGTGGAAGGAATGCTATTTTAGATACACTATTAAGTAAAAAGGTATAGAAGAGTACATAATATGCTAGTCTTTGTGTGTTATATAAGCTAAAGAATACATAAACCCACATGTGTGACTGAATATGAAGTATATCTTTGGAAGGATAATCAAGGACTAGCAATAGTGGTTGTCTCTAGGAAAAAGAAATGGAAGGATGGGAAATGGGCAGGAGGGAGCCTTCTTTTCATTGTTTACTGTTAAATAATGTTTGACTTTTTAAAAACCATACTGCATGTGTTACTTCCTAAAAAGCATTAAAAACATAAAAAGCTTTAAAAAACCTCATGTTCTCAAAGTGTGTTAACTATATATCTGGATTCATGGATTCTTCTTGAGGGCTCCTGGCTCTGAATCCAAGGTGGTAGAGCCAGATTCTGGATTGTTATTGTGCCTCCAAAGGGTTCTTATTCACTCGAAGCTTTTGGAGATCCATGGACTTGGAGGTCAAGGAGCAGGGTCATGGCAGTCAGAGGGAAGCTTGATCCTATGGTGGGGTAAGCAAGGTCATTGACATTTTGGCAGCACTTAAAGCCTGTGGATAAATAATGATTTAACTCTACACGTATAAGCTTTGACATAGACTAAGAGCCCATAGACTTGTCCCCATGTTGCTGAAAGCTCCATCCTTGACCCCATTGCCAATGAGGACACAGTTTTGTTTTGTTTTTTTTTTAAGATAGAGTGAGAGAGAATTTTTTTTTTTAATATCTATTTTTTAGTTTTCAGGGGACACAACATCTTTGTTTTTATGCGGTGCTGAGAATCAAACCCGGGCCGCATGCCAGGTGAGCGCTCTACCACTTGAGCCTCATCCCCAGCCCCAGAGGACACGGTTTTGAGAAAAAGGAAAAAGCTGGTTTATTGCCCTGTTACACCCATTGCCTTTGACTGGTTGTTCCAGTCCAGAGTCTCTTTAAGTCCCCAAAAGGCGCTCTGTTCCTTTCAGTCTTCACTTGGGGTTGCCATCTCTGTGTGGTCTCCTTATCTTTGCTTAAAAGTCACTTCCTCCAGGGAAATCATCCCCAAACCCCAGCTATATCAGACTCCCTGTCATGTGTTTCACAGTTCCTGTACTTATCCTTGGGACACAGATACTGTAATAGATGGGGAATGACTTAATATTTGTTTTGGCTACTGCTATGTCCCTATATCATGCCTGGCACATACAGATAATTAAATCAAGATGAGTTTATGAGCTGGGCGTGATGGCACACGCCTGTAATCCCAGTAGTTCAGGAGGCTGAGGCAGGAAGATCATGGGTTCAAAGCCAGCCTGAGCAATTTAGCAAGGCCCTAAACAATTTAGTGAGACCCTCAAGGGCACCCCTGGGTTAAATTTCCAGTACTCCCCCGCCAAAACTAAAGAGTTTATGGAATGAATGAAGGAGCTATAGGAGATAAAGGTCAATTACAGGTGTGGCAGTGGGTGATGGAGGTGAGAAATGTTCTGGAGTGTTGCTTATTTCCTCAGCCTAGCCTGGAATTTAGGCCAAGCCTCAGGGAATCTGATGCAAATCCCAGGCATCACAGGAGCAGCACTAGGATGTATCTTTAGGCCCACAGCTGCATGACTCTCTTGGCTGATCAAAGCTTCAGCTTCTGTGTTAGAAAGATGTCACTCATGTGGCTTCTGTCTGGTGAAGTGTGCAGATGTGGTCCCACTGAGCCCCAGGAGCGGACTACTTGAGTAACCATAAGGAGAAGTGGGAATGAAACCAGCTGGGTCACAACAGGTCACAATGCTGTCCTATATCATCAGGCATAACAGAGAAGAGCCCACCCTGCTCAGCTCCTGGGAGGGAGCATCCTGTCTGTGGGGAAGTTAATTATTATTTCCCCTGTAAATGACAGTTTACTTTGTGGCCTTATTAAACTTGAGTGTGGAGTGACCAAATCAAGTTTCAGTGTTTACTTTGGAATACAGGAACACACAATCATTCAATAAACATTTATTGATAGCCTGATGTCAGGTGCCCTGAGGGTACAGAAAGGAATTGTGGATACCTACACTACGCACTGAACACTACAGGGAAAACACACACACACTCATGCCTATTAAAAGGTTTATTTTCTTGTTTATGCTCAGAAACAAAGAAACAGCTTTGCCTCTGCAGGGTCTTATCTTGGAGGAATGGGAGGCAGAGAGTGACTGGAGGGGGCAGGTGTGTTGGTGTGAAATTGAATATGGGAGTTCTTCCCCTTTCCCTACTCTCACTCCTTGTTGTCCCCCTCCAAAAAATTCATGTATGAACACAGCTTGCCACCCACTGGGCAACTGGGGAAGCAGAGCTGTAGTCAAAAGATTAATGCCCACTTTAAACAAGTGATGGGTCCAGTGCGTATCTGGGGTAAAGGGGGAGTGAGAAAAGGGGTTGGTTGAGGAAACTGCTGGATGGAGGGGAAGGAAAAGAAGCAGGGACACCCCCGCCTCCATAGCGGGGATCTTGGTCTTGTCCCTACCTCTCCCAGCACCATCCACTCCCTTCTTCCAGCCCCCCTTCCTAGCAGAATTGGTCATCATAATCGTCGTCCTTCATCCCCTTCAGCCGAAGTCGGGCAAAGTCCTCAAACACAATGTCGTCATCTGTGGCATAGCTTGGTGGTAGAAAGGAGAGGGATGAGGTAAAGGCTTGTGACCCTTCTTTCTGTTTCCCCCTCTGCTCCCTACCCCCTTCCAGGGGCAGAGGTGTTTAAACAACAATGGAACCAGAAGGGATGGAAAAGGACAGAAATAGGGAGTCTTACAAGGCTGAGTCATCCAATATTCAACCACCCTCTTACCCCCCAAGGAAAACAAATAACCCCAGGAGGTATAAGGGTAGATTTGGATATTATGGGAATCTGCAAAGAAGGTCAAAGTAGGAAGGTATAGCTCTGGGTTTCTTACTTGGTATCAAATTCAATGAGGTTAGTATCCACAGGGACATCTGTTTCGGGAGCAGCTGAGGGGAGAAGAGAGAGTGGGTGGGTGGGCAGGTGCTGGAGGATCAAGGTTTCTCCACTGGCCTTGCTGCGGGTGCAGGGTGGGCAGAGTGCTCACCTGACTGAGGTCTGGGCAGGGTGATGTGGTCATGGGGCTTGGGGTGCATAAGAACAAAAGGCAGCTCCACAGAGACATCCCTGGGAGAAAGAGGATGTATGAAGAGGACAACAATGATGTGGAACCAGAGAGAACCACTGTGACCCCTACCAGGTTCTGCCATACTCACCCGCCTCGAGATACTACCAGCTTCACCTTGACCCTGTAGGACACCAGGATTCCCAGCACCTCCTTGTTGGCCCCCTCCTTCACTCTGCAATTGTGGGGAGATATTGGATCAGGTGGCCCATTCATTGCCTTGTCACCTCACACAACCCCGTGGCTTCCATCAGGATTCTGAGCTGGACTACAAAGTCACACTATACCCCAGGACTCCAGCAGCACTGGCAAAGGACACCGCGGCATTCCCCTGCTCAGAACCCTCCTGGGGCCTCATCCCTGGCAACAAAAGCTCAGTCTTTCTAACCCAAGAACCTTGCAGATCCTGTTCCCCTCACCTACTCCTCTCCTTTTGGTTCTTTCTCACTATGCTGGCCTCCAGGCCTCCTGTGTGCAGTGTGCACTGTGTGCCCAGTTGGGGTTTGATCCAGCCCTTTGTAAAGCTCTGGACCAATGGAGCTGCTCCTGCCCAAGGGCACAGGGCACTTAACAATTCCTTGGATACACTGGGCCTGTCCCATCTCTGAGTCTTAGGGCTTACAGCTCTCTCTGCGTGGAGCACACTTGGTCTGCATATTCACAACACCTCCTTCCTCAAAATGCACCTCTGGCTACCCTATTTAAAACCAATGCAGACCTGCCCCTCTCTAGATTTCCAGTTTGTGCTTGCTTTTTTCTCCTTAACTCTTTTCCCTTAACATGCCATGTATATTTTACCCTTTATCTGATCATCTGTTCTCTCCTAGGGGGGAAAAATTGTTTCTGGTCTCCTGTTCACTGATACCTTCCTGGTATCTAGAACAGAGTCTGACACACAACCAGCCCTGTCTCCTGCCCCATAGGCACTCAGCCCCGCCTCACATGGTGCTGGAAGCCAGGTTGGTGTCCTCATGCTTGAGCTTCCCATCCAGGGCAAGACCACGCTTCTCTCGGTTGTCACTGAGCAGTGGGGTTATGGTGTACACCTTACAGAATGTGGAACTGGGAGATATCTGGTCACTTGGGGTAGAAACAAAGGGACAAGAATCTTGGAGAGGCTAGGCTGGATGATGGGGCAGCCTACCTCTTTTTGTCCCTTTAGGCACAGGTTACATAGGATAGGTTTTGGCTCAGTCTGTTCAAGAAAATGAACAGCTCAGAGCCACCTTACTGTGTAGAGAACAACCTTAGGAGTGAGATGGTTCAGGAAATAAATTCTGCCCTTCACCTCATATTCCCCTGGCCTACTCCTCTCTAAGATTGGGACCCGCAGGCCTGTTGTGATACTTACTCTTGTTCAAGTTGAGCCACGGGGCACTTGTACTGGGCAGTGCTGAAGAGGCAGATGTCGGCATATTGTCTCACTGTGGGGTGGGGGTGGAACAGCTCTGGATGGAGCGTAGACGTACCATTGCGGCACCATTCCAGACCATGTGGGGTGGGCCCCAAACCCCAGCACACCCCTACCTACTATCCCTAACACAGGGCCCTCCCTGCAGCAAATACTGAGGTCTAGATAACATTCTCTAAATTCATTGTGCCCTGGCAGGTCTCCCACACTGGGATATGACCTGGACTGAAATCTTAACAGAAGTCACTTATGCAGGGACTCCCTCCCCCAAGATACCCTTCCAACCCTGTCTCCTACCAGAGACTCTGATCTTCTTGACGGTCTTGGTGGAGTTGTTGGTGACGTGGACATTGACACTGAGGGGCTCCCCGTGGTAGTATAGCTTTTGAAGGGGGGGGGGCGGGCGTTACATGAATTGCACCTGTTTTTCACTGATCCCGTTCTTGGTGTGCCCCCTCCCCTGAGCCCTAGCCCATAGCAACTCCACACCCAGCAGAGGCAACTGCTTGTGGCTTCATTCCTGCCCCCAGGGTCAGTTTTGCCTCGGCACTTTCATCACTCTCTAGCATCCCACCTCCTTGTCCAAAGAAGCCTCAAGGTGCAGGGACCGGTCAGACATGAGGAAGTGGCGTGTGGTTTCAGCTGAAGGCTGTGGGCCTGGTTTCTCTGGGGCAAACTGTACCTTTCGGATCACCAGTCGCACAGAGTTCCTTGGGTTGGGGGGGGAGGAAAAGGGATCAATCTCTAGACACCCAAATCTCCCTCCCACCTCCCACAGGGCCTGGAGCTCCAGGAAGTGGGGAAGGAATAGTTAAACCACAGAGGAGGTTGCTTCCCTCACCTTTTGTGGCTTTTCTCTTCTAGTGATTTGGCACAGAAGGCGCGAATCTCAAAGTCTACCCCGCAGGCCTTGGGAGGGGGGAGGAAAGGCCACATCTTACCCAAGACTCCTGCGCTCATCTCCACCATTCCCCTTCCTTCCTCCATGTTTCTTGTCTTGGGCAGGGACTCTTGCCCCATTGCTGTGAGGAGTGCAGGGATTATCTCCCCCGCTGCCTCTAAGCCTGCAGAGGCTCATTTATGGTAGTATACGGGCAACCCCTGTACTCGTGTGCATGCAGGTCAAGAGCAGGAGGCAGTGTCACATGTGCAGTGAAAACACACACACACACACACACACACACACACGTCTATGGGGTGGGGGATATCTCCCTATCCACCCCTGCAGTTTCACTCTCTGCTCAGTTATGCTCTGGGTCTTGCTCAACTTTGTTTTGCCCACGTGTCCTCAGAGCCATTCCTTCCATACCTTCCCTGTGTCCTCTGGTCCTGGCTGCAGTGTGACCGAGCAGGGTAGATTCTGGGGTATCTGTAGCAGAGGAAAGGGGAAACTTCAGTGCCTCCAGAAAGCCTCATGTCTTCACCCCAATCTCAATTTAAGAGGCTGGACAAAGGGCACCTGGGGATAAGAAAGAGGCCCCAGGGAGGAGGCCTATACTAAGGTTTCCTGGGGCTCCAGGAAGTGGGGAATGGTTAAACCATAGAAGTTGCTTCCTTAAAGGGTGGTGAATCTAGGGCACCTGCCTCACTTGTTTCTTCTAGATCTGCTCAAAATAGATGCCTCACCCCTTTTGCCCCACCATGATCCCAGACCCCTTGCCCAGCAGAGAGTTGAGGGCATTCTCACTGTGAAAAAAAAGGGGTGGGCATGCTGGCCCAGCTTCCTCAGCAGCCGGTCCTGCAGGCGGGTGGGGGGCCGGGGTGGGTTGGGCATTGGGGGGAAGGCCTGGTAGGTGGCGATGAACAGGTCTTTGCGGAAGGACAAGCCCAGCACATCCAGGTCTTCGCGGCCATAGCGGAAGGCGCAGGTGAGGGTCACAAACACTGGTAAGGGAGGGCAAGGTGGGGTGGTCAGGAGAACCCCTTTCCCCAACGCCTCCCAGTACCTAAGCAGCCATAGCTTCTTTTTTGGTAGCATAAGAATTCCTTCTGCCTCAGCCCTTCATCTCTCTGTGGCACCTTCCAATGCCAGTCCATCTCATTCTCTCCTCCCCACCTCCCCTCAGGCCCTTTGGATTTGGGGCTGGTACCTTTGCGGTCTTTCAAGTAGTCAGGATCCACAAGCACCACACCGTCTAGGAAAAGGACACAGGTTTATTTCTTGAAGGGACTTCTTCCCCATTCCCAGGCTTAGGAATCTCCTCCCCTGTGGGGAAGTAAGCTGTCTCCTTCTGGACAAACTTACCTACAGGGTCCACTTTGTCCAGGTGATCTACAAAGTCCCGCTTGCCCAAGTACACGGTGAGCTGAGGATGTCAAGGAGTCACAGGGAGGATTGGGGAGGATGGTGACAAGGCATCAAAGCCCTCAAAAGTGGCTGCCCTGCCCCAGGCCCAGGCTGGGCTATCAAGGAGTTTCTCCCAATAGTTTAGGAAGATGAGGGTGGTGGGTTTCCCAAACTATCGAACCAAACTTCTTAGGCTTTTTAGCTGCTCTTTTATCTCTCTTCTCATCTCTGTTCACCAGTCAGGTGTATGTGTTTGGGAGAGGATAGCCCAATCAGCGGGTCAGAGAACAGTGCTAGTGATTTGGCACAGAAGGCTCACCTCTCAAGGTGCTCTGGGATAAACAGGCCATAGCCTGGGGGGTTGTTAACTTTTCCCAGCCCCAGGCTCAATGGGTTGGCTCCTAAAGGGTTACAAGGAACTGGGCTTGCTTGTGGCTCTTTTTCTTTAGTGTTGCTATAAGGACTTGGGCCTGTCCCCACCCAGCCCTGTGGCTGGCTTAGGCTGAGCAGCCTCTGAAGCAAGGGGCTTCAAGAGGCAAAGGAAGTCAGCTCTTAGCTGTCACAGGAAGTGGGGAGCTAGTGTTGGGGGTTGTCTAGGGGAAGGCTGGGCTTTGGTAGGGCCCAGGGAGGGTCAAAGGATAAGTACTTTGGGTGACTCACCTTGCAGTTAGGGCTCGACTTCTTGAAGACCCTAACAAAACAGAAAGGGAAACCCCACTGCCTCCCTCAGACTCAGCAGGGACCCCCATGCCAGGACTTTATCCCTCCCCAGCCTGAGAAGCAGAGCTCACCCTTAACCCTGGCTGGAGACTTTACCCAGCTCTACCCCTCCCACTTTCTGATAAGTCCCTTACATTTCTCACATGGCAGCCCCCTGAAGCTCGTTACCAGGGCAAATGCTCCTTCTCTTGTCCTTGGTCCACCCTCACTAGTCCCCTGCCATCCACAGTGATGGCCATTGGTTGCCCCAGGAACCATCCAGACTCTTCCCAGAGTACCTGCCCCAGAGGGGACCTGAATGGGCAAGCTGCAGCAGTGTCCTGAGTCAGAACTAACCATTTTTCCATTTGCCCTCTAGCTCCAATGACAGTTGGGGTACATAGAAGAGCAATGGCTCTGGACTTTGTCCCTCAAATGGTTTCTACCACAGGAGCTATTTTCTATTAACCACCAACTGTCCCCATCTCTGATCTCGGCAGCTTAAAAAGTCTATTCATCTTTCAAAGCTTAGCTCACATAACACCTCTTTTAGGATGCAGACCCAGCTTAGACCCCAGCCCACTCCTTTTTTGTGAATCCTATCACACCTTGTTCATATTTTACTTGCATGACAAGTGACAGCACACAAGGGAATTTAGCTGTGTACCATCTTTCTGTCTTCTTACACCGTGAGTTCCAAAGCCTTGTTCATTTAGGCATCCCTAGTTTAGTAACAGCCATATGATGAAATTCATGATGCTTGCTAACATTTACTGGGTGAATACTCCATGCCTAGCACTGTTCCAAATGTGTTATTTAATGCTCTTAATCCAATGATGAAAGTCCTAATATTTTTATTTTACAGGTGAAGAAATTGGGGTACGGAGAGATCAAGAATTTTGTCTAAGGTCACAGAATGTAAATGGTGAGCCTCCACAAACTGAGGCAACTTGGCTCCAAGTCCCTGCTTTTAATCACCAAACTGTTTCACTATGCTTTGTAACTAGCATCAATAATTTGTCATCAGCAGCAATCCCTAGGAAGGGTCCCCAGATAATAGAAATTGAAATTCTCCACCACAAGTTTCTGTTACAACTTCCTTGTCCCTTTTTCCTGAAGCCAAGCTGTCCAAAGGTCATATGGCAAAGGGTATGGAGCGTCCCAGATATCCCCAATCATAAAGGAGTGTAAACATGGACACAGTGGCAGCTAGAATAAGGACCCTACCTTATTTTCCAACTTGCTATGGCATCATCCAGACTCTCCCTGCCCTCAGCTTCTGGTTTTCCTCTTTGTCCCAGTGTTTCCTCCCACTAGGAGCCCTGGCAAAGGGCTGCAACAGCCACAGTTAGTTGGCCAACTGGAATGTGGCTCTGGGTCAATAGTTCTGGAGCAACTACAGGACACTTGCCTTTTGGATCTTATCCCAGCCACCTCTTGCCATGCTAGGGAGCAGAGCATGCACATAGTGAAGCTGGTCAAGGAAGCAGAGTATGGAAATGATCAGGGAGGTGTCTGGAGTCAGGGGGAGGGTAGCTGAAGCAGATGCCCCTTTGCACTTCCTGCTATTCTCTCCATTTCCTATGGCCCAGAATTTGATGAGGGTGGAGGGAATCATGCCAAGTCAGCAGTCCACTTTGGTCCACCCGTCCCCCTCCATGAACCACACAACGGAAATCAGGGGGCCCTCCCTCAAGTCTGTGACTTCCCCTTTCTGTGGGGTGTTTAACTCCTAACCCAGGATGTCAGTCTTCCCTCTGATTATCTCTATCGGACACTGGTCCTCTTGATGCTCAGAAACCTGAATTCTCATATTATATGGGTGAGAGGAGTGGTGGAATTTATATGATGTTTTGCAGAATTAGTGACCAAGCTCCCATTCCTGATCCCCTCTGCTTTGAGGCATACAACCCCAACCTTTTTTTCTTTTGCTCCTACTCCCCTGGGACTAAGGCATACACCCTCTGCCCCCTTGGGGTGTTGGTCACAACAGGAAGTGGATTTTGCTAGAGACCAAAAAAAAAAAAAAAAAAGAGAACTCGGGGTGTCAGTGGAAGGAAGGAGCCTCAATTGCACAGAAAACATCCGGGGAGTGGATGCTGTGCCCAGGGCTGATATTCCCCCATCCCCAGAAGAAGGATTCGGCCTAATCTCATAGAGGGTCTCTAAGCACTCTGCTCCCTCAATATGAAGCTGCTGCTCCTAGCAACACGGGAAAAGGCAGAAGTTTGGAAGCAGAGCCACCGGGCCTTTGGGACAGGTGGGGGCAGCCCGACTGCCTGTGGGGTATTGGACAGGAGGCTTTCCATTGGTTAAGCCTGAGTCTAGGGAGGATCCCCTCCCAGCATCAGTCTCCTAGTACACAACCTCTTGGGGCCGGCCACCTGCTCCTTCTTCCTCCGCCCCTGCATCGCAGCCTGCACAGGAGAATCCATTGGTCGCACAACGACAGGCCTCGCTTTCTACAGGGGCCCAGACATGAGTCGCACACCGCCCCCCCCCCCATTATCCTCGAGGACCTAGGCGTGCGGCCCCGGATGGCTGCCCCCTAGGGACCCAGGGGTCCGGCCCGAGATTCTTTCCCCGTTGTCCTTGTCTGGGGACCATACTGGCACTTACGGCGAGCCGCCACCGGCCGTGCCCCGCCGCGTGGCCCCACCTCCCTTACCTGGTCCCGGGTTTCTCCCCCATGGTGCGCGCGCCCGCCGGGTTCGCGGCTTGCTCGCAGCCTTCTCGCCCGCTGCCAGGTCCCAGCTCCTCCCCGCGCCACTGCGCACGCGCGCCCGCGGCTCTTTCTCCTCTTCCCCCTCCCCTCAGGTCCTGGGGAACTAGGGCCAGATGCGTCAGCCAGATCGCGCGCGCCGCAGCGCTGCCTGCCCTCTCCACTCAGACAGGGCTGCCCCTGGGTCCCGCCCCACGCCTCAGCCCTCGGCCTCCCTGGGGGAGCCTTCTTGCGCGCGCTGTTTTACTCCCGCTCTTCCCGCCCATCTCTCCGCCCCTCCTCAACTCCTTAGAAACCGATTGGGCCCCTTTAAACGAAGGCACCAGCCTTCCCTGATACTAGAGCCCACTGATTGGCTCTTGGCAGCCGGAGCCCTGCAGGGGTGCCCTCCCCTTTGTTTGCTTTCTCAGTGGCTGTGGAGGCGACGCGGGTGGCGGGGGAGGTGGGATGAGCTCAAACACAGTCTGCGAAGGAGGACTGGGTAATGCACACGTGGGTGAGCGGTTCTTAGTTGCGTGATGCTTGCTTTAGTGAGTGCCTCTCACCCCAGAGCTTAAAGCCTTTGGCTCGCCTTCCCGTTTTATTGTGGTGTCTCAGCTCCCCCTGGTGTATGTCTTCTACATACACGGCTCGTTTTTTAAAATTTCTCCGACTTTCCACCTCCTCTACCAACCCATCCCAGCTAACATCCACCCACTCATTCATCCATCGATACATCCATCCCTATTTTATGCTAGTTTCTATGGGGTACCCTGGCCCCTGTTTTCCTTGTATACTTGAGGACACACACAAACAGGTTTTATGATCCTATGGATGCTATAATAGAGGTATGACTCAGAAGACAAAACAACTAAAAGCGCTTGGCCAGCATGGGGGTGGAGAGAGTGAAGACTGTCCATAGGAAGGAAATTTGAAAGATGGGCAGATGTGGAGAAAGGGCATTCCAAAGAGGGAAAAAGTCAAGTCACATCCTCTTCTGAAGTGTTCACAGGGTTAGATGGCAGGAAAGAGAAAGGGGAAAGACTGGAACATGTTGTTTGGTATAGTAGGTGAAGAAAGTGGACTGAGGTCTTTCCCTGGAAACACTTTATTTATTAATTATTATTATTATTATTATTATTTTAGCAAGAGGAGTGACATGAAGAGATTTCTCTTTTTGGAAGATAATTCTGGGCAATCTGGAGGGTGGAAGGAGTTGGACAAGACTGCAGTACATAAACTAGTCAAAAGAAAATGATGGTTGGTAGAGTGGAAGAGAGAAGAGGGCCATACTGGAGTCATTTCTTGAGTGAGATTGGACTTGAGGGAGAATAAAGGATGACTTATGGAGATAAAGTATTTCTCCTTTCATCTCTTTTCCTATAATCTCCTCAAATGAACTAAAAAAATAAAAAGACAAATTGGTAGAAATGCCTTGCAATAATTTCCCATATCTACAAAGAATTTCTACAGAACCCAAATAGGTTAAGGACATGAAAGGCAATGAAGAAGAAATATAAATGTCTACTAAACACGAAAAGTTATTCTATGAAAAGTTATTCTATTTCACTAATTAGATTTTTTCAACACCCAGATTGGCCTTTTATTTTTTTTCTTTTTTTGTACTGGGGCATGAACCCAGAGGTAGTTTACCACTGAACTACACCTCAGCCCTTTTTATTTTTATTTTAAGAGGGTCTCACTAAGTCACTTAGTCTGGCCTCAAACTTGGGATCCCCTGTCTCAGTGCCTCCTGAATAGCTGAGAGTTCAGGTGAGCAACATCGCTCCTGGCATTTTTTCTTTTTTTGAGACAGAGTCTCTCTATGTTGCCAAAGCTGGTCTCAGACCCTTGAGCTCAGCCAGGCATGGTGGTGCATGCCTGTAATCCCAGCTATTGGTGAGGCTGAGGCAGGAGGATCATAAATTCAAGGCCAGCCTGGGCAACTTAATGAGACTCTCTCAAAAATGAAAAATAATGAAAAAGGGATGTAGCTCAGTGGAAAAGTGCCCTGAGTTCAATCACAGTACTGCCAACAAACAAAACAATAACAACAGCAAAACAAAAACTCCTGGGCTCAAGGTATCTCCTGAGAGACAGTATTTCATTGTCATCACTTTTGTTTTTTGTTTTGTGCAGTGCTGGATCCAAGGACCTACCAACTGAGCTACATCTTCAGCATCTTGATTGAAAGCCACAGAAGGGCTTTAAGGTGGAAGTGACAAAAGCTTATATACATGGGAGCCTGGTGCAGTGGTGCACACCTATAATCCCATCAGTTCCAGAGGCTGAGGCAGGAGGATTTCGAGTTCAAAGTCAGCCTCAGCAATTTAGCAAGGTGCTAAGCAACTTAGTGAGACTCTGTCTCAAAAAAAAAAAAAAAAAAAAAAGGACTGGGGATGTGGCTCAATGGTTAAGCTCCCTGGGTTCAATCCCTAGTAGCAAACACAACACCCCCCCCCCCCAACACACACAAAGAACCACTAAAACCCAAAAAACCAAAATCCTCTGGTTATTGTGTGGAGGCACTAGAAAGCAAAAGGGTGGCAGAAAACAATGAATAAACCTTTGTAAGAGCTTATAAGAAGCCAGGTGAGGGAGGATGGTGAGTTAGATCAGAGTGACACCGGAGATGGAGAAATGAAAAAAATTAGCCCTCTTGGGTTAATGTATTTCGGAAGCGAATATCAGGATTTGAAGAATTGGGTAGAGGTCTAGCAGAAAAAAGGATGACTCTTGTATTTGAATCTAACCATCACTCAATACAGAATGAGGTATTGGGGTGTTCACTTATAATGTATTGGTGAAAAATTGGTGCAAAAATTCATCAATGGAACTATTAGATCGTAGCACGTGTATTTCATTCATCCTACGCAGCTTAAAGACGCTCACGATATATGAATTTAAAAAGCCAAGTGCACACCCTCTTGTTGTAAGATAAACTACTCATTTATGTGTTTGTGTATGAATTAATATTAGGAAAATACACACGTTACTCGGGGAGTGCCTTTGGAAAAGAGAAGGTTTTCTTTATAATTGATGCCCTCCATATAGTTTTAATTTGTTTTTCAAAGGCACGTATATCATATAATTTCCGGACTTGAGGTTAAAAATGTGATTTCAGACAAGCGGTTTCTTAAATAGGTATTACCAAATCCCAGAACGAAGGTGTCTAAAACTGTTTAAAGGAAAATTTTCGGATTTCAGCGCCTTTTGTCCGGACCACGTGTTTACTAAGGACCACAAGCCCGCCTCCGTCCCGCCGCGGGCGGGCCTTATAGGCCATCCTCGAACACCGGAGATGCTACACTCCCGCTGCCTCAGCCCCCGGGGCCCCTCAGCCCCCGGGGCCCCTCCACCCCGCGCATGCTCCCACTCAGCCTGAGCCCGGGAGTGCACCTCCATTCAGCCAGTGCGCAGGATCACAACCCCCTCCGTAAGCCCCCTTCTCAAGACGCGTCCGTCGCGGTGTGTTTGCGTCATCGCGCCACGCCACCAGTAGAGCCCGGGGAAGATGGCGGCAGCCGTTCTTAGTGGGCCCTCAGCGGGCTCCCCGGCTGGGGTTCCCGGGGGAACCGGGGGTCTCTCGGCGATGAACTCGGGTCCGCGTCTTCGTCTGCTGCTGCTGGAGAGCGTTTCCGGTTTGCTGCAGCCGCGAACGGGGTCTACCGTTGCTCCTGTGCATCCCCCTGTCTGTTCGGTTCCACATTTGCCCGGGCTCATGTGCCTATTGCGGTTGCATGGGACGGTGGGCGGGGCCCAGGTAAGTCTGAGCTCGCGTGCTCGCGGCTCTGTGGGAAGGTTGGCGAGGCACCCGAGGGCCAGGATTATGCTGCACCGAAGCTGCAGTAGGGAGGTTGAGGGAGAACGGCAGAAAGCGAATCCAGCCATCATTTCAGACGAGATTCACGTCTTTCCCCTTTATCCGCCGTTTCTCTAGGGGAAAAATTAGGCCTCATTTTTCTGTTGCTAGGCTATTGGTAGGCACTCCGGAATGGAGTCAGTTCCAGGTCTGGTCACTGAATAATTGAATGATCTCCAGTCCCGTTTTCTTATGGAGATACCTGTTTTGGGGATTGTTTCCACAGTTAACGGACATTTTCAACGCATAAATATTTACGTGGTTTTACTGAAAGCCGAAGGCTGTACTAGGCTCTCCATTTACAGACATGATGGCGATGAGCAATGCGCAATGAAACGCGATGAAAATTGAATCCTAGCAGGGAACCTCTAACCTAATCCGGAGAATTGTCGAGATTTTCCAAGGGAACTGGAATGTAAAATGAGACCTTAAGGATGAGTAGGGGTTGGGTAAGGAAAGAAAATGGGAGAGGGTTTTTAGAGGAAAACTCATGTGGGAAGGCCCTGGGGTAGGAAAGAACTGAAAAGGTTATTGTCCAGAGGCTCAGAGGTGGAGGGAAAGCGTGAGTAGAGAGTCAAGTGTCATATTGAATACTTTATTCCTCACACACCTTACCATAAGCACTCTATCAAATCCTGCTGCTTCCCCATAGATTTTCATTCATCAAATATTTATTGGGTATGGGTTATATGTAACATACTGTTCTTATCTCTAGGTAGATAAATTAGACATGGGTCTTTCCCTAAGAATTTCTAGTTTAGTTAAGAACAGAAATGAAGGTAAGTAAAAGGGCCTAGAACTTGAGAAGAGAGATACATTGTTTGATCAACCCATTTAAGCTTAATCACCGACTTGACTTTCCCATGGTACCACAAATTTAACAATTTCAAAATGATACTACCCCAGGACAGTGCACAATTTCTAGTTCAGATTGTAGCAAAATCTTCTCCTTGTCTTCTTACTACCTGAACAGTAGTTGGAGTGAACTTTCTTGCTTGTTTTTTCTTTTTTGGTGTACTGGGAATTGAATCCAGGACCTAACACATTAGTAGGCAAGCACTGAGTTATATCCCAAACCATTTCTTTTTGGGTACCGGGGATTGAACTTAGGGACACTTGACCACTGGGCCACATCCTCAGCCTTGTTTTGTATTTTATTTAGAGACAGGATCTCACTGAGTTGCTTAGCACCTCACTTTGCTGAGGCTGGCTTTGAACTCTCCATCCTCCTGCCTCAGCCTCCTAAGCTGCTGGGATTACAGGTGTGTGCCTCTGTACCCGGCTTAAATTTTATTTTGAGGCTGGTCTCAGTAAGTTGCCAGACTGGCCTCAAACCTGCCATCCTGAGTAGGTGGAATTATAGTATGGATCACCATGCCCAGCAATGAGTGAGCTTTCTAAAGTAAGTTCTGTTTCTGTTTGCTGCCTTTAAAAATCCTTCAGTACCTGGGCTGGCTTTCTTTCTTTCTTTCTTTCTTTCTTTCTTTCTTTCTTTCTTTCTTTCTTTCTTTCTTTTTTTTTAATTTCATTTCAGGGCCTTTATTCTTCTCTTGAAATCCCTCCGTGAGCTGCCTTGGCTCTTGCCTCAAATCTTTTCAGTTCTTTGCTTGTTCCTAACCACCTATGATTAAGAGATGTTTATTACATTGTTTCTTTCATTTATATAGTATATTCAACCTCTCTTCTCTGCAGGAGCACAGCTAGGCTTAGATTTGTTTTATTTTTGTTTATAACTGAAAGAAAAATCTTATGGAAATATTCAGACATACACAGATAATTTTTCTAATCATTCCACCCTGAGCTGTCTCTATCACCCAAATTTAACAATGAACATTTTAGCAGTTTCATTCCTTCTCAGCTCTGCCCCCTCCCAAGCAAATCCCAGATATTTCTCCTGTAACTGTATGCTCTTTTTTTCTTTAATATTTTTTATTTTTTAGTTATTGGCGGACACAACATCTTTGTTTGTATGTGGTGCTGAGGATCGAACCCTGGCCGCACGCATGCCAGGCGAGCGCGCTACCGCTGAGCCACATCCCCAGCCCACTATATGCTCTTTGAAGGACAATGGTTTTTCTTTTCTGCCTTGTATCCCTAGGGCTTAGTAGTGTTCTGTTCTAGCCAGTAGCTAAATATCAGCATTCTTCTGCTTGAAACTCTACAGTAACTTACCATTGCATGAGGCTGTACATGGCATGTTTACCTCTTGAACTCATCTCATGGGACACTCTGCTTGTCTTAATTGTGTTCCAGCCACCGAGGCTTATCTAATTTCTAGGACACACAGAGGCCATTGCTTATTAATTTTTTTTTTTTTTTACTCTTTGCTGGGAAATTCCTGGCAAAGTGAGCTTTTTTAAACTTAGATCTCAAATGTCACCATTTCAGAGGAATCTTTCCTGACCACTGTTGTAAAGTAGCCCCTTTTATTTCAGTCATTCTCTTTCATTTTATCCTATTTGTTTCTTTCCTAGCATTTACCACTATTTGAAAGAAGTAAATTTATCAACTTATCATTTTCTAAGTTTTCTCTTCCCTTCATACCCAGTTTAAATTTGGTGATCCATTGTGATCAATTCCTTTGCTCTTCTTGACTTGCATTTACTTGGTAAGTGTTAAATCCAATTCTAACTTATTTTGTTCCTGCATCTTCACAGCTCAGTATAACTAGAGAAAACTATGAGTCCTTGCTTTATGATTCCACTTTAAATTCATGGCCATTGTCCTCAGAAGTGGACTTTTAGTGTTGCCCAGCAAACCTGTTACAGTCCCACTTTCCTAGACAACTGTTTTGTACCTTCTTCAAACCTCTCCTAATATTTTTTGTTTTTTTCCTACTAATTTTCTACATTTTTACTCTTTACTTGGTGACATCATGGAGAAAGGAGAAATGGATGGATTTTCCATAGACTCCCACCACCATATTTACCAGCTTACCTGTGACAAATGCTTTGCCTTCCCCCCTGTTACTAGTGATGAGCTGTCCATACTCTTACATAAGGCCGGTTCTTCTGCATGTGTACTAGACACTTTCCCTTACCACTTACACAAGAACCTTGTTTCAGCAGATCTCTACTCCACCATCATCAACTTCCCCTATTCTCTGGTGGATTATTTTTATCAGTATATAACTCAAAGCTGCTAAAAAAAAATTACCCTCCAGTTCCTGTCCCATTTTTATATTTTATTTTATGGCAAAACTCCTCAAAATAATTCTCTATACTTGATTGCTTCCATTCTTTTTTTTTTTAAACATTAAAGTTCACAGAAAAGTTGAAAGATTAAAAGAAATCCTACATATCCTTTACCCACAAGTCAACATTTAATTCATTTAATTTATTTATTTGCAGTACTGTAATTGAACCCAGGGTTCTTTTACCACTGAATCTTTACTTCAGCCCTTTCATTAAATTTTTTAAAAATTTATAGTCTTACTAAGTTGCCCAGTTTGGCTTCAAATTTGCAGTCATCTTGCCTCAGCCGCCTAAGTAGCTGGGATTACAGGTGTGCACCACCACTCCTGGCCCAATACTCTTTAAAAAGGTCAAAATCAACTTTATGGTGGTGGCTTCTGTCCTTAATTCCAGGAATTCAGGAGTCTGAAGTAGGAGGATTGCAAGTTTGAGGCCAAACTGGACAACTTGGTGAGACCCTATCTCAAAATCAAAAGGATTAGAGATGTATTTCAATGTGGTAAAGTGCCCTTGGGTTTAGTCTTTAGTACTAAAAAGAAAAACAAAACAGTACAGGATAGTTGTTTTGTAAGATGCCCTTCCATTTGGTTTTTCTGGGTTTTCCTTAGATTGAGATTGTGCATTTTCAGCAGGAGTTCTGCAGAAGTTATGGTGTGTCATTCTTGGAGCATCCACATCAGGAGGCATATACTGTATTTTTTTTTTCCATGTTGATATATTAATTTTCATCTCTGGGTTAAGATGTATTTTCTAGGTTTCTCAACTATAAACTTATGATTTTTCTATTTGTAATTAATAGATATCTTGGGAGATGATTTAAATGTCCTGTGTCTTAACCTTTCATCTGTTTTGCCATCCATTAAAGTTCCTTCCCAGAATAGATTATTACTATGATGATTATTTCATTGGGCTAATCTGTTCAGCCACTTTGCCAAAACACTTTTTTGGGGTGATCTGGTAACTCTTGAAGGTAATCCTAGTGACCATTAAGAGAGTAAGTTCATGGGTCAAATTTGAGTCCTTATGTCACTTGACCCATCTATATCATTCAGTATAGTCAATTGTTCCTTCCTTTGTTTTGGGGGGAGTACCAGGGATTGAACCTGGGTATACTTAGCCACTGAGCCACATCCCTAGCCCTTTTTTATTTTTTATTTTGAGACAGGTTCTTGCTAAATTGCTGATGCTGGCTTTGAACTTGGGATCCTCTTACCTCTCTCATCCTCCCCAGCTGCTGGGATTATAGGTGTGTGCCACCGTGTGTCTGAATCCTTCCTTCTTAAAAGACTTTCTTTATTTGGCTTTTGGGATAGCACTCTCTCAATTCTCCTCCTACCACACTGTTTACTCCTTTTCCAGTAAAGACTAGTTCTTCCTTATTTCTTTGACCTCTATAAAGGTTAGAGTTCCCAGGAACCCAATCCTCACATTGCTTCTTTACTTTATTTATTCCATTTATTTATTTCTGCTTTATTTATTCCGTTGGTGAACTGATCCAATGTCATGACCCAAAACTCCCAAATTCACATCTTAACCAGGAATTCTTGTAACTCCAGACTTGTCTACCCAGTGCCTGTTTGGCGTTTCCATTTTGATGCTAAATAAATACCACAGATTTAACATACCTGAAACTGAATTCCTGATTCTTACCTCCAAGACCTACTTCTCCTGAATCATTCCCCTTAGTAAATGGCACCTCTGTCTAATTATCAAGTGATAAACTTTGAGGTTATCTTTGACTTCTCTCAGTATCTCCCATCCATATCCCGTGTGCATATATCAAATTCCATTAGCTTTACCTTCAGAATTTAATTGGATTTTAACAGCTTTTTATCCACACTCTTACCAGGTTACAAAGAGATAATACTGGGATCAAACCGGGGCCTCATACATGCTATGCAAGAGCTCTACCACTAAGCTACATCCCAGCCATTTTTTTTTTTTTTAAATTTTTTTTATTTTGAGACTGTCTCACCAAGTTTTGCAGGTTGGCCTTGTATTTGTGATCTTCCTGCTTTAACTTCTGGAGTAGCTTATAGGTTATAGTATGCACCAGTATAATCTGGTATGTCTGTCTTTGTTTATTTACTTATTTTAACCATAAGTCAGATAATGTCACTTCTCTGCTTAATTCTCTCCTTTAAAAAAAAAGTTTTTATTGAAATGTGATTCATATACTGTATAGTTTACTCATTTAAAGGGTACAATAGTTTTTTTTGTGTGTGTGTGTGTGCTGGGAATTGAACTCAGGGCTTTGTGCATGCCAGGCAGGTCCTCTTCCAACTGAGCTATATCCCCAGCCACAATACAATGTTTTTTTGTTTTGTTTTGTTTTGTTTTGTTTTTTGTATTTGCAGAGTTGTGCAACCATCACTGTGTTTTGAACATTTTCATCACTCTATATAGGAACGTTGTACCCATTGATAGTCCCTATTTCCCATCAATCCTCTCTGACTGCTTCCAGCCATAGGTGACCATTAGTCTACTTCTATAATTTTTTTTTTTTTAAGAGAGAGTGAGAGAGGAGAGAGAGAGAGAATTTTTAATATTTATTTTTTAGTTCTCAGCGGACACAACATCTTCGTTGGTATGTGGTGCTGAGGATCGAACCCGGGCCGCACGCATGCCAGGCGAGCGCGCTACCGCTTGAGCCACATCCCCAGCCCTCTATAATATTTTTTTGTGTGTGTGTGGTCACTGGTACTGGGGATTGAACCCAGGGACACTCTCCTGCTGAGCTACATCCCAGCCCTTTTTATTTTTTGGACAGGGCCTTGTGAAATTGATGGATATTTGAATTATTTCTACTTTTTCATTATTAGAATAATACTGTTTTGAACTATATACAAGTTATTGTGAGCACATGTTTTCATTTTATGTAATATTTTAGTTAATTTTGTGCATAAAACAACCTAGGAGTGGAATTTCTGGGTCATGTATTCACTCTGCATATAACCCCATTTTTGTTGTTGTTGTTGTTCTGGGGATTGAACCCAGGGATACTCTATCACTGTACCACTGAGCTACATTTCCAGCCTTTTTATTTTTTCTTTTGAGACAAGATCTCATTAAGTTGTTGAGGCTAACCTTGGCTTCGTGATCCTCCTATCTCAGCCTCCCAAATATCTAGGATTACCCAGCACCTGGCTTATGCATATTGTTTTGAGGAACTGCCAGATTGGTTTTTCCAAAATGACCATCTTGCATTTTTATCAGTAGCATATGAGGGTGTGTCTTTTTTTTTTTAATTTTTTTTTTTTTTTTTAGAGAGAGTGAGAGAGGAGAGAGAGAGAATCTTTAATATTTATTTTTTCTTTAGTTCTCGGTGGACACAACATCTTTGTTGGTATGTGGTGCTGAGGATCGAACCGGGGCCGCACGCATGCCAGGCGAGCGCACTACCGCTTGAGCCACATCCCCTGCCCATGAGGGTGTGTCTTGTTCCCATTTCTCTTTAGATCTCTGCCTACACAGACTTTCAAGAGAGGACTTTTGTGCCCATTTTACTACTTAAGTACTATCTCCCTTCCTACTCAGAGCACTGCTTTCCTTCTTTACTCTGCTTTATTCTTTCTTAAAACATTTAGCACCATCTGACATATATGTACTGGAACATTTTATTGTTATTATTTTTGGTACTGGAGATTGAACCTGGGGTGCTTTACCACTAAGCTACATCCCCAGTTCTTTTTATTTTGAGACAGGGTCTTGCTAAATTGCTGAGGCTGGTCTTAAACCTGGTTCTTCCTGCCTCAGCCTCCCACTTTGTGCTGGCATTACAAGTGTGTGCCACTGCAGCCAGCTTATGTAATATTTTAGTTAATTTTGTGCATAAAACAAAGTTTGGGTACATTGAACTGTAAAGAAGTGAAGCTGATGCTCTCAGTCACCCATGTGGACAATCTGTGGTTGTTTGATATCACCATCATTTGTGGCAATGAATTTATATGCTAAGCAATCATTTCTTATACTTATTAATACTTAAGTACTTTGCAGTGAAAAATATGATATGACACACCATTAATACAGTAAATGATAAGGAAGCAGCACAAAAACATCATCAAAATCCCTGCATTGAGTCAGGTGTGGCGTCACATGCCTGTAATCCCAGCAGCTCAGGAAGCTGAGGCAGGAGTATCACAAGTTCAAAGCCAGCCTCAGTGAGGCACTGAGCAACTCAGTGAAACCCTGTCTCTAAATAAAATACAAAAAAGGGTTGGTAATGTGGCTCAGTGCTTGAGTGCCCTGGAGTTCAGTCCCTGGTACCCACAGGAAAAAAGAAAGCAAGAAAAGCCCTGCATCAGTTATTGAATACCAGTATCTGCAAATAATGGCACCTACATGTGTTTTCATTGAAAGGTTACTGTGTACTGTTTTAGTTTTTTTTTTTTTTTTTTTTTTTAAGGGAAAACAAACGTGTGAAACAGCTGCAAGACTAGGAAGTGGGTCCTGAAGGAATGAGAATGCATTTTTTTGGATGACTTTTTGAAATGTTTCCTCTAGTCATCTGCCCCATTAACATTTTTTGTTTTAGAAGTCTCTTTGATTTTACAAATGGACATGATTTCTTACTCAGTTATGAATGCATATTGCTTTAGTCCTTCAGTAAATCCTTCACACATTTTCACCATGTCATCTGTAGGTACATTTTCCCCAATATTAACATCATCTTGGGGCTGGGGATGTGGCTCAAGTGGTAGCATGCTCGCCTGGCATGCGTGCGGCACGGGATCGATCCTCAGCACCACATACAAACAAAGATGTTGAGTCCGCCGAAAACTAAAAAAATATTTTAAAGAAAGAAAAAAAACCATCATCTTCATCATCACTGTTATCATGAACACCTATGTGTGCTGTAAATAAATACACATGCTTTTTTCTTATTACGGTTACCTATAGGGGTATCTGCTTTTTTAAAATTTTCAACAATATCTTTACATTAGAGAGCAGAGAATAAGCAGCAAAATAAAACACTGAGTATTGCATGTAATCCATGTGGGGCATTGTGAGGAATCTGTCATTGGCTGGTCTGGCCTTCATGCCTCCATTTTACAACCTTTTGTGGGTAGGCTTATGTGGGGGAAATTTGAGCTGTGGGAAAGAGAATCACAGCTGAAGGGGGCTGAGAGGGTCTCTTTTTTTCCCTTGGGGGCACTGCATAAGCTACTGTATACCTGTTTTAACTGGCCCCATCACATAAGGTCAGGTGTGGAATTTTCCACTTGTGTCATGCCAGCACTCAAAATGTTTTGGATTTTAGATATTTGAGTTAGGAATGCTCAACCTGTTTTTATTTCATCAGTTCTTTATTTTCTGTCTCTAACTAGAAAGTAAACTATCCAGTATCTAAGACAATGTCACGTTTGAATAAACATTTATTGAGCTATATGTTCCTTCACCTGACCCAGTACATGATGTGTGTTCAGAAAGATGCATGATGTGTGTTCAGAGAATGAGTGATGCTGGGCATGGTGGCACATTCCTGTAATCCCAGCAACTCAAAAGGCTGAGGTAGGAGGATTGTAAATTCAAAGTCAGCCTCAGTAATTTAGGGAGACCTTGTCTCAAAAAAAAATAAAAAATAAAAAGGGCTGGGGATGCAGCTCAGTGGTAATGTACCTCTGGGTTTAATACCCAGTATGAAGAAAAACAGAAACAATGAGTGTTGTATACCATTAGGAAGATACAGGTGCCATGAGGGGGGTCTGGTCCTTCTGCCAGTAGAGAAGTTGTGGGAGGGCCAATGAGGAAACCTCTTTCATGGGCTTCCACAGTATGAGAGGAAGGGGAGCCTTGGAAGGAAGACTCTGGCTCAGTAGATCTGTGATGTCCTCTTTACAGCTGTATGGAAATCAGGAACAGGAGAGGATTTGCTTGGGTATGAAGGCAGAAGGATGGGGAATGAGTTCAGTGTCCCTTCAGCTATGGTTTCTGGATATCTCTATGCTGAGTGCTTTCCAGGGATCTGAGGTGAACCTGACCCATTGTTGAAGACTAATGGAGGGATGAGTTTGGCTCTTTTTGGATAGCTCTGATTTGTTGGGTGTGGTATGGTGGAAGGGATCAGGCAAATTAGAAGTTGAGGAAGAGCTCAGAGGCTGATATGAGTGTTAACCACAGGAGAAGAGGACACAGGTGAAAGGCCTCTAGAGGGATGATCTTTTGGCCTCAAAGGTACTGTAACTTCAGAAAGGATTTTGGAAGTGCTGGGGCAGGGAAAGCTTGGAGAATTCTGCTTGTGTTTAATGTCCTATTACCTAACTTCTTTTTTCTAGAATCTTTCAGCCCTTGGAGCATTGGTGAGTCTCAGTAATGCACGTCTAGGTTCCATCAAAACTCGGTAAGTCTTTTAACACTTTTTTCTCTCCCTTGATATTAAGAATTGAAGCCAGGGGTGCTAAACCACTGAGCCATATCCTCAGCCCTTTTTTATTTTGAGACAGCTTAGGGTATCACTAAATTGCAGAGGCTAGCTTTGAACTCATCTTCCTGCCTCAGCCTCCTGAGCTGTTGAGATTATAGGCATGTGCCACCATGCCTCGCTCTTTGGCCTTTTTTTGTATTTTGTTTTGAGACAGGGTCTTGCTAAATTGCTCAGGGCTTTACTAAATTGCTGAGGCTGACCTTGACTTTGAGATCCTCCTGCCTCAGCCTCCCAAGTTGCCGGGATTATAGGTGTGTGGACCACCACACCTGGCTTCCCCCCCCCCTCCTCTCTAGGGGTATGTTCCCTTAGGGAGTGAACTGTATATACACCTGTCCATCTATTATCACCACCCTGTGTATTCAAAAGATTTCTCCATTTCCAGAAGGGTGGGAAGTTTCTTTCTGATTGTGAGTTCTCTTGAGTTGAATCTACCCTTTCCAGTTCCCAAGTTTCTATTCTTTACCTGGGCCTCCTTTCTTTCCTTGCTGGCCCCACCTTACCTTAGGTCCTCCAAGCATTTCAGGAGGTGGAAAGCACAATGGATCTGGGGTTGAAGTCTTTTATTAGAGCCCTTGAGAATAAAAGTGCAGTCAATAGCCCCCACCCACTGTGTCACACCCTTCTTGCTTGTAAGGTTCGAGGGCCTGTGTCTGCTGTCCCTGCTGGTGGGGGAGAGCCCTACAGAGATATTCCAGCAGCACTGTGTGTCCTGGCTTCGTAGCATTCAGCAGGTGTTGCAGGTAAGGATTCAGCTGCCTACTGCCCTCTCCTTTTCCCACCTGATCCTTCTCTTGGGTCTGGTATTTTTTTTGTGTGTGTGTGTGCCTGGGACATTTAGTTCTGAGGACAGAATGATTAGAGAAGCAATTTCCTGAAAATAGGGAGATTAAACTTGAAATAGAAACATCCTTTCAAACTTTTTTTTTGATATTTTTATCTGCTGGGTTATTTTAATTCATCTGATCTATCACACACTGTAACCTTTGACAGCTTCACTCCTTAGTTAGCTTTTGTAATGAATGTCATCGCTAAATCACTAATATTCCTTTTTCTGGGTTTGTTTTGGTCTACTCCTTTGTCCCGTCCCCCCCCCCTTTTTTTTTAGTACTGGAGATTGAATCCAGAGGGGTTTAACCACTGAGCCACATCCCCAGCCCTTTTTTATATTTTATTTAGAGACAGGGTCTCACTGAGTTTCTTAGTGCCTTGCTGTTGCTGAGGCTGGCTTTGAATCCATGATCCTCCTGCCTTAGCCTCCCAAGACGCTGGGATTACAGGTGTGCACCACTGCTCCTGGCTTCCTTTGTTCCTCTTTTAATGTTTTAATTTCTCTTCTCTCCTTTTCCATGCTTTGATGATGTCTATACTTAGTTTTACAGCAAACTGTGTGCTAAGCTCTGGGCAGACAATGGTAAGGTGTACTTGGACTCTTCTTTCATGGTGCCTAGAGTCTAATACAGAGGTTGGGAAATTTTCTCAATGAAGTAAGTGTTTGCAGATAGTAAATGTTTTAGGCTGGTGAACCACATGTTTCTGTCGCCTGTTGTTTGTTTTCCATCACTTTAAAAATGTGAAAACCATTTTTAGCTTGTGGGCCATGAAGAAACAGGCACCCACAGACCCTATTTTGCTATTTTCGGTTCTAATGGAAAACACTTTAACTGAATAATGATACAGTTGAATGTGACGTGATAAACTGAGGTAGGTGCTATGGAGGTAGAATCTGATCCCAACTACAGAGGTAGGGATTGGGGTCAGAGGTTTAGGAAGGGCTTTCCTGAACTGATAAGTAGTAGTTAATTGGGCTGAAAAAATGCTGTAAGAGTGCATAAACCCTGACAGAAGAGAAGTTGCCATTTGAAGAATTGAAAGCATGCTGGTGTGGCTGGAGTTGATGAGACACAAATGGGAAGATAGATTGTGACCAAAATATGTATGGCCTTGATAGTCACATTAAGGATTTTTATTTTTGTTCTGAGAGCAGTGGAATTCATCCAAAGTTTTAAGTTGATATCTTAGTATACCAAATACTAACAGACAAAATAACAAAATACTGTAGATAGAGATTTATCTGGGTCACAGTTCTGGAAGCTGGGAAGTGCAGGATTGAGAGGCAGCATTTAGTGAGGGCAACATAACATGGTGGGTGTCATCACATGGGAGGTTGGATTTGGGGTTGTGGGCATGAGTGTGCATGCCCAGAACTTGCTTTTATAATAAACCCAATCCTGTGATAATGACATTAACCCATTTTACCCTCATAACTTAATCCCACCTAAAGGTCTTACCTTCCTACGTTATTGTGTTGAAAAGTTTCCAGCACATGAATTTTGGAGAACATTAAAACCATAGCAGTGGCAGTGAGGAAACAGTGGTAACGGTGATGGTCAAATTTTTATTTAAAAATAGCACCCTGGCTGCTGTGTGGAGAAAGGATTAGAAAGGAGAAAATGAAAACAGGAATACCATGTGGAAGACTACTGAAGTAATCTAGAACATTTGCAGTAGCTTGAATGAGAGTGGTGGCAGTAGAATTAATGAGAAATAGATAGAGATACAGAGGCAAAACAGGGAGTCCTGATGATTGATTAGCATTAGGGAGAAGACATGCCCAGAATGACTCATGGACTTGAGAACATTGGAAGACAGCTAGGTTCAGAAGGAATTGTAGAAAACACCATAGATGTGTCCTTGGGTGTTATATAGAATCCTTCTTCGTAAGCATCTCATCTGTCATGACTGGAAGTGTCTCCATATAGCCTTGAAGGATTCAGAGGGTTGGGGCTTTAGTTGTTTTTTTTTTTTTTTTTTGTACCAGGGATTGAACCCAGAGGTGCTTAACCCCTGAGTCACATCCCCAGCCCCTTTTTATATTTATTTTGATACAGGGTCTTGCTGAGTTGCTTAGGGCCTCGCTAAGTTGCTGAGGCTGGCTTTGAACTTTCCATTCTTCTGCCTCAACCTTCTGAGCCACTGGGATTATAGGTGTGCGCCACTGCATCCAGCTAGTTGGTATGTTTCATAAGGGAAGGAACATTCAATATTTAGATAGCAGTTAATATTGAGAATGAGATATCAAGATGAGTTTTGTACCAACTGAGTTTCAAGGCGTACCACAGGTAATGGTCAGGTAGAGGAGAATCAACAAAGGAGACCAAGATAACAGTAGAAAGGAGGTAACTAGGGTGGTAGCTTGGATGAAATCCAACAGAAGAGAGAGTAGCAAGCAGGATTGTGGGTTGGATGGATTCCAAGGGAAGGACTCTTGAGGGAAGGGGCAAGAGTCATTTCTGTTAATACTCCTGTGAGATGGAACAAGACACGGATCTAAAATTGCTTATCATATTAGTAAGTCCAAAAGTTGTAAGACTGTAGTGAGAGTGTTTTTGATGGAGCTATAGACACTGAAACCAGGCTAGCTTGGGGTGAAGATAAGTGGGAGAAGGAGAATGGAAGCAGAAGTAGGGAAAATAGGTGAGCCTTTCAAGATTTTAGCTCTAATGATAAGGGAGAGAAATTGGGCAGTTAATGGGATTTGACAAGTGGAACACTAGATGGGATCAAGGAATAATAATATGTGTGTGTATGTGTAGTTTTGATTCATTTTTGTACTGCAAATTGAACCCTGAACCACTCTACTGCTGAGCTATATCCCCAGTCCTTTCTATTTTCATCTTTGGGTCAGGATCTCATTGAATTGCTGAGGGCCTTGCTAAATTTCTGAAGCTGGACTTGAACTTGTGATCCTTCTGTCTTAACCTCCAGATTCTGGAATTAAGAGGTGTGTGCCACTGCACCCAGCTTGAGGAGTTTTGAAGTTGGGAGTGCTTGAGCATATGTAAATGTCAGTGGGTAGAATCCATTCGAGGGACAGAAGAGAGAGCTGGTTGATGTGTAAAGTTTTGAAAAGAAGGGATGGGATAGTATTTTAAAACATAGTGGAGAATTTGTCCTTGGACAGGAGGAGGCAGGCAGGCTTTAGCAGAGGAGAAGGATGATAAGGGTTTCAGATTTGGGAATAGGAAACTAAGGTGGTTCCCATCTTTGGGCTTTAGTTTTCTAAGATGTAAGCAAGGCCATCTTGAGGTGGTAGTGGTGGGAGAAGTTGGGTTTGGAAGTTCAAGGAAAAGGTTTGAGTAGCCGAGGAAATTAGCCAATGCAGTAGGATTGCTGGACAGCGTTGAGAGCCTGTGGTTGGTAGGCAGGCCCACCTCGTCTTACTTTCTTAAGAAGTATTCTTATTTATTTTGTTGGCTCATGGTCTCCCCTGGTGTAGAAGGAAATCTGTGTTAAATGCTTTGTCCTTAAATAGTGTTAATTTTCTTTCTAAATCCAAAGGTTGTCTTTTTTTTTTTTTTTTTAAGAGTAGTATGGGAGATTCAAACAACTCTTTGTTACTGAGGACTGAACCCAAAGGAACTTTACTACTGAGCCACATCCTCAACCCTTTTTTAATTTTGAGACAGGGTCTTGCTAAGTTGCTAAGGCTGGCCTTAAATTTGTGATCCTCCTGCCTCAGCCCTGCAAGTTGCTGGGATTACAGGTGTGTGCCACCAGCCCAGCTCAAACAACTCTTGAAACCTTCAGGTGATTGGATCTTGAGGAGTGGCTTCCTTACCTTTTTCCCTTCCTAACAGATATTCCTGGGATTCCAGATACTTTTAATATTAAAATATTAAGCACAAGTTCTTTCTGAAGACAAATATGTTCTTTTTGGATCTGTATATTCTCTATGGCCCTTTTTCCCTACAGTAGTAGATTTGATGATACTGTTGACACTGACTGTGATGTTTCTCAAAAGCCCTAAGTTGTTATACCTCCTGTTCCTCCTCTTGGTGACAGTGGAGGTGAGGTTGGCAGCATGGGTGTTGTTGCTTTTAGTCCCAGGACCCTCCACCCACCATGGAGTTGGCTGTGGCTGTCCTGAGGGACCTACTCCGATATGCAGCCCAACTTCCTACACTGTTTCGGGACATCTCCATCAACCACCTTCCTGGACTTCTCACTTCCCTGCTGGGCCTTAGACCAGAGGTGAGACACTTCCCCACTGCTTTACCCCTAGGAGTCTTTGCCCTTATTTACACTGTTTGGATTAAAGAATGTGGTGAGAAGTAATTAAGGAATAGGATGAAGAAGTGGGATGGGGGAGGAGCAAGAAAAAAGTGAGTGTGTAGAGAAAGGACCTTCTAGGGTAGTAGAGTACATTGGGTTGGGGGATGTATATGGGGCCATTGGGCTCTTGATCTCTTCCTTCTTCCTGACTTTCTGTTTTTCCTACAGTGTGAGCAGTCAGCATTAGAAGGAATGAAGGCTTGTATGACCTATTTCCCTCGGGCTTGTGGTTCTCTCAAAGTAAGTATTCATGGAATCTCTTCTCCCCACCAATATAAACCTTGATAGCACTCTTAACCTCAGATCCCATTTCTGAGCTTTCTAAGCACCTGTCTCAACAACTATAATGATATTACCTTGGAGCACTTGTTTAATCTTCACAGATCAAGAAATTAGAATTAAGCAACTGGCCTAAGATCAGCAGGGATCAGTACCTTTATTTATTTGTCTGATGTTAAGACCTAGGCTGTACCCATGGACTCCTTCCCACAACTAACCACCAACCACCCATTTACTCCCTTTCCTCCTTCCTTTCTTTCCTCCTCCTTCCCTTTCTTCTTCCCTCCTTCCCCCTCGCCTTCCTTCCTTCCTTCCTTCCTTCCTTCCTTCCTTCCTTCCTTCCTTCCTTCCTCCTTCCTTCCTTCCCAAACCAGGAATTGAACCCATGGTCACTCTACCACTTAGGTACATCCTCAGCCCTTTTTATTTCTATTTTGAGACAGGGTCTCCCTAAATTGCCCAGGCCCTTTGAACATGCAGTCCTCCTGCCTCATCTCCCAAGCAGCTGGAATTAGATACATGTGCCATCATGTCTTGCCTTGTTTCTCTTTCTGCCTTGCTTTCTCTGAATCTATAGAATGCCTTGCCCATTTTTCTACATCCTATCTTTGTTCCTGTAGGAGGCCTTCTTGATGTATTGCTTTCCTAGGACAACTCTTCAAAAGTTTCTTTTTGTATTCCTGCCTAAATTCCCTTTGTCACCCCACTCCACACCACTTGTCATGATCCATACAAAATGACTATACATGGCACAGATGAGGGAAGAGGCCAGGGGAAGAATTAATTTTGTTTTCAGAGCTTGGTGTATATTGTTCCAGGATCTCCTAGCTTTGATGGTCTGGGTTGAGAAATCTGCTGAGATCTGAATTGGTTTCCCCCTGTATGTAATCTGAAACTTTTCTCTTGTGGCTTTTAAAATTCTATCCTTATTCTGTACGCTTGGCATTTACATTATACTGTGCCATGGTATAGATCTGTTATAGTTTTGTACATTTAGTGTCCTGTAAGCCTCTTATATTTGATTATCCAATTCATTCTTCATATTTGGGAATTTTTATGATATTATTTCATTGAAAAGATTGTGCATTCCTTTGGTTTGTATATGTGTGCCTTCCTCTGTCCTGATAATTCTTAGATTTGTTCTTTTCATGTTATCCCATAATTCTTTTTTTTTTCAAAGAGAGAGTGAGAGAGGAGAGAGAGAGAGAGAGAGAGGGAATTTTCAATATTTATTTTTTAGTTCTCGGCGGACACAACATCTTTGTTGGTATGTGGTGCTGAGGATCGAACCCGGGTCGCATGCATGCCAGGCGAGCGCGCTACCGCTTGAGCCACATCCCCAGCCCATCCCATAATTCTTGAATATTCTGTTCATGGTTTCTTACCATCTTCATTGTGTGGTCAACTTTATTTTCAAGATTATATGTTTTGTCTTCATTGCCTGAGGTTCTGTCTTCCAAGTGGTCTAGCCTTTAATGATGTTTTCTATTGAAGTTTTTATTTGGTTTATTGTTTCCTTCATTTTAAGGATTTCTTTTTTAAGAGTCTGTCTCTTTCTTGAAGTAATCTTTTGCTACCTGTATTTGCCCTCTTATCTCTTTGTTGGAATGATCAATTGTTGCCTATAATCGCTCTCATCTTATTCTGTGGTTTGCAGATCATTTTAATTGTGTACATTCTGAATTCCTTCTCTTGACATTTCATTTACTGTGTTGTCAATGGATTCTATTATTGTAGCATCTTAGTTTGTTTGGGGGCAGGTTCTTCCCTTGTTTTTTCATGTTGTTCATGTGTCTTCCTCTCTGGCAGTGTAGATCTGAGGTATTATAATTTTTATTCTGTAATCTTGTAGTGTCCCTGCAGGTTACCAATACCTTGCCTCTGGTTTAACTAGGCCTGCAGGAACCTTGGTTATAGTCTTCCTTGTCCTGGCTGTTGTCTCTAGATGGAAGTGAACTGGAAGGGCCATGCATTGGTAGATGGGGGGCTGCAGTGCAGTCAGTCTCCTCCTCCACGTGTATGTGGTCAGTGTCCTCCTCCATGCATTGGTTGCCAGGGCCATCTCCTCTGCTTCCTCTGTGCGTTGGGCTGGGGTCCAGTTTTGATTTTTAAGGAGCTGCTACAGATATGAATAGTTTACAAATTCTGTTAAAGCAGTAACAGTTTACAAATTCTATTAAAATAGCAACAGTTAAGGATCATTTGTAATTGGCACATCTGTGTAATTGGGTGTGAGCTATACCTAAATACCAGTAGGTGTTGCCTTGTAGGTCAAATGTTTTTTCTTATTATATATAAACTGATAGATTTAATGATAATTGGCCTCATGCTGGGAACAAACTAGCATGACTTTCTCTCTTTTTCCAATTTCACAGATAGAAGATTTGTTCATACTTTAGGTCTTAGCAACCTCAGTGTACTTCTTTTTTGTGTATGTAAATGGAGTACCTTTTTACTTAAAGGAGGAACTTTATGGCTTCTCTTTGGCATGTCTGAATTGCCAGTAACACTCCTCTCGCTCTATGGGGCCATGATAAAGTAAAATAAGGGTTATTTGAACACAAGCATTATGATGCTGAAATAGTCTGATAACTGAGATGGCTATTAAAGTATCAAGAGCACGAGCATATGTGAGAATTCACATTCACGTAACTTGTATTACAATATGTTGTTAAAATTGTTCTGTTTTATTATTAGTTGTTATTCTCTTACTGTGCCCAATTTATAACTCACACTTTACAATGGGTATGTATGTATAGTAAAACAAAAACATAGTATATAGGTTTTCAGCTATCTGGTTTCAGGCATCTGTTTGGGTTCTTGAAATGTGCTCCCCATGGTTAAGAGGGAGACCTCTGTAGCTGGTTATTTGCAGTATCTGAAAAGTCCTAGAACATGTGCTATTTCTTAGTGAGCATGAGGATGGGTCATGTCCTTGTTGATTCTTTGTTTTCATATGAATGCTCTTAACCACAGCTAATAGAAACTTTGAGTGGACAGGACAGGATTTTGGTAAAGAAACTAAGTATTTGGAGTAACTCATGGATTTTACCAACAATTACTAAAGATTTATTTACTGACATTTTACTAACTGCCTGCCTTGCAAGATGTTTTGTTCGTTCTCAGATTATACAGGTTAGCATTTTGTTCCTAACTTAAGTTTTCAGTGTGAGTAGTTGGGAGGTTGATGTGTAAAATTCAAAGCCTTTTTTAGACAGTATAGTTTTTAGAGTTATGGCCTGTGTTTTGTGTACTCTTTCCAAACAAACAACAACGCATTCATATGTGGTTGCAGGGTATGCCTACCTTTGTGTATTTATTTATTTATTTGCTACTGTGGATTGAACTCGGGGACTGTCAACCACTGAGCCACATCCCCAGCCCTATTTTGTATTTTATTTAGAGACAGAGTCTCACTGAGTTGCTTAGTGACTCACTTTTGTTGAAGCTGGCTTTAAATATTCGATCCTCCTGCTATAGCCTCCTGAGTTACTGGGATTACAGGTGTGTGCCACTGTACCTGGCCTGCCTTTATTTCTCTAAAAATAGTGTCATCTGGAAAACATCCTTCCCTCTGTTGAGGATTTTGGCTTCGTCTATTGCTTTATCTATTCAGATAAGAATCTGTTTTATGCACAGGCATTAGGGGCGGTCTATATTTGTAAAATCTTGCAGACCAGTACTTCGGAAACTGATAGTTGCCATTTTGAAATATTTATCAATTTTTTGTCTTGCCTCCCAGATGCTCCCAGGGCAGTTGCAATCTTCCATCTCAGGGGTAATACCTCCCAAATGAAGAATCTCAAACATTCTGAGTTCCTGAAGTCAGTCTCTGCTCAGGCTTTACCTCACTTCTTCCTCCTTGCTAAGTTGATTAGTAGTTACTTGGAATGAGGAGGGAGACAAACCCTACCCTTGTGATACACCTAGGACTGTGTGTGTGTGTGTGTGTGTGACATGTATATTGTTTCTTTTTCTTTTCTTTTCTTTTCTTTTTTTTTTTTTTGTGTGTGTGGTATTAGGGATTGAACTCTGGGACACTTGACTACTGAGCCACAACCCCAGCCCTGTTGTGTATGTTTTAGAGACAGGGTCTCACTGAGTTGCTTAAGGTCTCAATAAGTTGCTGAGGCTGGCTTTAACCTCGCAATCCTCCTGCCTCAGCCTCTTGCACTGTTGAGATTAGATGTATATGCCACTGCGCCTGGCTTCATGCATGTTTTAAGTGAAATGTTCAGGCGAGCTTGGAACAACTTTGGCTTGCGTTATGGGTTAGCCAGGGCAGATCTTGTGGTTGGTGCCATGTCACTGCACTGTTGTTTGTTTTGTTACAGACACACAAGCAGACTTCTGTTGGCCTCAGTCCAGCCATTTGAGCCAGAGTCTCAAAAAAAAAAAAAAAAGCATGAGTAATAAGTTGGCCCAAAAGGCCAAGTGCCCCTAATAGTTGAGGCTTTGGTATTTCTTAATTTCTTGAAGACCTGTCTTCCTTGGAGAAGCAAGTGAGTCAGGAGACCCTGGGTACCACATAAGACATACAAATGCTCTCCGAATCCTAAGGGAAATGGTCCTGGATCCTCCCCTACCTGGGATTAGCTGTAACAGTGCTTGTCTCATAGTTAGTGAGAATCTTGAAGTGTAATATGGGAAACTATATGTGGCTCCTGCCACAGATAGATAGGGAACCCTTGGGAACTTGGTTTCTGAACCACACACTGGCAGAGGCTTCTATTCCTAGTATCCTCCCTAGTGCTGGGCCTTGTGCCTGGTGCTACGGCTTAATTTGTCTTCTGGAAGTGCACCTTTATACATAGGGTGCCACAGAGTCCAGGATAAAGTTAGTACTTCCCAATCTAGAATTCAAGACTTCAGTCTGCTTCTCTCTTGGCATTTTGTGATTTTTTAGCTTTCCTTAGCATTTTTCTCTCTCTGGCCTCATGATCTGGATTGTAGCCTTTTTTTCTAAACCAAGCTCAGTTCTATTCTCTAGTCTCAGCATCATTCCCTCCTGATCTTCTTTCTGTCCAGCTTTGGCTATTGTGTCTACCTGATTAACTCTTACATCTCTCTGAAAGTAGAAATGTTATCTTCTTCCTGTTTATATTTCAGTTGTTGTATTCTTCTTCTTCTTCTTCTTCTTTTTTTTTTTTTTTTGCCATGAACCCTTCTGAGAGTAATGTTTGATTGTTTGGTACTGGGGATTGAACGAAGCACATTACCACTGAGCTACATCCTCAACTTCTTACTTTTTTATTTTGAGACAGGGTTTTATTAAGTTGCTTAGGGCCTTAGTTGCTGAGGCTGGCCTCAAACTTAACAATCCTTCTACTTCAGCCTCCGGGGTCTCTGAGATTATTAGCATGTGTACACTGCACCCAGCAGTGTAATGTTTTTATTGGAGTAATATTTTTGAATTCGTAAAATAAAATGCATAGAATTTTAAGGAAAGCTAGTCTCTTAAAATAGTTTTTAAAATAGAGTAGTATGTTGTAGTTTATTAATACATTAAATAGCAAGGTCTTGTTTTAATCTAAGTTGTCTTAAGATGAGAGTTTTCCTTCAGTGATTAGGAGAAACCTAGAGAGAATAAAGATTTTATTACTTACAGGTCCTACCAGGGACCTTATAGGATACATGGCATACCTGGAGGCTACTTACACAAGAGGTTAGGGAACATGAGGAAACAGACCATGCGTACACATACACACACTCTCACTTCTGACTCTAGCGCATTATTCAGACAGATTTCCCTTGGAAGTTTTAATTGATGTGTTTAAAGGAATCAAGCATGGGTTCCAGGAGGTGACAGCGAAGTAGTCACTGTGGCATATCTTCCCAGCCCATTCATGGTGTGAAGGTCAGCGGGGCCTTGAGTCCAGTAGGCTGGATCTGGGGGCTGGCTACCAAGAGAACAAGACACATACCAGGATAACTTGCATTGAGCAATTGGGAGAAGGTGGAGAATTGGATACTGGCCCTGCTTCTGGTATAAGAAAGTTCAGTTTGTATTCACAATGGATACTAAGGCAACATAAAATTAAAAGAATTTATTATAAATCTAGAAGCAGGTCTTCTAACTACTGTAATTTTAAATTTGTCATGCATGTGGATAATATTTGAAGATATGTTACCATTATAATATGAAATAAAAATAAGTATGTTCTGTTGGTGACAGTCAAAGGTACTGCTAACACTGCCATTTGTCTACATTTCCAATTGAAGGGAGCACTACATTTCACTTATAGTTAGTGAAAATAATGATGTAATTTTTTCACCTTCTATGTTCAAGGCCTCTGATTTTATTTCCAAATAAATTGTGGCCCTCAGATTAAACACTCCTGTGCCAGAGTTTTCTCATAGCAGGCAGAGATGATGTTTGCTGACTGTCATGTTACTGCTCAGATTTGCTGCCTTTGTTCTGCTCCACTGGCCTGTCCCTTATAACCTCTAGAGAGTGCCTTGATTCCTAGCTTTGGACTCTGGTTTCTGTGTCTGAGTTGGTAGAGGGTTGGAATGTAGAGATTATTTCTTAGGACTGTGTCCTTGGTTGAAGGAGATGATTGTAATTTTGTAAAAACTGGCAGGACGGAGTCCAGTTGTCTGTAGTGCAGGACCCAGGTTTTTTTTCTCCCCAGACAGGAGGCTAAGGAGCAGATGTGACATGCAGGGTGTTTTCCTGCTATGAAAGAATGTATGATACCAGGCTTCACTGCCCTGTGTAGGCAGTGTGCTTTCTGCGTCTGTAGGAAAGACTGGGTGGAGAGTCTGCCACTGGGAATGGATGGGTGTGTATCTCTGGCTCATGGAGCTGCCTCGCAACCTCTTCCTTCTTTTCCCTTCTAGGGCAAATTGGCCTCGTTTTTCCTGTCTCGAGTGGATGCCTTGAGCCCTCAGCTCCAGCAGGTAAAGGAAGTGGGGAGAGAGGTACAGAACTCAGGGATCTGAGCCTCTTATGGTTTATTATTAGCTTTTCTTTTATAGCTTTTGGGTTGTTTCCACTTCCTCGTGGTTAACATCACTAGTCTCGACTTCTACTTTCCTATGCCCATCTGGACCTGAAAACCTGACTGTCCCTTGAGCTTCCTTTGATTTTCAGCTCTTGCGTTTTAGAGGGGTGGGGGCTCCACAGCTGAGCTAGTTCCATCTGACCAGCTTTCTGCCCTTCCTCTTACAGCTGGCCTGTGAGTGTTATTCCAGGCTGCCTTCCTTAGGGGCTGGCTTTTCCCAGGGCCTGAAGCACACTGAGAGCTGGGAGCAGGAGTTGCACAGCCTGCTGGCCTCACTGCACAGCCTGTTGGGGGCCCTCTATGAAGGCGCAGAAACGGGTAGGGACCAGGGCTGATGGTCAATAAGGACTGGGGAGCTTGACAGGAGGGAACAGGAGGGAGGTCCAGAGAGGCGGGGCAGTTGGTTGCTAGGCAAAATGGATGAACATAGCTGGTCAAAAAATGTACCACCGATGAAAAAGGAAGGAATGGAAAGAAGATAGTATATGAGGTGATTGTTTGCTGCTCAGCTCCTGTTCAGAATGAAGGCCCTGGAGTGGAGACGCTGCTTTCCCCTTCCGAAGATGGTGATGCCCATGTCCTCCTGCGCCTTCGGCAGAGGTTTTCAGGACTGGCCCGCTGTCTGGGGCTTATGCTCAGGTGTGTGGGTATTAGAAGGAGCAGGGTCTTGGAATGGGAGAGTTAACTTCAATGTGAAGAAGGGAGATTGAGGTGGGTGTGGAGCCATGTTGGGGAGCCTGCTCTGAGGGTCTCCCTGTTCTTATTTTCTTTAGCTCTGAGTTTGGGGCTCCTGTTTCCGTGCCTGTGCAGGAAGTCCTGGATCTCATCTGCCGGACTCTCAGTGTCAGTGGCAAGAATATTGTGAGTGGACTTTGTCCTTTATACATAGCCCTTGTTCAGGACTTTGGGCAACTAGGAAAGCACTGTGACTTGAAGCTCCCCAAACAGACTCATCTCTGAAGCTGTCCCAGATGGCTCCTTATTTCTGTCCAAATACCATAACTAACTGTGCTTCCCTGACACAAGTGCCAGTGTCAAAGTAGATTTTCTCACATAGCCAGTGCCTCCTTATTGGAGGGTGACTTTGGGGATCAGCTGAGTCGTTACTGAGAAGCTCAGCCATCCTCTCGTTACCCTCCATTTGAGGGTCTTATTAGAGGATTGGAGTTTGTTTTTGTGTGAGCTGTGGCCAAGGAGTAGGTTCCTAATTATTTGTACATAATGTACAAAGTCACACTCTTCTGCTCTGTCTTTCTCTGGCTCTTGCTTTCTTTTTCCAGTTCTTACGTTTGCTGATTATTTTTTCTCTAGAGCTTGCTTGGAGATGGTCCCCTGAGGTTGCTATTACTGCCGTCTATCCACCTTGAAGCCTTGGACCTGCTGTCTGCACTCATTCTTGCGTGAGTGGGATTTAGCTGGGTGTGGAGAAGGATCTCGGGCCTGCTGGAAATGAGCGTCACCATTCCATCTCTGCCCTCAGGTGTGGAGGCCGGCTCTTACGCTTTGGGGCTCTGATCAGTCGCCTGCTCCCCCAGGTCCTCAACGCCTGGAGCATTGGTAGGGATACTCTCTCTCCTGGCCAGGAGAGGCCTTACAGGTGATCATCCAGGAGGGGATAAAGGGGAGAGGGTGAGAAGGCATGCAGGTGGACCTGGGGCTCTGGCACAACCAATTTCCATTTATAACCTACCCTCTTTGCTCATACTATAGCACTATTCGGACCAAAGTATATGCTATCTTAGAGCTGTGGGTGCAGGTTTGTGGGGCCTCAGCAGGGGTGCTTCAGGGAGGAGCCTCTGGAGAGGCCCTGCTCACTCATCTACTCAGTGATATCTCCCCACCGTCTGATGCCCTTAAGGTGAGTGAGAACTTATCTCCTGTGCCCTTTGTCCAAATGTGCCTCTTCACTACACTGTCTCCTACCTCTGTCCTGCCCTTCTGTTTGCCTCTGTATAACCTGATTAGTGTTTTCCTCTACCATCAGCTACGCAGTCCTCGGGGGAGCCCTGATGGGGGTTTGCAAACTGGGAAGCCTAGTGCCCCCAAGAAGATAAAGCTGGATGTAGGGGAGGCTATGGCCCCACCCAGCCACCGGAAAGGAGAGAACAATGCCAACAGTGATGTCTGTGCAGCTGCGCTGAGAGGTTGGTGACGCCTGGACCTGTGTGGCTCTGGGAGGGCTTGGAGCCATAGCCCGCAGAAGGAGCAGAAGCAGCCATGCAGCTATGAGGGCTGCAGGTGGCGTCTTGTGTCCTGCTGTTAGACTGGGGTTCTGATAGTTCATCTTGCCCTTCCAGAGTCTCGTTTCTCTCCTTTCATTTACTTAACAGACACTTTGTACCCATGTATTAGATACAATTCTAGCTCTTGGGGGAAATCCCTGCCTTTGGAACTCACATTCCCCTATAAGGCAGGATGCCTGGTAGAGCTTCCTTGCCTCCAGTGCAACCACTAATCTATCAATAGAAGTTAGTAATTGGATGCTATGCAGTTAATGGGTGACTTTCCTTTGGCTCCCATGTATTTCACTTTCCCCCACCCCATGTGAAGCAGGGAGTCAATTGTCCAAGTACCTAAGGGCACATTTATAATGGTGTACCTCCATTATCTCATTTAAGTATTATCAATAGCCTTATATCCTAGAGGGGCTTTTATGGTCCCCATTTTATACATGAGAAAGCAGACCAAGGGAAGGAAATAAATGCCTTGCCCAGGGTGCTCAGTGGCAGCCGGATGCTATTGTTGGGCTGTATGCTTCAGAAGCCTTCAGTCTTTATCTTGTCAGTAGCCTGCCTATAGGTCACATACTATTCTTTTTGCCAGGCCTCAGCCGGACCATCCTCATGTGTGGGCCTCTCATCAAGGAGGAGACTCACAGGGTTAGTGGAACATGTTATCCATGGAGCCTGGGGGTGGGGGATGTTGCTCTTTGCATGTGTATGGGGGGTGCCCCTAAGGTGTGTCCATTGAAACCTGGGAGGAGGCCCTGGAGACGGTCTGGGCATTCTTGGCCAAGTTTCTAGGTGTGCTCTGTGTCCTTTTCAGAGACTGCATGATCTGATTCTGCCTCTGGTCATGGGTGTCCAGCAGGGTGAGGTCCTGGGCAGCTCCCCATATACCAGCTCCTGTTGCCGCCGTGAGCTCTACCGCCTGCTGCTGGCGCTATTGTTGGCGCCTTCTCCTCGCTGCCCACCTCCTCTTGCCTGTGCCCTGCAAGCTTTCTCCCTTGGTCAGCGAGAGGACAGTCTTGAGGTAACTGCTCACTGGGCCCGAGACCCTCTTTGATTATTGGATTCTCTTGTTATGCTGGCCCATGAGACCATGTATTCTTGAGGATCACAGTGGCCTTTTCTTCCTTCCTTAGGTCTCCTCTTTCTGTTCGGAAGCACTGGTGACTTGTGCTGCTCTGACTCACCCCCGAGTTCCTCCTCTACAGGCCATGGGCCCCACCTGCCCCACACCTGCCCCTGTGCCCCCTCCTGAGGCCCCGTCTCCATTCAGAGCTCCGCCTTTCCAGCCCCCAGGCCCTATGCCTTCTGTAGGTCCCATGCCTTCTGCAGGTCCCATGCCCTCAGCAGGCCCATTGACCTCTTCAGGCTCTATGCCCTCAGTAGGCCCAATGCCTTCCGCAGGCCCCATGCCCTCAGCAGGCCCTGTGCCTTCAGCACGTCCTGGACCTCCAGCCACAGCCAACCACTTAGGCCTCTCTGTCCCAGGCCTGGTATCTGTACCCCCTCGGCTCCTTCCTGGCCCTGAGAACCATCGTGCAGGCTCCAATGAGGACCCTGTCCTTGCTCCTAGTGGGACTCCTCCACCCACCATCCCACCAGATGAAACTTTTGGGGGGAGAGTGCCCAGACCAGCCTTTGTCCACTATGATAAGGAGGAGGCATCTGATGTTGAGATCTCCTTAGAAAGCGACTCTGATGATAGTGTGGTGATTGTGCCTGAGGGGCTTCCGCCCCTGCCACCCCCACCACCCTCGGGCACCACTCCTCCCCCTGTTGCCCCTACTGGGCCCCCAACAGCATCCCCTCCTGTGCCAGCCAAGGAGGAGCCTGAAGAGCTTCCTGCAGCCCCAGGGCCTCTCCCTCCGCCCCCGCCCCCACCTGTACCTGGTCCTGTGACACTCCCGCCACCGCAGCTGGTCCCTGAAGGGACTCCTGGAGGAGGAGGACCCCCAGCTCTGGAAGAAGATTTGACAGTTATTAATATCAATAGCAGTGATGAAGAGGAAGAGGAAGAGGAGGAGGAGGAAGAAGAAGAAGAGGAGGAGGAGGAGGAAGAATTTGAGGAAGAAGAAGAGGAGGAAGAAGAGTATTTTGAAGAGGAAGAAGAGGAGGAAGAAGAGTTTGAAGAAGAATTTGAGGAGGAAGAAGGTGAATTAGAGGAAGAAGAGGAGGAAGAGGAAGAGGAGGAGGAAGAAGAGTTGGAAGAGGTTGAAGACTTGGAGTTTGGCTCAGCAGGAGGGGAGGTAGAAGAAGGTGGACCTCCACCCCCAACCCTGCCCCCAGCTCTCCCTCCTCCAGAGTCTCCCAAAGAGCACCCTGAGCCAGAACCAGAGCCTGGGCTGCTGCTGGAAGTGGAGGAACCAGGATCAGAGGAGCAGCATGGGACTGAGACAGCCCCTACCCTAGCCCCCGAGGTGCTCCCTTCTCAGGGTGAGGAAGAGAGGGAAGGGGGAAGCCCAGAGGCAGGGCCACCTCCTCAGGAGCTTGTTGAAGAAGAACCCTCTGCTCCTCCAACCCTGCTGGAAGAGGGGACTGAGGGTGGGGGTGACAATGTGCCACCCCCACCAGAGACAGCTGCAGAAGAAGAGATGGAGACAGAGACAGAGGCTGCAGTTCTCCAGGAAAAGGTGAGAGCCAGGTGGAGAAGCACTCTGGCTAGAAAGGTGGGGCTGGTGGGGAAATGGGGTGCAGCTGCTTTTATTAGGGAAGAGGTTTGCCACTTTTCTATGTATACCTATGTATCTGTTTCAAATCTTATGTCTTTGTTCCTAAAAGGAGCAGGATGACACAGCTGCCATGCTGGCTGACTTCATCGATTGCCCCCCTGATGATGAGAAGCCACCACCTACCACGGAACCTGACTCCTAGCTCTCTTCCACATCCCAACACTTTGTTTCCAATAAAGTTATATCCTTAGATATTGATGTGGCTTCTGGCTCTTGCCACAATATATCCCCGGCCAGGAGCCCGGAGTTCTCAAGGTATCCAGAGTCTCCAAGTGTTCCTGCAGCTGTCATGTTGTCTTTATTGTATAGAGGAGGAAACACTGATTTATAGAAGAAATGGAGGTCTTGTCACTCAGCAAATTTAAGAGTCAGAATTTTAGAATTTTTGCTCTCTGCTCTCATGTAATACTAAGTATATGCAAGGATGCGTGTATGGCTAAGACTGCAAGGAATTAAAAGATGCAGCCCTGCTTTTGAGTTTGTAATTAGAGGTGGGAAATAATGTAAGAATTTAAGGGAGTAAGCAGCCTGCTGAGTGAACCTGTGCCTGTGCACATGCAGTCTCTTGCTCTGAAAGCAAACAGATTTTTTGTGGTAGTGCGGGGACACTGGGGATTGAGCTCAGGGGAGCTTAACCACCGAGCCACATCCCTAGCCCTTTTTTTTTTTTTTTTTTTTACTTTGAGATACAGTTTTGCTGAGACTGGCCTTGAACTTAGATCCTCCTGCCTCAGACCACTGAGGCTGGATTACAGGTGTGCACCACTGCGTCTGGCTCAGACTGAAGTTGAAAGTTTTGTCATTAAATTCTGTGCACTGTGAACTTTGGGTACCCCATATTAAAGGGGCATTGTCAGTGGGGCTGGGGAGTGAACTTTGCCCTGGGGCCAGTCCTTTGACAATCTCCCTGTTCTCCCAACACCTCATGGGCAGGAATTTCATAAGCATATCCAGGGGCTGCCCACTCTTGATACCTGGGTATTCTCCAATTAGTGTGTGGTGCATTTAAGCAGTTAATATTGTTTAGGAACCATGAGCCTGAAGCTGTTTGTGAGGTACCAAGCGTTATGGGCTTGAGATGGGGCCCCATGATGTCGTCATTCAGTCTATTGATGTATGAACACAAGTAAAGACTTTAGGAATACAGAAAAGAGAGTCATTTCTTCTTTCTGTGTATACCTTGAAAGCATTTGAAGTAGTATGGTTTAAAAAAATTTTCCCCAAACTTGTTTTGAAAAATTCCAAATCCCCAGAATAGTTATTGTAATAATATAATACATAGGCCGTTCCCTGGACTCACCAGTTGTTAATATTTAGCCCATGTAACTGTCTACTTATATGTAGACAGAAATCTGGAGGTACACATTCCTCTCTGTGAGACCATGTGAAAGTTAGTTGCAGACATCATGTACCTTTTCCCCTCAATTCTTCAACATTCTAAAGATTAAGAACACTATCGTGATACAATCATCAAATTTAACAAAAGTAACTAATTCAATCATACAGATAATCCCTTGTGACGATGATAGTTGACTTTAGGTTTTTTTTTTTTTTTGGCTTTACATTGATGTGGGCTATTATTTGTTTTAAACTGGCTTAAGATAATAAGGATTGCATTCCTTTTTTTTTCACTCTCAGTATAGTATTCAACAAATTACATGAAATAGTACTTTATTATAAAATATTTTGTCAGATGATTTTGCTTAACTCGGGGCAAATTAAGTGTTCTGAGCTCATTTAAGGTAGGCTAGGCTATACATGGTCAGTAGGTTGGGTGTGTTAAATGCAATATTCAAAAACATTTCAAATTTATGATGGGTTATTGGAATGTCAACGTAAGAGGAGGAACATCTGTATTATATATGTTGTGATAAATCTCCCTTATTGTCCCTAAAATGTCTTAGAGCTGTCCCCCCCCCCACTTCCTTCTGAATCAAGTTCAAGAGTTTTCATTACATGGAGAAGGCTGTTTTAAAGTCCAAGGCTCACTGCAAGGACGGAGGTACAGAAGTATAAGACCTCTGGCAATAGTGATTTTTCAGAAAAGAACCAAACCTGATGTCTGGAAATTGTAGATAGGTGAAGTTGATATTGATCCTGGGAAGAGGCTAGCACAGATATTTCTCAATTTGAACTGTATTCTAAATAGTCACCCAGATTTTCTCCTTAAAGTAGCCAGTACAATTAGTATTCACATGTTCTTCCAGAGATATTATATATATTTGTGGATATATTTATGTATACGCACACAAATATACATTCTTTTTTTTTACACAAATGATAATATCCACAATTTAGTAGAGCACTTAATTTTACTGTTGTGGGGAGTTATTCAGGAAATATTTATTTAGTACCATTATGCCCTAGGTACATATATTAATGTATGTATATTTGAAATAGATAAGATACACAAGAGTTTGCAAATATGGTACAGAGGGGAGGACTATTGAGGTACCCTTTACCCAGTCCCCTCCCTCTCTCATGGTTAACATGATTTTAGTACAATGTCAAAACCAGCCATTTTATGTTGATACACTGATAGGTGCTATTTTCCAAGCTGATGATAAAGCTTGGAAATGGACAAAAATCTCTGTCCAGTCTTTATAGGATTTGTTTTCTAAATGTGACCAGGTGTGGGGGCATTCATCTGTAATCCTAGCAGCTCAGGAGGCTGAAGCAGGGACGATCACAATTTCAAAATCAGCCTCAGCAATTTATCGAGGCCCCAAGCAACTCAGTAATACCTTGTCTCTAAATAAAAATACCAAAAAAGGGGCTAGGGGTGTGTCCCCTGTTAGATTGTGACAAATACCTTAGGCAAATAAGGAAAGGGGGCTTAGATTTGTGAGGGTATGTGTGTTTTCTAACATGTCTTCCCCCGCTTCTGGGGATTGAATCCAATAGTGCTTTTAGCACTAAGCCATAACTCCCAGTCCTTTTTTAAAATATTTATTTTGAGATAGTGTTGCTAAGTTGACAAGGCTGGCTCAGATTATAGGTGTGCACCATACCCTGGGTTGCTGAAGGGTTTTAAGCAGAGAATTGACAATGTGATTTGTATGTTAGCAGGATTCATTGGACATTCTTGGGGAACAGATGAAAGGGAGTAAGGGTGGTAGCAGAGACCCCAGTCAGGAGCTCATTCAACCAAGGTGGTAAAAAAAAGGTTGGATTCTAGATAATCTTTGAAGGTTGTATGGACAAACATTCCATTTCAGTTCATAGGGAGTTCCCCATTTCTCTTATTGACAGATGCCTAGAATTTAATTATATAATAATTTAAGAAACCAGTCCCTGGCTTGTGGGTATTTAGGTTGATTATCTTTTACTGCCACAAAACAGACATGTACATGTATATGCATGATATGTGTACGTATCATTTTTCATTTGAGTATGTGTTAGATAAATTCCTAGAAGCAGAATTGCTGAGTCCTTCCTTGGATTTGTACCAATTTTTGCTTCCATTAAGAATATGTTTCCCCAGATCTTTGCCAAATTGTATTGAATCATGTGATCCTTTGCCAGACATTCAATGGCAAATCAACATGTTTTGAGCTTTTTTTTTTTTTAAACATGTTTAAGATATTCTAAATTTCCTTTTCTGTGAGATGTCCACATCCTTTGCCTGATAAGTTTTCTGTTTTTTCTTGCATCATAACTCTGTGGATTAGGAAATTTAGCTCTTTGTAATAAGGTTGCTTTTTTGCAGTTTGTCTTTTAATGGTTTATACTGTTTTCCATGCTGAAAATTTTTTTAGCTTATTTTTATTTTATTTTATTGAATTTATGTGTTTTAGGGCTATTGGGTTTGGCTTGATTTTCTTTTCCTATTTTTTTTTTTTTCCTGGCAGTACCTCAAACATGCTAGATGCCCTACTACTAAGCAACACCCTTATCTCTTCAGGTAATATTTTTTAGAAGCCTAGAGTGAGATTGGGAAAGTCTCACATTTTTTTCCTCTAAGATTTATATGATGCCACGCCTTTGTAGTACTAATTTTTATGGTTTTAAGTTTTAGGAGTTTTTGTGCGAAAATTGAACCCAGGGGTTCTTTACCACTGAGCTATATGCCCAATCCCTTTTTTCATTTTTTAGTTTGTTCTTTTTAAATATACACGATAATGGAGTGTATTTTGACATATTATGCATACATGGAGTATAACTTCCCATTCTTGTGGTTGTACATGATGTGGAGTTTACACTGATCATGTATTCAGATATGAACATAGGAAATTCAAATCTGGTTCATTCTGTGATCTTTCCTATTCCCATCCTCCCACCCTTCCCTTCATTCCCTTTTCTTTAGTACAATGAACTTCTATTTTTCCCTTCCCTTGCCACTCCTCCCCGCCTTATTGTGTGTTAGTATCTACATATCAGAACATTCGGCCCTTAGTTTTTTTCAAGATTGGCTTATTTCACTTAGCATGATAGTCTCTACTTTCATCCATTTGCTGGCAAATGCCATAATTTCATTTTTTATGCCTGAGTAGTATTCCATTGTGTGTATATACCACATTTTCTTTTATCCATAGTCTATTGAAGGGCACCTAATTTCCTTTTTTTCTGTGTTAAGACAGGTTCTTGCTAAGTTGCCCAGGCTGGCCTTTAACTGTAATCTTCCTGCCTCAGTGTCCTGAGTCACTGGGATTATAGGTTTGCATCAGTGTACCCTGCTCTCAGTTTTTAAAGTTTTCTTCCATTTGGAATTTATTCTAGTGTAAAGAATGAGGTACAGACTCAACATTGCACTGGGTGCACGCCTGTACTCCTCCCAGTGATTTGGGACGCTGAGACAGGAGGATCACAAGTTCAAAGCCAGTCTTGGCAATTTAGTGAGGCCCTAAGCAATTTAGCAAGACCCTGTCTCAAAAAAAAAAAAAAAGAAAAAAAGGTGGGGGGACCTGGGGAATATAACTCAGTTGGTAGAATGCTTGCCTCACATGCACAAGGCCCTGGGTTCCATCCCCAGCACCACAAATAAAAGCAGGGGTACTGGGGATGTGGCTCAGTGATAGAGCACCCCTGGATTCAGTCCCTGATACCAAAAAGCCCCCAAACAATAACAACAACAAAACCAAATCCAACATTGCTATTTTAACCAAACCTCATTTTGTAAAAATGTCATCTTTTCCAAGATATGAAATGCCTTTATTATAGTTTCTACATGTATTTGGGTGTTTTCCCCCCGTGTGTTCTATTCCATTGGTCTGCCTGTGCACATATAATTATTGGAGATCTATGATGTGTACCCATATCTGGTAGGAAGAGTATGTTCTTAAGGTGTATTTTGCTTGATCTAGGGAAAAAGATAAATGATAAGGACTGGAATGGGTCCATAATTCAGAACAGGAGTTGTCTGGCTAGTCCTGGATTTCTGGATTATTTGTTGAGGAAGTAAGGTCAGCATATTGACTTCAGCAAGCTTTCCACCAGATTTTCAGATGTGCTTGTGGCCAGGGTAGTGAAAGGTTAGTTAAATTATTCACCTATTTAATACCCTAATTTGTTGACCCTAATTATTAGGGATAACAAATCAGGGTTATTAAGAGAGAGTTTTGGGGGGTATTCTCCAGACTTTGGTCAAAAATCCTTGTAAGTAGCTCAATTGTGAAGCTGTTTATTAAATATTTGTGAGACAAAGTTGGAAGGCTCATATCTGGAATTATCTGAAAGGGATTTTTAAAAAGTCCAGTGACGGGGTGTTACCTGGCATGGGTGATGCCCTTGATTCAATCCTCAGCGCTACTGGGGGAGAAAAGACAAAGCTGTAGGGTGGAATTTCACAAGGATCAGACTATTTTGTCTTTGGGCCCCTCAATTAAGTGAGCAGGAGGAGGATGTGGTTCAGAAGAAATAGGGAGATTCAGAAGTGTACCTCCATGCATAGCCACCTGAGTACAAGAGAAGGCTGAGGCAGGTGGTGTAGTGAAGAAGGTGCTGGATGGTTTGTGAGGATCTGGTGGTGGAGGGCATTGGAAGCTGTGCTTCAGAGTTTAAACTTTCTTCTAAGTTGCAGGGATTCCCTCCCTTGAGGAGGTAAGTGTCTTATTCTATTTTCAGTCAGCTCTGACAGCCTGTGAAGAGAGTTGGACCCCAAGAGATCAGAGACTAAGTGGGCAGGGGCTCAGTGGGAGGGTGGTGGGAGCTGACTGTAGGCAGGAGCCCTGGATGGAGAAAGTGAGGTTGAGCTGTCCTGATATGTCAGAGTGCCCTTTGGCCCGCATCCTGGGCTTGACTGCCACATAAGCCATGAGAGTATCAGTTTGGGGGATCCTTGCCAAAGCCTGGCTGGGTCAAGCAGTCTCACTGTTCCTACTCTTCCTTGGAGGAGCTGGCTGCTTAGCCAGGCTTTGTGTTTTCTTGTCACTCTCAGTATGATGAGTCAGTGTCCTTATTGCTTACACTCTGATAGAGACGGGACTTTGGGGGAGTAGGTAGATGAAAACCATAGGTAATCCCCCAAATGGAAGGGACTGTAGCCAAGATTAGTTTGGGAGAACAATTTAAACAAGCATTTATGTCCTTATGGTACACAAGCAGGTATGAGGCATTGAGGAAGCAGTATATTATATAAGATGTCTCTCCAAAGAAATGCACAGTCTGGGAAATAACATTTTGAGGGAACAGTACTTCTGGGGTGATAAGCAGCTGTATGTGAGGTTGAAAGTTCAAGAGACGGCCCAGGGCTGGAGATTTGGGAGGCGAAAAGCCACCCAGGGAGTTGTTTGGAATGCAAAGTGATGTTGTCTGTGGAACCTAGATAACAGCACATTTAGGGTTAAAAGGGCCCCTTTGAGGAGAGGAAAGGGAACTTGGAGAGGGCAGTGTCCCAGAAAATAAGAGCTTCAAGCCGGAGGGAGTCAATATCTGTGCTGTTGAGGAATGTCCAACATTTGGTGGCGTCATCTCACAGCCTGAACATCACAGAGAACCGGCTGGGGCTGTAGGGCACCAACGGGACTGCACACCCTCCTCCCTCATTCCTTGCAAGCCAAGAAGACTTTGAACTATCTTTCAGAGCACAGAGCCTGTGGAGCCCACAAGGTGCCATTTCTCTGGCCTGTGACTATGTGGTTACATTAATTTTCAGCCCTTGTGCCTGGTGTTCTTTCTCAGTTTCTGCCTTGTGGAAATCAGTCTTAAAACCCTGAAGGAGTGGCCTCCCTACCACCTGTCCAGTGAATTTCCCTAAAGAGTAACTCATCTAGCATCCTGTGGATGCTAGGTGTTGAGTGTTGGGTATTTTTTTTTTTTTTGAGAGGGAGAATTTTTAATATTTATTTTCGGCGGACACAACATCTTTGTTTGTGGTGCTGAGGATCGAACCCGGGCCGCACGCATGCCAGGCGAGCGCGCTACCTCTTGAGCCACATCCCCAGCCCTATTGTTGGGTATTCTTTACCTAACAAAATGCTTGGTATCAAGCGGCTGTTGGTGGCTGGAAGGTAAATGAATGTCCCTTTGTGTGATCCAGATTTGAGGAGGAAATGCCCTTTCCAGTCCTTGGTGATTGTGCTTGGCCTTCCTCTTCTCAGGCTGGTTTTGTTTCCAGACATTTTTAACTCCATTTGACTCCAGATTCCACCACCTTTCTGACCACAAGTCCTTCAGGCCTAACCTATCCTGTGTTTCTCTAGCTCTCATGTTGTAGAGTAGTGTGTAAGCAACACTTTTAGGTCTCTAACACTAAGAATCTGAACTCGCTCTTTCATTGTTTCAGTCCATCAACCAGCCTGGTGGTTACTTGCTTTCATTTGTTGTACTTCAGCTCTCATCTCTGATGAGACATCCAGGGAGCCATTCACTGATTTACAAATTCATTTCCTAATACATATAGTGCTGTAGGGCACACATCATGCTATATGCTAGAGATAACAAATGGAAACAGTCACCATCTCCAAGGATCTCATAGTCCCCTGTGTAGGAGGAAGGCAAATGGATAAATACAATGAAATGAAATCCTTGAATAATTATTTTAGTGTACAATGGGAGCCCCAACAGAGAGCTGCTGGCTGGGGACAGTAGGAAGACCTAAGGGTGTTAGAAGGTTATTGGAGAGCAGTGCCAGTCATCTGAGCATACTGGGGTCAGGCACTCTAGCCAGAAGAGGGTTAGGGAGCTCCATCCTAAATGGCTGGAGCCAAAAAGGAGGACATTCACATTATATAACAAAGTATTTAGCTCTTAAGAAATTTTAGGGCTGGGGTTGTGGCTCAGTGGTAGAATGCTTGCCTAGCATGTGTGAGGCACTAGGTTCAATTCTCAGCACCATATATAAATAAAATAAATAAAGGTCCATCAACAACTAAAAAATGTTCAAAAAAATTTAAAAACTTCCCTTTTTCCCTAACTTCAAATCCTAGAAAGCTAACAGAATAACAGTACAACAGATATCCATATACCATTAACTTAGGTCAATTAAATATTCATTCCACCATACTTTTTTCTTTATATCTGTATTTTCTCCTTTGAACCATTTGAGCATAAGTTGCATTATTATGATTCTTTACCCTCAAATACTTTTACACTCTAATACACTATACTTCTACAGTATTTCCTAAAATTATGGATATCATCTAATACAATCACCATAAAAATCAAGATTTTTCTTTCCTTTTTATGGTATGGGGATTGAACCCAGGAGTACTTATCACTGAGCTGCATTCCCAGTTCTTTTTAACTGGGAGATAGGGTCTTGCTAAGTTGCCCAGGCTGGCCTGGAACTTGGATTCCTGCTGCCTCAGCCTCCAGAGTTCCAGGTGTGTGCCACTTTGCCAGGTACAAGTCAAGAATTTTAACAATTGAGAGAATATTATTACTTAACATGCTGTCCACATTTGAATTTCCTCAATTGTCCTATTAATATCCTTTATGGCTGGTTGTTGATTTTGGCTTTTTAATGTCACCAAGTCATAGGTACCCTTGCCCCATCTGACAAGACTTCCCTGACCTCCATTTGAATCTTTACAGCATGAGCCATCTCTGCTAAGTCCTGCTTAGCATTAGATTCCCAAGTTAGTGTTTACTTTCTTTTCTCTCCAGTTAAAAGTAAATATAACCCCAACTAACATATTTGTAACTTTTAAAAAAGATTCCCATTAAATGAGAATGCTATATATGTCCAGCCAAGATAAGGCCTAGGTTGTGGCAGGACTGCTAGACTTGTTAGCTCTGTCCAAGCATCTCTTTCTTGTCATCTGGCTACATAGTCATCAAGGTTGGAGCCATTGCTGGAATGCAACAACAATGATGGCAGTGCAATTCCAATTTAGCTGCTAACATTCCTTCAGTTTCTGCAGAACACCAAGGGCTGGCAGTCAATATAAGACTTTAGAATTTATGAGTCAGGCTGAATAGGTCATAAAGATTGTTATTGTAACAACATGAAAGCCAGTCATTTTTGTGGAACAAATGAAACAAACAAAGAAATGGGTAGAGAAGCTAGGGATTGACAGCAGGCAGCAGGAAAGTTGTAGCCATGACATCATCAATTGACATTGCAGATGAGCATAGGAGAAAATATTTAAACTATTATACAACAGAGAATTTAAGGGGAAACTATATATTATGGCTTATCTTTTGCTGTGATATTTCTACAGTAATTTTTTACACACATTTTAGTAATTTATATTTAATCAAAGTAAGATTTCATTCATTTATTCTTAGAGACATACCTCTAGCCCCACTCTGGATCCATTGCTCTCTAGACCTGTGATAAAAGTGTTATTTGGGGATGTCCATTTGCCTTTACTGTTTTTTGGATCCCAAGCCTTTCTCTTATTTATTTCCATGGAGCACATCCTCCAGTAGCTTCTTGAGAAAGGGTGTGTAGCAGGTAAAATGACTTTATCTTCACAATTTGTTAACAATTTAGCCAGGTATAGTGGTCAGGAATTATTTCTCTTCAAAATAACTGTAGACATTTTCCCATTTCTTACAGTTTTCAGTGTTATCATTGAGAAGTTTGATGCAATTTTGACTTACTTTGTCTATGGCCTATTTCCTCCTCTCCTTCTTTCTTTCTCGCCCCTCCCTGCATTTTTAGGTTTTATTTCTTGGTCCCCAACATTCTGAAATTTCACTACAGTATGCTTCGTTCCAGGTCTGATTGTGTTCATTTTATTGACAGCTTGTGGGCTGAATCAATCTGGCACTAATATTCCTTCCCTAAGTTCTAGAAAAATTTCTTGTTCAGGTGTTTTCCTCACATTTTTTGTTTTTCCTCTTCTGTCATTCAGGAAGTGCTATTATTTAGATGTCGAATTTTGGATGTGTTCCCTAATTGCCCTTACTGATGTTTTCTATTTCTTTATCTTTTTCTGTGAGATTTCATATACTTTTCCTACCAGGCTTCTTTTGAAATTTTAGATTCTACTACCAATTTTTTATTTCCCAAAACTCTTCCTTCTTCTCTGGCTTTTTCTCTCTTTTTTTTCCCCCAATAAATAGGTTCCTATTCTTATTTCATGACTGCAATATCCCCCTCTCTTACCTTTCTTTTTATGTTAATGATAACTTTTCAGAAAAATTTGTTTGGCTCCTTCTTCTCTCTCTTTTCTCTAAGTTTCCTTTCTGTTTGTTCCTATATTTCTACACTTTTCTCAAATATCTGGTGATATTTTCCTTTTAGATTTTAAGTCAGGCTCTATGAGATGCCCATTGGAAACTGTGGTATGTTAATGGGACTTTTCTACTAGAGGGCCTGGTTGCCGGTGATGGGGGCCTGGTCATTTTGCGGGAGGATCCCAGAAGACAGTATTTACAGGTAATTTTTCTTGGTTATGCTCATTTTCCCAAACAGGAGTACTCTTAACTTTCACAGGGAATAAGCCTGGCTGCTGGCACAGGAAGCTTGGTTGGGCTGGGTGCTGGAAATTTCCTTGTTCAGTATGTTTTGAGCATAGAATCACATCCTGAGAACCAGGATGAGACATCCAGGGAGCCTGGTGTCCCCAGAAAGTAAAACTTTAAAATTTTCCCCAGTCTTGGGTGTAGATTGTTGCCAACTGTGCAGATTAAGGAAAGATTTCTGGAGACATAATTGCTATTTTAAGGATTTTTAGCTAATTTCCCAGTATATAGTCTTACTCTGCACCTGCGCCTTCAAGGAACTGGGTATGTTTCATTTCTAAGCCTTTCAGGACGTTTTGTCAGGAATTGGCTTACATTTTCAAATTAATTTTTTGTATTGAGGATTGAACCCAGGGGTTATTTACCACTGAGTTATATCCCCAGACCTTTTTATTTTATTTTTATCTTGAGATAGGGTCTTGCTAATTGCTGAGGGTCTCCCCAGATCACCTAGACTGGCTTCAAATTTGTGATCCTCTTGCCTAGCATCCTGTGGCACTGAGATTACAGGTATGAGCCATTACACCCAGCTGATGTGCTTTTTAAAGAGGATTTATGACCCTAGGTCTACCTCCTCCATGGTTCTAATGTTCATCTTTTTCCAGGATGTTAAAGTAGTTATCACCTCACTGCTCCTAGGTGATAAATTTGTTGAAGCTCTCATCTATATATGTTACCTCTCCTACTACCTTTGTTCTTGTGGGTTTATATGTTTAAAAAAGTTCCTTACAGGCCAGGTACACAGTTGTAATCCTAGTTACTTGAAGGCTGAGGTAAGAGGATCCCAAGTTTGAGGCCATCCTGGGATGCAGCTCAGTGTTAAAGCACTTACCTTACATGTCCAAATCCTTTGGTTCGATCCCTTAGAACTCACCTGCCTCAATTCTTTTTTTGTAACAATATTGGGACTTTAGGGTGGAGTGCAAAAATGCATTAAATCATCCATTTTTATCAGAAATGTCTGCACTAATTCTTTGGACTGAGAAGTAGTGCCCTGATCGTGGTTACAAAGGCCAGCTTTCTTAGGTGTAATGTGGAGTGGATGGATGTATTTATTGTCTTGGGAATAAAAAATGGCAGCTGCTAAACTTTTGTGTCTTTGTGCTCTATGTTTGAGGCAGGATATAGGGACTCCTACATAATCCTGTCCCTTGCTCCATCCTGGAGCCCTGCTCTTTGCCACAGAGAGTTACAAAGGATCTCACACCATATCTGTTTGCATAGGTGTTTCAGGTAATGGCACTGTAAGAAATCCTGATGAATTTTGACCTGACTCACACTTATTCTTCAGGTTCCTGTTTCTGCTAACATACTCTTTCTTTTCTATTTTTGGTACTGGGAATGAACCCAGGGGTGCTTTGCAACTGAGCTACATCCCAGTCCTTTTTACTTTTTATCTGAGAGTCTCGTTAAATTACTTAGGGCCTGGTTAAGTTACTGAGACTGGCCTTGAATTTGGGATCTTTCTGTCCTCACAAGTCTCTGGGATTATTAGCATGGGCCACCACGCCTGGCAAACACACTTCAGTTAGAATATTTACAAGTTCTGCTTCTCTTTAATTTTGCCTTTTGGAATCTATGGCCCAGGTTACCTTATATTGAAACCGAGGTATTTCCAAAATTCCACGATCACACATTCATGATTTAATAAATGGATTTGGATGGTCCAACTTTCTTACTTCATCTTTCACTTTTAAATCCACACCCAAAATTAAATCTGAGCTGAACTGAAAAACATATAATTCCTTGTAAGTTGTTTTTATGATTAAGTATCATTTTTCAAATGACCTCACATTATTTGGAATTTCACTAGAAAATTTTCTCTTTTTTCAGATTCTGAAATTTAAAAAAAAAACAACAGTATCTCCTTCCAAGTCACTGATCCAATTCTCTTAGCTACTTTATTTTCCAATGATATTACAGCCAAATTTAAGATTATATTATTACTTCTAAATGACCCAAGTCTTAATAACATCACATTTGTAGTTTGAGCCAATATTATCAATAATTCAGTAAGTCTTATTTTCAATGACTTGGATTACATTCTGACTAGGAGTGAACACACACATATATCTATCTATACATATGAATTTCATAAAGCATTAGATAAAATCAGACAGAAATCTAATAAATTGAATTATGTTGAACCATTCTGTTTCAAGGCAAAATCCAGAAGATGAAGATAGAATAAAATAAATTTGCCCCATTTGCTGCATTCTTTACTTTGTGGTATTTTCATTAATCTCTGTAAACTTAATGGATTGATTTATCTAATCTATTCATTGCTTCTTTGGCTTTAAAATTATTCATGGATTTTATTTGAAGTATTTTCTTTTATAATAATTTCCTAGACATTTCTCATAGAAAGACTTGGGACTTAATGAGAATTCTGATATTCATTTTCCTCAGTTCCGCCCAGATGATGGATAGAATATTTATCCCAACACTGAAGCCATCATCTTTGCAACCAATGATGTCTTTGCTTTTACAATATAGTTCCTTGGAAAATCTAATGTGATTATTGATTGAAAAAGAATGTAGGGCTTTGAGAAACCAGGGTTAGTAGTGAGCATCAGAAGTTTTTCATAATTAGCTGAACCTTCAAGCTTATTGAAGAGCTGCAGGATTCTGAAGAATAATCAAATGACAAATTGTCACTTCTTTCCTTCCAAAAAGTACTCTCTGCATCCACTGGACACATTTCTGCCCAAGTCAGACTATGAAGGATAGACTTCTGTGGCATTTTGATCTTTCTTACCTTTTTTGGATTCTTAATGAGGAATTTTTATTTTTATTTATTTATTTGGCACTGGGGATTTTACCCAAGGGTGCTTTACTACTGAGCTGCATCCCCAGCCCTTTTTATTTTTAAAATTTTTATTTATTTTTTAATTTTGAACTGGGAATTGAATCCCCAACCCTTTTTTCTTTTGATCCCCAACCCTTTTTTCTTTTGATATAGTATCTCACTAAGTTGCTTAGGACTTCCCTAAATTATTGACGCTAGACTTGAACTTGTGATCCATCCTGCCTCAACCTCCCAAGTGTGTGCTACCACACCCAGCTCGCTCTCTCTCTCTCTCTCTCTCTCTCTCTCTCTCTCTCTCTCTCTCTCTCTGAGGGTGGCTAAGCAATAATCACATAGCCCTAAAAGAAGTCTTCATGTCAGTAAGTAGATTTTTGCCCATTGATTTTTTTTTAAGATGGGATCTTGCTATGTTACCCAGTCTGACCTCCACTTGTAGTCTTAAATGATCCTCCTGCCTCATCCTCCCCAGGAGTTGGAATCACAGGCACCTGCCACTAAGCCTAGCTTACCCACTGATTTTTAAAAATAACTATGTCTTTTTTGGCCTGACACCTGAATGTTTTCTTTGAAATGTGTGCTGATTTTTAAACTAGATTGTTCACTATTATAAAATACAGTGTCAGGTAATTTTCTTTTTACAATTTTCTTATCTTTTTGTCTTCTCTGCTCCAATGTACATCTCCAGTTGATGTTTGTTGGTTGGGGGCTGGAAAATAAGGGTGACTGGGGAACTAGTAGTATATCCTGCCCTGTTTTTTGCCACACTTGATTCACCTCAGGGCTCTATAGATCTCTTGACTCCACAAAATGGAAGAGCACCTGGTAGGCCTATGCCCTGTGTACAACCATATGCCTCTGGTGAAGCAAGGGATCTGTGGTTTCTGTCAACACTTTTTGTGACAAGCTGTGGGTTAGTTTCTTTCTGCAGGCCCTCTACTTCCTGTTTTGGCTTCTGCATGTCTGTTCCAGTTATCTACTGCTGTGTAATGAACCATTCCCAAGTTCGTGAAATAAGATATTATCAATCATATTATTATTATTTTGTACAGTGCTGGTGGTGGTTGGGGGCTCAGTTAAATTAGTCTCACTTGAGGAATCTCACGTGGTTGTATTCAGTGGCTTAGGCCAGAGTCATTTCAAAGGCCTCCTAACTCACTTATCAGCTGGATGATGTTTTCTATTGGGATCTTGAGTTAGGGCTGTCAGCTGAACATCTATGTGTGGTTTCTCCATGAGATCCAGGTGTTCTCACAGTATGGCCACTAGGTTCCAGAGAAAGCATCACAAGGCAACAAAGACTCCCATAACCTGGTCTCGGAAATCACAGAGCAGTGCTTCCTTGTAACCCCCTGGTTGAGGCATCACAAAGGTCCACTTTGGTGCATGAAGAAGAGCAAATAGAACCTGCTCCTCCATGAGAGGAGCATCAGTGTGCAGAGACACGCAGCTAAATCAGGGTCACTCCAAGTGAATTTGGGCTGACTAAATAAAGACACAGACACAGAAAGTGTCTTTTCCTTTGGATTCAGTGACTGCTTCTAGCCACAGCTCCCACAAGTGGGGCAAGGCAGGCAAGAAAGGAGGAGCACACCTTGAACCCGGGATTATTAATGAAGAGAGCTAATCCAAGGAACATTCTATCCCCAAAGGGCAAAAGGATAGGATTACAACAACAGGTGGGTGTAATTCAACTCTATCTTATGACACCCACTCGCAGAGCTGCACCTTTCTTATCCTAGAGGAGGTGGCACCTGACATCAGTGTCATAGAAGAGAATGCAGGGTATTGTATATTATTGTGGCTAAATGAAGGGAGCACGATCTGTCACAGTCCACCCTCCAACCACAATGAATCACATTCATTCCACAGTTAAGTCCACTCAATCCTTCCCTCAGGTCATGTTCCATAATAGCATCAGCTTAAAGTTCAGGGTCCCATCCAGGTTGGATGAGGCCTCCTAGGTGTGTTTCTCAGGGACAGGTCTTTGATTGGGGCTTATCTATTGCTTGTGAGGTCTCTGAGCTCCTGGCTTCATCCTCTAGGATCTTGTTTCCTCTTCTAAGTCATCCTCCCTTTTCCATAAATAGTAGCCTATGTTTGTAGGCGAATAGATTTCTTAGCTTGATTCTTGCCTATAGAAGTTTGCAGGTCCAAAAATTTTTTTAATTTGTACTTCTGTATTTCACCACATATTTGTTGCAGATTTTTATGCCAATTTTTTTTTCAAAAAAGTATAGTGTGACCATTATGTGAAGCTTTGTGTATGTGTGTATGTATGTGTGTGTTGTATTCCTAAAAAATAATTTATTATTAAACTGACTTTGGTGCAAGATTAGCATACATGGAATACTTGTGAATATATGTTAAATATGTTTTGTGTAGTCAAAATCAATGTACATCATTTCTTGATGACAGTTTAGCAAACATTTTATCATCTGAAAAATATAGGTAACACATCAGTTGTTACTGATTTATGTATTATGCTAAAAATATTACACTTGAGAAAATTTACTACAGTGTTGTGAAACATGGATTTAAAAATTTAATCTTCTGTGAACAAAGATTCTGTACTGTTATCATTGGTTTCCTCATCTGACACTTGGACCTCAGTGCCACTCACCTGAGATGTGTTTACCATCAGTACTGGAGCACTCTAAAACAAACCATGCCAAGTTGGCTTTCTGGAATATACTGACAATGTGGGTGCTGAGAATTCTAGGCTCTTGGCTCAAAGTGCACAAGAGGACCGATGCACATCTATGTGCCACTCGTGAATACATTGCTGCTCTATTTACCTTTTAAGTGGCATGACAACAGAATTATACCAATTACAAGATGAAAGGTCCGATTTTTGGACTGAAAAAATAGGTTGCGACAATTTTACAGTGGTGACAATTATGTGGTGAAGTATGATTTTTCTGTTTCCTTCAGATCAAGCTCATTAAAAAAAAACCTTGTGTGTATGTTTGATGTTTCAATTTTAATCCAATCTATCAGACAAAATCATAGAATAGCCCCATCTAGTTTGGATTCCTTGCCCTTAATATCCTTAAAGTCCTATTGTTTAACAGAGATGTTTTGCCAAGCATGCCCTTAAGATTCTTAGAAGGTTTGTTTGTTTAAAGCACTAACTTAAATCTTTCTCAGGTTTTAATAAAACTGTTTTACAGTTATACATTTGGCTTAATCTTTAAAGCATGTTTCCTGAAAACACCTTGGATTTGTCCCTTCCCAGAAACCATCTCTTAATTTTGGCATAATTAGTAATCTAAAGTGACTAAGGATGACAAAAGACTGTATATATACACACATAGGCATGTGCTACCATACCTGGCATAGCATCAATTTTTAATTTTATTAATAATTAATTAATTTTTTCTTATTTGGTACTGGGGATTGAATCCAGGGATGCTTAACCACTGAGTCACATCCCTAGCCCGTTTTTATTTTTTATTTTGAGATAGGGTCTCTCTAAGTTGCTGAGCTGACTTGTATCTTGTGAAGCTCCTGCTTTAGTCCTGAGTTGCTGGAATTATATGTGGGTGCCTCCATACCCAGTATCATCCATTTTTTTAAGGTGGTAAATATCAGCACTGAAATTTCTCTTAAGCCCTAACTTTTGTAAATTTTCAGTGGTTTTTCAAAATGATTGCCTAGCATATATAAGGTCCTGGCAATTCCTGGTACTGGAAAAAAAAAAAGAAAAAGAAAGAAATACTAAAATATATCTAAATAATCTAAAAGAAGGCCAGGAATGTAAAATTGAGAGAACAAACAGAAAACATAATAAAATAGTAGACATGAATCCAAGCATATTAATAGTCATTAAATTTAAATGGGTTAAACACATGGAAACTATTGGATTGGATTAAAAAAACAAGAGCCAACTGTATGCTGTATATAATAAATCCACTTCAAATATTATGCTATAAATAGATTATTAAAAAAAGAGTTGAAAAAGATAATAAAAATACTAGTAGAAAAAACTAGAGTAACCATATTAATATTAGACAAACTAGACTTTACATCAAGAAGTGTTATCAGGAAAATAAGAGATGTGACAGAATAAAAAACAGGTCACTTCAACAAAAAGCCATAACAAATGTTTAAAGTATAGGTGCCTAAAATAAAGATTAAAAATAAACTAAGAAAAGCTAACATAACCAAGGGATAAGTAGACAAATCTACAATTATATATATATATTTAAAAATTTTTTTTTAGATATTATTGGACACAATACCTTTATTTTATTTATTTTTATGTGATGCTGAGGTTCAAACCTAGTGCCTTACTTGTGTTAGGTAAGCGCTTCATCACCGAGCTACAACTCCAGCCCTATAATTATATTTTGAAACTTCAATCTACTCTCCCTGTCATCAGTAGAACAAACAAAAAATCAGCAAGGATACAGAAGACTTGAACAACATTTTTAAGCAACTTGATCTAATTAATACTCAGAATATACTCCACTCAAACAGCATCCAAATAAACACTTTTCAAGTGCACATGAAAAATTCACCAATACAAATTATATTCTGGGCCACAAAACAAAACTCATCAAATTTTAAAATAGTTGAAGTCATACAAAGTATGTGTCTGACCATATGGGATTAAACTAGAAATCAGCAACAGAAAGATTTCTGAAAAATCTCTAAAATATTTGGAAATCAAACAATAGGCTTCTAAGTAATTCAAGGAACAAGAAAGAAATCACAATGAAATAAGAAAACATAAATTGAATAAAAATGAAAAAAATAAATTTGTGGCATACAGCTAAGGAAGTACTTATTAGTTGCTGGCAAATATTTAATAAGAGGTTTTCTGGGGAAAATAGACTTTATTGGCAGTATCTTCCACCTTCTGGGATGTAAATACCCTCATTGCATACAGATTCAAGGCACCGATGTGACATGACCGAACACAAAGTTGGGAAGATATGCATGGATCTGACTCTCATGAGTCGGTATAGGCCAGCCTATACCACTACTTTTTGGAAAATTATAGCATTAAATGTATTAGAAGAGATGAAAACCCTCAAACCATAGTCTAAGCTTGCATCTTTAGGGGAAAAAACACAAAGGAAATCAAAATCAAGCCAAAAGAAAGAGTTTTAAGGAGCAGAAATTAGTGCAACTGAGAACAGAAAAATAATAGGAAAAGCAGAAAAACTAAGAGTTGGTTCTTTGAAAAGATCATTGATAGATCTCTAGTCATGACCAAGAAAAAAAAAAGAGACAAGTGACAAATTGCCAATATCAGGAATATAAATGTAGATATCCCTATGGATTCCAATCATATTAAAATGATAATAAGGTATTATTATGAGCAATTTAATATCTAAGTATTTGAGAACTTAGATGAAATGAGCTACTTGAAAGACTTAACCTGCCAAACTCACTCAAGAAGACATAGGTAACTTTTGATTTATTTATTTATTTTTGGTACCAGGGATTGAACCCAGGGATGCTTAACCACTGAACCACATCCCAGCCCTTTTTAAAAATATTTTATAGAGATAGGGTCTTGCTGAGTTACTCAGGGCCTCACTAAATTGTTGAGACTGTGTTTGAACTCACGATCCTCCTGCCTCAGCCTCTGAATTCTAGGATTAGAGGTGTGAGCCACAATGCCTGGCCCTAGACATTATAACTTCTATATCTAGCAAAGAAATTGAATTATATGTAGAAAACTTCTAATCATGGAAACCTCAGGTCTAGATGCTTTCACTATTAAACAGGGAAGAAATAATACGGATCCTATACAACCTCCTTTGGAAAACAGGAAATAACACTTCTCCATCTTTTTATGATTTTGTTTTTAAAATTTAGTCTTATCCTATTACCAAAGCCAGGGAAAGATATTACAAGAAAGAGCTGGGCGCAGTGACGCTCGTCTGTAATCCCAATGGCTAAAGAGGCTGAGGCAGGAGGACTCAAGTTCAAAGCCAGTCTCAGCAAAAGCAAGGTGCTGGTCTCTAAATAAAATATAAAATAGGGCTGGGGATGTGGCTCACTTGACTTATGTGGTTTTTTTTTTCCTCCAAACTTATTCTCCTTGATCTTCTTTTCCCTATCCTACTTCCTGATCTTTTTTGATGGTTCTGGGGATTGAGCCTAGGGCCTTGTACATGCAAGGTAAGCACTCTACCAACTGAGCTATATCCCCAGCCCCTTCTGATCTTCTTTTCCCTAAACTTTTCCCTGATCTTCTCTCTGATCTCCTTCCTGATCTCTTCTTGCTAATCTCATTTTCTCTGAATCACCTCTTTAAACCTGCCCTGTTCTTGCTGAGGGTCAGAATCACAGCCTTTGGGACAGAAGCCCCCATGTTTCTCCTTTGCTAGCAAAACAATAAACTGTCTTTTTCCTTTTTCTCAAAACTGTGTCCTCGTTATTAGATTTTCATCAGGGACAAGGACTGAGCTTTCTGCAACACCCTAGTATAAATAATAAAATGATAAGAAACAAAAACTGCAAACTAAGATCTTTCACGAACATAGAGGGGAATATCTCTAATGCTATGTTATTAAATTGAAATCACCAGTATATAAAGTGTATAAAAATCATATCTAAGTGGAGTGCATCCTACACAGTGAATGAACAGCTCACCAAACTCAGGCCTGTGAGTCAGATTGAGAAAATTAGAAATTATGGAAATAAAGACTCAATTATGAATGGAAGCAGGACATGGTGGGCAAGCAGTTCTGAGGGAGTCTGGCTTAACAAAGAAGGAGGGTCTGCAGGTTTATTTACGTAGATATGAACACCAAAGGGTTTTGGTGTAGAAAGGCTTCTTGAGGTAAACCGGATGAAGTTGAGCAAAACAGCTTGGCTGAGGCTTATCAGTTTACACTCATTGCTTCTACTTCTGGGCAGCTGAGATTTGAATCCAAGGTTTTTGAACTAGTAAATTCCATGGAAAAAAACACAGAATTCTTTCTATCAACAGGAGTCACAAATTGCATGCAAATGGGTTCTTCCGTGGCATTCACTGTAGGATTCCCAGAAGTGGCCACTGTCCAGAGTTACATGGTTCAAAGCAATGATTTATTTATTGCTTAAGATAGTGGAATGCATCTTGGATTACAAGGATGATTCTACATTTGAAAATCAATCAATATAATTCACTATCTTAACAGAGTAAAGAGGAAAGGGAACTTCCCCAACCTGGTGTTGAAAAGCTAAAATTATACTTAATTGTGAAATATTGGATACTTTGTTCCTAACAATGGAAACAGGAAAAAGCTGTTCATTCTCACCATTCCTATGTGACACCCTTGGGAAGTCCTAGCCAGTGCATCATTGTAAGGAAAAGGAATAAAAGCTATTCAAATTGGAAAGGAAGAAATAAAATTTTTCCCATTATATTTGCTATGATTGTTGGTAGGGTTTGGATGTATTTCCACCCCCTTAAGTGTTCACATGTTGGGGGCTTGGTTCTCTGTGTGGTGACATTGGGAGGTGGTGGATCTTTTAAGAGGTGAGGCCTAGTTGGGAGGTCTTTGTGTCAATGAGGATGTAGCCCTAAATTAAGGTAGTTCTATGAGATTGTCTTGCCACAGCATTGTTGTGAAAGAGCAAGACTGGCCCTTCCCTGCTCTCAGGCTGCCTGCCTTACAAGTGATCTCTCCCTCTTACAGGCACTCCCTTCGTGATGCCATCTACCAGGTGATGCAGCCTTGTGGGGCTTCACCAGTGTTGAGCAGATGGTGGTGCCATGCTCTTGAACCTCAAAAATCTGTGAGCTAAATAAACCTCTTTTCTATATAAAGTTCCCAGCCTCAGACTAGGGATGTGGCTCAAGTGGTAGCGCACTCGCCTGGCATGCACAGGGCGCTGGGATTGATCCTCAGCACCACATAAAAATAAAATAAAGATGCTGTGTCCACTGAAAACTAAAAAAATAAATATTAAAAAATTCTCTCTCTCTCTCTCTCTTTAAAAAAAAAAGTTCCAAGCCTCAAATATTTTATTGTAGCAGCAGAAAATGGACTAATATAATTATTTACATAGAAAACCCAAAGAAAAAAAAGCTCCTAGAACTAATAAGTGAGATTTTTTGAGACTGCAGAATACTTGATCAATATACAAAAATCATATGCATTTCTATACAGTAGCAATGAATAACTGGAATGTGGAATAAAAGAGTACTATTTACAACCTCACCAAAGAAAGAAAAACTTGGTACAAATCAAATAAAATATGTGCATGATCTCTATGCTGGAAACTAAAATACTAATGAAAGAAATCAAAGACTAAATAAATGGAGAGATAAATCTTATTCATAGATTGGAAAACTCAATTTTGGTAGAAGTCAGTTCTTTATAAATATACCAATATATTCAATGTAATCACAATAAAAAAGGACCCAGCAGATTTTTTTGAGGGGGGAGGGGACCAGGGATTGAACCCAGGGGTGCTTAACCACTGAGCAACATCCCCAGGCATTTTTTTTTGTATTTTATTTAGAGACAAGGTCTCTCTGAGTTTCTTAGGGTCTCTCTAAGTTGCTGAGGCCAAACAGAAATTTTTGTTAATAATTTATTTTTGATACTGGGGATTTAACCCAGGGGTACTTCACCACTGAGCTATATCACCAGTCCTTTTTAGTTTTTGAGAATGTCCCCCAAAGGTTCCTGTGTTGAAGGATTGGCCTCCAATGCAGCAATGTACAGAGGTGGGACTTTGGGGAAGTGAGGGGATCATGAGGGTTTAACGCACCAGTGGATCAATCCATTGATGGATTCATAATTTGATGGTATTATTAGATGATGGAAACTTTTGAAGGTGAGGCCTCATTGGAGGAATTAGGTGTGTTCTTAAGAGTATATCATTTCTCTGGCCCCTTTCCTGATGTCAGTGAGGTGAACCACTTTGCTCCACCACATCCTCCCTGCCATAATGTTCTGCCTCACCACAGGCCAATCAATGGAGCCAAGTGATTATGGACTGAAATATCTGAAACCATGAGTCAAAATAAATCTTTTCTCCTCTTAGTTGTTTTTCTCAGGTATTTTGTCACAGGAATGGAAGTCTGACTAACACAGACTCTCAGTATAATTAGTCATTAGCAAAATGTAAGTTAAAACGACAATGGCATATCATCACACATCTATTTGCATGGTGAACTGCACATCTCCAACCCCCTGCCCAGAAACCACCTTTCACTGACAAGATGATGATACCAAGTACCGGCAGGAGTGCAGAGTAACTGGCACTCTCTTACATTTCCAATGAGAAACTAAACATAAAAGAACAATGGCCAGATTATATATAAATATAGAACTTTGTCCTACAACCTTTCTAGCAACCATCCAGGGAAGTCAAATCACACTGTGGCAGAAACCAAACCATAACTTCTGCAGCAATTGGCTCAAAATGGTCAAGACTAGATCAATAACACTAGAATTTTTGTCCCTGCTTCCACTTAGGACCAACCACAGAAAGCCAAATTGTCTCCTCAAATCAATCACATAGCTTCCCCACACTGCAGACCCCAATCAGCTTGTTTTCAGGAAACTTCTACAAGAAGTGGGAAACCCACTCATCTCTACTCCCTGAGATCTCAATTGTTGAGAATTTGTCTTTAGGAGTGGAATCAGACACATATCAATTTCATTTCCCGAATTTGATGAGGTTCCTTTAAGGCCAACCCTAATGTTTTGTCCTATTTTCTGAGAGAAGGAATGTCCTCTCCTTCTCTTATGTGAATTCAGGAAGGCCTTAAGGTCATTTTGAAGCCTGAGTTTTCCAATCTGAGCTTCTCTGTAAGTGACTCACTCTAACAAATCCTATTTTTCCAAACTGTATTCCATAGCATGTGGATGTTTGTTCATTCTGAAGCTCCTCCAGCCTTAGTGCATATGAGCAGAGTGGTCTTTATTCTGACATGTGAGAATGTGTTTATTTGAAATCTGATGTCCAATTTCTGAAAAGTCATCATTGAATACCCTCTAAGAACTTTTGGGCAATTACAGAGTTGGAGGCATGCACAACTCCAAGGTCATTTACAATTTCTGACTGGCTCTTGTAACTTTTTATTAATCTTTTTCTTCTTTCCCTCAGGCCTACATTTCTGTGGCATACTCTGACCACAATCCCAAACCCTCTTATTCGTCTCAATCCTGTACTCCTTGAAAACATATTGAGTTTTTGGTTGCAAGTGTTCTTTTTTTTTTTTTTTTTTTTTTTTTTTTTTTTTGGTGTGTGGAGGTACTGGGGATTGAACTCAGGGACACATGATTTGAGCCACGTCCCCAGCCCTATTTTGTATTTTATTTAGAGACAGAGTCTCACTGAGTTTCTTAGTGTTTCCCCATTGCTGAGGCTGGCTTTGAACTTGTGATCCTCCTATCGCAGTCTCCGGAGCCACTGGGATTACAGGTGTGCACCACTGTGCCTGGCTATCACAAGTATATTTAACCAGAGGTTCCGATGTTTACCTCATGTACTGGAGTCAGCCTCCTGGGAGTCCTGTCTCAGTAGAAGAAAGATTAAAGGCTGCTCAATTTTAACCACATCTTATATGTTTCCTGAAAGATTCTAGTCTCATAAGAAGTGAGATACCTACGAAGTTAGTTAGCACTAACTGGGGATTAAACACAGGGCTTTGTGCATGCTAAGCAAGTGATTTACCACGAAGCCACATTTCCAGCTCCAAGAAATCATCTTTTTCAAAACTTGAAGTTTTACTTTACAGTCAAGTAGATGATCATGTAGTTGGTAGCTGCTATTAATTGGGGAGGAATATCTGAGTGAGGATTAATTTTGAAAGTGGTCAGTTCATTGTGAATATTTTTGGCTTTACAGAAGCTTGTGAGTTTGGGGATTCAGAAAATAAGTACATGGTCCCTATTAATTATCCATTGCTGAATTACCATTACCTAAAAACTCAGAGGCATTAGACAACAAACATCACCTCCCACAGTTTGAAGAGTCAAGTGGTTGTAGATCAGGTCTCTGGTGAGGTTTCAGTTAAGATGTTGGCTGGGACTGCAGTTATCTGGAGGTCTGAAAAGGGCTGGAGGATCTGCTTCCAAGATAACACACTCACAAGGTTGTTGGTGGAGGCCTCAGTTCTTGGCTGTCTCGTGGCAGAAATGTTCATTTCCTTGCCATGTAGACTTCTCCACAGAGTTTCTTTTTCTTTCTTTCCTTCTCTGCCTCTCTTCCTATTCCTTATTTTTTTCCTTCTTTCCTTTTTTCCTTCCTTTCCTTCTTTTGGTACTGGGGATTTAACCCAAGAGCATCCTGCCATTCAGCTACATCCCCAGCTCTTTTGATTTTTTTTTTGAGAGGGCCTCACTAAATTGCTGAGGCTGGACTTGAACTTGCAATCCTCCTGCCTCAGCCTCCCAAGTTGTTGAGATTTCATGTGTGTGCCACTGTGCCTGGATCCACAGAATTTCTTGAGTGTCCTCATGACATGGCAGCTGAGTTCTTCCTCGTGAGAGAGAGAGAAAGAGAGGGGAGGTAGGGAGAAGGAAAACAATGTTTTAAAGACCTAGCCTTGGAAGTGACTTCCATCACTTTTGCCATATTCAGACCAACCCTGATAGAATTTTAGAGGAGACTATCTATAAAACAATAAAAATAATATCTCTAATACTATGGATGTTATGTGGTAGGGATCCCTGGGGGCCATATTGAAGACTGAATGCCCTCTGACTCTCGACTTATGTTCCTCCCATGTGCAAAATAGACTCAACCCCTTTCAAGATGCACCAAAGTCTGATCCCATTATAGAATCATTACAGAAGCCCAGCATTTCACCATTCAAGTCAGCTTCAGGTATGGCTAAGATTTCCCAGTGTATTTCATTAAGTGCAGCATCTCAAGTATAATTCCTCTCCTCCTAAAGACCTATAAATTAAAGGGGAGTCATCTGCCCTCCTCTCCCTAACATGCAATGGTGGAACAGATATAGGATGACTTTGATAGATATTCCTGGCCAAAAAGGGAGAATTGGCTCAGGTTTTACCTCTCTGGGTCACAACTGCATCATTATCTAAACTCACTGAGGTTACCCACAAGTCACTGAGTGGCTTTTGGATGTCTTCCCAACTCTTCAATTACACTTTTAATCTGTAAGAAAATTACTGGGTTTGTGTCATAACTATGTTTATGATAAATTTTGTGACATTTTGATTTTTCTGAATTTAATTTGAAAGAGGAAAATTTGAGCTTTGCTTTTGGGGCTTTCCTGACAGCCATGTTTGACTATAGTTAATGCCTTTATGATAGTTTTTAGAGTCTTACATTTTGCCCAAGATTAAATTTTTGGGAAAAACCCTTCATGCTTCTTTAAAACTTTACAAATTTATTCCAAATTATATAAGAAACGAGAGTCCTTTCCCCACCTTATCCCCATTCTCTAGAGCTAACCATTGCTAGTTTTTGATGAACACCCTTTCAGGTATTTATTTATACTTATTGTTCACAGTTTATGTTCAACATTGATAAAGTGTTTAATGTCTGAGGATATTTTGTCCATCCTACAATATTCATCTTATTTAATGCTCAGTTTATTAAACATCTCTAAGTAGAAGTTGGAAACCTAAACTTCAAAAAAATATTTACACGTTGCAAACTTCATTGCATTGTGTTAAACAGTTTAAACTGCAATTGCAAATTTAATTTGATGATTCTTTTGAGTACACTTTAAACAGTACACAAAATAAACACTAATACAATGATTATAAGACTTACTACAACTGTTCTTAAATCTATTTTAAAACATCAACCCTATGGATTTAATTCATGACTTCATTGGTTTTTACTTGTTTTTGTTTTTCCCTAGGAATAAGGTTTCCTTCTTCCCTTCCCTTCCCTTTCCTGATGGTTTCTTGGTATGTTTCCCTGGTTGGCCCTGAACTCCTAGGCTCAAATGATCCTCTTGCCTCAGCCTCCTGAGTAGCTGGAGACTCCAGGGGTATGCCTTTACACATGGCTTAGATACTTCCTTAAGGTTGCTAAAATATTTCTTTTATTGTTTTCTTCTTGATACTTAAATCTTGTTACTTGTTAGACCTCTAATATCCTCAATCCTCAGATCTGCTAAAGCTATAAAATCACACTTCCTAACAGATTAATTCATGGTTGGGGTACTGAAGCTTGTTTCTCCCAAGGAACTGTCTTTTCCACCTACCTCAATAAACCTTTCAGTGTTTGTATCTTTCACAGAAGTCTTTGTTTCTGCAATCTGTCTTTTCCCTTGAAATGATGCACTCTTTTATTCACTTGGCCAGAGTTGTGGAACCCCTCATTCTCATTGTCCTGTTTTTTTTTTTTTAATATCTATGTGCTCTTTTTTAAGTATTTATTTTTTAGTTGTAGTTGGACACAATACCCTTATTTTATTTATTTTTATGTAGTGCTAAGGATTGAACCAAGGATCTCGAGTGCTCTACTGCTGAGCCACAATCCCAGCCCACATAATCCTATTTTATTATTAGTATTAAAAACATATCTAACCAGGCACAGTGACACAGGTCTGTTATCCCAGTGATCCAGGTTGAGGCAGGAGGATCTCAAGTTCAAGACCTGCCTCAGCAACTTAGTGAGGTTCTAAGCAACTTAGTGAGACCCTGTCTCAAAATAAAAAGGGCTGAGGATGTGGCTCAGCGGTAGAGCACCCTTGAGTTCAATCCCCAGTACCAGAAACAACAACAACAACAACAACAACAACAATAAAACATATGCGTGCATTGCTAATGTATTCTCATGACTAATGGGGCATCTATCTAATAGATTCTTCACCTGGGAGAGATGGATTGCATTTACCCATAAATTTCTCTTTAGGAAATTTGACTACCTGTCAACTCAGGACCCCTTTCTCCTTGGTCATGAAGTATAGGCACCAACATTCGTTAACTATTTGAACCTCCTTCCCATCTGGTTATCATGTGTAACCACATGTTCTGATCAGTCTTTCCTCTTTTGGGAACAGTTCCAATTTTTTCCATATCTATTTGGCTCACATAAAATTATCTGTTTTTATATTTTTCTATTTTACTAATGGAAATAAACATACATCTCTTAATTACAATGGATTAACTTTGAAGAAACACATCATTTTTTTTTCATTAAAACCTGTAAAATGTCAAAAGTCCTAATTATTCACTCTTTTGCATTATGTTATTTTTTGGTAACAGTTTATAACAACTTTTTTCATTTGAATATTATGAATTCAGGTCTTTTATAAACTATAGCAGTCACTCTTTGGCACCTACCTCCCAATCATTAATCCAAACTTCTCACTTATTGGAGGAGCCCCAAATATGTTTGGGTGTCCATAATTGCTCAATTAAGTCAGGGCTAAGTTCTAACTATGTCAAGAGAATCACAGTGGTTCCATCTCCTTTGCCCATTTAATGGTTTCAGGCTTGACACTCAGTTTTGAGAAAAGAGATAAGGGGAATGTGATGTTTTCAGATTCAAAATGGAGTCATTTATGTCAAACCCTAACCAAAGAGAGTCAGGAAAAAGAGACTCTGGAACTGCAACTTTCTTGCTGAGGCCATTAAAAAAAAATGTCTGTCTAGTAGTAGCCTATTCAGTCTTGGACTGATACTACTTTTTTTTAAAATTAATTTTTGTAGCCTAGGATTATTATTTCAAAAAGCTTATGTAATCCTCCTCATTTGCCTTTAAAAACCTTTGTCTCCCACCCTCCTTCTCTTTCTTTCTTTGTGGTAACTGAACACAGGGGCTATAGCCTCAGCACTTTTTATTTATTTTTTGAGACAGGGTCTTGCTAAATTGCCCAGTCTGGCCTCCAAATTGTGGTCCTCCTCCCTCAGCCTCCCGAGTCTCTGGGATTACAGTCTTTGTCTTTCTATGCCCACCTGGCTATGAGTTGCTATGACTTGCATATCCAGGATTCAGGAACAGTCCCCTACTGTTCCTGAATCAACACTGTGTTTTGGAGAGCTGTTTTTTTGTTTGTTTGTTTGTTTGTTGTGGCTCATTTTGGATTGATGGGAAACAGCTGGATGGTTTCTGAGAAAACTTTCTCGGCTCTTAAAAAGAAAGCACAAAATGGTCCCTCTTTTCCCACTAGATATTGTGTCTATATGGGATTATTGGAACGATAGCAGTTATTACATGGTGCCACCATAACATAATTAAAGAGGTAAACTATTGAGGAACTAACCGATGAAGAATGACAGAATGGAAAGATCAGGGTAAACCCAAAAGAAAGCCCCCTAAAATACCTTGGGTTGCTTGGTGATATTGTTGAACCAGTGACCCAAACAACCCTACAGCCAACCTACCTTATGAACTTCTTATTTCCTAATTTTTCCCAATTGTTTGAATCATTTTGAATTTTTATGTTAGTTGCAATCAAAAGTATTCTGACACACGTATCTATTTTTTTTAAATATTTATTTTTTAGTTGTAGTGGGACACAAAGGTATTGTATCTTTTTAAAATTTTTTTAATATTTATTTTTTAGTTGTAGTTGGACACAATATCTTTATTTATTTATTTTTATGTGGTGCTGAGGATCGAACCCAGGGCCTTGAACATGCTAGGTGAGTGCTCTCCCACTGAGCTACAACCCCAGCCCCTGTACCTTTTTTTAAAATTTATTTTTCTGTGGTGCTGAGGATTGAACCCAGGGCCTCACACATGCTAGGCTAGTGTTCTATCGCTGAACCACAACCCCAGCCCCACATATCTATTTTAATGAACCCTATTTATTGTTTTGTTTTTGCTACTCAAAATATAACAATGTGCCTAGTGGGAGCCCTTATAATTGGACATTAAGACCTCTTAATACTGTCTGTGACTTTTTTGAGAGAACCCTTACCTTTTAACCACAGCAGTATGTTCTGGGCTTATTCTATGTTGTTTAGACCTGCCAAAAGACATGGGATCAGCTATCCTCCAAGGGTCCAAGTTTCTTTTAGTGGAGAATAATATTGTAGAACAAAATCAGGGCTTTAAGAAGCTGATGTAGGTGGGCTGGGTGGTGGCTCAGTGGTAGAGCATTTGCCTAGCATGTGTGAGGCACTGGGTTCGATTCTCAGCACCATATATAAATAAATGAATAAAATAAAGGTTCATCAATGTCTAAAAATATTTAAAAAAAGAGAAGCTGATGTAGGTAATAAAAAAAAAGGACTATCATGTCTTTTTGGACCCTGTTAGTAGTGATAGAGTTGGAAAGGTTAATTTTCCTTATATAAATAGTTGCTACAAGTAAATAAGAAAAAGACCAAAACCCAAAAGAAAAATGAAATAGCCAGTTCACAAAAAAGGAAACATAAATAGCTCCTATAATATGAAAAGATGCTCAACTGTAGCCATCATAAAAATGCAAATTAAATTAAAATGGGGGTGCAATTTTTACCTATCAATAGGAGTGGTTATTATCACACCATTGACACAGGCATTCTCATATCTTGACTACTGGTGGAAGAATAAATTTGTGCAACTTTCTATGGCAGGAAATTTATCAATTTCTGCCAAATTTACACTTGCTTTTGGCTTATAAATTCTATTTCTAGGATTTTGTATTACAGATATGGTTACACAAAAGAAATGATGTATGCACCAGATTTATTCCTTTCAACAACAACAAAAGTTACAAAAGATTGTTGATAACTTAAAGTCTACCAATAAGGGACTGGCAGAGTGTATACGACAAAACTGTAGCTACCTTCACAAATAACAAGGAAGTTTTTAATGTTTTAATGCTAATATGAAATGATTTCCTGATTTACGTTGCACTATGGAAAAAACAAGGTGCAGAACAGTGTATAAAATGTGCTACCATGTGCAGGAAAAGAACAAAAATTATAGGTATACATTTGCTTGGGAATGTGCACAGAAGACACTAGCAACAGTGTGAACAGGGTGGATTGGAACTAGCAGAGAAGAAGAACCTAGTGAATATCACTTTGTACATTCTGAATTTTGAATCATGCGAATGTACTTTTGCCAAAAAGTAAATGAATCAGAAAATACGCGTTACCAACATATTTCCATCAACTTCTTTAGTGTTACTAGGTGTGCAGTATTCCATGGCATGGTGGCACCAGTTTATTTTAATATTTGTGTGTTATTTACATTGCCTAATAATTATTTGATTACCTTATGTCCCCAAAAGGAAGAATTTATTTGTAATTGATTTTTTACAGCTCAGTGTGTTTCAGAAAATGCTCACTGACATCCTCAACCCCAGACAGTGTGCTAATGCCAGGGGAGACAAAATTGAATTGTGTGGAGAATGTGGTTCTTGCCTAAGAGGAGCTCACATTAGTGGGAGATTATAGATATATAAATTACCACTATGCATTATGAAGTGTGCAATAATAGGAATATGTACAAGAGGGAAAGTCATAGAGGGAAAGTTGATTTGCTCTGGCTCAGTGAGAGGGGTAGAATTGCCAGGGAAGACTTTGCTGAAAAACTGGAGTTTAATCAGAGTTTGGAGGGATACACAGAATGTTCTAGGAGTAGGTTCTTGGAGAGAAGAGCATGGGGCATTCTGAGGAACACATGGCCTCAGTCCAATATGGAGGACCAGGCAATGAGGAAGGAATGCTATGGGATGAGGAGAAGGAGGGCAGATGGGGATAACATGGGTGTTGAATATCAAGAAGGTTCATATCTGCAGGTAACAAGGAAGGCAGACGCTTTTAAGATCCAAAGTAATGAGCACAAAGAAAGCAAAGTGTACAAAAATTGATAGAATCCTTCAAATGCTGCGGAAGACCATGTCTCCTCGCCCACTACCTCTCCACTGCAACCTTAAGCGCGTCCTATGGCCTGGGAGAAGCAATTTGCAAGGAGTTCGTGTTTGTTTAGGTGGAGGAGGACTTCCCAGTCGTCCGGATTTGCCCCAAAGTCCGCCCCAGGCTCACTCTTCTCACTGGGTTTTCCCGGATTAGGTGTTGATTCCTTCTTGTAGGCTTTCTGCTCAAATCCTCTTCTGCTTCCTCCTCCCATCAACATAATGGTTTGTACGCCCTGCCCCCAATAGGGCCCCGCCTTTTGGGGACCGGGGCTGAGCTCTAGACTGATAGAACTGGGGGCCCCTGATCGTATTCTGGCGAGGTCGGCTGGAGACGCGCCACTGACGACCCGACTTCCGAGAGGGCGGGGTCTCGGGCTCTGTTATTTAATGCTTCTACCCTTCTTGGTTCTCAGAACCCGTTAAGCGGCTTTGAGCAAGATGGGTGTCTATCGCGTCCGCGTGTCCACTGGTACCTCTCTCTACGCGGGCTCCGCTAACCAGGTGCAACTGTGGTTGGTCGGCCAGCACGGGGAGGCGGCGCTCGGCGTGCTGCTAAGGCCAGCCAGAGACCAGGTGCGCTGCAGGGAGTCGGGTGGGTGGGCTGCGCCCTTGGCCTGAGATGCGTCAAGTCCCGGTGACGAGGCGCGTCCCAGCCCGCCTTGAGCGTGTGAGCCTACGGCTCCAGGGGGTCTGCCGCGTGCAGCGCCCTAGAGGGTTTCTTAGAGGGTTTCAATAACTGTCCTCGCTCCTGGCTTCCTTGGAATTGACTTGGCTCCCCCGCACCCCTCATTCCACAGAGTTCTATTGTCACCAAACACTGCGGTCACCGGAGCAGCCGTCTATCCTGTTTTCCTGTTTTTAAAAGCTGCTCTCTCAAATTTTCTCTACTGGTCTAGATCTCTGATCTTGGGGACTTGGGATGGGGGAAGGGTGGGAGAAAGGAGGCAAGACCTGTGAACTCTCAATTTCCCGACATTTACTCGGTGTTCTTGCCGTTTCTGTTACTTTTTTTCACCTGCTGACTCCCAAATTCCCATCATCCATCCATCTGTCTCCCAGCCTTTCAGATCCGGACGCTTGCCCCAAGGATGTTTCAGTGGAATGTGTAGAAAGGAGATGTCCCTCTTTCCCACTATTAACCCTCCCCTGTCTTTTGTCTCTTGGGCATCTCCACCATCGCTGTTTTGATAACCGCCTCACCCTGATCACCAGTATCCCCTTGACCTTGTGTTACCTTCACCTTCTTAGCTGGCTTCCCCGCCTCTGTTTCTAACCCTTCTGAAGCCAGTCAATTTCTGCCCCCAGTATATTCCCGACCTTAAAACAAAATTCCCCTGCTGAAAACATTTAATGGCTCCCGCTTGTTTTCAGGACCAAATCCAAAACATTGGCTTAACTTTTAAGACTCACCATCGGATCTTGCGCGTCTGGCGCTCTGTGCTCCAGTTCCACGGAGCTGGTGCCTTTCTCCGCCTGCTGTCTCCGTGGACTCTAGCTGGAACGCCTTTTCCTTTCCTTTGCTTCGCTCTCACTCCTAGCTGCCTAAGCCCTCTCCACCTCCAGGCTTCCGCTTGGATAGAATGTCTTCTGGGAAACCTGCCTCCAGGAGGGGCGGGGTGCCTGGCCGCCCTCAGCCTTGGCTGGGGTCTCACCGCTGTAACTGCTGGATCGAGCTCCTCTGCCAGTGTGCTCTCCAGCCTGCAGCGCAGGGTTCCCAGTGCCTGATCCTTGCCAGCGCTTGACCCAATCGATGAAATAGGGAGGAAATTAGTAAGGAAAGAGAGCACCTTTCCATCTCCCGTCCTTTACCTTCTCACTGTGGGTTGAGTTATTTGGCATCTCGGAATAGGGTCTTGGGGGCCCCTGCTCAATGTGGACTCCCTTTATCTCGCTCCCCTTTCCCTGAAGTCTGGGGAAAGCAGTCCAGGGAAAGCAAGACCCAGCCCAAGTACACCATCCTGTGGGTCCCACTGATTCTGAACCTCTCAGCATGGATGCTGAATTGTCGCCTACAGGAACAGGAGTTCAAGGTGGAAGTCTCAGAGTACTTGGGGTCCCTGCTGTTTGTGAAAGTGCGCAAAAGGCACCTCATTAAGGATGACAACTGGTTCTGCAACTGGATCTCTGTGCAGGGCCCTGGAGGTGGAGGGCCTGAGTACAGGTTCCCTTGTTACCGTTGGGTGCAGGGCAACCACATCTTGAGCCTTGCTGAGGGCACTGGTAAGCACCAGGGACAAGTGTGTGAGAAGGCACAAGAGAGGCTGAAGGTCTGTGTGTGTGTGTGTGTGTGTGTGTGTGTGCGTGTGCGTGCGCTTGTGTGCACAGATGTGGAAGCTAGAACCTGGAGGGCAGGGAATTGTCAAAACAGAAGGCTACTGGCACAGGTGTCAAGGAGACAGGAGAGGGACATGAAGCTGTAGGGGCCAGCTAGAAGGACCAAGAAGATAGGGATAGGGTCAGGCCCTCAGTGAAGTCATACCATGCCCTCCTTTACTTTCAGGCTGCACAGTTGTTGAAGACTCTCAAGGACTTTTCAAGAAGCACAGGGAAGAGGAACTGGAAGAGAGAAGGAAGTTGTACAAGTTAGTCAGTCCCCTGTAGGGCATGATGTAACATGTGGGGCATGTTGCATTAGAAAAGAGGAAACCTAACTTGCTGGCTGCTAACTGATTCCTGGTCCTGGGGCCATACATGGCTACGATGGTGCCTGGCAATCAGCCGTGGGTTGTGACAAAAAATCGGACCGCCTCTAGGATAGGCTCAGAACCCTTCTGCCCTGGTGGACAGCTCGTGTCACCCATTATCATATACCCTGTAGGATGGGTATACACATGAACTCTCCCCACCCTGCTGACCTTTATCCTGATTGGCTCCTGTACATTATATTAGCTGTGTGTGTTTTCTCAATAAACCAGCTCCTGCTTTGATTGGTCTCCCTGATGCATCTATCTGATTGTCCTCCAGCGAGGGACCCTCTCCTTTCTTGGCTTGTCCAGTCGGGGCAAGCTCTCCCCATCTCTCCCACAGGTCGTAGGTTGGGAGGGAATGAGGGCTAAAAACCCCAACAGTGGCCCATCCCCTGACTCATGATGAGTGGTTTATTCTCTGGAATACCAATGCCTGATTTTATTTCTGCCCCCGCAGGTGGGGTAACTGGAAGGCTGGCTTAGTCTTGAATGTGGCTGGGACTAGTTTATCTGACCTCCCTGAAGATGAGCGATTTCTGGAAAACAAGAGAGTTGACTTTGAAGCTTCACTGGCCGTAGGGTGAGACCAAGGGGGGGGTCCTGGTGAGAATCTTGATCTAGTGGAGGCCAATAGGCCTATGTACTGCCCTGGACTGACCAGTCCAAGATAGGTGCCTGTGGCTGTAGTGTTTTCGTCTACGAATAAGTGTCTGTTTGCCCTATTCTTCCCTGAAGGCTGGCTGACCTGGCTGTCAAAAGATCTGTGAATATTCTGAGTAACTGGAATGATGTGGATGACTATAACCGGATTTTTTGGTGCGGCTACAGCAAGCTGGCTGGTTAGTCCCACCTATCCCAGTATTTCTCCCTGGACCTTTTATCACCTAGATCCCACCCAGTCTGGGTTAATGAAAGAATCAGGGTTGGGAGACCAGAGGTTTAGATCCCCTGATAAGCTGGGGTCAGATGAGGATGGTTTGGTGGGGGTCAGGAGGACCAGGAGCTCAGGTCTCATAGCATGCTCTACTGCCATTCCCCAGAGCGAGTGCGGCAGTCCTGGAAGGAGGATGCCTTCTTTGGGTATCAGTTTCTCAATGGCGCCAACCCCATGCTGCTGAGGCGCTCCATTCAGCTTCCTGAACGCCTAGTGTTTCCTCCAGGGATGGAGGAACTGCAGGCTCAGTTGCAGAAGGAGCTCAAGGTATGAACCCTAAGGAGATGGAACAGTGAAATGGGAGTGGTGTTAGCATCAACTGTGCTGCAGTAGGGTTCACCATGGACCTGGCTTATGGCTGATTGGCAAGAAGGACTCTTACAGAAATCCTGAGCAATCCTGAGAAGTACAGCTCCCCATGGCTTTTCTTCCCACATGAGAGTGGTGCAATTGTGAAGGGTGGGGTGTATGAGGTGGGATGGTTGATAGACTGAGTCAAAATGAGGACATGGGACTGAGCCTTGGTGCTATGGATTCAAGGATTGTGCAGAACAATTAGGGCCAGAGGATTGTTAATCTGGGACAATTGATAGAGAAAATTCATAGGATTACAGGGTCAGGCAGACTTAGATTTGAATCCTGGCTCTTCTATTTGTAAGCTGTGTGAACTCAGACAAAACACCCAACTTCTCTGATTATCTATTTCATTTTCTGTAAAACTGGGAATGATTCAAGTAGAATATATACGAATTTCATGAGATAATATGCACATAATCCACTCCTGGTACAAAGTAGGTGATGAAGACAAGTCAGTTTCCTTCTCTTTCTTCTCCATTTGGGGAATCAGGGTGGGAAGAAGACACCTTATGCTGAGAGAAGCCCTTGCCCTCTCCCCCACCCAGGAAGGCACCTTGTTTGAAGCTGATTTTTACCTACTTGATGGGATCAAGGCCAATGTCATCTGTAATCACCAACAGCACCTGGCTGCCCCTCTGGTCATGCTGAAGCTGCAGCCTGATGGGCAACTCTTACCCATGGCCATTCAGGTGAGAGGACTTGGGATTTCTGCTCCTTGTTGGTTGGCCGTCTCAAATCAGCCCCTCATTTAAGTTCACCGAGGACCCACTCTCTGAGATACTGGAGGAGTCATTAAAGGAAGAAATGGATGAAGTCTTTGATTTTAAAGGTTTTGCAGCCTCATTGGAAATATAGACAATACTAAAGTCAGAGACAGTCTGAAAGGAATCCCTGCAAGAGGGCCAGGACTTAGACAAATGGGAGGAGAGGAAGGACCTTTCCCCAGGGGCAAGATGTGTTGGGCAGAGAGGCCGAGGTAGAGAAGTCAGGAGATTCTCTGTGATTGGAGTGGGCGAATAATATGAGGTGAGAGGATAAAACCTAAGCCAAGCTAAGGAGTAGGGATAAGGGAAGCTGGGGATGGCTGTTGTGAAAGATGTTGTGGGTACACTGGAGGGGAAGTTGTGTTTAGTGCCAGGTTTGGGGTCTCAGGCTATAGCTCTGGGAGGTGAAGGACTCCCCTGGGGATAGAGACGGAGAGGAAAGATGGATAGGAGTGCAGAGGGAGATGCAACTGGATTCCAAAAGAGGAAAAGGGGGTGTCAGTCCATACCAGTAAAGAAGAAAAAAATGCCTGGGTAGGGTTTTGACTTGTCGATTTTGAGGCAATGGGGAAACATTCAAATTGTCTAGCAGGCAGCTGAGAACTGGAGACTCAGTCCTCTGTGCAGAGGTGATGTCGGAAGATCAGAGAGAGGCTGAGGTTTCTGAACAAGACTGTGGGATGAAGGGTTTGATTCCTGTCCACATTGTGGGAACTGAAAGGGGAAGTGGAGGCTGGAGAAGGCTCGGTTTCTGCTGAAGGCTGAGCGCATTGAGGCTTGTCCAACATCAATGCACTGCTCTGAATGGATAAGAGAAGGGTGGTGGGGGGAGAAATGGTAGCTGGAGTGGGAAGATGGAGAAAGACAGGCAAATGTGGAGGAGGAAGGGACAGGTAACATGCAAGAAAGGGGAAATGGTTGGGCACCTGACACTCAGCCCCTCTTCCAACTTTTCCTTGTCTTTGCTTCAGCTCCAACTGCCAAAGATCGGATCTATTCCGCCACCCCTTTTCCTGCCCACGGATCCGCCAGTGGTCTGGCTCTTGGCCAAATGCTGGGTCCGTAGCTCTGAATTCCAGCTTCATGAGCTGCAGTCTCATCTTCTGAGAGGACACTTGATGGCTGAGGTCTTTGCTGTGGCCACCATGAGGTGCCTTCCATCAGTACATCCTGTCTTCAAGGTAATACCTTATTCCCAACTCGACTCTCTTGCCTGCTTCTCTTTCCACCTCACTGCACATTCTCACCTGACATCTCAGTGCTTTGTGAGAACCAGCAATGGAAAATAAGAGAGCTAGGGAGTGGGAGAGGGCCTGTCCTGCATTTTCAATTGCTTTTGTCACCTCCCCAAGGGGTCGAACATGTTTCCTGGGGAGAGGAGTAAAAAATATTACTGTTTTTTTAAAATCTATAAAGCACAGATATTCATACGTGCAGGCTAATGACTAAAGATTCCATCCATAGGGGACCATGCAAATAACATAAAAGACTTTCACATAAAAGATTTGAAAAGTTCTAAAATAGTAACATAGGCCAGTTAAAGGGGCTCAAGCCAGCAATTAGGGTAACACATTCACTCATTCAAAATGGTTATTGGGTGCAAGAATCATTCTAGATGCCAGTGGTAACATCTGGATCAGACAATGTCCTGATCTTTTGGGATTTTCATCTCCAATGAGGGCAGACTATAAAGATTGTGTTGCAATATAGGGGTTGTGACAAGTACGACAGAGGGAATCAGAACAGGGTGGTGTGATGGTGAGTTTAGATTGGATGTCAGGAAAGGTTCTCTCAAGGAGGTGACATAAAGGGTGAGAAAACAAGAAGCCAGCCAATGAAATGGTCAAGGGCCCTCGGTGTTCCAGGCTAGTGGGACAGCCTGTGCAGGGACCCTGACATAGAATAATCTTGACTTGTCTGAAGAACAGAAAGAAGGGGAGTGTGGTGGACAAGGGGAGAGGGAATCAGAAGGTTCTGGAGGCAGGTGTAGGTCTCACCAGATCTTCTCGAAGGGGACTGTTATTCCCCTCAAGGGTGTGTGTGACAATCAGTGTGTGTGTGTGTGTGTGTGTGTGTGTGTGTGTGTGTGTGAAAAATATTATCTTCATGTACAAAGCATAGATATTATAGCACAGAAACAGGTACACAGTCTGTTTGTAGCATTGACATTTCTTGGATGAATGTGAGATTAGGAAAAAAATGTCTCAAAAATATTCTTATGGGGGTTTTAATAAAAAATTTTGAAGAATATTCACCTAGACTTATGAAAAGAATATGAGAAGAAAAGGAGAGTGATTTCTTTCAGTTATCAAAAAGCACTAAGCCAGTGGTTTGTGGAAGGAATTAGGCAGTGCAGATTAGTAGCAAACTCTTGGTGTTGAGGGGCCACTGAGCCCCAGGTCTGTGCTTTCCCTGAAGACCTGTTCTTTCCTCCCCTTTCCACGCTGGTTTCTGCAGGGTCCTGCTACAGATCTCTTTTGACTTTGCCCTTGCCTGCTTTTCTTCTTTTAGCTTATAGTTCCTCACCTGCGGTACACCATGGAAATTAACCTTCGGGCCAGGAATGGGCTGGTCTCAGACTGTGGAATTTTTGACCAGGTATGGGGAAAGAAGTGGGGATTCGGATTCTGGGTTCACTCTCCTTGCTGGCTCTAGCTTCAGACAGCTTGACTTGCCTGTCTCTCCTCAATCCTCAGGTGGTGAGCGTAGGTGGGGGAGGCCATCTGGATCTGCTGAGGCGTGCTGGAGGTCTTCTGACCTATAGCTCATTATGTCCCCCTGACGACTTAGCTGACCGGGGGCTCCTGGAAGTCAAGTCTTCCTACTATGCTCAAGATGCACTGCGGCTCTGGGAAATCATCCGTCGGTAAGGCAAGCAGGGAGGCAGGGCAGGTGGGATGAGGGTGAGGGTGGAGAAGAAGGCTGGGAGAACAGGAGGGCTGTGTCTTGGTTGGGGAGCTGCATGCCCTGAACTGGCCATGTGAACAAGGAGCTGAGAGCTTCAGCTCTTCTTGCCCTGACCTCTTGTCTGGCAGGTATGTGGAAGGAATTATGGATCTGTACTATAAGACAGATGTGGCTGTGAGAGATGACCCTGAGCTGCAGAACTGGTGTCGAGAGATCACTGAAATTGGGCTGCTAGGGGCCCAGGACCGAGGTAATCAGAGTTCCTGTCCTCAGAACTAAGACAAAAGTTCTAAGAGACCTCTCCAGAATCCTCTCTTCTTATGTAGAATCTTCCAGAAGCATTTCCAACCCATATAAAATCCAAAAGCCTCCTAGACACAGTAGGAGTAGTGCTAAAAAATGTTTATCAACTGGCTCTCCAGAAAAAAGAGCCCTGCCTGGTAGCATTTGCCCATTTCTGTGACATAAATATCCCCACTGTGGCTACCAGCATGCTGAACAGTTGAGAAGTTGACATCTTTGTGAGCCAGCCCCAGCACCCGACTGATTGGGATCCTCCCAGCAGAGGTCCTCCATCCCCTGCCCCGCACCAGCTCTCAGGTCAATTTCCACAGGTCACTGAGAGTTGCTGGCATCCCTCTTTACTACCCTTTTCTCCTCTCTTTGCCTTATCTCTCTCAGTTCTGCTCCTATGCCTGACCCCACAACTTTAACTCTCCCCACTTCTTGTAGGGTTTCCCACCTCTCTCCAGTCTCGGGCCCAGGCTTGCCACTTTGTCACCATGTGCATCTTCACCTGCACTGGGCAGCACTCTTCCATTCACCTGGGCCAGGTACTTAACCTTGACTGTTAACCTGGACAACCCGGAATTTGTGGCCTTCAGTGGGGGGAGGGAGCTGAATACAGGTGAGCCAAAGGGTTTTCATGCTTAGCAGGCCTTGATTCTAGATTCCTGCTCCTATTTAGTTGGATTGGTTCTCTTGGATCCCTAATGCACCCTGCACCATGAGGCTGCCCCCACCAACTACCAAGGATGCCACTATGGAGACAGTGATGGCCACACTGCCCACTGTTAATCAGGCTACTCTCCAGATGTCCATCATTTGGCAACTTGGCAGACGCCAGCCCATTATGGTGAGAACCAGATGCCCTGAGGGCCTGGGGAAGGAGGCAAAGGGGGAGGTGTAGTGCCCTGAACGGGGCTCATAGGTTCTAAGCTGTTTTCCTCTCCATCCCAGGTGCCTCTAGGCCAGCATGAGGAGGAGTATTTTTCAACTCCTGGGCCCAAGGCTGTGCTGAAGAGGTTCAGGGAGGAGCTGGCTGTCCTGGACAAGGAAATTGAGGTCCGGAATGAAAACCTAAACATACCCTATGAGTACCTTCGACCCAGCCTGGTGGAAAATAGTGTGGCCATATGAGTGTCCCAAGCTTTTGGTTGTTTTAGCTCTCCTCTGCCCAAACCACAGCCACCCTTCCCAAATGTAACCTTTCCCTTGTCTCTGCCCCTTGGAACACATTTCATTTTAGATGTGTCATCTAGGTGCCTCTATTCTTTCCTCTTTTCCTCCCTCCCTCTCTTCTTTGCTTACCATTCAGATCTCCTCTAGGGCCAATAATAGCCACCTTTTACAAACTATTTCAAGAATATGATAGAGTGATAGCATATATTGCACGACACCTTTTATGAATTGAATTTGATTTTGAACCTAAATTTTAATAACAGCAAAAGATGTTTTACACTAGTGATAGAAAAGAGCTTACACCCAGCTATTTTAAATAAAGTATTGCCAAAAGAATATAAAGCATCAAAAATGTTTTTTCTTTCTTTTTTTTTTTTTTACTGGATAGGATTTAGCATGTGTCCTGAAGCCAGACACATACTATAATGCAAACCATTAACACAGAGATTCTAAAAAAAAAAATGTCGACACTCAGGATTTTCATTTTATGACTCACTTAGAAAATGATAAGTGAAGGTAAGCTGGTCAAATTTAAGAAGATGCTCTGGAGAAGTTTAGTCTCAGGTTTCAGCCTGAGGGATTCATCTCTCTAACCTATTTGCAGTTTATCAGTTGGAAAGTTCAAAATTAACATACTTCACAGGAAGAATACTAAAAATCTATTGATTGTCTTAGTGAGTACAACAAGGATTCAAGGAAATTCAACTCTGTATGTGGGTAAAATTAGGAAAAACAAACTTGGGAGTCTTGTTTCTTCATATAATAATAATCTGTAACCATCCATTTAAAAGCAGAAACTAATAGTATACATGAACCAAAAACATTTCCTTTACAATATAAGCAAAGTTGCTTCTTGCCCTGATTCTATTTGATTTTACAGAAGTAATGGATGATAGTTGGTCTGATTTTTTTTTTTTTTGGTACCGAGATTGAATCCAGGGGCATTTTACCACTGAGCTACATATCCAGCCCTTTTTATTTTGTATTCTGAGACAAGGTCTTGTTAAGATGCCAAGGCTGGCTTTGAACTTGAGATCTTCCTGCCTCAGCCTCCTGAGCTGATGGGATTACAGGTGGGCACCACCATGCCCAGTTTGGCCTGATTCTTAAGACAGAATTAGAAAAAAATTAGTTGAGAGGTCGGGGGTGGAGAATTTAATGCTAGAGTACAGGAAAATCTGCAAAAGGCAGAAGAGCAGAATATTGGCAAATACAATTTAGGTCATACTGCAGGTTGTTCTTATATAATATATTCATAGGAACAGAAAGGTGTGACCCGGCAACTGGGCAGAAGGGAACTGCCCTGGAGAGGGCATAGCTGGAACAGTCTTGAGATCGGCCATGCACAGTGGCACACGTCTGTTGTCCCAGCTACTTGGGAGGCTGAGGCAGGAGGATTGAAAGTTCTAGGTCAACCTGGGCAACTTAGACCTGATCACAAAATAAAAAATAAAAAGGATGCCCCTGGGTTCAATGCTCAGTAGCAGCGGCTATAAGGTCCAGAGAAGACCTGACTTTCTGGGAACCTTCCTCAACCCTAACCAGACCATGGCATGGAGCTCTCCTCCTTCTCTATCTTGCTCCTTTCCATGCCAATCTCTGTCATGGGTGATCAACTGTGGGACATGACGGTGTGATGTCTGTGAGAAGCTAGAGAAAAAAATATGGGAAATACTGCAAAGACAATTGACGGGAGGTGGTAATGTTTTACATAGTCACAAGACTAGGTATGGAGAAAGGGGAGAGGATGAATCCAAGGACTTAAGGCTGGTTGGGGTCGGGGAGATAATTTTTATCTTAAATTTTTACAATTGCTAACCCATACAAAAAAAGTGCATGAAATGTAAAGTCCTGCTTGATGTGTCATCACCAAGAGGACAATCATGTAGCCACAGCCTGGAGCAAGAAAGAAAACTTTCCCAGCATCCCAGAAGGACCCACCCACCTACCAGTATTACTTTTGATTGAAAAAAAAATGCATTTTTCCCCAGTACTGGAGATTGAATGCAGGGCATCTCACATGTTAGGTAAGTGCTCTGTCATTAAGCTACACCTCTGGCCCTTTTTCAGAGTTTTATTTTAAGACAAGGTTCTTACAAAGTTGCTGAGGCTGGCCTGGAACTTGAGATCCTCCTGCCTCAGCCTGCAGGGTATCTGGGGTTCCAGGCAACAAATCATTCCAGGTGTGTGACACCATGATTAGCTGTCTCTTGACAATGGTTTGTTTTCTGTTGCTTATCCTTGCACTCCACAATTAAAAAAAAATATTTTTTAGTTGTCGTTGGACACCATACCTTTATTGTATTTTTTTTATGTGGTGCTGGGGATCAAACGCAGGGCCTTGCACTTGTTAGGCGAGCGCTCTACCGCTGAACCACAACCCCAGCCCTCCATAATTTTTAATGGTATAGAAGATATTGTGTCTACAGCAGCATAAACTGAAATAAATAGCATTCATGCTTAGAAATGGGCTTGCTCTTCCTTCTATGAGGCAATGATGGTGGGGTATTGAGTCAATCTTATCAGGAGAGAAGCTGGGTTGGGTTTTGTTGTTGGGTTTGTTTGCTTCAGCACAATACCACCTTCAAGTTCCTCTGGTGTTATCTTTGTGCTTAGGGTGGGGCCAGGGCACCAGAGGGTTCCTATGCTATCATCAGCTTCTAGACTTTTCTGTTTCTGAACAATGCAGGGAGTCTCTCCATTTTCTCACAGTGGCTCTTGTTAGCCTGGTGGTGGGGTGGGATGAGGGCAAGGGACTTTCTCTTTGGCTGTGGTCCAACCTCAGTTTCAGGAAGCCCTCGGTATGCCTGTGTCTGGGGCTCTCTCTGAATCTGCAACTCCTACGTGTGGCAGCCAAAGTTTGGGGTCTTGTGTGGGAGAGAGAGTTCCTGGCCCTGTCTCAGGGGACCTCTACTAATGTTGATATGGAACTGTCAGCTGAGGGCGGTTCCGGGTCCTTCTTCCAGGGATCTAGAGTGCTGTTTGTGCTCCTTTTCCATCGGTCTTCTCCTATGCTATGGGGTGACTGGGTTTGCATTCCCTCCCTCTGGCAGCTTAGGTATTGTGTTCTGTAAGGAAGAAGGTTCCTGGCGGGACCTTCGGAATTTCCTGCAGTGGTGGTTGATCCTCCTGTAGGTCTAAACCAGGGAGGGAAGCTCTCTCTCATCTTTGGTCATGTCCCCAGTCTTTCTTCTGAGCATCTGGGGGGAAGTTGGCAGAGAAGAGCCCATGGGCATGAATTTTTTCCCTTATGTCTGTAGCTCCCAGGAGTTCTATGCTTTCATACACTCACACTTGGCCTTTAGCAGTAAGTTAAAAAATTTAGCTGTCATCATTTGCTGGTATGGTAGCAGAGCTTCTGATCTGATACAGGGGCCTGCCTTTCAGAACTTGGAGGAGCAACTCTTTTTTTTTTTTTTTTTTTTAGTTGTAGATGGACACAATATCTTTATTTATTTATTTTTATGTGGTGCTGAGGAATTGAACCCAGTGCCTCACACATGCAAGACAGATGCTCTACCATTGAGCTATAGCCCCAGCCCAGAGGGGTTACTCTTTATTCAGACTTCAGGTTACTTGGTTGCCTTTCAACCATGGTTGATTGATGCTTTCAGGAAAAGTTATGATTGTGTTTGTAATGGTTTATTTTGGTAGGATGGAGCACTGCATAGCCAGGCTTTCTGTATTCTAGGCAGCAATGAGACCAATAATTTTATATTCTGATAATAATGGCACTTTCATTCTTTTATGTTCTATAAGTATTTTCCTTTGTTAAGAATATTGATTTGGGGGCTGGGATTGTAGCTCAGTGGTAGAGCGCTCTCCTAGCACGTGGAAGGCCCTGGGTTTGATCCTCAGCACCACATTAAAATAAATAAATAAATAAAAAATAAATAAAATAAAGATATTGTGTCCAGTTACAACCAAAAAATAAATTTTAAAAAAAGAATATTGATTTGATCCTGCGATGAACTAATGACTTGGTAGGAGTTATTGAAAATACATGTCCTTATATTGTTCATAGCTCGTAAATTGTGCTTAAATCCCTAAATTAATAGAGTTAAAAAAATTTTCAGCACCACAGCTGAGCGTTTTCATCTAAATGAAAATTTCATATGTGAATCTGTGGCCACTATTTGTTTCTTTGGGGAGATATCATGAAAGTTTGGATGGGGAAATTCAGTTTAATCTGCTTCGATATATACAGATTATGCCTTAAAAGTAAATGTTAAGAGCTGGGGATATAGCCCAATTGGTAGAGTGCTTACCTCACATACATAAGGCCCTGGGTGCAATCCTCAGCACCACACACACACACAAAAGTAAGTGTTAAAATTTTTAACTTCAATATTTAATATATGTTAGAAATATATGGATATATATTTACCTATACATACATACTTACATATATGTACACATGTACTTATATATTCAGCAAAAATGATAATCCTTGGGGAAAGAAGTTAAAATAATTTTTATCATCTATTTAAATTAATCTGTTTTTTCTTCTATTATACAGCCCAAGTTATATTCTTTTCCATAAAAAGATATAGCATTAGGTTTAATGAATTAGATTTTAATCAAAATGTTTATTATATAAATGAGTTGTTTTATTTATAACCAGGAAAGTATTAGACTTAAATATTTGGAAATTAACCAAATTTTTGCCCGATGAAAGGAAAATTAAAAGGAAGAAAGTTGATCATCATTAAGTTTCTCCATTTAAAAATATAAATTTGAGTCTACTTCATGTACAATGATAAAATTTTAAAAAATGACAGTTTAGCTGGAGACTGCATAATAAAATGAAGAGAAATGAAGGTACATTCAAGCTAATGCATTATGCCTTATGAAAAGAAAGAATTGATGCTATTCAAATACACCTCCTTCAATATTGGGGAACGCATTTTAGAAAAACAATGAAGTATTTATTAATAAATGAAGCTATTAAACCATATATACATGTAGACATAGGATAATGAAATCATCATTTTGACCACTCTAGTAAATTCTATAAAAGAAAGTTGTTTTTTTCTTTCTGGGCATGTGGAGACAATTTATTTGAATACACGATTTGAAGAGATAAAAAAAAATATATAAATTTGAGTTAGTGTTGTTTTTTAATATACAATAACAGTATTTGTTGGCAAAAGAATGGTGTCAACTCTGAAAATATATTTTTATTAAAGAGGACTATTTCAAACTTACCTGACATTGGAATGAAATCAGACAGCTTTTCCCCCGCCCCAGTTCCTTTTGTAACAAAGAACCAAATTAAAATAGTATGAAACTCTTGAGGTCCACAGGCTTTATCAAGTTTATTCTTTCTGATTTTGGGTCAAGCCAATACATTTCTTGAAAAATTTGTATGCTCTTCGTTCTTTTCTTCATTTCTCTCCCACAATCTTTGGATTTTCTAAGTATAGGATCATATTATCTGCAAACAGTGCTGATATGACTTCTTCCTTTCCTATTTTTATTCCTTCTAGTTCCTTCTCTTGCCTAGTTGCTCTGCCTAGAATTTCTAGTACTATATTAAACAGGAGTGGTGGGACTGGACATCCTTATCTTGTTCTAGATTTTATTTTATTTTATTTTTAAAAAATATTTTATTTTTTAGTTGTAGTTGGACACAATACCGTTATTTTATTTATTTTTATGTGGTGCAGAGGATCAAACCCAGGGTCTCACACATGCTAGGTGAGCACTCTACCACTGAGCTGCAACCCCAGCCCCTCTTGTTCTAGATTTTAAAGGAAATACTTTTAGTTTTTCCCTATTTACTATGAAGTTGGCTTTGGGTTTGTTGTATATCGCCTTTATGATGTTGAAGTAGCTTCTTTGTATCCCTATTTCTTTTATTTTCAATGTATTTTTCACTGGGCATAAGAATTTTAGTTTGCCAGTTATCTTCTTTCAGCACTTAATAGTTGCCATTCAGTCATCATCTGGTTTCCTAGATACTGTTGAAAAATCAAAGTGTGTCTTACTGTTATTTTTTTCCTTTTAAAGAAATTTCTTCCACCCTCCCTTACTGCTTTTATGGTTTTCTTTTTGCCCTTCAATTCATTAATGCTTTTCTTTTTCTTTCTTTCTTTCCTTTTACTTTATTTATTTATTTATTTATTTATTTATTTATTTTTATGTGGTGCTTAGGATTGGACCTGTTGCCTCTCATGTGCTAGGCAAGTGCTATTCTGCTGAGCCACAACCCCAGCCCCAATGTTTTTCTTTATATTTATCCTGATTGAACTGTCAGAGAATTTTGAGTATTTGGATTTATGCTTTTCATTGGCTTAAAAAAAATGGCAGCTGGGTGTGGTGAATCATGCCTACAATACCAGGATCTGTGGAGGCTGAGGCAAGCTGGTTCAAGGCCAGCTTCAGCAACTTAGTGAGATCCTGTCTCAGAATAACAAATAAAAAGGAAGGGGGATGGGGTTCAGTGATAAAATTCCTCCGAGTTCAATCCCCAGTATATAAAAAAAAAATTCTCAGCCATTGTCTATTCAAAATTGATGTGTTCAATTTTCATCTCCTCTCGTTGTAATTGGAAATCCAATTAAAAATAAAATAGAGTTTTAACTGTATTCTATATGTATGTTATATTTATTCATAAGAATTATATTCTTTCCCTTTTTGTGTTTTCCTTTTTGTGAATGTGTTTCATCTTGTATACATGTTATTGGTTTGTCTTCCAATCAAGTAATATTTTTTTTGCTATATTAATATGTAAGTCAACCCACGTTTAAATTCCTGATTTCAGTAATTGTAGTTTATAATTAAAATTTTCTTTTTTTTTATTGGTTGTTCAAAACATTACAAAGCTCTTGACATATCATATTTCATACATTAGATTCAAGTGGGTTTTGAACTCCCATTTTTACCCCAAATGCAGATTGCAGAATCACGTCGGTTACACATCCACATTTTTACATAATGCCCTATTAGTAATTGTTGTATTCTGCTACCTTTCCTATCCTCTACTATCCCCCCTCCCCTCCCCTCCCATCTTCTCTCTCTACCCCATCTACTGTAATTCATTTCTCTTCTTGTTTATTTTCCCATTCCCCTCACAACCTCTTATATGTAATTTTGTATAACAATGAGGGTTAAAATTTTCTTTAAACTTACTTTTATATGTTCAAATCTGCTGCTAAAATCCTCTATTTTTCATTTGTTTTTTCCATATTTTATTGTTTTTTCAAGTCTGTTACTTTAAGCACACAACCATTGTTATTTTAAAAAATTATTTGATAACTCTGCTCTCTAGTTCATTTTGAGATCTGTTTTTTTTTCCCTTTGGGATTTTGGTCATATGTCTCTTAGCATTTTTAGTAATTTTTGAACAAATATGGGACATTTTGTGTAATTTGTTTCAGAAAAGCTGGAGTGCTGTTCTCTTCCTCCAGAAGTGTTTCATCTTGTCCTTTGGTAAGCTGTCTAGTGCTGTCACGTGAAAATCCTGTGAAAGTGTCCTATGACATGTCTTTTTGCCATATCCTGTGAAAATAACCTTGAACCTCTAAAAGTCTATAATTATGATTGGTTATCTTAAAAATGTGTTGATTTGGTGTTCACATTTAAATCGTATTTTTGATTTCCAGAAATTATTATTTCTTGTGAATTTCCTTTGTTAGTTCCAGAGGAGATCTTTGGCGCATCCTTTTTGACCTCCACGTATGAAGTAACGAGGAAAAAAGATAAATCTAAATTTTCTCTTTAAGCAAAGTGTTTGCCTCACTTACTGAATAGATTGGGTAGTGATATGGGTTGTCTGCACTGAGCAGAAAATGGTGCACCGAGAACAGAGACACCACGCTGTTGCAAAATATGGGACAACTAAAGGAAAATAAAATAAATGTTGGGTAAAGGCAGGAGCCTGTCAGCCTTTGATACCTGCTTATAACCCACTGGGAACAATGCTGATGGAGAGTTGATTTGCTGAGAAAAGTTGTATTGTGTTTTAGCTAGTGCAGGTTATACTGCTTAACAAAGAGAACCCAAAGTATAGCAATTAAAAAAAAGGGGGGAACAGAAAATTTCTTTCTTTCTAAATAATGCTTCAGGGAAGGTATTTACGGAGATTTGGATGTTCTGCTGCACAACTCAAGGGCCATTGTTCCTTCCACTTGTTTATACTTATCTAAGAGGAGGTTGTTTTTGAATTTATAGCAGTGGTCAGCAGGAATAGGAGGGTATTGCTTATATCCTTCAGAAAACTAAGTCATGATAAAATCTAATACCAATGAAGTCTGGGAAGTGTGGGGTAACTGGGCTGCAATGTGACACGCTATAATTACAGTAATGTCAAAGAAGGAGAAATTGGATTTTGAAGCAGTCTCTGTCATACAGTGGAAAAGAAGAAAATTTTTAATTATTACTGTCATTTTTATCTAGTAACTTTTTGCCAAGTGGCATTGAGTATGTATTCAGGGTCACAGGTAAGTCTCATCTGTGATTTATCAGCAATTGGTTCAGGGGAGGTGCTGACCTTGGAGTGAGTATTTCCAGCTTTCAACATTGAACAGATTAGAATTTTATCAGAGTTGAAACAAGCAGATCTTCCTGTTTTGAGATTGCAGAGTCTATAAGAAGGGAAACTGGTGAACTCAAATTTCTAGTTCACTTGAAATATTGCTGCTTCTGTTCTGATGAGGAAGAATCTTCTGGGACTCCTCAGAGGACATTGCATGTAGCAGGATGAGTAGCACAGATGTGATGGAACTAATTTAATATTCTTATGTCCTGAAGTCTCTCCTTCTTTAATATGTCCGGGATTTTATAACGTCTAAACTTCTTTTGCATCATCCAGAGCTGCTTCTGACTTCATATTGGCCAACCCAGCCAGGTGTGAGATTCCCCCCGAGGTGTGCACATGCCAAAACTCTCTAATGAATAGAGTGACTCTCAGAACATACATTTTCTGTCAGTCCATACACATAAACAAATTTAACCTAATGTAAAACAATGTTTCTTTCATCTTGATTACCCTCCAAATTCCATTGCCAAAAATAGTTCTTGGATTTTTAATGATAAATAGATTAGCAAATTCTGAAATTCTCTCATCATATAAATTTTGTTTTCCAGAATCTGAGGAGCAGGGCTGAAGAAGAGTTAACTGCTTTTTATTTTTTTCTTGCACAGGGTTAGTCTCCCTCTAGGCACGCAGTAACAGCTTGTCAACACAGCCTCTTCGGGAAGAGGGTGTGAGGGGCTCATCCCTAATGGAATGGTGAGAACATGACTCCTACTCTTGGATGTCCACACAACTGTGGAATTTCACTTAATGTGATTAATTAGAAGTTCCTCTGAATTTTCTTTTCAGGCAACATCCCAACTGTCTAAATAAGCCATGATATATAACTGTTTTTAGTGACTGAGAAAGGCAAAATTTTTGAAGCCTGGACTCCAGCTTGTTTTAGGCAGAGGTCAACTCTAAAAGCGCCATAGAATGACAATAATGGCTTCTCACACTTGGTGGTCTAGACCCATTGTGATGGCTTGGGTGTGAAGTGTCCCCCTAAATCTCCTATATTAATTCAGGAATGCTTGAAGGTGAAATGATTGGATTATGAGAGCTTTAACCTCCTTAGTTCATCCTAGTTTGAATGGAGTAACAAGATGAAGATCATAACTATAGGCAGATGGAGCAGAGCTGGACAAGGTGGGTCACTGGGAATATGCCCTTGAAGGATTCTTCTTTCCTGGGCCCATTCCTCTGTCCCTCTTTCTGTTTTCTGGTTGCTATGAATGGAGCTGCACTCCTCTGCCTCCCCCTTCTGTTATGTTATTCTGCCTCACCCAGATCCCAGAGCAACGGAGTTGGCTGACCATGGGCTAAATCTCTGAAACTATGAGCCAAAATAAATTTTCCTTCCTCTAAGTTGTTCTCATCAAGTATTTTGGTCACAGAGGTAAAAAGTTGACGAACACTTCCAGTTTTGTGCAAACTGCTGTTATTAAGGTCCACTGAATAAGTTTACTGATGAATGTCTTTGCTAATATTTCATTGGTTACCTTATTGTCAAATGTATATATGTTTATTTCTGTGACTTGGGAAATGATCAGTTGATCTTTTGTCTCAGTGCTTACATATCCAAGCAGAATATATACCCCTTATTGGATCTACCATCGGAAAGCGCAGTATGGAACATTTTAGAAGGGAAAACCACTTGCCCAATATTCCCTGAAATCCCATTACAGTGATCGGCATTCAAGTCTGTTCTCATTTATGGCTTTCTTCAATTCACAGAATCAAGTTCAGTTTCTTTCCTTCCTTCCTTTTCCCCCTCCTTTCTTCTTTTCTTTTGCAACACTATTCAGGTGTCTATAATGGATAAGAGAGTCTTTCAAGTGGCTAAAGAAAGTCTCTTGAGTTTTGATACTTGAAACAGTAAATGAGGAGTTTTTTTATATTTATTTTTTTATATTTATTTTTTAGTTGTACTTGGACATAATACCTTTATTTTATCTATTATCTATCTATCTATTTATATATGTGGTGCTGAGGATCGAACCCAGGGCCTCACACGTGCTGGGCGAGCACTCTACCACTGAGCCACAACCCCAGCCCTCTTTCATTTTTGTTTTTAAGTTTATTATGAGAAGAACTAGCATGTGCATCAGAGTCCTGGAATTCCTAATACATCTTACGTTGTTTTAGAAAAGAAATCCCTTGTTCAATAGAGTCCCAGCATCCACAATGCTTGCTTCCAGGTGACTGAGTCGTTTTGTCACTAGATACCAAGAACTTCTAGTGTTGCACGCCAGAATTAGATCTCAACTCTAGATATTCTGGATTTCCCCGAGAGTCTGTTATTTACAACAAGCTCTTTGTTATTAATATCTATACTAGTAGCATTCTGTATTTTTAAGCAAAGATACTAACTTGCCAACTTAAGCAAATCTATACATTTTTTGGGGCGGGGGTACCAGGGTTAACCCGGGGTGCTTAACCAATGAGTGGAACCCCCAGCCCTTTGGTTATTTATTTATTTATTTTTTGTGGTGCAGGGGATTGAACCCAGGGCCTTGTGAATGTGAGGCAACCACTGTACCAACTGAGCTATATTTTCAACCCCTTATTTTTTATTTTGAGACAGAGTCTTATCAAGTTGCTAAGGCTGGCCTTGAACTTGTGATCCTGAAAGAAGAATATAGGAGAGAAAGGATGGGGGAAGTTGGTGTTTGTGTGTGTATATAGTGTAAAGGAATGAAATCCCTATATTACTTAAGAAGCTATGTAAAATAATTGAGAAAAATCAAGAAATAATAGGACTAAAAGAAAGAAAGAAAGGAAGAAAGAAAGAAAGCAAGCAAGCAGGGTTATGGTCTGGATAAGTGTCCTGTTGCTTTCCACTCTTCTACTGATCTCCTTTTTCATGAGATTCGCCCCACTTTCTTTTCCCTTTTCCTACCTTCCACAAATGAGAGAAAACATGACCCGTGACCTTCTGAGTTTGGCTTCTTTTGCTTAACATACTGTTTTCAAGTTCCATCATTTTTACTTTTCTTTATGGCCAAATGAGAATCCATTGTGTGTATAAACCACATTTTCTTTATCCCTTCATTTTTTGGTGGACACCTAGTTTGGTTTCACAGTTTGGCTATTGTGAATTGTATTATTATAAACATGGGTCTTCATGTGTCACTGTAACATGATGACTGAAATGTTTTTTATACATTACTGAGGAGTGGTATAGCTAGATTATATAGTGGTTCCATGTGTTGTCTTTTGAGAAACCTCCATACTGTCTTTCATGAGGTTGTACTAATTTATAATCACACCAACAGTGTAAAAGTGCGTTCCTTTTTTCTTACCCTCTCTGCAGCATTCATTATTATTTGTATTCTTGATGACTGCCATTTTGACTGGTGTGAGGTGAAATCAAAGTGTGGTTTTGATTTGCATTTCTCTCATTGCTAATGATTTTGAAAGTTTTTCATATATTGGTTGCCCATTATTATTTCTTCTTTTGAGAATTTTCTGTTTAATTCATCTTCCCATTTATTAATTGGGTAGTTTGATTTTTTGTTGTTAAGTTTTTGAAGTTTAAAAAAAATATTCTAGATATTAATCCTCTGTCAGAAGAGTAGCTAGCAAAGATTTTCTCCCGTTTTGTAGGCTCTCTCTTCACATTTCAACTTGTTTCCTTTGCAAAAGCTTTTTAATTTGATGCCATCCCACATATTAACTCTTGGCATTATTTCATGAGCTTTGGAGATCCTATTGAGAAAGTTGTTGCCTGTCTTATATGCTGGAGTGCTGACTCTAAAGTTTTCTTCTAGCAGTCACATTGTTTCTGGTCTAATTCCTATGTCTTTAATCCATTTTGAATTTATTTTTGTGCAGACTGAGAGATAACGGTCTAGTCTTATTCTTCTACCTGTGGATAACCACTTTTCTTTGCACCATTTGTTCAAAAGACTGTCTTTTCTCCAATGTATGTTTTTAGCACCTTTATCAAGGATCAGATGACTATAGATGTGTGGGTTTGTCTCTGTGTCTTCTATTCTGTACCATTGTTCTGTGTGTCTGTTTTTATGCCAGTACCATGCAGCTTTTGTTACTATAGCTCTGTAGTCTAATTTGAAGCCAGATATTGTGATGGCTCCAGTATTACTTTTGGCTTAGGAATGCTTTGACTATTTTGGGTCTTTTATTCTTCCTAACGAATGCCATTGGTATTTTGATGGGGATGGCATTTAATCTGCATATTACTTTTGGTAGTATAGCTATTTAAACAATATAAATTCTGCCTGCCCACGAACATGGGAGGTCTTTCCATCTTGTGTCTTCTTCAATTTCTTTCTTCAATAATCTATAGTTTCAATATGTGGATGTTAATTCATGATAAGGTGGGAGGCCCTAGGGAAGAATAGATTAGGTAGAGGGAAGTGATGGGATAAGAGAGGAGGGGATGTGGGATAGGAAAGATAGTAGAATGAAACAGACATTATTCCTGTATATATATGTGACTATATGACCAATATGATTCTGCAACATGTACACTCAGAAAAATTAGAAATTATATCCCATCTATGTATGATACGTCAAAGTGCATAAGTGCATTCTACTGTCATATATAACTAATTAAAACAAATTAAAAAATTAAAAAATAGTCTATAGTTTCATTATAGAGGCCTTTCATCTCCTTGGTTACGTTTATTCCTAGGTATTTAATTTTTTTGAGGGTATTATGAATGGGATTGTTTTTTTGATTTCTTTTTCAGCAGATTCTTTGTTGGTATACAGGAAAGCTATGGATTTTTGTGTGTTGATTTTGTAACCTGCTACTTTGCTAAATTTGTTTATTAGCTCTAACGGTTTTTTAGTTTTTTGTTGCTAAGATAATATGTTAAGATAATGTTGTTAAGATAATATGTTTTTTTGTTGTTAAGATAATATGATCCTATCTTTGGATTTTCTAAGATAGGATCATATTATCTTCAAACAGTGCTAATTTGACTTCTTCTTTTCCTATTTTTATCCCCTTTGTTTCATTTCTTGCTTAATTGCTCTGCCTAGAATTTCTAGTAGTATATTAAATAGTAGTGGTGAGAGTGGACATCCTTGTTGAAATTGTCAATTCTTAAAGGGATAACTAGGTTTGGAAAATAAACTATGAGCTTAGCCTCCTACTTCAGCCTCCCAATTAGGTGGAATTATAGGCACGTGCCACAGTGACTGGTATGACATCTCTTAAGTGTCATAGAAGTTCTATTTGTGTTACAATTTTAAAGGCAATGCAAGTTATTTAATATTAAAACATGGTTCTTGGTTGCCATGTGCATTTTTTATGAGTATTGGGCTAATTCACATGTGCTTCTGAACCGTGAATTGGAACATAAAGAGAAGCAAGAAAGTGGATACTTGACACTATTGGAAGAAGATACTTCACTATGTAAAGATCTGTCACAACTGTACTTATCTGTGCTATGATAAAAGGGAGGGTTTGATGAGTTAATTTGTCTTTTCTCTCCCTCTAATGTGTCTGTTGCTCAAGGCCTCCCCAAACATTATCTCAATATCTTGTCTCTGATGCTGGTGGTTGCACAAGTCACAAATCTTCATGAAATTTGGGTGCAATCAATCATCTCTTGATTCAAGGACCCTAAGTGAGCATGCTCATAAACATGTACTTGGGGACACTGAACAGTGTTAAACCCAGAACAAATATTTAGAGTTCCTGAAAACTCTGTCCACCTGAAACACTTTCTCTGCAAATCTTCCCAAATCCTTGCCCTCCTCTGCTTGCAGAGCCAGCTCAAAGCCAAAATGTTCACCTTGGTGCCGGGTGTGGTGGCACATGCCTGCAATCCCAGCAACTTGGAAGGCTGAGGCAGGAGGATTGCAACCATGAGGCCAGCCTCAGCAACTTAGTTTGAGCCTATATCAAAAGAAAAAAAAACCAAACAAATTGGGTATGTGGTTCAGAGATAATGCCCCCACCCCCACCATTGATCCCTTGTGCCAAAACAAACAACCCCCCCCAAAAAAAAACCCCACAAACTAAAACAACCACCCATCCCAACCCTGAAAGCCTATGCTGGTCACATTAACTTCTTTCTCCTCCTTATTTAACTCCTCAACCTCCCACCACTACATACTGTTTGGAATAAGGGTAACTTCACTTGAGTGGACGTGTTGCTGGAAAGGCTTGATTGCTAGCAAGAATTTATGTATATGAAGTCTAATTTTCAGTTTCCTTTTATTACAAACCTGGAGAGGAATTCCTTTTGAGAAAATTCTTCAGTGAAGAAAGATAACACTTTGATTGCCAGGAAATATTGGCAATGTCCCTTCTTACAACACCCCTTCCCTCTCAAGAGTCTCTGTCTCTTATACATGTACATGCACTCATATCATTGAGATTTCTCTCTGGGCCAGGCATGGTTATGCACACCTGCAATCCCAGCTATTTGGGGGCTGAAATAGCAGGATCACAATTTAGTGAGAACCTGTCTCAAAATAAAAAATAAAAAAGACTGGGAATATGGCTCAATGGTAGAGCTCCTCCTGAGTTCAATCCCCAGTATGACAAAAAACAAAACAAAACACAAAATGCAAATCAAAACAAAACAACAACAAAGGACAAAACAGATCTTTATGCTGACACAATAAATAATTGACTCCAGGGGTTTCCAGCAGTTATTGGGGACTAGATGCCCTGGAAAACCCATCCAATGCAAAGCACCCAACATGGCTCTATTAAATAGTTTAAACTTAAACGCACTGTTTATTTAGCAACAAAAAAGGGAGAAATTTAAAGTACAAAAATGAAGCCAAAGGAGGATCTGGTGAGGTGTGAGAATGCTAAAGCCTGCACTGACTGTGACTTAGAGCTTTAGCTTTAGCAGCCATATGGTGACCAGGACACAGTGCTGGGTCTCCCACTGCGAGGTGTTTAAGACTTCATAGGCAGGCACTATAGCTGGTCTAGTTATCAAGATCCCTGGCATTGCTGACTTAACCAATATTTGATCCACACAGCTCTCAATTCTGACAGGGACTCAGCCCAAACTCTGTTGGCCCTAGGGGGAGTAATGATGGTAGAGGTCAAAGTGTCCTGCATACCATCTTCTTGTGATCATGTTGTCCATGGTATGATCTGGAGGTCAATGAGGTGCCTCTGGCCAGGGTGAGGAGCTTCTGTTACGTATCCAGGCAAGGTGAGAACCTGACCAAACCTGGCCTTAGATAAATGCATTACTTAACTTTTTTTTTTTTTCTGTGAGCAAAATACTTGACATAAACAACTTAAAGGAAGAGAGATTTCTTTTGGCTCACAGTTTCAGTGGTTGGCTGGCTCCATTGCTTGGGCCTGAGGTGAGGCAGAATATCATGGCAGAAGGGTGTGGTGGAGGAAAGCTGTTCAGTTTAGAATGAGAGAGGAAGTGGCCAAGGGCAAGAAATACGTTTCCCAAACAATCAAGAATGTGAAGAGAAAGCCTGCAGGATGGGAGAAAATCTTTGCCACCTGCATCCCAGATAGAAGATTAATCTCCAGAATATATAGAGAACTCAAAAACTTAGTATCCCCCTCACCCCCCCCCCAAAAAAAAACCCCACAAATAACACAATCAATAAATGGTCAAAGGAACTGAACAGACACTTCACAGAAGAAGAAATACACTCGATCAACAACTATATGAAAAAATGTTCAACATCACTAGCAATTAGAAAAATGTAAATTAAAACTACACTGCAATTTCATCTCCAGTAAGAATGGCAATTATCAAGAATATAAGTAACAATAAATATTGTTGAGGGTGTGGGGAAAAAGTTTCACTCACACATTGCTGGTGGGACTGCAAATTGGTGCAACCACTCTGGGAAGCAGTATGGAAATTACTCAGAAAACTTGGAATAGAACCACCATTTGACCCAGTTACCCCACTCCTCAGTTTATATCCAAAGAACTTAAAATCAGCATACTATAGTGATGCAGCCACATCAATGTTTATAGCAGCTCAACTCACAATAGCTAAGCTGTGGAACCAACCTAGATGCTCTTTAACAGATGAATGGATAAAGAAAATATGGTATATGTACATAATGGAAAATTACTCAGCCATAGAGAAGAATGAGGGCTGGGGATATAGCTCAGATGGTAGAGTACTTGCCTCACATGCACAAGGCCCTGGGTTCAATCCCCAGCACCACAAACACACACAGGAAGAGGAGGAGGAGGAGGAGGAGGAGGAGGAGGAGGAGGAGGAGGAGGAGGAGGAGGAGGAAGAGGAGGAAATTATGGCAATTTCCAGTAAACGGATAGAACTGAATACTCTTATGCTAAGTGAAATAAGCCAATCCCCAAAAAACCAAAGGCCAAATGTTCTCTTTGATATGTGGATGCTGACTCACAATAAGAGGGGAGGGGGAGGCAGGAGTGGAGGTTCACTGGATTAGACAGGGGAAAATGGGGGGAAGGGAAGAGGGATGGGAATGTGAAAGATAGTAGAATGAGTCGAAATAACTTCCTATGTTTACATATGAATATACAACCTGGTAACTCCATATCATGTACAAACACAAAAATGGGAAGTTATGCTCCACGTGTGTATGATATGTCAAAATACACTCTACTGTCATGTATAACTAAGAAGAACAAACAAACAAACAACAACTTTATATATATATATATATATATATATATATTTTTTTTTTTTTTTTTCCCTAGGTCATGCTCCTTGAGACCTGTGTTTTCCAATGAGGTCCCACCTCCTATGATTTTCATCCCCTCTCCATAGTTCATTCAGCCATGATGGCATAATCCTTTGATAAGTGCCTTCATGATCCCATCACTTCCCCAAAACTCCAGTTCTGAATGTTGCTGCATTGGGGACCGTGCCTTCGACACAGGAGCCTTTGGGGGACATTCCATATCTGAACCAAAACAATGAATACATGTGTCACTCTGGAGGTGGAGGTGGACAAGTGGGTTTTCAGAAAGAGTAATATCACTCACTCTGTTTTTATTATCTGTAGTGATCTCTGATGAGCATCCTTGAGATAAGTAAGTCTTATTTGATTTATTTTGTAGCTATGTTTGATCCTTCTACAGACTGAGTTTACCACGAGCATTTGTCAATATAAACTGGACACATTAATCCCAGCTACTTGGGTAGCTGAGGCAGAAGGGTGGCAAGTTCCAGGCAATTACCCCTCCCCCACATCACCACACACAATGAATATATAGTCACCCAGACTAGTATGAGAATTAGGCTATTAAACAAAGAGTTAAGGATCACTAAGGGAAGAGCAATAATATTCAGATGTTTAATTGGTCTGATAATTCTCCCTAGTGTGAGAGAGCTAATGTCTTCTGAAATGTGACACATCAATAGGATCTCCTGTGTGTCTCCATGCAGGTCACCGCTTCCTCCTGCTCTCACCTTCTCCACCTTCCCCAAGGTTTCCACAGTGATGTGTGCTGTTTTGTAACACAATAAATATAGAATTTAATTGCAGATGGAATGTTTTCCCAAAGACCCTGAGTGTGAGTTAGCAGCCAGGGTCACCTGGTCACGGTTGTGATGCCTCATTGACCCCACAGCTGGGGCCTCCAGGAACCTGCCCATGATCTCAGACAGTCTCCCAGCAAGAACTGCAGGATCCACACTTTTGATGGGGGAAGGATGAGGCAGAGGAGATGAGGGACCCCTTAGCTCTACCATTGGAGGAAGGGTCTGGATTTTGGGACCACACTTAGGTGCATGTACCCCAAGGGTAAATGAGGAGAGGTTCAGGGCTCAGATAGCAAAGTTCTCCATGCATGCAGCATCGGGAGGGTGGGGAATAAGGTAGATCTGAGCACCTGTTTTGAGCCCCATATCGTCCCAGATGTCCCCAGGGACCTTCATGGTGGACAGTCCCAGAGCCCTGGAAAGAAGTGGAGGCGCATAAGGTGAAAGGGGGTCCTGGTAACTTGGACAGAACAGTGACAGCAGCCAGGGAACCTGGAATCTGGGGCTGGGCAAGGGGGCAAATGCTGACCAGGGCCCCTTCTCCACTGCAAGCCCTCCTGGTGCTGCTCCTGATGGACCCCAGGCAAGTGCTTCACGACTCCAAGTAAAAGCTTAGCCCAGGAACTACTCTTTCTAAGCCTGTTTTGTTGCTCAAATTTGGCTCAGAAAGGGTCTTTTGACACTGACTCTTAACTTCTGGTCAAGGAGGGACTGGGACCTGTCCCTGATGAGGGGCTAGATCAGACCAAGACAAGTCCATTCTAGCGACTTAGGCCCAGAACACTTGATGGACAATCAGTAATGTCTTCAGAAAAGATTATTTGGAGACAGGGGCATTGTCAGAATGAAGATGGGCAGGTGCCAACCCTACCCAAAGGAGGCATTGCCAAGGCTTCAGAGCAGGTTTCCCAAGTTTTCCACTAGGTGGAAGCAGTGAGCATCTTTGCGGTTGGCTCTTTTCACTCACAAGCTCAGGGTGCCCTGGAGGGGATCTCAATAAAGGGCCAGATGACAGGGAGCCCCACATCCCTCAAGACTGCAGGATGGACAAGACGGAGAGACTGAGACAAGGCCCAATAAAAATCAGAAAATTTCAAAGAAATTCCATATTGCCCTTTTCCCTGCCATTTCCTACCAACATCCCAGCTCACTGCAGTCAACCGTCCCATGCCCAGGATGGAAGCTTTGGCCAGATCAAAGCCCTGGCCCAGGAAGGAATGTAGGGCTGGAGGGAACTGATCATGTCTCCAGCAGGGTCCCCTGGGCCTACACAACTGATCTCCCAGCTTTGTTCCTGTGGATGGCAGTGCTTCTGCAGGACAGAAGAGGAAGATCAGATTCTCCCTCTGTCTCCTGGCTTCCTTCCTGCAGATGGAAGGACAGGCAGAGGCAGATCAGCTTCATGCTCCGTTTTGGCCAAATTGTGATTCAGTTCATTTTTCTGTTTTATATTGTCTTCTCTGACACTGGTGAACGCCCCAATCAGTCAGCAGGGACTCCAGATTCTTGGGTCCAGAAGTACAAAAGTTCCTCCCCAGTGCCTGCTCCCCTTCTAGGGCTCCCAAAGGTCCCCAGTCTACAGACCCTGGGCCCCTCACTGAGGTGCTGTCCATGTCCCCTGCACAGCAGGTGTGGCTATGTGCAGCCTGGGCCTGCGATGTCCCAGCTTCCAGGGTCTTCTTAGTCCCCTCCTGAACTCCCTACCTTTCATCCCTTCTCCCCCTATAACAGGCCCCCAAAGCATGTCCCCCTAAGGACATGGATCCCCCATTTGCCCAGACCACCCCAAGCAGCTCCTGGGCTTTGGGGCAGGTCGCTGAGGCACAGTTAGAGTTGGAGAGAGAGTCCAGAGAGGAGGGCCTCTGAGCTCACCCTGGAGGCCCACCCCATGGTTAATATTCCCCTCTCCAGTTCTGCATTCCGGGGGGAGGCATGAGCATTGGAGAAATGTGAAGGACACCAGGCAAAGTCCTTGGGTGAGAAGTCCCTGGCATCTGGACCAGCAGAAGGAAAGGCCACTTGGGTGATGGGTGGAGGGAGCCCACAGCTCTAGAGCATGGGGATACTGAGTTGTGTGGTGTGGCTTCGGTCCTGTGGGTGCCCAGGTGTGTCCTTGGCTGACGCTGGGTCCTGATCCCTCAGTGTATCACCAGAGGCAGCTGGGATTCGGGGGGCTCAGCAGGGCCCAGGAGGGTGAGCCCCAGGGGCACATGAGCCCCTCCTCTAGGACCCAAGGCCCCCCATGGCCACACCACATGGCCCTGAAACCTGATGTGCAGCCGCAGGACACAGAGACACATGTGCACAGACCTTTCCAAACACTGATCATATAATGAGCCACAAAAAAGCTTTAATAATGTTCAAAGAATGGTATAGGTGTGTAGTATAATGTTTATATATGTGGTGTGTGTGCAGTGTGTGTGTGCTGTTTGCATGTCGCGTGTGTGCTGGGTTTGTGTGTGGATAGTTGGGTGCTGTGCATGTCGTGTGTTGTTTGTGTAGCACAGTTTCGACAGGATGATGTGTTTTGTGGCATGTGAGTTGTAGTACTGTGTGTTGAGTGGGTGTGTGTGACATGTGTATTGGGTTGTGTGATGTGTAAGGAGGTGTGTGTTTGCCTGATGTGTGCCTCTGTGTTTTGTCCATGAATTCCAGGGACACTATGCCTTTGCACAGTCAGACCCTCAGATCAAGCTGAGCAGAGCTGGTGCCACCCATCCTGCTGGCGAATGGCAGTTATGGTGATGGCAATGATCCTGTGTCTACAGGACATCATGTGGCAGACAAGAAATGCCCCTGAGACTGACATATAAGGCAAGGCCCAAGTGACCATCACAGAATTCCATGGCAGTCGGTTGGTGGGGCCAGTGCCCAGCAAGAGTGTGGCTTCCAGTGGCCTCTTGGAGGACTTTACCAATTTGCTCTTGGTTCTTGTCTCCTGAATATTGAAGAATAAGATCCACAGACAATCATAAAAGGGAAGAGTAAAAGGATCAGGATTTACTTAAGGGAGAAGTGACAGATTCACCATGTGAGAGGAGGCCTGATAGCAGAAAAACCCATTTTGGTGTGCCAACTTAGGAGTTTATACATGGTTCTGGGTAGAGCATGGAGCAAAAGCTATGTTAAACACTCAGAATCAAAGCCACTGTCTTCCTTTCCATTCAGGTTCACCCCCACAGGTCCTCCTATAACTTCCATCTGGGTTCACCCCCACCATCTGGTTTTCCACCTCTGGGATAAAGCAGCCCACAGGGGAGCCTCAGGTCTTTTACATTTGAATTAGGCCTTGATGGTGTTCATTAATGTCTACCCTTAGCCTCCAGGTGTGCTTACTGTGACTGAAGAAGACTAATAGCGATATTCTTACACAGTGTTACCACTGTTCATGTGCTTGCTTAGAACTCTTTAAAGGAAAAGAAGACTTTTCCATATGGGTTCTTTCCATTGTTCTTACTTGTACCCACCCTTCACTCCCTTCAGAGGAATCGGGGATGCAATCTACATGATTGGCTAATTTTAGAATTAGGGTGGGCAAAAGGAAAGGGCTGCGATTGGATCCAATAAGGGCTGAATACCAAACTGTGAAAAAGAGCCACTAGACTTTCTATTTCTCACACTCAGGGCATCTTCCTGTGGATCACCCTGCCTCATCCTCCTGGGGCTGGGGCCAGAGGCTGCCCAGAGCCCTGTTACAGAAGACTTAAAGGGTCTTTCAATGTGGACTCCCAGAGTGACCCTGGGGAGATGGAAGGCAGAGCTCTAACCAAGAGGAAGCTGCCAGGTAGGGTCACAGGGGGTGTCCCTGGGGCTGGGTGACAGCCCTCTGGAGCTATGGGGGCTGACAATGGCTCACAGGGTAGGGGTAGCTAGGTTTTTCCTGCTCTCTGTTGATTGGTTAATTTGAACAATTTGGGTGGACAAAGGGGCATAGGACTGCCCCTAGTTGTCCTGTACTGGGCCCTGGGGCTATAGGGCAGAGCTTCGTGTTAACAGGAGGAGGAAAGTGGTTGGGGACTGAACTTAACTGCTGCTCAAAGACCACACTGGAGTCTCAAGATTAGACCCAGACAACGAATAAACAATAATAAAAAACCCAGCTCCCTACTCAGGCCAGGGTGCTGAGTGCATGGTGAGGGTCGGGCAGCTGACATTCAAATGCACCTGCAGCCAGTGGGGCAAGAGTCTGAGCTGGAAAGGTTCCAGGTTCCCTCAGTCACAGTGTCTCCACCCCATGTCCAGTCTCCCTGCAGTGCCTGCCTTGCAGCTGCATTGGGCCTTCAGGCTGGTGAGCCCCTTGTTGGAAATATCCTGTGCTGCAAGAAATCAGGCACTGCTCAAGTTACTCAGCAAGGCAGACATTACTTCTGCAGAAGGACGTGCTCTGGAACAGTTCAGTGAGAAAGCAACCTGGGTGGGCAGGCTACCTCTTTTTATCCCTAAGGCAGCACTGCCCCTTGCTCTGATAAGAAGCCCTCAGGACCTATCATCTATGTGATTGGCTCACTTTAAAACTGTGGAAAAGGGAAGGGCTGTAGTTAAAATGGCAGCAACTGGCTCTTACACCAGGCTAGCTAAATACTCATTCTGAAAATGGGCCTCAGGACTTTGTGTTTCTCCCACCTTCACACCCATCCTCCCTGCCTGTCAACCCCTGCACAGTCTCACTGTCTCTTTGAAGGGTAGTGCGACTTAGCACTGGCCCACTGGCTGAGTGACTGTCCTCGCAGACATTGCCCCCACTTTCCAAGTTTCTGAACTTCTGCTTGAGCAAAGGTGACCCCCTTTGGGACAGTTACTGGGGTCACTGCCAATGTTACCATAGCAATCACCAGCGCCTTGTGGCGGGGACAGTTCCTGTTCCTCTGGCTGGTGCAGGCATGGGGGCTGGCAAACTCAAACCCCATTTACCACCCACATTGGCCCTGGATGAGGCCGGTTCCTGGATGGAAATGGGCTGGCCGGGTGTGCCACAGGCGTGGAGAGCATCCGCCTTACAGGGGTGTCCAACCGTTGAGTCGCATCCCCAGCCTTTTTTATTTTGAGAGAGGGTCTCGATTGGTTGCACAGGCTGGCCAGAACTTGAGATCTTTCTGCCTCAGCCTCCCTGGTGGCTGGGATCAGAAGCATGGCCAGGAGCAAGAGGCTCAAGAGCAGAGGAATTCCCTCAAGCTAGCTCCCTGCCGGTCAGGGTCCGAAGCCTGGGGGAGGGAGCTGCAAGCCGCCCTGTCTTCATCCCTTGTGGGTGACACCGGACCTTTTGCACCCCAGTCTCATTGTGAAGCCTGAGAGGGCGCCACAGTAGACAGCAGCCCTCGGCGGCGTCCAGAGGGGAGCAGGGAGGTGGGTCGCCGCGTGCCCGCTGCCTAGCGCCCCCTAAAGGTTCCGAAGGAAACCTCGCGCGCGCCCCCAACCGTCGGGAAGGAAACCTCGCAGGCCAGAGGACAGACGGTTCAGGAAGGAAACCTCCCGGTCCAGGTGGGCGACGCCAAGGCAAGTTGTGGGTTTATCTTTACTACTATTTATTTATTTATTACTAAGTTGAAATGGGAAACAAGAGAATTTTAAGAGAACGTCCTGTTTTTTTTATTTTAAACATATAATTTTTATTTTTTTCTAATTAGTTATGCATGACAGTAGAATGTACTTTGATATATCATACATAAATGGAGTCTGATTTCACATTCTTCTGTTTGCACATGATGTAGAATCCCACAGGTATTATAGTCATATATGTACATAGGGTAATAATGTTGATTCATTCTATTGTCCTTACCCCAGATTCCCACCCCCTCATCATTTTTGACAAACCCTTGAGCTATGAGTTAGGACAAGATGCTGAGGATTCTTTAAAAAGCCATCAGTCGTTGAGTGGCTCTGGCCTGTAATCCCTGCACCTTGGATGGCTGAGGAGGAGGATCACAAGTTTTAGAGTAGCCTGGTCAACTTCAAGACCCTGTCTTAAAATAAAATAAAAATAGCTCTGTAACCCAACAGTCAGTGCCCCTGGGTTCAATCCTCAGAACTAAAACTAAATTGATTAAATAAATTAAATAAAAATAAATAAAGGGGAAAAATCTTCTGGAGCTGAGTTGGTGGCAGTGCTGCCAGAACAAAGAGGATATTGAGCCCCACAAGTGGCTGCAGGACCCCTGTGGGCCCAGGACACTTGAGATAGGAAGCCCAGGCCTCTGGGCAGGCCCAGCTTCACCAGAACCTGGGGTTACCCTAGGCTGGAGGCCAGAGGCTGCCTGGACCTGTGTTTCGGGGTTCTGGGCTGAAAGCAGCAGCCCCTGGGATGCACAGTCGGGGGCTGTGTCCAGTCCCTGCCTGCTGGCAGAAGTGCCAGACCAGTTACACCAAAGTGTGGTCTTGTGCTAGGGGTGCTCCTGGGGTGCCAGGAGGAAGAAGGTGAGAATGGGATTGGGGGTGAGGAATCCCTGGGGTGACAGAAGGCTCTTTCATGGCTGCTTGTCAGGAAGCAATCTCCAGGGAGCCAGATGTGACAGGCACAGAATAGCAGAGCTGGCCCACAGGACTAGAGTTAGAGCCCTGGAGAGGGATGACATGTGGACAGCCTCAGGAATCTGGAGACATAAACGAATAAGTTGCTCTGAACAAGGTTCCCAGGCGTAATGCTAGGGCAGTCCCTGAGTCAGTGGCCAGAGCCTGCCTGCCCCCCACTTGAGATGTGATGCTTGCTCCAACACACCCCTGCTGTTGAGGTCCCCATCGCCATCATCCTGAGGCCTTCACAAGAACTGAGCTGAGGCAGGTGCCATGGTTTTCCACCTTCAAAACTGAGCTAATTGGCCTCCTCTTTTCATAAAGTTAGCTGCACTGGGCATTTTGTGCAGTGATCCAAGTCTGCCTAACATGCAGCTGACATTCATGCTCAGTTCCGCAGGCTCATAGTCCAAGGTCATGGCACTGGCAGACTTGGTGTCTGGAGAGGGCCACTTTCTGGTTGGCGGACATCACCTCTGGCTGTGCTCTCACATGGCAGAAGCTGTGCTCCTTGGGCCTCTCTCAGGAGAGCAATAACGCCACCCATAGAGCCTCTGCCCCCCTGGCCGAATCCTCTCTCCAGTGCTCCACAAATTTCAACATTCAATTGGGGGAGGAGGTCAGCAAGCATTAAGGCCATGTAGTTCCTCCCAAAATACACATCCTTCTCGAACATGTAGAATTCATTTGTTCTCTTCCAGTAGCCCCAAACACCAATTTAAGATGAGTAGGTTTTCAGGAAATGGATGGGGACTGAGGAAAAAAAAAAAGTCTTAGAAATTTTCTAACTTTAAATGGGCACCGTTACAGTCCACCCCGCTCCCCATTCCCATCTGTTCCTCAGTCTTGAGGGCTCTGGAGTGCCATCATCTGACTGGCCATTTGCTGCTGGGCTGCAGTGGGAACCCTATCAAGGCACCTGGGGCAGAGCAGATGTTTCTTCCTGAACACAGAGCACTGTCACAAACTGCAGAGCAGGAGGCAAGAAGGAGCCCAGGTGCAGAGGTGCCCAGGAAGCCCAGTGACTGTGCCTGGTGCAGGATGCCTCAGGACTCTGGGCTGACACCAGTGACTCCATTTTGACTCTGACAATTTCCTCCTCTTGAGGGGCTTTCTTGGAAGACTTTGCTGATCTTCCACCAGGTGGTTTGGTCCCTCAGTGCCGAGGTGGATTTGCCTCATCCTTGGTCTGATCTGGTCCCATATCAGAGGGGAAGTCAGTGTGGAAAGGCCCTTTGGGTCTAACTTGGGTGACAGAGTTAGAAGGAGTGGTTTTTAGGCTGAAGCTACCTGGAACCCATCATCAAGTTACATTACAGGAGCTGTCCATGGTCCTGTAAGGCGATGCAGATGCTATTACTCAAGAGTTTTGTCCCTGTGAAAAAACACCAGAGAAATTGAATTACAAAAAGAAGGGTTATTTTGGCTCATGGTTCCAGAGTTTCAGTCCATGGTCACTGGCTCTATTGACTCTGGGCCCCAGGTAGAACATCATGACGGGAAGCTCCTGGCAGAGGAAAGCTGCTGGCTTCTTGGGGGCTGGGAAGGAGAGGGAGAGGGAGGGACTGGGGATGAAATCACCCTTCTTCTCCCTAAGCCCCTCATCCTTCCTCCCCACCTTCCAGTATTCTCCTCCAAGATGACCCAGTAAAGGACTGATCCGTCAGCGAGGTCAGAGTTGTCTTGATCTGATCACTTCCCCCAAGCCCCACTCTGAACACTGCTGCCCTGAGGACCAAGACTTCAACACAGGACTTTGAGGAGACAGTTCAGTTGCAAAGACTCTAATGTCTACCATGTGCACACTCCAGATGGACCAGTGCCATGTGCAGGTGCAAATGCTGGTCACTCACCATCACCAACAACAGCACACAACAGATTTGGGTGTGAAAAGCTCAAGATTTTTGTTTTTTGTTGGTCCTGGAGATTGAGCTGCATCCCCAACTCTTTTCGTTTTTATTTTTTTAAACTTTATTTATTTATTTTTAAAGAGAGAGAGAGAGAGAGAGAGAGAGAGAGAGAGAGAGATAATTTCTTAATATTTATTTTTTAGTTCTCGGCAGACACAACATCCTGTTGGTATGTGGTGCTGAGGATCGAACCCGGGCCGCACGCATGCCAGGCGAGCGCGCTGCCGCTTGAGCCACATCCCCAGCCCCTCGTTTTTATTTTGATACAGGGTCTCACTAAGTTGCTAAGGTTGTCCTTAAATTCACAATCCTCCTGCCTCAGCCTCCCGAGTTGCTGGGATCACAGGCGTGTGCCACCTGGCCTAGCTTAAGATTTTTGTTTTTGAATCCTGCAAGACTTTCCTGAAACACCAAATGGATTTTAAAAAGTACATTTTAAAGAATCTAATGTAAGCAAAGGAGTGATAGAAATAGAGCAGCAGCTGACATTTTGCAGAGAAGTCCCTGCCGTCCCTGCTGGCATTGGGCCACATAGTAAAGGGTTCTCAACAGGCAGGAAGGGCCAGAGCTGCTGCCTCTATTAGAATAGCCTTCGCCAGCCCACCTACCACAAAGCAAAATATGTTTCCTTCAAACTGACTGCTACCTAAAATAGAAGGTGGCTATTTTAAAGCTTAAGTATTGAATGAGTTGTCCTTATACAAATTATTGACTTCCAGATATTTTAAAATGGATGACAAAAATGATCCTTAAATATCTTAAAACTTCATTGCTCAAAGTCCACTGAAGTATGTCTCCATATGAGATTGCTTTCTAATTAAAGTTTTTTTCTAGATACTTACATTGTTCCTCTAGAATAGTAATTCTCAAAAGATCAGATTATCCTTGATGACATCAGTTTTTCTATACCAAGAATCTGTGAACCACATGGAACAGACCCAAAATGCAGTGCCTTTTAACAGACTTCATGAATCTGAGTACTTGATTCATACTTGCAGAGGATGGCTTAGTATTTTAACTCACTTATAAATTATTTGGATGTTTTATTCCTATTACATATATTTATAAACACTTATCCCATTTATCCTCACCAAATTTATTATTATTATTATTATTATTATTATTGTTATTATTATTATTATTATTTGGTTTGGGGTTTGAATTCAGGGACACTCAACCATTGAGCCACATCCCCAGCCCTATTTTGTATTTTATTTAGAGTCAGAGTCTCACTGTGTTCCTTAGCACCTTGCTAAGTTTCTGAAGCTGACTTCGAACTCACAGTCCTCCCTCAGCCTCCTGAACTGCTGGGATTATAGGCATGTGCCATAGCGACTGGCCACCAGATTTATTTTTAAGTTATTTCTTGATTACCTTCTCATGAAATTTTGAGATCCCAGAGAAGCATTGTTAATACTTTAACCTAAAACCCTAAAAATTGCTGTAGTAATACTGAATGGCAGGAAACCCCCGGCCCCAAACAAAAACAAAACAAAACAAACGTGTTTCAGTTTTGAAGTCGACTTTATTGTCTCTGACAAATCTAAATTAACCCATTTGTCAGAGATCTTGCTAGGTTAAGATTTTAGCCATGAGTCAAAGCACCATGTATGTAAGTACCAAGTCTATACACAGGCAGTTAGATCTGAATCGTGCTGTGATCTGCTGAAACAAGCTGAGGTTACGTGGTCCTATGATTTAATTTTAGGATGCTATGTGCAAGTCTTTATCAAAGTCTTCCATGCCCAAACAGTCTGAGAGTTAATTTACTTCCTTCCTTCCTTCCTTCCTTCCTTCCTTCCTTCCTTCCTTCCTTTTCAGAGTGACGATTTATTTAGGAAAGCAGATTCATATTCAAGGGTGCAGGCTAGTTAATTTGAGGATTGGTGGGCAGTCCCCTAAGTAACTTTGAAAAAGTGGAGCTTACCAGCAAAGGAGCAGAGAGGGCCCTAGAGCCAAAAGCTTCCTTTGAAACAAAACAGATGTATAATTTAAGTGTGCAAAACCAAAGGATGAATTTATCACTAAAATCCTCCAAACCCATAAGTCCAAAAGGCAAAAGCGAGGCAGCTGTGGACATCCTAGTGAAGTTGCTCTGGGACTTCTGGGCAGTCTGCTCAGGTGGGTTCTGATTCAGTGCTGCGGTTTCTGGCAGAGGCTGGTCTGATGGTTGAGCTGTGGTCCCTGCAGCCAAACCATGGTCTCTGTCCATCCCCATGGGGCCCAGAACCTCAGGGCTCCTTTAAAACCACAGCCCCCTGGGGAAGTCTGTGGCGGGGGTGAAAGTTGGTAATAAGGACATGTCCCAGCTCTGTAGCCCTGGGGACACTGGGGCTGGCCTGTGGGGGAGAGACAGGCTCTGCATGGTCACAAGTGCCCCTGGCTGAGGAGCTTGAGGACTATGAGAGATCCCGGGCCTGTGGTGGGACTTTCTTCCCACCCTTCAATGAGACCACACAGGAGCCTATGGGACTCCTGTCGGGGTCAGAAGACCCAGTGCAGCATGGCAGTCTGCATGTGCCTGGGGAGGGCTGGAGAAGGGGAGAAGAGAAAGGGGAGACCCAGGCTTCCCGGGGCTGAGCACAGAGGAAACAAGGTTTAGAGACCAGGTGTGGGGTCCCTATTTAGAAAGCAGCAGGCAGAGATGCCCCTGGCACCAGCAGGAGCTAGATGGGAAACTGAGGCTCTCAAACTCCACAGTTACACTGTGACCCCAAACCCCTGATGCCCAGGATAGCACCCCCAATGGAATCATTCAATTCAAGGGACAAGAATCAGAAACTGAATTTGGCCAGGGCTCTTCAGGTATCAGACTTGAACCAATGGGGGCAGAGGTCATTAGGTCCAATGAAACGTTAGACGAGAGGACAGTCAGTCTTGAGGGCACTGACACCTCTCCAATGAGCTGTGCCTGCCCCTCCCCCACCCATTATGACATCAATAACATCCTGGATACAAAGGAGAGAGGGTGGGCAGAGCTCCAACAGACTACCTGGAGACACTTCTCAGACCACCAGGGGAGAGGACACAGTGAGGCACAGGAATGTGGAGGACAACACCCTGGAGACTTGGAGCAAGGTGAAGAGCCCCTCCTGGCAAACACCTGGCTTTTGGCCTTTGGTGCGGCCCTGCAGGCAGGCTTGTGCTCAACACCTGCGACCCCAAGAACACTGTAAGGGGATCTCAACTCCAACGGCACCCAGGACCCGGATCCATCCTGCCAGACACACCATTTTCTGGCCTTTGGGCCCAGGGGGCTGCACTCCTGTGCATGACCCCAACCTGCCCGGGATTGCGGAGGTCCCTGGTACCAGTGGATGCGGGGCCAATTTCCAAGGCCTGTGGGGATCTCCTGGGACGCGCCACCGGGCGCTCTCTGGGCCCCAGGGAAGAAACCTGTGGGACCCTTGGATCCGGAGCAACGCCCACCTGGGCAGGAGCGGGGGAGACTTGGCAGAGGATATCTCCCCACCATCGTGGAGGACCTGATGAGACCCGTGAGAAGGGCACCACTGTCCCACCCTGGCCCAGGTAAGGGAGACTTGGGGCTGAGGCCATCTCCGCAAAAGGGGCCCAGGACTCTGAGGCCTGTGGGTGAGCGCCCCTCGCCCACGGGCACTCATTCTCCAGGGTTGCTGCAGGTGAGCTCCCTCAGCCCCCCAGCGCTCAGGCTGCTAGGGGTTCTGGGGGTGAGCGCCCCTCACCCAGCAGTGCTCTGGGCGGCCCTGAGTGTGGAGGGGAGCCGCCCTGGCCCTCGGGCGGGGGGTGGGGTGGGGCTCAGGCTTCCTTAGTTTTGGGGGGTGAGCACCCCTCCCGTCGGCAGTGCTGGGCCTGGCCTGCTGGCTGTGGGTGAGCGCCCCAGGCAGCCTGCAGTCCCCAGGGCGCTCTGGGCCCTGCTGGTGAGCACCCCTCGCCCTGCCTTGCTCAGTGTGCTCTGGGGTCTGCTGGTGCGCCCATGGCGGCCCCCGCCCCAACTCCCCGGGGTCCCAGCCCTGTTCCCTTTCCCCAGGGTCCTGCTTGGGAGGGCCCCTGGGTCCCTGGCATTCATTCTGCACTGAGTCCTGCGGGTGAGCGCCCCTCGCCCGCCAGTGCCCAGTGTCCTCAGGGTCCTGTGGGTGAGCCGCCTGTCTTGTGGGGGGGCCCAGCAGGCTTCCTTGTCCTCTGGGGCCTGCGGGTGAGCGCCCCTCGCCCTCGGGTTCTCTGTGTGCCCGGACCTCTGGGCTTAGCCCCCCAGGCGAGCCAGGGACCAGTGACCTCTGGGGCCCGCGGGTGAGCGCCCCTCGCCCGCTGGTCCCCAGTGTCCTCTGTGTCCCCAGGCTGAGTGCCCCTGGCTCAGTCCACTCTGGGTTCTGAGGGGTGAGCGCCCCTCGCACAGCAGTGCCCAGTGGGTCTCCTCTGGGGCCCGTGAGTGGTGCCCCTCCCTCGCCAGTGCTCAGTCTGCCCTGGGCCCTGTGGGTGAGCGCCCCTCGCCTGCCAGGGCTCAGTGTCCTCTGGGCCTGTGAGGGAGTTCCCCTCTCCCTCCTGGGCCCAGTCTCCTCTGAGGCCTAAGGCCACCTGGCGCCTGGGGAGTGAACTGTGTGGCTGGGGTCTTTCTCTCTTAGCCTGGGACACCCTCTTTGGCCTGAGGGTTGAAGAGTCCCTGAGGAGGACACCATTCTGGAGACTTGGAGCAAGGTGGAGAGCTCCTCCTGGCAAACACCTGGCTTTTGGCCTTTGGTGCGGCCCTGCAGGCAGGCTTGTGCTCAAAACCTGCAAGCCCAAGAACACTGTTATTGGATGTCAACTCCAAAAGCACCCAGGACCCGGATCCATCCCACCGGACACATGCTCTCCTGCCAGGGCCCAGTCTCCTCTGAGGCCTAAGGCCACCTGGCGCCTGGGGAGTGAAGTGTGTGGCTGGGGTCTTTCTCTCCCAGGCTGGGACACCCTCTTTGGCCTGAGGGTTGAAGAGTCCCTGTGGAGGGCGCCATCCTGGAGACTTGGAGCAAGGTGGAGAGCTCCTCCTGGCAAACACCTGGCTTTTGGCCTTTGGTGCGGCCCTGCAGGCAGGCCTGTGATCAAAACCTGCGACCCCAAGAACACTGTTATTGGATGTCAACTCCAAGGATACCCAGGACCCGGATCCATCCCACCTGACACATGCTCTCCTGCCAGGGCCCAGTCTCCTCTGAGGCCTAAGGCCACCTGGCGCCTGGGGAGTGAACGGTGTGGCTGGGGTCTTTCTCGCCCAGCCTGGGACACCCTCTTTGGCCTGAGGGTTGAAGAGTCCCTGTGGAGGACGCCATCCTGGAGACTTGGAGCAAGGTGGAGAGCTCCTCCTGGCAAACACCTGGCTTTTGGCTTTTGGTGCGGCCTTGCAGGCAGGCCTGTGATCAAAACTTGCGACCCCAAGAACACTGTTATTGGATGTCAACTCCATGGACACCCAGGACCCGGATCCATCTCGCCGGACACATGCTCTCCTGCCAGGGCCCAGTCTCCTCTGAGGCCTAAGGCCACCTGGCGCCTGGGGAGTGAAGTGTGTGGCTGGGGTCTTTCTCTCCCAGCCTGGGACACCCTGTTTGGCCTGAGGGTTGAAGAGTCCCTGTAAAGGACGCCATCCTGGAGACTTGGAGCAAGGTGGAGAGCTCCTCCTGGCAAACACCTGGCTTTTGGCCTTTGGTGCGGCCCTGCAGGCAGGCTTGTGCTCAAAACCTGCAAGCCCAAGAACACTGTTAGGGGATCTCAACTCCAAGGGCACCCAGGACCAGGATCCATCCCGCCGGACACATGCTCTCCTGCCAGGGCCCAGTCTCCTCTGAGGCCTAAGGCCACCTGGCGCCTGGGGAGTGAGCTGTGTGGCTGGGGTCTTTCTCTTTCAGCCTGGGACACCCTCTTTCGCCTGAGGGTTGAAGAGTCCCTGTGGAGGACGCCACCCTGGAGACTTGGAGCAAGGTGGAGAGCTCCTCCTGGCAAACACCTGGCTTTTGGCCTTTGGTGCATCCCTGCAGGCAGGCTTGTGCTCAAAACCTGCGACCCCAAGAACACTGTTAGGGGATCTCATCTCCAAGGGCACCCAGGACCCGGATCTATCCCGACGGACACACCAGTTTCTGGCCTTTGGGCCCAGGGGGCTGCGCTCCTGTGCATGACCCCATCCTGCCTGGGATTGCGGAGGTCCCTGGCACCAGTGGATGCGGGGCCAATTTCCAAGGCCTGTGGGGATCTCCTGGGACGCGCCACCGGGCGCTCTCTGGGCCCCAGGGAAGAACCCTGTGGGACCCTTGGATCCGGAGCAACGCCCACCTGGGCAGGAGCGGGGGAGACTTGGCAGAGGACATCTCCCCACCATCGTGGAGGACCTGATGAGACCCGTGAGAAGGGCACCACTGTCCCACCCTGGCCCAGGTAAGGGAGACTTGGGGCTGAGGCCATCTCCGCAAAAGGGGCCCAGGACTCTGAGGCCTGTGGGTGAGCGCCCCTCGCCCACGGGCACTCATTCTCCAGGGTTGCTGCAGGTGAGCTCCCTCAGCCCCCCAGCGCTCAGGCTGCTAGGGGTTCTGGGGGTGAGCGCCCCTCACCCAGCAGTGCTCTGGGCGGCCCTGAGTGTGGAGGGGAGCCGCCCTGGCCCTCGGGCGGGGGGTGGGGTGGGGCTCAGGCTTCCTTAGTTTTGGGGTGTGAGCACCCCTCCCGTTGGCAGTGCTGGGCCTGGCCTGCTGGCTGTGGGTGAGCGCCCCAGGCAGCCTGCAGTCCCCAGGGCGCTCTGGGCCCTGCTGGTGAGCACCCCTCGCCCTGCCTTGCTCAGTGTGCTCTGGGGTCTGCTGGTGCGCCCATGGCGGCCCCCGCCCCAACTCCCCGGGGTCCCAGCCCTGTTCCCTTTCCCCAGGGTCCTGCTTGGGAGGGCCCCTGGGTCCCTGGCATTCATTCTGCACTGAGTCCTGCGGGTGAGCGCCCCTCGCCCGCCAGTGCCCAGTGTCCTCAGGGTCCTGTGGGTGAGCCGCCTGTCTTGTGGGGGGGCCCAGCAGGCTTCCTTGTCCTCTGGGGCCTGCGGGTGAGCGCCCCTCGCCCTCGGGTTCTCTGTGTGCCCGGACCTCTGGGCTTAGCCCCCCAGGCGAGCCAGGGACCAGTGACCTCTGGGGCCCGCGAGTGAGCGCCCCTCGCCCGCTGGTCCCCAGTGTCCTCTGTGTCCCCAGGCTGAGTGCCCCTGGCTCAGTCCACTCTGGGTTCTGAGGGGTGAGCGCCCCTCGCACAGCAGTGCCCAGTGGGTCTCCTCTGGGGCCCGTGGGTGGTGCCCCTCCCTCGCCAGTGCTCAGTCTGCCCTGGGCCCTGTGGGTGAGCGCCCCTAGCCTGCCAGGGCTCAGTGTCCTCTGGGCCTGTGGGGGAGTTCCCCTCTCCCTCCTGGGCCCAGTCTCCTCTGAGGCCTAAGGCCACCTGGCGCCTGGGGAGTGAACTGTGTGGCTGGGGTCTTTCTCTCTTAGCCTGGGACACCCTCTTTGGCCTGAGGGTTGAAGAGTCCCTGTGGAGGACGCCATTCTGGAGACTTGGAGCAAGGTGGAGAGCTCCTCCTGGCAAACACCTGGCTTTTGGCCTTTGGTGCGGCCCTGCAGGCAGGCTTGTGCTCAAAACCTGCAAGCCCAAGAACACTGTTATTGGATGTCAACTCCAAAAGCACCCAGGACTCGGATCCATCCCACCGGACACATGCTCTCCTGCCAGGGCCCAGTCTCCTCTGAGGCCTAAGGCCACCTGGCGCTGGGGAGTGAAGTGTGTGGCTGGGGTCTTTCTCTCCCAGGCTGGGACACCCTCTTTGGCCTGAGGGTTGAAGAGTCCCTGTGGAGGGCGCCATCCTGGAGACTTGGAGCAAGGTGGAGAGCTCCTCCTGGCAAACACCTGGCTTTTGGCCTTTGGTGCGGCCCTGCAGGCAGGCCTGTGATCAAAACCTGCGACCCCAAGAACACTGTTATTGGATGTCAACTCCAAGGACACCCAGGACCCGGATCCATCCCGCCGGACACATGCTCTTCTGCCAGGGCCCAGTCTCCTCTGAGGCCTAAGGCCACCTGGCGCCTGGGGAGTGAAGTGTGTGGCTGGGGTCTTTCTCTCCCAGCCTGGGACACCCTCTTTCGCCTGAGGGTTGAAGAGTCCCTGTGGAGGACGCCACCCTGGAGACTTGGAGCAAGGTGGAGAGCTCCTCCTGGCAAACACCTGGCTTTTGGCCTTTGGTGCATCCCTGCAGGCAGGCTTGTGCTCAAAACCTGCGACCCCAAGAACACTGTTAGGGGATCTCATCTCCAAGGGCACCCAGGACCCAGATCCATCCCGACGGACACACCAGTTTCTGGCCTTTGGGCCCAGGGGGCTGCGCTCCTGTGCATGACCCCATCCTGCCTGGGATTGCGGAGGTCCCTGGCACCAATGGATGCGGGGCCAATTTCCAAGGCCTGTGGGGATCTCCTGGGACGCGCCACCGGGCGCTCTCTGGGCCCCAGGGAAGAACCCTGTGGGACCCTTGGATCCGGAGCAACGCCCACCTGGGCAGGAGCGGGGGAGACTTGGCAGAGGACATCTCCCCACCATCGTGGAGGACCTGATGAGACCCGTGAGAAGGGCACCACTGTCCCACCCTGGCCCAGGTAAGGGAGACTTGGGGCTGAGGCCATCTCCGCAAAAGGGGCCCAGGACTCTGAGGCCTGTGGGTGAGCGCCCCTCGCCCACGGGCACTCATTCTCCAGGGTTGCTGCAGGTGAGCTCCCTCAGCCCCCCAGCGCTCAGGCTGCTCGGGGTTCTGGGGGTGAGCGCCCCTCACCCAGCAGTGCTCTGGGCGGCCCTGAGTGTGGAGGGGAGCCGCCCTGGCCCTCGGGCGGGGGGTGGGGTGGGGCTCAGGCTTCCTTAGTTTTGGGGGGTGAGCACCCCTCCCGTCGGCAGTGCTGGGCCTGGCCTGCTGGCTGTGGGTGAGCGCCCCAGGCAGCCTGCAGTCCCCAGGGCGCTCTGGGCCCTGCTGGTGAGCACCCCTCGCCCTGCCTTGCTCAGTGTGCTCTGGGGTCTGCTGGTGCGCCCATGGCGGCCCCCGCCCCAACTCCCCGGGGTCCCAGCCCTGTTCCCTTTCCCCAGGGTCCTGCTTGGGAGGGCCCCTGGGTCCCTGGCATTCATTCTGCACTGAGTCCTGCGGGTGAGCGCCCCTCGCCCGCCAGTGCCCAGTGTCCTCAGGGTCCTGTGGGTGAGCCGCCTGTCTTGTGGGGGGGCCCAGCAGGCTTCCTTGTCCTCTGGGGCCTGCGGGTGAGTGCCCCTCGCCCTCGGGTTCTCTGTGTGCCCGGACCTCTGGGCTTAGCCCCCCAGGCGAGCCAGGGACCAGTGACCTCTGGGGCCCGCGGGTGAGCGCCCCTCGCCCGCTGGTCCCCAGTGTCCTCTGTGTCCCCAGGCTGAGTGCCCCTGGCTCAGTCCACTCTGGGTTCTGAGGGGTGAGCGCCCCTCGCACAGCAGTGCCCAGTGGGTCTCCTCTGGGGCCCGTGGGTGGTGCCCCTCCCTCGCCAGTGCTCAGTCTGCCCTGGGCCCTGTGGGTGAGCGCCCCTCGCCTGCCAGGGCTCAGTGTCCTCTGGGCCTGTGGGGGAGTTCCCCTCTCCCTCCTGGGCCCAGTCTCCTCTGAGGCCTAAGGCCACCTGGCGCCTGGGGAGTGAACTGTGTGGCTGGGGTCTTTCTCTCTTAGCCTGGGACACCCTCTTTGGCCTGAGGGTTGAAGAGTCCCTGTGGAGGACGCCATTCTGGAGACTTGGAGCAAGGTGGAGAGCTCCTCCTGGCAAACACCTGGCTTTTGGCCTTTGGTGCGGCCCTGCAGGCAGGCTTGTGCTCAAAACCTGCAAGCACAAGAACACTGTTATTGGATGTCAACTCCAAAAGCACCCAGGACTCGGATCCATCCCACCGGACACATGCTCTCCTGCCAGGGCCCAGTCTCCTCTGAGGCCTAAGGCCACCTGGCGCCTGGGGAGTGAAGTGTGTGGCTGGGGTCTTTCTCTCCCAGCCTGGGACACCCTCTTTGGCCTGAGGTTTGAAGAGTCCCTGTGGTGGGCGCCATCCTGGAGACTTGGAGCAAGGTGGAGAGCTCCTCCTGGCAAACACCTGGCTTTTGGCCTTTGGTGCGGTCCTGCAGGCAGGCCTGTGATCAAAACCTGCGACCCCAAGAACACTGTTATTGGATGTCAACTCCAAGGACACCCAGGACCCGGATCCATCCCGCCGGACACATGCTCTCCTGCCAGGGCCCAGTCTCCTCTGAGGCCTAAGGCCACCTGGCGCCTGGGGAGTGAACTGTGTGGCTGGGGTCTTTCTCTCCCAGCCTGGGACACCCTCTTTCGCCTGAGGGTTGAAGAGTCCCTGTGGAGGACGCCACCCTGGAGACTTGGAGCAAGGTGGAGAGCTCCTCCTGGCAAACACCTGGCTTTTGGCCTTTGGTGCATCCCTGCAGGCAGGCTTGTGCTCAAAACCTGCGACCCCAAGAACACTGTTAGGGGATCTCATCTCCAAGGGCACCCAGGACCCGGATCTATCCCGACGGACACACCAGTTTCTGGCCTTTGGGCCCAGGGGGCTGCGCTCCTGTGCATGACCCCATCCTGCCTGGGATTGCGGAGGTCCCTGGCACCAGTGGATGCGGGGCCAATTTCCAAGGCCTGTGGGGATCTCCTGGGACGCGCCACCGGGCGCTCTCTGGGCCCCAGGGAAGAACCCTGTGGGACCCTTGGATCCGGAGCAACGCCCACCTGGGCAGGAGCGGGGGAGACTTGGCAGAGGACATCTCCCCACCATCGTGGAGGACCTGATGAGACCCGTGAGAAGGGCACCACTGTCCCACCCTGGCCCAGGTAAGGGAGACTTAGGGCTGAGGCCATCTCCGCAAAAGGGGCCCAGGACTCTGAGGCCTGTGGGTGAGCGCCCCTCGCCCACGGGCACTCATTCTCCAGGGTTGCTGCAGGTGAGCTCCCTCAGCCCCCCAGCGCTCAGGCTGCTCGGGGTTCTGGGGGTGAGCGCCCCTCACCCAGCAGTGCTCTGGGCGGCCCTGAGTGTGGAGGGGAGCCGCCCTGGCCCTCGGGCGGGGGGTGGGGTGGGGCTCAGGCTTCCTTAGTTTTGGGGGGTGAGCACCCCTCCCGTCGGCAGTGCTGGGCCTGGCCTGCTGGCTGTGGGTGAGCGCCCCAGGCAGCCTGCAGTCCCCAGGGCGCTCTGGGCCCTGCTGGTGAGCACCCCTCGCCCTGCCTTGCTCAGTGTGCTCTGGGGTCTGCTGGTGCGCCCATGGCGGCCCCCGCCCCAACTCCCCGGGGTCCCAGCCCTGTTCCCTTTCCCCAGGGTCCTGCTTGGGAGGGCCCCTGGGTCCCTGGCATTCATTCTGCACTGAGTCCTGCGGGTGAGCGCCCCTCGCCCGCCAGTGCCCAGTGTCCTCAGGGTCCTGTGGGTGAGCCGCCTGTCTTGTGGGGGGGCCCAGCAGGCTTCCTTGTCCTCTGGGGCCTGCGTGTGAGCGCCCCTCGCCCTCGGGTTCTCTGTGTGCCCGGACCTCTGGGCTTAGCCCCCCAGGCGAGCCAGGGACCAGTGACCTCTGGGGCCCGCGGGTGAGCGCCCCTCGCCCGCTGGTCCCCAGTGTCCTCTGTGTCCCCAGGCTGAGTGCCCCTGGCTCAGTCCACTCTGGGTTCTGAGGGGTGAGCGCCCCTCGCACAGCAGTGCCCAGTGGGTCTCCTCTGGGGCCCGTGGGTGGTGCCCCTCCCTCGCCAGTGCTCAGTCTGCCCTGGGCCCTGTGGGTGAGCGCCCCTCGCCTGCCAGGGCTCAGTGTCCTCTGGGCCTGTGGGGGAGTTCCCCTCTCCCTCCAGGGCCCAGTCTCCTCTGAGGCCTAAGGCCACCTGGCGCCTGGGGAGTGAACTGTGTGGCTGGGGTCTTTCTCTCTTAGCCTGGGACACCCTCTTTGGCCTGAGGGTTGAAGAGTCCCTGTGGAGGACGCCATTCTGGAGACTTGGAGCAAGGTGGAGAGCTCCTCCTGGCAAACACCTGGCTTTTGGCCTTTGGTGCGGCCCTGCAGGCAGGCTTGTGCTCAAAACCTGCAAGCACAAGAACACTGTTATTGGATGTCAACTCCAAAAGCACCCAGGACTCGGATCCATCCCACCGGACACATGCTCTCCTGCCAGGGCCCAGTCTCCTCTGAGGCCTAAGGCCACCTGGCGCCTGGGGAGTGAAGTGTGTGGCTGGGGTCTTTCTCTCCCAGGCTGGGACACCCTCTTTGGCCTGAGGGTTGAAGAGTCCCTGTGGAGGGCGCCATCCTGGAGACTTGGAGCAAGGTGGAGAGCTCCTCCTGGCAAACACCTGGCTTTTGGCCTTTGGTGCGGCCCTGCAGGCAGGCCTGTGATCAAAACCTGCGACCCCAAGAACACTGTTATTGGATGTCAACTCCAAGGACACCCAGGATCCGGATCCATCCCGCCGGACACATGCTCTCCTGCCAGGGCCCAGTCTCCTCTGAGGCCTAAGGCCACCTGGCACCTGGGGAGTGAAGTATGTGGCTGGGGTCTTTCTCTCCCAGCCTGGGACACCCTCTTTGCCTGAGGGTTGAAGAGTCCCTGTGGAGGACGCCATCCTGGAGACTTGGAGCAAGGTGGAGTGCTCCTCCTGGCAAACACCTGGCTTTTGGCCTTTGGTGCGACCCTGCAGGCAGGCTTGTGCTCAAAACCTGCGAGCCCAAGACACTGTTATTGGATGTCAACTCCAAAAGCACCCAGGACCCGGATCCATCCCGCCGGACACATGCTCTCCTGCCAGGGCCCAGTCTCCTCTGAGGCCTAAGGCCACCTGGCGCCTGGGGAGTGAAGTGTGTGGCTGGGGTCTTTCTCTCCCAGGCTGGGACACCCTCTGGGGTTGAAGAGTCCCTGTGGAGGGCGCCATCCTGGAGACTTGGAGCAAGGTGGTGAGCTCCTCCTGGCAAACACCTGGCTTTTGGCCTTTGGTGCGGCCCTGCAGGCAGGCCTGTGATCAAAACCTGCGACCCCAAGAACACTGTTATTGGATGTCAACTCCAAGGACACCCAGGACCCGGATCCATCCCGCCGGACACATGCTCTCCTGCCAGGGCCCAGTCTCCTCTGAGGCCTAAGGCCACCTGGCGCCTGGGGAGTGAAGTGTGTGGCTGGGGTCTTTCTCTCCCAGCCTGGGACACCCTCTTTGGCCTGAGGGTTGAAGTGTCCCTGTGGAGGACGCCACCCTGGAGACTTGGAGCAAGGTGGAGAGCTCCTCCTGGCAAACCCCTGGCTTTTGGCCTTTGGTGCATCCCTGCAGGCAGGCTTGTGCTCAAAACCTGCGACCCCAAGAACACTGTTAGGGGATCTCAACTCCAAGGGCACCCAGGACCCGGAATCATCCCGACGGACACACCAGTTTCTGGCCTTTGGGCCCAGGGGGCTGAGCTCCTGTGCATGACCCCAACCTGCCCGGGATTGCGGAGGTCCCTGGCACCAGTGGATGCGGGGCCAATTTCCAAGGCCTGTGGGGATCTCCTGGGACTCGCCACCGGGCGCGCTCTGGGCCCCAGGGAAGAACCCTGTGGGACCCTTGGATCCGGAGCAACGCCCACCTGGGCAGGAGCGGGGGAGACTTGGCAGAGGACATCTCCCCACCATCGTGGAGGACCTGATGAGACCCGTGAGAAGGGCACCACTGTCCCACCCTGGCCTAGGTAAGGGAGACTTGGGGCTGAGGCCATCTCCGCAAAAGGGGCCCAGGACTCTGAGGCCTGTGGGTGAGCGCCCCTCGCCCACGGGCACTCATTCTCCAGGGTTGCTGCAGGTGAGCTCCCTCAGCCCCCCAGCGCTCAGGCTGCTCGGGGTTCTGGGGGTGAGCGCCCCTCACCCAGCAGTGCTCTGGGCGGCCCTGAGTGTGGAGGGGAGCCGCCCTGGCCCTCGGGCGGGGGGTGGGGTGGGGCTCAGGCTTCCTTAGTTTTGGGGGGTGAGCACCCCTCCCGTCGGCAGTGCTGGGCCTGGCCTGCTGGCTGTGGGTGAGCGCCCCAGGCAGCCTGCAGTCCCCAGGGCGCTCTGGGCCCTGCTGGTGAGCACCCCTCGCCCTGCCTTGCTCAGTGTGCTCTGGGGTCTGCTGGTGCGCCCATGGCGGCCCCCGCCCCAACTCCCCGGGGTCCCAGCCCTGTTCCCTTTCCCCAGGGTCCTGCTTGGGAGGGCCCCTGGGTCCCTGGCATTCATTCTGCACTGAGTCCTGCGGGTGAGCGCCCCTCGCCCGCCAGTGCCCAGTGTCCTCAGGGTCCTGTGGGTGAGCCGCCTGTCTTGTGGGGGGGCCCAGCAGGCTTCCTTGTCCTCTGGGGCCTGCGGGTGAGCGCCCCTCGCCCTCGGGTTCTCTGTGTGCCCGGACCTCTGGGCTTAGCCCCCCAGGCGAGCCAGGGACCAGTGACCTCTGGGGCCCGCGGGTGAGCGCCCCTCGCCCGCTGGTCCCCAGTGTCCTCTGTGTCCCCAGGCTGAGTGCCCCTGGCTCAGTCCACTCTGGGTTCTGAGGGGTGAGCGCCCCTCGCACAGCAGTGCCCAGTGGGTCTCCTCTGGGGCCCGTGGGTGGTGCCCCTCCCTCGCCAGTGCTCAGTCTGCCCTGGGCCCTGTGGGTGAGCGCCCCTAGCCTGCCAGGGCTCAGTGTCCTCTGGGCCTGTGGGGGAGTTCCCCTCTCCCTCCTGGGCCCAGTCTCCTCTGAGGCCTAAGGCCACCTGGCGCCTGGGGAGTGAACTGTGTGGCTGGGGTCTTTCTCTCTTAGCCTGGGACACCCTCTTTGGCCTGAGGGTTGAAGAGTCCCTGTGGAGGACGCCATTCTGGAGACTTGGAGCAAGGTGGAGAGCTCCTCCTGGCAAACACCTGGCTTTTGGCCTTTGGTGCGGCCCTGCAGGCAGGCTTGTGCTCAAAACCTGCAAGCCCAAGAACACTGTTATTGGATGTCAACTCCAAAAGCACCCAGGACTCGGATCCATCCCACCGGACACATGCTCTCCTGCCAGGGCCCAGTCTCCTCTGAGGCCTAAGGCCACCTGGCGCTGGGGAGTGAAGTGTGTGGCTGGGGTCTTTCTCTCCCAGGCTGGGACACCCTCTTTGGCCTGAGGGTTGAAGAGTCCCTGTGGAGGGCGCCATCCTGGAGACTTGGAGCAAGGTGGAGAGCTCCTCCTGGCAAACACCTGGCTTTTGGCCTTTGGTGCGGCCCTGCAGGCAGGCCTGTGATCAAAACCTGCGACCCCAAGAACACTGTTATTGGATGTCAACTCCAAGGACACCCAGGACCCGGATCCATCCCGCCGGACACATGCTCTTCTGCCAGGGCCCAGTCTCCTCTGAGGCCTAAGGCCACCTGGCGCCTGGGGAGTGAAGTGTGTGGCTGGGGTCTTTCTCTCCCAGCCTGGGACACCCTCTTTGGCCTGAGGGTTGAAGAGTCCCTGTGGAGGGCGCCATCCTGGTGACTTGGAGCAAGGTGGAGAGCTCCTCCTGGCAAACACCTGGCTTTTGGCCTTTGGTGCATCCCTGCAGGCAGGCTTGTGCTCAAAACCTGCGACCCCAAGAACACTGTTAGGGGATCTCATCTCCAAGGGCACCCAGGACCCAGATCCATCCCGACGGACACACCAGTTTCTGGCCTTTGGGCCCAGGGGGCTGCGCTCCTGTGCATGACCCCATCCTGCCTGGGATTGCGGAGGTCCCTGGCACCAGTGGATGCGGGGCCAATTTCCAAGGCCTGTGGGGATCTCCTGGGACGCGCCACCGGGCGCTCTCTGGGCCCCAGGGAAGAACCCTGTGGGACCCTTGGATCCGGAGCAACGCCCACCTGGGCAGGAGCGGGGGAGACTTGGCAGAGGACATCTCCCCACCATCGTGGAGGACCTGATGAGACCCGTGAGAAGGGCACCACTGTCCCACCCTGGCCCAGGTAAGGGAGACTTGGGGCTGAGGCCATCTCCGCAAAAGGGGCCCAGGACTCTGAGGCCTGTGGGTGAGCGCCCCTCGCCCACGGGCACTCATTCTCCAGGGTTGCTGCAGGTGAGCTCCCTCAGCCCCCCAGCGCTCAGGCTGCTCGGGGTTCTGGGGGTGAGCGCCCCTCACCCAGCAGTGCTCTGGGCGGCCCTGAGTGTGGAGGGGAGCCGCCCTGGCCCTCGGGCGGGGGGTGGGGTGGGGCTCAGGCTTCCTTAGTTTTGGGGGGTGAGCACCCCTCCCGTCGGCAGTGCTGGGCCTGGCCTGCTGGCTGTGGGTGAGCGCCCCAGGCAGCCTGCAGTCCCCAGGGCGCTCTGGGCCCTGCTGGTGAGCACCCCTCGCCCTGCCTTGCTCAGTGTGCTCTGGGGTCTGCTGGTGCGCCCATGGCGGCCCCCGCCCCAACTCCCCGGGGTCCCAGCCCTGTTCCCTTTCCCCAGGGTCCTGCTTGGGAGGGCCCCTGGGTCCCTGGCATTCATTCTGCACTGAGTCCTGCGGGTGAGCGCCCCTCGCCCGCCAGTGCCCAGTGTCCTCAGGGTCCTGTGGGTGAGCCGCCTGTCTTGTGGGGGGGCCCAGCAGGCTTCCTTGTCCTCTGGGGCCTGCGTGTGAGCGCCCCTCGCCCTCGGGTTCTCTGTGTGCCCGGACCTCTGGGCTTAGCCCCCCAGGCGAGCCAGGGACCAGTGACCTCTGGGGCCCGCGGGTGAGCGCCCCTCGCCCGCTGGTCCCCAGTGTCCTCTGTGTCCCCAGGCTGAGTGCCCCTGGCTCAGTCCACTCTGGGTTCTGAGGGGTGAGCGCCCCTCGCACAGCAGTGCCCAGTGGGTCTCCTCTGGGGCCCGTGGGTGGTGCCCCTCCCTCGCCAGTGCTCAGTCTGCCCTGGGCCCTTTGGGTGAGCGCCCCTCGCCTGCCAGGGCTCAGTGTCCTCTGGGCCTGTGGGGGAGTTCCCCTCTCCCTCCAGGGCCCAGTCTCCTCTGAGGCCTAAGGCCACCTGGCGCCTGGGGAGTGAACTGTGTGGCTGGGGTCTTTCTCTCTTAGCCTGGGACACCCTCTTTGGCCTGAGGGTTGAAGAGTCCCTGTGGAGGACGCCATTCTGGAGACTTGGAGCAAGGTGGAGAGCTCCTCCTGGCAAACACCTGGCTTTTGGCCTTTGGTGCGGCCCTGCAGGCAGGCTTGTGCTCAAAACCTGCAAGCCCAAGAACACTGTTATTGGATGTCAACTCCAAAAGCACCCAGGACTCGGATCCATCCCACCGGACACATGCTCTCCTGCCAGGGCCCAGTCTCCTCTGAGGCCTAAGGCCACCTGGCGCCTGGGGAGTGAAGTGTGTGGCTGGGGTCTTTCTCTCCCAGGCTGGGACACCCTCTTTGGCCTGAGGGTTGAAGAGTCCCTGTGGAGGGCGCCATCCTGGAGACTTGGAGCAAGGTGGAGAGCTCCTCCTGGCAAACACCTGGCTTTTGGCCTTTGGTGCGGCCCTGCAGGCAGGCCTGTGATCAAAACCTGCGACCCCAAGAACACTGTTATTGGATGTCAACTCCAAGGACACCCAGGATCCGGATCCATCCCGCCGGACACATGCTCTCCTGCCAGGGCCCAGTCTCCTCTGAGGCCTAAGGCCACCTGGCATCTGGGGAGTGAAGTATGTGGCTGGGGTCTTTCTCTCCCAGCCTGGGACACCCCCTTTGCCTGAGGGTTGAAGAGTCCCTGTGGAGGACGCCATCCTGGAGACTTGGAGCAAGGTGGAGTGCTCCTCCTGGCAAACACCTGGCTTTTGGCCTTTGGTGCGACCCTGCAGGCAGGCTTGTGCTCAAAACCTGCGAGCCCAAGACACTGTTATTGGATGTCAACTCCAAAAGCACCCAGGACCCGGATCCATCCCGCTGGACACATGCTCTCCTGCCAGGGCCCAGTCTCCTCTGAGGCCTAAGGCCACCTGGCGCCTGGGGAGTGAAGTGTGTGGCTGGGGTCTTTCTCTCCCAGGCTGGGACACCCTCTGTGGTTGAAGAGTCCCTGTGGAGGGCGCCATCCTGGAGACTTGGAGCAAGGTGGAGAGCTCCTCCTGGCAAACACCTGGCTTTTGGCCTTTGGTGCGGCCCTGCAGGCAGGCCTGTGATCAAAACCTGCGACCCCAAGAACACTGTTATTGGATGTCAACTCCAAGGACACCCAGGACCCGGATCCATCCCGCCGGACACATGCTCTCCTGCCAGGGCCCAGTCTCCTCTGAGGCCTAAGGCCACCTGGCGCCTGGGGAGTGAACTGTGTGGCTGGGGTCTTTCTCTCCCAGCCTGGGACACCCTCTTTGGCCTGAGGGTTGAAGTGTCCCTGTGGAGGACGCCACCCTGGAGACTTGGAGCAAGGTGGAGAGCTCCTCCTGGCAAACCCCTGGCTTTTGGCCTTTGGTGCATCCCTGCAGGCAGGCTTGTGCTCAAAACCTGCGACCCCAAGAACACTGTTAGGGGATCTCAACTCCAAGGGCACCCAGGACCCGGATCCATCCCGACGGACACACCAGTTTCTGGCCTTTGGGCCCAGGGGGCTGAGCTCCTGTGCATGACCCCAACCTGCCCGGGATTGCGGAGGTCCCTGGCACCAGTGGATGCGGGGCCAATTTCCAAGGCCTGTGGGGATCTCCTGGGACTCGCCACCGGACGCGCTCTGGGCCCCAGGGAAGAACCCTGTGGGACCCTTGGATCCGGAGCAACGCCCACCTGGGCAGGAGCGGGGGAGACTTGGCAGAGGACATCTCCCCACCATCGTGGAGGACCTGATGAGACCCGTGAGAAGGGCACCACTGTCCCACCCTGGCCTAGGTAAGGGAGACTTGGGGCTGAGGCCATCTCCGCAAAAGGGGCCCAGGACTCTGAGGCCTGTGGGTGAGCGCCCCTCGCCCACGGGCACTCATTCTCCAGGGTTGCTGCAGGTGAGCTCCCTCAGCCCCCCAGCGCTCAGGCTGCTAGGGGTTCTGGGGGTGAGCGCCCCTCACCCAGCAGTGCTCTGGGCGGCCCTGAGTGTGGAGGGGAGCCGCCCTGGCCCTCGGGCGGGGGGTGGGGTGGGGCTCAGGCTTCCTTAGTTTTGGGGGGTGAGCACCCCTCCCGTCGGCAGTGCTGGGCCTGGCCTGCTGGCTGTGGGTGAGCGCCCCAGGCAGCCTGCAGTCCCCAGGGCGCTCTGGGCCCTGCTGGTGAGCACCCCTCGCCCTGCCTTGCTCAGTGTGCTCTGGGGTCTGCTGGTGCGCCCATGGCGGCCCCCGCCCCAACTCCCCGGGGTCCCAGCCCTGTTCCCTTTCCCCAGGGTCCTGCTTGGGAGGGCCCCTGGGTCCCTGGCATTCATTCTGCACTGAGTCCTGCGGGTGAGCGCCCCTCGCCCGCCAGTGCCCAGTGTCCTCAGGGTCCTGTGGGTGAGCCGCCTGTCTTGTGGGGGGGGCCCAGCAGGCTTCCTTGTCCTCTGGGGCCTGCGTGTGAGCGCCCCTCGCCCTCGGGTTCTCTGTGTGCCCGGACCTCTGGGCTTAGCCCCCCAGGCGAGCCAGGGACCAGTGACCTCTGGGGCCCGCGGGTGAGCGCCCCTCGCCCGCTGGTCCCCAGTGTCCTCTGTGTCCCCAGGCTGAGCGCCCCTGGCTCAGTCCACTCTGGGTTCTGAGGGGTGAGCGCCCCTCGCACAGCAGTGCCCAGTGTGTCTCCTCTGGGGCCCGTGGGTGGTGCCCCTCCCTCGCCAGTGCTCAGTCTGCCCTGGGCCCTGTGGGTGAGCGCCCCTCTCCCTCCAGGGCCCAGTCTCCTCTGAGGCCTAAGGCCACCTGGCGCCTGGGGAGTGAACTGTGTGGCTGGGGTCTTTCTCTCCCAGGCTGGGACACCCTCTTTGGCCTGAGGGTTGAAGAGTCCCTGTGGAGGACGCCATCCTGGAGACTTGGAGCAAGGTGGAGAGCTCCTCCTGGGAAACACCTGGCTTTTGGCCTTTGGTGTGGCCCTGCAGGCAGGCTTGTGCTCAAAACCTGTGAGCCCAAGAACACTGTTATTGGATGTCAACTTCAAAAGCACCCAGGATCCATCCCAACGGACACACCATTTTCTGGCCTTTGGGCCCAGGGGGCTGCGCTCCTGTGCATGACCTTAACCTGCCCGGGATTGCGGAGGTCCCTGGCACCATTGGATGAGGGGCCAATTTCCAAGGCCTGTGGGGATCTCCTGGGACGCGTCACCGGGCGCTCTCTGGGCCCCAGGGAAGAACCCTGTGGGTCCCTTGGATCCGGAGCAATGCCCACAGGCACTCGTTCTCCATGGTTGCTGTGGGGGAGCTCCTTCAGCCCCTCAGCGCTCAGACTGGTGGGGTCCTGGGGGTGAGCGCCCCTCACCCAGCAGTGCTCAGGGGCGGCTCAGTGTGTGGAGGGGGAGCCTCCCTGGCCCACTGGGGGGCGCCTAAGGCTTCCTTAGTTCCTGGGGGTGAGCACCCCTCCCTTTGTCAGTGCTGGGCCTGGCCTGCTGGCTGTGGGTGAGCGCCCCAGGCGGCCTGCAGTCCCCAGGGCGCTCTGGGCCTTGCTGGTGAGTGCCCCTCGCCCTGCCGTGCCCAGTGTGCTCTGGGGTGCTGCTGCTGTGCGTGTTTCGGCCCCCCGCCCCAACTCCCCGGGGTCCTAACCCTGTTCCCTTTCCTCAGGGTCCTGCTTGGGAGGGCCCCTGGGTACCTGGCATTCATTTTGCACTGTGTCCTGCGGGTGAGCGCCCCTTGCCCGCTAGTGCCCAGTGTCCTCAGGGTCCTGTGGGTGAGCCGCCTGCCTTGTGGGGGGGCCCAGCAGGCTCCCTTGTCCTCCGGGGCCTGTGGGTGAGCGCCCCTTGCCTGAGGGTCCTCGGTGTGCCCGGGCTTCTGGGGTTAGCCCCCCAGGCGCGCCAGGGATCAGTGAGCCCTGGGGTCCGTGAGTGCGCTCCCCTTGCTCGCTGGTCCCCAGTGTCCTCTGTGTCTGGAGTCCTAGAGCTCATGTGTTAGTCCCCTCAGTGTCCTGAGGGGTGAGTGCCCTTCGTCCAGCAGTTTCCAGTGTTTCTTCTCTGAGGCCTGTGGGTGATGCCCTGGGCCCTGTGGGTGAGCGCTCATCGCCTGCCAGTCTCCTCCTCTGTCCTCATCTGAGGTCCTCTTCTTTACTGGGCTCTCATTCACTCTGATGATGGCCACTGTTAGCTTCACGGTCTGCCTACTCAGCCACCTGGACTCTTTTGAGTATTTCCTTTTTTGCTTGTTTTTTGTAGAGGTTGTTCTGTGGTTTCTTTTGGGCTCTTGAGATTCTGGGAGTTTGAATTTCTTGGCTGCCTATGGTGCGGTGCATGGCTGCTATAAATGAGTAGCTGACCTTCATGGCCCCAGCTTGTGATGTTTGCTGGAGACATTTGGCTGTCCTGGCTGTTCCTTCCTGGAGGAAGTGTTGGGGTTTGAGAGTGGGTTCTCCTTTCCCATCTTGAGTCCAGCATTTTGGGGACATACTCGCCATGTTCTTCTCTGTACCCAGTGACAGGAGCAGCACTGAGGGGAGCAACAAGAGCTCCAGGCCTAGCAGGTGAGTGGGGAAAGAATCTGAGTGGGGTGGGCCTGGGCCCTGCGTTGTCCTGGGCCTCACCCAGTGGTGTGTCATGTCCCTTAACCCTCCTGGGACTTCAGAGGTCACCAGTGGGCCCCTCCCTGCTCCCTACCTGTGGTTCCACTGGATGTGGATCAGCAGGCTTTCTGAAGAGTGCTTGTGGACTCATTATTAACTTCACTGGTACATGCACTTCACAAGTCATCTTAAAATAAACCTCTCTTGATTGTAAATTCCACAGATCAAGGGCTTTTCACCAAATGCTTCAGTTCTGGCTGGACTTTTGTATCTGTAGCCAGCTGATAGTTGCCACAAAACCACCATAGACGAGATCAATCTCATAGCAAGTGCTTCACTGCTATCTGATTCAAGAGAGAATTTGCTTGTGGTGTTCACTGGCTGATATTGAGTGTAGTTCTGACAAGAATGTTGGTTGATAATTTCATTTATACATAAGAGAAAAACAAAGCAAGCAGAACATTCATGTGCATTGCACTACTTTTTGTAGGGCAAAGGGGTGTTCTGGATTGAATGGATGCTAGTATTGAGTACTAGAAGTGTAGTTCCACACACTTTTGTAGCTATTCACAATGGAATAGCTACAGACATAAACATTCCTGCATTATTAACCTTTTCTCCATCTCATCATTAAGTTGAGACAATTATCAAAACAGCAAACCAGCCTGCAACAGGTGGTGACTGCCGATTTTCCTTTTGTAGATGCCTCATGCGACCCGTACTCTGCATGGCTAGGAAGGGACCTGGAGTAGAGCACGCCATGTTTGCAACTGAAAAGGACTCAGGTGATAGCAAGACTCGGTGGAGAGATGCCCAGGTCATAAGCCATGAGAATAGCAGGGAACAGGAAGCCCAGACTCTGGTCCTAGCAGCCTAGGCTAGGCTGAAATGTCCAAGCATGAGCCCTGCCATGGCCGAGCATGGCTTCTACACGCATGTTCCCATGCACAAGGAAACATGCACATGGCACTGAGGGAGGATGCAGCAGAGCTGGCAGGGTTTGGGGCCACAGGGCCAGCTCTGTCCTAGAGCCCAGCTGTGAAGGCTAATACCCTTTTGCTGTCTCCCCTGCTTCCATCCAGCTTCCAGGGCTGCTCTCCCTCCCCAGGCTTCTCCTGGCCCTCTGGTCCCTCCAAATGACTCTTCTCCTGGAGCCTCCACCACTGCTTCCCTCTAGAAGAACCCAAACCAAAGATCACAGCTTGGCTTGGGCTCTGCAGGGCTCCTCTGAACCTGAAGTTAGAGTTTAAGAAAACCATATATACCTTCATTCAGAGCAACCAACAGGGACTTTCAGGAGAAAAAGAAACGGCTGAAAACTGAGAGATTGGGCAAACGCATCCACCGTAGTTGGGCTTTAGGGTCTGGCACTCAGAAACATAAAGCAAAGCCACCCTCTAATCAGCAAAGTCATTTCTTAAAATGAAAATATCAAGTGTCACTGAGGATGAGTTGAAATGGATATTTCCAAATAAACTACAGGCCAAGAAGAGAGTAGGAAGTATATGGAAAGTAAGTTCATAACTGGAACAGCACACAACCCAGCCTCAAGCTCACATGCCTTGGGCTCAATAATGCAGATGGAACAATCAGAAGGAACTCTGGCTCACTTGTCCACTTCTATAAATTGTAAAGCACTTGAAAGGGGGGCAGGAGGAAGTGTTTATCCAGTAAGGCAGGATGAGCTCATGAAATGGGCAGTGCAATGTGATAAGAAAATTCTGTTTCAGACCAAGGGAGGAAACTCCGTGTGATGAAGAGTGAAGGTGAAGGAGCTGAGAAGCTGGACAGAGTGGGCAGAACATGGTGCAGCTGCACAGAAGGCCACAGGGAGCAGGAACAGACCCAGCTGTCAGATGGTCTCAGGACAAGGCACCCCCTCTCTGCACAGTTCTGGTTCTGAAGTTTTGCCCTTGGAGTTGTGTCCCTTGGTCCACAGGTATGTGTCTGTGGAATATGATTCGTGCATTCATTAGCTTTTCTTGGGGAAGGTCTATTTGTCTACTACATGGTATATAGCAGCCTTTTCCACACAGGCCTCTGCCCTGGCTGCTTGCCTGTGCCTCCAGAGCCCTGCACTGCTGCCTGCCACTCTCTGAAGCTCTCTCCCAGTAGCCCTGGAGCTTTTTTTTTTTTTTTTTTGAGAGAGATAGAGAATTTTTTAATATTTATTTTTTAGTTTTTGGTGGACACAACATCTTTATTTTATTTTTATGTGGTGCTGAGGATCGAACCCAGTGCCCTGCACATGCCAGGTGAGCACGCTACCACTTGAGCCACATCACCAGCCCACCCCCATGGAGCATTCTTGTGCAAGCTCCATCCCTCAGCCAGACCTGCAGGCCATCCTCAAGAAGGGCACAGCCACAGAGCTGGCACCATCACCCTCCAGAACAAGCAGGGCCCTCTCTTGAGCTGCAGGACTGGCCTCTGCCCCAGCACCCAGCTCAAGGCATGGGACTGAGCCTCCTTTTGCAGGGGGAGAGAGGCAGTAGGATTGGAGGGGAAGAGGGAGAGGATGTGAGCACAGAGCAAGTTGGCTGTGTGGGAGCAGGAACTGAGGGGCACTGGGAAGGGACTTCATAGGTCTGGTCCGACTTGAAAAGGCACAAGGGTAGGAAGAGCTTCTGGCTCCATCCTGGGGTAAAACCGGAGAGTAAAGAGGTTTCCTAAGTTGAGAGCTTTTTTCCTGCCCTGAGTCAGCAGGATGCTCGACACACCTGATGTCATGGACCACCTGCCTCAAGTCTGTAAGGGAGCAGGGATCCCCTCAGTTTCCAAACGGCAAAGGTGCTCAGGAGATTGATGTGACTTTGTCAGTGGAACCCAAGCAATGAGGGGCAGAGCAGGTACCAGAATCCAGGCCCATCTGCCCCCGGGCCCATGCTCTGTGTGGTACTAGTAGCACCTTCCAGGGAAGGATGCAGACAGGGGCCGGTTAAGGAGAGGCTGAGTCCTGTCCTGTGGCCTATGAGGCTGTTCTGCCTGACTGTTCCAGTGAGATGACAGGCGCTTTACCAAGCAGCTGTCCCCAAGGGAGCCCCATGGGTTGGTGGGCTCATTCAGAGACTTGGACATACCTAGACTGAAGTTAAATCTAGGAGCACACAGAAGCCTGTGTAAACAGAGTAGGATAAGTCACAAGGCCAAGGGTCCATACAAGACTAAAAGCCCAGACCAAGTCCAGGCTGAGCTGAGCCAGGTCAAGACAAAACAAATGCCAAGATAAAGACCAGGGCCACCCCATCCTAGACACACCTGAGCCAAGCTCAGCTGACAGTGGACAGGCACCAGGACCAGGCGTGCTGAGGCAGAGACAGGCGTGGTGTGCTGGGTACTCGCTTCCTCCACAGGCAGGTCTGGGATCATCCTGGATCCTCATGCTGGCTCTTGGCACATCAGTGTGTGGATGCAGATTGTGCTCCTGACCAGGCCTGAGATGATGGGTCTAGTCCATAGATGAAAGGGACAGACTGATGGGGGGACTATAACTAGAGAAAAGATCTGATCCACATGGCTTGAGGGATGACACTGACCTGAGAGGTTCTTATTTCTGCCCTTCCAGGGAAAAAGTGGCTGTAGTGACAGGTAACACAAGCCATCTTCACATGGAAAGGCAGCCTTGGCCCTTTTGGAAAATCCGGACTGCAGATGTCCCCTGCCCTCTAAGACAATGGCCTTGCTCAGCCCTGCCATGTGGAAAGGAGGCGAAGGCCAATGTGGCCCTGGTCAGAGGTGGAGTGGAGGCGTCTACCAAGTGCCTCCTGATCAGCTTCAACAGCAGAGTGCTCAAGGTTTGGCTGCTCTGCTGGCCTCCATCTCCCTGCTCACAGACTGCAGAGATGCCCACCTGGCTCCGGGGCTGAGGTCTCCTGTGCGTCTCCATGCAGGCCACCGCTTCCTCCTGCTCTCACCTTCTCCACCTTCCCCAATGACGTGTGCTGTTTTGTAACACAATAAAGATAGAATTTAATTGCAGATAAAATGTTTTCCCAAAGATCCTGAGTGTGAGTTTGTAGCCATGGTCACTGGGTCACTGTGCTGATGCCTCATTGACCCCACATCTGGGGCCTCCGGGAGCCTGTTCCTGATCACAGATGGACTCCCAGCTGGAGCCGCTGGATCCCCACTTTTAAGGGGGAGGATGAGGCACAGGAGGTGCAGGAGCTCTGAGCTCTACCATTAGAGAAAGTGTCTGGGTTTTGGCATCAAAATCAGGTGTAGGTAGCCAAAGGGTGAATAAGGAGAGAGTGAGGGCTCAGATGGCAAAGTTCTCCATGCACCCAGGGTTGGGAGGATGGGGAATGAGATGGGAGGTGGGTCTGAGCACCTGCTATGAGCCCCATGTCCTCACGGACTTCCTCAGTGACCTTCATGGTGGACACCCACAGAGCCCTGGAGAGAAGTAGGGTCCTGGGAACTTGCACAGGTCAGTGACTGCAGCCATGGAGCCTGGAGCCTGGGGCTGGGCAGGAGGGCACATGCTGACCAGGCCCGCTCCACACTGCAAGCCCTCCCGGTGCTGCACCTAGCCGACCCCAGGCAGGTGCTTCAGGACTCAGGTAAATGCTTATCCTGGGAACCGCTCTTTCTAAGCCTGTTTTGTTGCTCAAATTTGGCAAAAATTTGGTCTTTTGACACTGACTCTTAACAGTCTGTCCCTTTCCCTTTGACAAGGTCATTTAGATCAGTCTAAATGATGGGAAAAGTCCATCCTGGTGACATGGGCTCATATCACTGGTTGAATAATCAGTAATGTCTTCAGAAAAAATTATTCAGAGATGCGGGAATTGTCAAAATGAAGATGGCCCAAACCAGGTGTTGTCAAGGCTTTGGAGCAGGGTTCCCATGTCCTCCACTAGGTGGAGCCAGTGGACGTCTTTGCAGGTTGGCTTTTTCACTCACAAGGTTTGGGTGCCCTTGAGGGGATCTCAGCATCAACCCCTCAATAAAGGGCCAGATGACATGGAGCCCGACATCCCTCAGGACTGTGGGATGGACAAGGCGGAGGACAGTGACACCGCCCAATTAAAATCAGAAAATTTCAAAGAAAAGCTCCTAATTACTTTCATCTCTGTCCTTGCCATTTCCTGCCGTGTCCCAGCTCCCTGCAGGCTAGCGTTCCTTGACCAGGATGGAAGCATTTTCCAGGCCAAAGCCCTGGCTCAGGAAGAAAAGTAGGGCTGGAGGGAACTGACCATGCTCCTTAGCAGGGTCCCCAGGGCCTACCCATCTGTGTCCCCAGGCTTCCTTCCTGTAGGTGACAGTGTTTCTGTGGGACAGGCAGATGCAGGTCAGCTTCTTCCACTGTTTTGACCAAATTGTGATTAAATTCATTTTTCCTTTTTACGTTGTCTTCTCTTGGTTCTGATGTTGGCCAATACCCCAGTCAATCAGCAGGGACTGCAGATTCTTGGGCCCCAGGAAGACAAAAGTTATTCTCCTGTGCCTATGACCCTGCTGGGACTCCCAAGTGTCCCCAGGCTACTGACCTTGGGCCCCTCACTGAGGTGCTGTCCATGTTCCCTGCACATCCAGTGGCCGTGAGCAGCCTGGACCTGCAGTGTCTGAGCTTCCAGGGTCTCTTCAGTCCCCTCCTGGACTCCCCACATTTCTTCCCTTCTCCTCCTCTGCCAGACTCCCACAGCAAGTCCTCCTGAGGGCAGAGCCCCACCTTCCCAGGCCACCCCAAGCTGCTCCTGGGCTTTGGGGCGGGTCACTGGGGCACAGTCAGGGTTGGGGGGAGATTCCAGAGAGGAGGGCCACCCTTTTGCCCCCCATCTGCTCTGAGAGCTCTTTGCCTTTCCTGCTGTTTCCAAGGCCTGGAGTCACCTATGGCCTAGACCAGATGGGTGAAGTGGATGAGGGAGGCCATGCCATCCAGGAGGCAGGGAAGGCTCTGGCTGAGACAGACACTGGGGTAGCCATGGGGATGGCAAGTGAAACAGGAAATGTCAGTGGCTCTGTCCCGCCCTTTACATTCAACTCACCCGTGAAGTGGCAGCCCTCATGCTTTCCCCACAGGGTGAAGATCGGCAACCCCATAGGCCCTGGGCCTGCCTCAGCAGAAAGGGCACTGGTGGGATCTGGGTTTCACAGAAACAAGAATAATTGTTTAGGTGTGTCTCATGCAGCAAGAGGAATGGATCCCAGCAGGACTGCCTGGAGGACAGAGTGCCCCACAGGCCCATGTGTTAAAGGCCAGTCTCCAGATGGTGCTTCTGCAAAGTGGTGGAACTTAGGAGGTCAGGCCTAGTGGGAGGTTTCATTCAAGTCACCCTGTTTCTTCCCTTTTCTCTCTTGCATCCCAGACGTGAGTTGTGAAGTTGGCTCTGCCATGGTCTCCTTCCTGATATGTTGTCTCACCACAGGCCCCAAAGCAGCCCTGATTGGAAAACTTTTAAATTGTCAGACAAAATAAACCCTTCCTCAGGTATTGTGTTACAGCAATGGAAAGCTAATCTCACATTCCACATCAGCCTCCCTGTGCCCCAGCACTTGCTTTCCCAGCCACACAGTCAGAAGGCTTGAAAGTCAGCATCCCAGGGACTTATGTGTGTTCATTCCCAGTCTGTCCATCAACAGAAGAAAGATGGACCCAGTATGACACACTCGTCAACAGCACATCACTCAGCAGCACAGAGCAGAGGGGACAGGACCATGGTGCACAGGCACAGCATCGAGTCCACACTGAGTTCAGAGCAGCCTCACCCCTGCATTCTACTTGAGGATATTTCCAAAGTAGAAAAGACTGTGAGCTGGCGACAGAAATCAGAGCAGTGGTTATGGGGCATGGGTAGCACAGGGACTTCAGGAGAGTGGTTGCAGGGGTGTATCCCTGTGTGAAAGTTCATGTAAGAGCTTTTGTGTGTTTTTCTGTTTGTGTTTATTTTTTGTTTTCAGTGGTGAGACACACAACAACAACAACAACAGCAAAGCATTCAGAAAAAGGTCCAAAGATAGAGTGAAGTGGGTCACGGGTCTCAGAGGGCCTCTTAGCTTCAGTGGGGACCCAGGAGTTTGGGCTCCTACTGGTGGGAGAGAGGAGCACTCCTTGGATAAAAAGTCCCTGTAGGAGAGCAGGGCAGTGACCAGGTCAGAGGTGCGCTGCAGCCTGGATGGGAGGACGGAGGGCAGGACAGAGGGGAAATGGCAGGGCCTTGTCCAGGCAGCTGGGATGGAGGGCTGGGCAGGTGAAGGCAGTGGGGTGCTGTTGGACCAGCCCACCAGTGGCAGCTTATGGGGCTGGGGCACCAGAAGGCTGCTGCAGATGCCAGGTGCATTGTTAAGTGACTGGGGTTGGGGGGATGAGAAGGAGCAGGCTTGGAACAGGAGAAACTCACAACCGTTTGGTAGAAGGTGACTGGGCACCATCCAGGAGGGGATGATCCCAGGACACAGCTTGAGAGGGACAGTGGAGGACAAGAGGGCACAGGAAGGGGCAAGATGGGGTGGGGAGAGAGGAGGGACTCTGTAGGGCCAAGTCCAGCAGGGACAGTGGGAAGAGAGAGGGAGAGGTGGTGAGAGGGAAGAGACAGAGCAGGAGGTGGGAGAAGTGAAGACGGGGAGAGCCATGCGGGCAGCTCTTGGCATCTGGGAAATAACCACAGCAAGGGCAGCACACGTGTCCGGGGCCTGAGCCAGCCACACTCCACACGTTACTCCATGCTTCTCAAGGCTCCCTGGCCCCATAGGGGTTGCTGTTCCCTCCAATTTGCAGATGAGAAGACAGGCATCGAGCACACAGGAGGCAGGTGTGTGGCCAGGATGGGGACATGGGTTGGCTCCACAGTGTGTTCCCAGGCTCTGAGCTGTCCTCCTACCTCCAGGTGGTGGGGCTGAGTTGTGAGGGGCGGGCAGAGTGTCTGGGTAGTGGACCTTAGGGACTCTTCAGTTTGGGCAGGAGTTGTGGTGTGGGCTGCGCAGTTGTAGCTTCAGGACCTTTTGTCACCTGGTGGCTGACTCTCAGGCCTTATGCCTCATCCACAGGGAGAGGGCAGATCCCCCCCCCCCCAGCCATGTGGATAGCCCCACTGCCTGAGGTTTCCTGGGCAGACACAGGTGTCCTAAGACTCATATGGCAGTCTCAGGGTCCAAGGTCCCTGGGTGTGTGCTCACACAGTGGCGGTGGGAACAATAAGAAATAAGAAGTGTGCCTGGGCTGCTGACCTGGAGTCCTGCCTCTGGAGCTATGGAGAGGCCATGACTCACCACGGGAACTTTGGAGTGACTCAGGGTCCAAGGCTGCACAAGGCCATCACGGCTATGGAAACTCTGATGCTGCTTGTTACGCAGTTGGCCGACTGTAGTGTAGCGTGCTGCAGGCGCTCCCCCCACCCCGGAGAGGGCTGTGCCGGGCCAGGAGCCTCAGGTGGGCCAGGCCAGCACCTGTGTTCATCACAGTGTCTGGGCCACAGCAGAGCAGCTGACCTGCACAGCCTGGATAGTAGGAAGCCCAGGAAAACCCTCCCACCCCTATCAAGAGGGCCAGTCTGCAGCAGACAGACACAACATGGAGGCGAACATGCTGTGAACTATATTGGAACTATATTGGACCATGTCTAGGGAGACCAGGGCAGTTAAACCTTAAGAGGATCTGTGTGTATCACACGTACTCCCCCAAACCTTAGGAAGTAGGTGCTGTCACGAGAACCATTTGACACATAAGGCAACTGACACACAGATAAGTTAACTAACTCGAGTTCACACAACAAGTAAGTGGCAGAGCTGTATTAGAACCAGGCTCACTCGATTTGGGTTTCCATCTCCTCATCCTGATCCGAGATTGATGACATTAAAGTACACAGGGAATGACCTGTGCACTGGATTGGGGCATGGGGATACTGGGAGCCAGCATGGCTTGGGGCATGTGTCTGCAGTGGAAAAGTGGGTGGTGGCCCAGAGACAAAAGCAGGAGTGTCACCCTGCCAGACAAGAGCTGTGCTGTTCAGCAACAGTGTATAGGTGGGATTCTGGGTGGGAAGAACTTTGGGACCAATTAGATATAAATAGAGGAAGGCAGACGGATGTCTCGCTTTTTTGGGCTTTTTTGTCTTCATGTGGTCTAAGGACACAGGTTTGGGATGGACTGTCTTGGGGCGAGAACAGCATCTAAATGATCATATCTTCAAGGCATGGAGGGATATGAAGAGCCTTTGGAAAGAGTGGGTAAAGGTGAGCAAAGTGGGTGGAAACTGTCTGACTCTCAAGGCCTTTGGGGCCAGAGTGTATGAGCCTGTGGCAAACGGCAGTGTGTCCCCAGAAGCCACACAGAAGGGCATCAGAGTGCCAGATAAATGCACCTTTGCTGAAGCAGAAGAGAGTTTATGAATTTGTTTATTTCAGTGCTGAAGATTGAACCCAAGGCCGTGTACATTCTGGTCTATGAGGAGCCACTCTGAAGGATTCGTGCCTTCCATCCTGTAGCAGGAGGCTTTGACCAGTCATGACATTTTGTACTGACCTGGATGTTGTCCAGGTTCAGGAAGTTGAGGACGTGTCTTCAGATGTAGGCTTGTCACCCCTTGGGTCGAATTACACTCACCTGTTCCTTGTAACCCTGCCCCTTTGGACCTTTTTTGGATGGAACTTTCTAAGAATAAGGGTCCCCCAAATAAAAGCCCACTTCTAAACGTGCTCTCTCTCTCTCTCACCAGCGTCTCGTGACTTTCTCTTGCTCTCCCATTTGGGGAGCCTGAGGCCAAGAGCGGAGAAGCCGTCCTGAAGCTTGTTTAAAGGTAAAGTGCGTGCCTGTGTTTTATTTGGTGTCCCTGGGAATTCACAGAAGCGACCTTAAGTTCAGCTGCCTGCGTGGGTCAGGGGCAGCACTAGTCAAGTCCTTTACCTCTGAGCTCAGTCACAACCCAAGAAAGTGTATTTAGGGGACAAATGGGTGGGTCATGGTAAGGTCACAAGGACTAAACGGAGCCAGAAATCAATGGAAATCTGGAGACATTAGAGCCAGTAGGTCTGCGTGTCTGGACTGGTGTTTGTAAACCCACGATTTGGGGGAAGGCATCCATGCCATTCTTGGGCTAAGCTCATTGTGAGACTTATTCCATTTACTCTCCAGTCACCTTAGGTGAGTCCCATGACCATCACACTGAGTAAGTAAGTGAGGCAGACTGAGATGACTACCATGGTAATGAGCATGCTGAGAATAAGAGTTGGAGCTGGGATTCAAGTCCAAGTGTTAAGGATCCCAAAGATTAATGTTTAACTACCACCTAGCATTGACTCATGCCAACTGCAGCTGAAACCATGATACACTCTTTCACCGCCTTCACCACCACTGCTGTTAGCAAATCACCACTATTGCTCTCTCTCCACCATCCCCATATTCTCACTATTACCACCATCATTAATATCACACCACCATTACTGCCCCCATCACCATTGCCATCACCTTCATAAATAACACAGGCACCACTACCTTCACTACCATTACCATCACCATTACCAGCACCAGCAACACCACTATAACCACTACCACCACCATCACCACCACCATCAACACCTCCATCACCACCTTCACCACGTCCATCACGACCTCCACTACCTCCATCACCACCTCCACTACCTCCATCACCACTTCCACCACCATCACCACCTCCATCACCACCTTCCCTATCATCACCATCACCATCACTATTACCACCACCATCACCACCACCACCACCACCTTCACTATCACCACCATCATTAGCACCATGATCATCACCCTCATCACTATCATCTCCTTCCTTAATACCATCACACCCTTAGAACCATGACCACAATTGTCATCACTATCATTATCACCACAACCATCACCATCATCACCACCATTGTCACCACCATTAACACTATCACCACCATAAAATATTCACTGCTACCACTAACATAAACAAATCCTTTTTTATCAGTAATTACTTTAAATGTAAATGAATTAAACTCTCCAATTCAAACATGGAGTTTTCCAGAATAGAAAAAAATATATCCCCCTTGATCCAATTATATGCTCTCTACAAGAGACTCACTTTATTTATTATGTATTTATTTTTATTTATTTGCTGTGCTGGGGCTCAAACCCAGGGCCTTGTGCCTGCCAGGCAAGTGATCTACCACTGAACCACATCTCCCCCCTGAGACTCACTTTAGATCCAGAGACACAAACAGGTTGAAAGCAAAGAGACAGAAAAAAATCCAGTAAGCTGTGACCCACAGAGAACAGGGATGACTATTCTAATAGGAGACACAATGGACCAGATCAAAAAAGGTTACTTGGGACAAAGAAGGACAGTGTTTACCAGTAAAGCTTCAGTCAGCAAGAAGATCAGTTATAAACGTGTACATGAATGAAAATACATGTGAAAAGGGAGGAAATGCAGACACACAACACAACATGGAAGAACCACAAAGAAACTTACACCAAGTGAGACCAGCCAGGAATTCAACTCCCCTGGGACGTGCATTTTATCAGAGAAACAAAGTTCTATTAAAAACAAACCAACACACTTTGTCTCAGTGCTGTTCCTGGCTGAAGCCTCCCTGGTGTGCTCCAGGTCACAGTGACCTAGATCCCAGAGACCAGGGGGCCAGGTGGGATGGGCAGCTGTCACTTCTTGTGTGGGGGAAGTGCCAGGGACTGGCTGCATAGGAGAGATGTGACTCACATCGGGAATCCTGGTAGTTTAAAAGAAAGACCAAATTCCCACACTTTTCTGTGTATTTATTTATTTTTTATTTTTTGACAGAACCAGAACCCTGTCAGGCCACACAGGGCTGGTGGAAACTAAAACCCTTCCAGAGACCCTTCTCCCACCCCCAGCATCCCAGCAGGTGCCTGCCCCTCACCCCTGTTTTCCCTTCTGGTTATGGAGGTGATATGTTCCTGGACTCATCTTCTATCTCTCACTTGCAAGGGGAAATAGCCCTGCCGGCCATGTTGGAGGAGCCAAGGACCTGGGTTCCATGGACCCATCCATCTCTTACCTGCTACATGGTGTAGGGCAGGGTCTGACCCACAGGGCACCTTGGCTTCTGGATCCATGGGGCACTTGGTGAGGTGACAGTGCCCAGGGCCAAGGAGTCCTGGCTAGGCATGGTGGCAATAGAAGTGGACCTGAAGGCAGGGAGGAGAGAACCTGTAGCAATCCAGAGGAACACTTCCTCCTGGTCTGTGTGGAACCAGGCAAAATGCAGCTTGGGCCCCAGTCCAGACTTGAGAGTGTGGGTCTGGACCCAGGTGTATAGAGCTTCCCAAGCTCTCGCAGAGAAACAGCCATGCTGTGCAATTCATTCCCAGAACCCCCACACCACTCAAGGGGCTCTGGAGAGGCTGGTTGGGCTCAAATGACTGCCTCTGCGATTAGCAGCAAGCAAACATCCTCTGGCCATCTGAGCTATTGGGGTGGAAGGGATCTGGCCAGTAGTGGTAAACAGTGTGAAATCTCCCAAGGTCAAAGGCACCTGGGCCTGAGTCCAGTCTCTGCTGGTGGTGGACGGGGGTGGGTGTCAGCTGAGACCCCCCTGGGTATGCAGTCATGCCCCCACCATTAGGAGGGCTCTGTCTTAGCACTTGACTCTCTTGATTTCTAAGGGACACTCCTACCAAGTCACATCCTTCCCTCTGGTGTTCTGCACCTTTGAAATTCAGACAGAAGGTACACACTGTGTCCTCTTCATTCTTGATGGGACACAAAATAAGTCCCCCTACAGCCCATGGTGTGGTGAGGCAAAGAAGTAGATGTTATCTCCATGTGACACCTCCCATCCCTCCTTGACCAGTGTCAGTCACACTGGCCCCTACCATGTCCCCTCTGGGGAGGCTGTGGCTAACCAGTCCCACAGAGTACCCAGTGACCGTGCATCACACCTACACCCCCACATGAAAAAAGACCAGCCCCTGTGTCATGGGATGAACTGTGTCCCCCAAATTCATATGTTGAGGCCCTGACTGCCCAGTCCCTCAGAGTGTGACTGTTTGGAGATGAGGTCTTTAAATTGGTGACACAGGCTGTGAAGTCACTAAGGTGGCCCTGATCCAATCCTCCTGGTGTATTTGTGAGAAAAGGACATCAGGACACAGATACATAGAGGGACAGCCATGGGAGGACACAGAGAGAAGATGGCAAGGTGAGTCCTCAGAGGAGCCAGCCCTGCAGGCACGTTGCCCTCAGTCTTCAGTGTCCAGAATGGGGAAGATGCTTCTCTGCGGTTCTGACCCTGTCTGCAGTGTTTGTTATGGTGGAGCAGATTATGCTGCCAGGGAGGGGCCCCAGCAAGAGGCAGAGCAGCATGGTTGTCCTGGCCCACAGAGGGAAGCGGGGAAATAAGGTCCAGTGGTTGGCGGAGGCCTGGGCCAGTCAGGTGAATTCCAGAAGTGTTCATCATCTAACCACACCCCCGTGACAACACATGTCATTAGCTAGGAGTGAGCTAGGACTGACACCCCACCCACCACATCTAGGGGGGCTAATAAAAGTCAGCTGGCCTCATGCAGGTCAGACCCTTGCTCTGTCCACTTGCCTGCCTGCCTGCTTGGACTAGGGATGCGACGCCTGCTCTGGTTGCTGCCTCTGTTCCTGTTGGCAAGGCCAGGTAAGCTTGTGGGTGCCCTGCCCTATGTCCCAAGGGTTCTAAGGACCCTGGCTGCCATCCTGAGATTCTGGGCTGACATACGTGGACATGCCCCCAGAATGATGTGCCCCTCTGCTGCCCAGAGAAGGAGCCAGGGCACAGTGCAGGACTTGCTCAGAGCCTCAGTTTCCTGCGCTAGAGAATGCATGGTGCTATGACTTCTGGTGTGCTCCCAGAACCAGCAGTGGGCTGACTGCCAGTGTGGGCAGGCAGATGGGGGAGCCAGAATGAGGTGGAGGGTTTGGGAGGTGGGTGCTTTCCAAAAAGCAGGATCCACACCTGTGGGGTTGATGGCTGTGGAGTGGGAGGCCTGGGTCCCTGAACCGAAGCATCTCTCCTCCAGTCCAGGGCCTGAAGTGTCACCAGTGCTTGGCATCAGGAAATTGCTTCCAGCCTACGTCTTGCAGGGCCGATGCCCGATACTGCCTGACGACCTGGAACAGTGAGTATCTGCCTTCCAGGCAGGTGGGGGTCAGGGTGTTGTGGGGTGAGATGTGGATCTGGCACCTGGAGCCTCCAGCAAAAAGGTGAGCCTGGGAAGTCCCCCATTTCTAATCTAGGCACTGAGATTGGCCGGCAATTGTTCAGGTAAACACTGTGATTGTCTCTACCCTGAAAAATGGCACAACACTGTTGCTTTCTTCCAAGGGGAAGAGCAGACAGGATATTCTGTCCACTCCACACGCTGCACGGGAAACAACAATTCAGATTGTTCCCAAGGGTACAGCTACTCAGAAAGGAAGAGGGAGGGGAAGTAGAGTAGCAGGTAGAAGAAGCCCTGGTGGTGGTCATATGCTGGGCCCTGACCCTGGTCACCTCCTGCCAGCTTCCCTGTGGGGTGGGAGAGCAAGGAGGAAGCATCAGGCAGGCTGTCGGGAGGCCTGAGTGTTTTGAGAGGGGCAGGAGTGGATTCCACAGGTCTCAATAAACAGCTCTCTATCTTGCCTCTTCCAGGTCCCCCAGGACAGAAAACGCTTGTTATAAAGTCATGTGCTTATACCCGCCCTGGCTTCCAAGAGAGCCTGAGTTACTCTAGAGCTTCCTGTTGCAACACAGACCTCTGCAACAGCTCCGTGAGCCTCAGTGCCAGCTGGGGGTTGCTGGTCCTCAGTGTCTGGGGTGCCTACCTCATCAGGTAATGGCGGAGCTCAGTCCAAGGCACGCCCAAGAGTACAGGACTAGGAGTCTGGAGCCAGGTTCCACTGGTGGTTGACATGCTTTTTGGCCTTGGTGTGGCACTTCTGCACTTCCAACCAGAAGGACTCCAGGAGAGAATGAACACATAAGTGGCCCTTAAAGGACACTAGACACACCATTCAAGGTCATTTCTGCTGTCCAGGTTGCTGCATTCTGATCACCAGCCTGAGAGCTGGCCACCTCCCAGCCTCCAGGGGCCATGCGGTTACATGGTCCTGGTTATACAACCATTGCTAAGCCAGGCTGAAGAAGGAGCCTCTGGAAGTCCAAGCCGTTGCTCCTCTTTCCTGGTGTTCCAGGGCTCAAACTCCTAGCAACCTCAGAGAACCTGGGCTCCGTGCCACCACCTCAAGTGAGCAGGATCCTTGGCGGACACCAGTGCTGCGTTGCCAGCACTCAAGCGTGCTGCTGTGAGGCAGGCCAGGGACCTTCCACTGGCTGGAGCAGGGGCAATTGGCCATGTGGGGACAGAGGCACCCCTGAGCATCATCAGCAGGAACAGCACAGATATTGCATGCAGCCCCCGGCGTCACCTTCTGTCTAGGGCTGGGCCTGCCTACCCACATCAGAATCTCAGCTGCGAGAACTCCTGTGCATGCTGGATCCAAGAGCACAGGGATAAGAAGAGCAAGGGCCAGGCCTCACCCAGCTGTGAAGCTACTTCAGAGCCAAGCCTGAGGCCTGCCTCCCCTCACTGCCTGTAACTTGGATGATGCCTGGGTCAGCTGGTCAACCCTCAGGAATCATATATTCTTTATTCAAGAGACTACCTCCCAACAGAACATGTAGCAGGTTCTTTCCTCAGAGATCTGAAAGCTCAGACAGCACCTGCCCTGCTCTCCCCAGTGGGACCTCGACAACCACTGGCCAGCAGAGCAGGCTATGGAAGGGAGTTGTGGAGAGCCCACCAGCCTGCCCTGAGGTCCCTGGCTTCTCACCTGACTCTCCTCACCACCTACCTCACTTCTTTCTCCTCTTGCGGAGGGAAGGTGCACAGGCTCCTCACTTACTACAACCCTGGGCGAGGCTGGGGTCCCCTCTGACCCTAAATACTTACCAGGACCTCCTTCCTAACAAAGTTGGGACTCTTCTGCAATCAGGCCCCTCATTCTAGCCATCAAGAGGACATAGCCTGAGAAGACTGGTGTCACCAACCTCCTCAGCAGCCCTGGTATCACAACCTCACCCAAGTACCAGGCCTCAAGATCCCCTTTGACCCATCATCCCAGAGGTGGAACATCTATAAAAACTTAAACAAGAAATATAATATTTATGATAAATTAAAAGTGATATTTAAGTTTTTAATTATGTTCACAGAGTTCATGGGTTTAAGGGACTTTCCAACCTGCGCCACCCTGAAAAAAATTAGTGCCCAGCTCAGCCTTCTGCCATTATGTACCCCTCTTCTGCACAAGAGCTGGTGGGTTCTCTGGTTGTTAGGGCCAACCAACAGGCACGTCAGGTGTCCAGCAGTGACTGCCATGAGTTCAGTGTGTGTGCATGGGCAGTGGGAACAGAAAGCATCCCCTGCATAACTGCCCTGTATATACCAGTTACTAGATGTTCAGGACCCTGACTTCAGCCTCCCCAGCCCAGTTGGGTGGTAAGGAGGCATGGGCTCACCTGTGTGCAGGGAGCCCTCTAAACTCACCACCCAGGAGCCAAGGCTCCTTAGGCAGTTGATAGCAGGTTCCTCCAGGATGGCTTCCCATTGCACCCACTTAGGGCACAGTCCCCTACCTTGTCTAGCCCCAGCAGGGAGACAGAAGCTGTGCCTAGCCTCAGGCACAGCCTGTAATGGGAAACACCCTCTGCTCTGGGTCTGAAGTGGTCCAGGGACTTAAGGGTCCCTGAAGCCTGTGCCCCAGCACCTAGCTCAGTGCAGGGGTCAGCAGGCCATGGAGAGTGTTTGGGGCTCCTTTATTGAAGCAGGTGGGCACATAGGGAGGGTCTGGGACTTGTAAGGACAAGAAGTGGCGTCATGACCTCATCTGGGATCAGCTCAGGCCTCTCTAGGGGACTGAGGCCAACACTAGGTTTCTGCACATCGTGCTTTAGAGAGTTTAGTCTCAGGGGTGAATACCAAAGCCCGACAAAGAGTATCTGGCACCGATCCTGCTTTAGATAAGAGAGCTTGGCTCCAGGGGTCCGGGGAACACAACCTTCTCAACTGCACACTGCCTGCTGGGAATGTCCTACCCTGTGCAGCCTGGCCTGGAAGCCCCAAGGTCACATGTGCTGGACACATGCAGCTGGAACCAAAGCCAGGCAATGGCAGCAGGTCTGGTGGCTCTGGCACCCACTCCAGTTCCAGGCTCCCTACTGCATCCACCTTCCTACTGTGCTGCAGACAGCCCCACTCAGGTCCACAAGGCCTAGAGACATGGTCGCCATCCCCTAGCCAGACAGTGACAATAAAGCATTTGACGCATTCTGTGTTTCCACAGCAGATGGTGAGTTGAGGCCTGGGGACTTCCCTAGACCCTGTGTCCCCTTCTCACTCCCACCACCCCTCATGGAGGAGTAATTGGCCAAAGCAACCACAGCAAGAGGAGCATCATCTTCAAAGCCTTTTGTGTTATTGTGGTGCTGGAGATTGGAGCCACACCCCAGCTTGTGTTTTGAAACACAGTCTCACTAAACTACTGAGATTACAGGCATGTGCCACCACACCCGGCTTTAGTGCCTTTTAATACTATCTTGAGACTGGTCGGGAGGTTTGGTCCACCCAGTACAATCCAGGACTGCAGGCCCTTGATGCTGGAGGTCACCACAAGAGTGACTGCACCCACCCTGGGACATCATGGTGGACTCTACACACCATCTGCCTGGTATTTTTGCGAAAAAAAAAAAAGAATGCAGGAATCATTACACTGTTTGTTTGTTTTGTTTTTTTTTTTTGTTTTAAATCAGGCAAGGGAGAAACATGTCCAAGAGGTGAAAACCCATGCTCAGATCCTCTCCTCCAGTCCCTCTGCTCAAGGGGGTGGCTGGCACCCTTCCTCATGCAGGACCAGGCAAAACTAGGGACCGACGCCAAATCCTTCCTTCCATGTACATCACACACTTACTTCCACCCATGCTTCTTGAGTCATCAGAGCTGAGGAGGCAGTTATGTGCCTTCGGTTTAGAAACTAAAGTAACTTTTATATTTTCATGTTGATACCTATAGATATAGAAAATTCCTTTACATTTCAGGAGGCCCTGCATAGCCAGTTGCTTTGATGGCAAATTTTAAACTGCTTCTGATTTTCTGTGATCACAACTTGCTTATTACCTATGCAGGTCTTTGTGCTCCAACCAGATTATTTTTGTTGAATACTCTCCTAAAAGTAGAATTCTGAAAAATAAATGTCACACATTTAAAATTTTTGTTATTCCTGACAAGCTTCCCTTCTCAAAGGTTGAACCAAGCACTGTCTGGCTTTGGTGGAGGGTTGAAGAAAACTGAGAATTACAGCTATGGTTAGTTAGGTTCTGATGGGCAACCTCTACCAGCTGGGCTTCTCCCCCATGCTTTGCTGATATATTTTTAGAGCAAGAGTCCTATGTCAAGACTTGGCATTCACAAGGTGCTCTCATTACACTCTGAGTATTTTCCCACCTGATTCCTATGTTATAGCACCTATTCTCAGCCTAGTTGCAATGTGTACACAGGCTGCAGATGCAGGTGAGGCTAAGTGACCTGTAAGAGATCAACTCACTGGAGAACAGGAAAGGGCTGGGCTTTGGGCTCACCTCTGACCCATCTGTCCCATCAGACACCAAACTACTGTGCTGGCTAATAACCTAGATCCTCAGGGTATGGGGACACTGAAGTCAGGGTCATTAAATTGGGTGGGTAGGTCAGGAAAGGCAGCAGAACAAGTTGGCATTCTCAGGGTAGAAGGAGGGCCAAAGGAGCCTGGAGCCTGGTCATGGCTGTGTTTTGGGTCTTTGTTGGTGCAGGGCATGAGGCCTGGAGAATGGACATGAACTTGCTGTTGGACAGTAAAGTTTGGGCATGAAGCTTGGACCACAGGCTCCTCAATGTGGCCATGGCACACAGATGCTGAATTCCAGTGGAGGCAGGGCATCCAGGATAGTGTCAGGAACTAGGTGTGTGGGCCTAGGTCTTTCACCAATGGAAGAAGAGCCCAAGATATCATCTCTGACAGGGACATCTTGAGGGGCATGTGCCCAGAGACCTTCCCAGAGAATATCAGCCACTACTGGGGTTATGCCTTCAGAGCTGATAGAAACAAAGTCCAGCAGGCTTCTGGAAATCCCACACATGAGTGGAAGACACTTGCCCACTCACAGAGCCTCACCAGAGGGCTTTCTGTAGAAGAACCTGGTACCAGGACCAGTTTCCCGAAACACCCTCTTTCTAGTTTCCCATGCCCTCCCTGGTCTCCTGAGCTCTCTGTGGAGGGTGCAGGGAGCACTGTTGCTCAGTTCTGTGCAGTCAGACAGGGCCTTATCACCCATGGCAAATCAGTTCAGCCATCCCAGAGTCACTCTGCCTGGACTCAATACAATCTCCGACTTTCACCTGAGTCGTTGTGCACTGGAACCCTATGGCCTGACCAACATCAGGAAGGCAGGTGCTAGCTGGAGCCTTTAGGTGGAGGCTGCTGGCACAGGAGGTTTTCTACTGCAGGCTCAGAATCCTGGGAGATCCTTTTGCCTGCTATCCACAATCTGGCTTTTGGAGTCTGGGGCTATCCCTCAAGTCCATTGCCTTTCACCTGTGGAAGGAGGATGTCTCAGCAGAAGAGCTAGACTTCATGGCTTGCTGATACAAACAGGGACTCAGAATGCCTGCTGGAAGTTAAAGAGGGTGGGTCCTAGTTTCCATCTCTCTCAGCTCAAGGTCATCTTCTCAGAGAGGCTTTGGCCAACCACTTTGATGAGCCAGCTGCTCTCCAGAATAAGATCTTGTTTTATCATTGTCTTCCACACCTGGATGCTGGTGCTCTGGGTACCTCACAGACATATCTGCTAGCACATGTGTCCAGCACACAGATGCTCTGCAAGAACCCCTACTGACTGACCCCTTCCCCAGCATCCAGCCCTTATACCCTCCCTTGGAATGGATCAATCCTCTATATTGACTTTCTCTTATCCCCTCCCTGTGTAGAAGCACCATCCAGACCTGGTCTGGAACAGAGATGGAGACTTTTCTCTACAGTGTGGGGCTCTCTAATTGAACTAGGTCTTCCTACTACAGCCTGGGCAAGTTCCCTAATTTCTCTTCTAAGCAGAGGAGATAAATGACCTGCCTGCCTCTCAAGAGCCTGGGATGATCAGTTAGTATCTGCCAAGTGCTCACAGTATGAGCTGTCAACCTCTTAATTAAGGAACTGAAGAGAGAGCAATTATTCCCTCAGGGAAGACATTCTCCATGCAAATGCCCAGTGCAGAGACATTCAAGATGGCAGAGTAGTGGAAGGCCACATTTCCAGTTGCTCTGGGACCCAGGATTCGAGCAGTGGGAGTACTGTTTCTCAGCAAGGTGGGTGATAGAGGGATTTCACTAAAATCCAACATTGGACAATCAGAGTGTCTTAGAGACTCAGAAATTGGGGTGCACTGAACAAAGAAGAGTATGTTGGAACCAGGCTAGTTGCGGTAGCTGTGCTGGTTCACCACAGAGGGGAGGGAGAACACAGACAGACATGCAATGGGCAAATTTGGCACAGAAAGTCCTGTAGATCAGAAAGGCAACCCAAACTTAGCTGATCCAGAGCCTGCACAGCCACCTGGTGTTTGAAAGGTGCACTATTTCTCAACCAGCCATGGACAGCTGAGATAAGAACCATCTCAAGGAGGCCACACTGCTGCTTAGTGCTGTGGAACTGGGAGACCATAGCAAACACTGTCCTGGCAAGTACCTAACTTGTGGCCCAGGGTGTACCCAGCAGAACATGAGTGAAACAGGCACAGAGGAGATTGTACCCAGGGGGATTCAAGTAAGGAATACAGAGGGGAGCCCAACTTGCTTTCCCTTTGAATCTGGAGCTCATGTGACCATAGGAAGTGGGTTGGGAATCTGAACAAGTGGGTGTGAATACATTCAGGGACTCATCCCAGGAAGGCTGTGTTTGAGGGCAGCAGAGTGTGTGGAGGATTGCCCACCCCCTCCCCTGGCCCTCTAAACAGAATTCTTGGGGGGCTCCTGAGACCCAGACTCCCAGCAGATATCAGCAGCTTCCAGACCCCCCACGTGTGACCATTCATTCTTGTCAATTATATTGACCAACTGAGTGGAGACCATTCCTTTATTGTTCATTAAGAATATTCCCCACAGGGGCTGGGGATGTGGCTCAAGAGGTAACACGCTCGCCTGGCATGCACGGGGCACTGGGTTCGATCCTCAGCACCACATAAAATAAAATAAAGATGTTGTGTCCCCGAAAACTGAAAAATAAATATTAAAAAATTCTTCTCTCTCTCTCTCTTCTCTAAAAAAAAAAAAGAATATTACACACACACACACACACACACTTTTGTGTGTGTGTGTGTGTGTGGGGGGAAGTTCTTGCTGTGCTGATTGGTTTGTGGACATATATACATATAAAGATTTCTTTTTTCTCTCTCTTACTTTAGCATTTTTAATGTCATTATTTTTACTTGCTTTGTCTTTTGAGGGTTATAAGGATTTTGTTTTATTTTGTTTTTTTCTCTCCTTTCTTCTCCCACTAACAGGATATTCTCTTGTTCTTTATCCCTTTACTTTGTTTTTTCCTCCTCCTCCTTCCTTATAATCATAACCTGCTATATCTCTTTTACATTCTCTCTGTTCACATTTTGAACATTGTGAACTCTTTTCTATCTTCCTATTAAATTTTCTTTTCTCTTAATGAATCGTATCTGACCATCTTTTAGATCTAATTTATTTATAAAACTTCTGCCGGCTCCACTCGTGTTGCTTTATTGCTGCTGGATGACATAATTGACTCACCTGCTGTTTGCCTTACTGCCAAATCCAGTTCTAGTTATTGTTTGTTTTGCTGTTGGCAATTTCTGACTCTATCCTGGAATCTTCCAGGGTGACTAGGTGAGCTCTAGTCATATCACCGTGGCAAGGTTCAAACTTTGTCCTCTCACGTCTCAGCAGGTGCTTCCTACATCATCTTCTCAAGGATATGTGTTTTTATACTTATGGATAATTTTTATTAGAACAGAAGTATATAAACCAAAAGAATCAGGATATATATATATATATCTCAGGAGGAATCCAGAGCAGTCAGTCACAGACTTTTGACCACTTCCCCATCTGGAGCCATACAGGACATGCTTTTCTTTAGCAAAAAAACTATGGACATGTGCAGAATGTCTCTGCACAGAGAAAACTGTTCAAGTTTTTGGATCTGAGGCTTTTATTGAGAGCCAATCACATAGAGACACCATGCTACATGACAGTCACAGCCACTGAAACTTAGGATCCCAATGATGAAACCAGACATACACCAAGTATGATAATATATGTGCAAAGCAATCTGACAGGCTGAAATGATATTGTCCATTGCTCCAGGTTTACAAAACATCATGATCAACCACTAACATAAGAACACTCTGAGGGCCACATTACCAGGGGTTGGCCAAATGTCATCCTGGTTCTAGGTTCCCTTGAAGACATGCAAGGATTGAACAGCAAAACCTACTCAGGAAACACTTTCCTCACACTCCACATGTGCTCTTTAAACAGTGTCCCTTATATGGGGATTGTATGCATAAACTCTTACATGTATTAAGATCACATCTAGTCACTGGTTGAACTGAGATTCGAATCTATGGTGGGTTTTGGCTCACTTAAGCTGTACTGCCTTCTCACTACCAGCTACTAGAGTGTTGAATATTTACAGATAATCCAATCCATTTATATGAGCAAAACCCCTACTTGACTATAAATTAGCCTTAAGCCATCCTTCTACTCTGCTGGGGGCATATAAAGAAGTCTTAGGCTCATTCATATCCAGCCTCCCTATGGCCTCTGTCTTTGAACAGGTAGTTTCCCCAGGTGTGTGTCTATAAGGTCATCATAACATTTACAGGTGGTACAATGTTGCTGCTTAGGCATAAAAGTATTAAGCAGATAGTTCATGCATTCAGGGGGAGAAAAAGCATTGTGGTACCACACACCTGTGATCCCAGCTACTCAGAAGGCTGACCCAGGAGGATCACAAATTTGAGGCTCGTAGGCAACTTAGTGAGACCCTGTCTCAAAATAAAAAGTATTTTGAGTAGAAACTCAGTGGCAGAGCACTTGCCTAGCACGTGAGAGCCACTGAGTTTAGTACCCCTTGCGGGCATGTGCGCGCGCACATGCACACACACACACACACACACATACACAAAAGCATTGTGAGAGATATAGACTTGAATTTCCTACTAGTATTACCTATTTAAAAAAGAAAACTGAAAAAGGAATAATTTGCTAATGATATGGTGTTAGAAAAGCCTTATCTTTAAAAAATCCACAAATAAAAGCAAAAGTTGTGATCAAATTTTAAATTATCATGACAAAATTTTAAATGTATGCAAAAGTATGGCCAAGTAATATACTGAAATTGTCACTACATGCCAATCTTGTTTCAATTAGACTTTTATCCATTATCCATTTTCATCCTGAAAGATAATAACTTTTTAAGATGCACAAACACACCTGTAATCCCAGCAGCCCAAGGGACTGAGACAGGAGGATCACGATTGAACTCGCCAGCCTCAGCAAAAAAAGTGAGGTACTAAGCAGCTAAGTGAGACTTTGTCTTAAATAAAATACAAAATAGGTCTGGGGAGGTGGTTCAGTGGTCAAGTGTCCCTGAGTTCAATCCCTGGTACTCCCCCCAAAATGCACAAACACTACCATTATTTCATTTACAAAATAATGATAATACCTTATGTTTTATTTAGCTTTTGTATCACTGTCACTAAAAGATCTGACAGGAACACCCTATAGGAAGAAAAGTTTATTTTGGTTCATGTTTGCAGAGGTTAATTCTCTGACCAGCTGACTCCATCCCTCTGGGTTGACAGTGAGGAAGAATGTCATGGCGGAAGGGTGTGGCAGAGGAAAGCAGCTCTGACATGGCAGTCAGAAGCAGAGAGAGCTCATTTCACCAGAGAAAAAATATAAACCCAAAGGCATGCCCCCAGTGACCTACCTCATTCAAGGAATCCTACCTGCCCAGAGTTACTGCCCAGTTAATCCATATGAGTGGATGAATCCACTGAATGGGTCACAACTCTCCCCATCTAACCATTTCATCTCTGAAAATTCTTTCATCCTTTTATACTTAAGCTTTTGGGAGACATTTCCTATCTAAATCATAACATTCTGCTCTGGCACCCAGAAGCTCATGCCAGCTTCACAATACAAAACACATTTAGTCCATTTCCAAGAGTCCCCATAGTCTAAATTGTCCCAGCATTGCCCAAAAGTCCGAGTCCAACATCTCTTTTGAGATTCAAGTCAAACTTTTCCCCTGCAAATATGTACATCTTCCAGAAACAGGATCTCTAAAGTAGAGGCATCTGGGCAGTTATCAAGAGCCCTACACTTTAGGGACCATCTCTTGCTGATGGGTCAAAGAAGTAACCTCCAGGAGGCAGCCTGCTGGAGACTGGGGTGACCATGCTGTCAGCTGATACAACAGAAGAGCTGGTATTATGTATCATAGGTTCTGACCGTTGAAGCAGGAGGAAGTTAGTTTTTTCAGTTATGTATGGAGTTGATCCAATAAAAGTGCCAGTTGAACAGACACTTCTCAGAAGAAGATATATAATCTATCAACAAATATATGAAAAAACGTTCAACATCTCTAGCAATTAGAGAAATGCAAATCAAACTACTCCAAGATTTCATCTTACGCCAGCCAGAATGACAGTTATCAAGAATACAACAACAACAAGTGTTGGTGAGGATGTGGGGCAAAGGCACACTCATATGTTGCTGGTGGGACTACAAATTGGTGCACCCAATCTGGAAAGCAGTATGGAGATTCCTTAGAAAAGTTGGAATGGAACCACCATTTTATTTAGCTATCCCACTCCTTGGTCTATACCCAAAGAAACTAAAATCAGCATACTATAGTAATGCAGCAATATCAATGTTTATAGCAGCTCAAATCATAATAGCTAAACTATGGAACCAACTTAGATATTCTTCAGTAGATAAATAATGGATAAAGAAACTGTGGTATATATACACAATGGAATATTACTTGGCATTAAAAGAGAATAAAATTATCGAATTTGCAGGTAAATGGATGGGGCTGGAGAATATCATGCTAAGAAAAGCAAGCCAATCCCCCAAAAAACAAAGACGGAATGTTCTTTATGATAAGTGGATGCTAATCCATAATGGGGTGGGGGGACATGGAAAAAATGAAGGAACTTTGTGCAAAGGGAAAGGAGGGAAAGGGAGGGAATATGGAGGCAGGAAAGACTGCGGAATGAGATGGACATTATTACCCTAGGTACTTGTATGACAGCACATATGGTATGACATTATATCATGTACAAACAGAGAAATGAAAATTTGTGTTTCAATTGTGTACTATGAATCAAAATGCATTCTGCTGTTATGTAGTCCTAATTAAAATTAATTAATTAATTTATTAAAAAGTGCCAGCTGATGGTCTGCCCATCATAGCCATCTACAACAGTTTTCTACAACACCTGAGATTTCTTTGGAAACTATGGAGGGTCACTTGGTAGAAGAGAAGGGGGCAGATTTCACTAGTAATCCCCCCAACCCGCACCCCAGCACTAGGGTCTGCACAGTGCCTGGCCAGTGTCTTCTGGACCTCAGAGCGGTGACTCAGCAGACTCCCCAGCCAGAGTGCAGGAAGACAGCACAGGCTGAGGAGGGGTAAGGCACAGAGTTGGGGATGGGTGAGGGAGGCTGAAGCTCCTGGCAGAGACAGAGTAGTGGTGTTGGGCGCAGGAAGGGTGATGGGAAGCCCGGGGAGCCCCTAGTGGGCTCCCTGTGTCCTGAAAGGGGCATCTGAAGAAGCTAGCTCCATATGTGGTCTCTTACAGGAAGTGGATAAAAACTTAAATAAAATGAAGCCTTGCTGGGAGGAGGCGGCAGGGCTGTAGATGCAGGACCCAACTCAGAGACCCTGACTGCCTCACTTGGCGGCTGCATCAGGTGTGAAAATTGGCGCAGCCTTGGGAAGGGCTCCTCAGAGGGGGTGTCATAAAGACATGTGTCATAGTCACCTTATTCTGCCAGGAAGACATTGCATCTTAATGTCATGGTGGCTAGAGCCTGTGTCGGGGGTAAGCGTGGCCCTCTCCCAGGCTGTTGACCCATGTTGGCATCCACCTTTGGACACGTGTTAGTCCTGTTAGTGGCTTCCCATTTGCTGAATCCTTGGAGGCCTGCATACCTCTCCTGTCAGCTGCTGTTCAGTGACCACATGTGGTGACAGAACCAAGTGTCACTGCCGTTCTAACTTGGGCTTCATCCCAGGCTGTTTATTAGTGTTTCTTGCTGAGACCTGTGCAGCTTTGCCCAGGCCTGCTGCAGGAGTGCATGGGGACTGCCTCTGAAGCCCACCCAAGTGACTCAACCTTGGCCAGCTCAGGTCTGAAAGGTGGAGTACTCCTCAGGCTCCTGGGCATGAGGGGGATTTAAGCCAGAGGCCACATGGAACCCTCTTGTGGCTGTTCACCTGTGGATGGCTCTGCAGGGCTGGTGTTCAGCACACTGACACATATCCTGACAGTCTGGCTGTGATCATCCCCCCACGGGTATCGGGAATGAGGTCAGAGAGGAGGGAGGAGGGCTCAGAGTCTACAGCACCACTTCTTCGCCCTCTATCTTTAGGCAAGAATTCTCGTTTGTCTAGGCCTCCACTTGCTTATTAATAAAATGGAAATGACAGCAGTTCTACCACAAGATTGTTTTTGCACAGTTATGTGTCTTGTTGATGCATGACTTATCTTTTAAATTTTGATTTAGTATTTTTTTTTTCTGGTAATGGGGATTGAGCCCAGGGGATTCTACCACTGAGCTATACCCTCAGCCCTTTTTATTATATTTTGAGACAGAGTCTTGCTAAATTGCTGAGTCTGGCCTAGAACTGCTTCAGCCTCCCCAGGTTGCTGGGATTACAAGCCCCCAGCAAGCCGACACAGTTTTTACAGAGTAAGACTTGACTTAGTCAATGATGAAGATGCTCCGCACACACAAAGCAGCCTCTAGTCCCCAAGGCAGTCAAGGAGACTCTGCTTCAGAAGCTCCAGCAAGTGTTTCAGGTTCTTGCAAAACTGAGGTAGCAACCTTGAAAATCCTCTGCTTCTAGGAACTACACACATGAAACTGCATGTCTGGGCTGGCCAAAAGACAGGACACCTCCAGGATCCAGGAAGGAGGAAACTGGTTGAGGGATGGTGGGCTCAGAAGCCAACACTGCATGGAGCCTTGGGCATGGCTGCCACTTGTAAGATCCTGGCAGCCCGAGTGTTACAGGGCAGAGGACATGAACTTACCAGATACATAGGACTGGAGACTAGAGTTGGGAGAACACAGAGTCTGAACTTCCAAGACTTAAAATTCAATGAGATTATTCTCCTAAAACTTCCTACTGAGCAGCAAGAGATGAGAAGGAAGCTCACCTCTTTGTCTGAGGAATGAAGGGGAAGGAAACACTTGCTCCTAAGAACCAGGACGAACGCCCTCATGTTGGTTTAGGATTTATGCCATCCACACCTTAGAGGCAGTCCAAGCCACGGAGTTATACAGAAAGTATAACTACTACTCCAGGAGGATCAGCAGGACCAGTGAGACCCAGAAGGCCTTCAGCTGCATCCCCCAAAGAACAGCCCTGGATTGTCCATGCTGAGAGATGTCACATCCAAAAATGGCATCAGCAGAGACACCCCTCTCCTAAAGTCAAGATGATACATAAACCTCAATTATATAGAAAAAGTACCATGGAGAACATGGAGAAAATAAGAGGAAGGGATTACTAACTATGAAAGCCAAAACAATCAATGGTGCTGAAAACCAAAAAAAAAAAAAAAAAAAAAAAACAATAGAATTAGCATCAGTTAAGCAAATATTCTTTGAAAAGATTAACCTAACAGGGAAATCTTCAACATGCAAAACAAGACAAAGCAGAGAAAAGGCATAAATAAAGAACACTATGAATAGAAAAGGAGCCAAGTGAAGAGCAAATGAGGGAATTCAATAATTAAGAGTGGGAAGGGGTAGCCTTAGTCAGTGCATACTGTATGCATGCATTGAAATGTCACACTAATCCCCATTCATATGTAAAGCTAATTCATGCTGATCAAAAAAATTTAAAAAGAAAAAAAGAAATAGAAACAATTAAATTGAATAAAATAAAATAAAAAGGTGGCCATAATTATACTCCAAGAATTTATATATTATTAAAAGCTTCTCAATGTGATGAAAAAGATCAAATAGATTAGAAATTATTGAAGGAGCTAAAAGACTTAGACTGAGGACTTTGGGACTATTCTATGTTTTCTCTCGGTGTGTTTTCACTCTTGTTCTATGGGGAAGAAATGGTGCCTTCCTCATGGAAACCTCTGTGGATTGAAACATAGCAGGAAACACTTAGGACTGTGCTTGTCATAATCAGTTCCTCACTAAATGTTGACCTTTATTTATTTTCTTGCAAGAATGTCCATTACATCTCTAGAATACTGAAAAATTGGAAAAATAGTTTTAAATATTTATTACAATACTTATTGATAAGGAAATGATTAAATAATCCACAGAAGATCTATAGGATCTAGGATTCTGTAGCTGAGATTAAAATTGAATCTTGTAGCAACAAGATCTCTTAGATGTCTTGTTTTATGCAAAAAAAAGGAAATTGCAAAATAGTGTATAGTGGAAGTTACTATTTATGTTTCAAAATAAGAGACTGAGAGTGATTGAAGGGACAACTTGGATGACAGTGTAGGTTGATTTGAGTGGGTAAAAGAGAATTTATTTATCTTTATTTTTGAATTTCTACAATGAAAATGGTTGATGTAGTATATAGGGGGTAAAATTTTAAAATTTAAAACAATTTTAAAATAACTAGATCTTTACTGAGAGTTTCCCAAGGAGGAGTCCACAGGACTGTAGATAACATTATAGTACATTCAACAAAACCTCCTTAAAACCCTTCAAAGAGAAAATTCACAATAGCCAAACTATGGAACCAGCCTAGGTGACCAACAACAGATAAATGGGTAAAGAAAACGTGGTACATATACATAACAGAGTTTTATCCAGCTGTAAAGAAAAATGAAATTATCTTATTTGCAGGAAAATGAATGTAAATAGAGACCATTATGTTAAATGAAATAAGCCTAACTCAGAAGAACAAGGGTCATATGTTTTCTCTTATTTGTGGAAGCTAGAAAGGAAACAGTAAAATAAAAGAGGATGGGGTGGAAATCTCATGAAAATCAAAAGGAAAGGACTAGTGGATGAGAGGTAAGGAGGGAGGGGAGAAGTTCTGGTATGATACTGGCCAAATTACTTTGTTATACTGTGTGCATGTACGAATATGTAACAACAAACCCTATGGTCATGTATATCTCTAATGTACCAACAAAAAATGTGGAAAAAACTCCTTCTCAACATTTCTCTCCACCCCTCTTTGCTGTGTTACACTCTTCTTTCCATTTTCAACAAACAAGTCAAATTTCTTTGCCATACCTTCATTTGTTGCCCCCCAATTTTTAAAGTCTAGTTCAAGCACTCAGGCAACACTGAATGGATTGGACCTACTGCTATGTACCCACCACTATAATTCACGTCATATTTACTTCATGTAATTTTTTATTTAACAAAAAATAAGATATCATAGGATCAAAACTGAGAAACGTTTTAAAAAATGTTTTTGGTAATTGTTATTATTTCTAAAATACTGGTGAACCCAGACCTGTCTTATGCCTTTTGGGGCGCACCTCGGCATCTGAGCCCCCTTTTTAGAGCGCCTTTGACCTCTTTGTTGCGATGGCTGTAGATGAACGGGTTCAAGGTCGGTGTGACCACTGCATACACCACGCTGGCCAGGCGGTTGTAACGCACGGAGTAGGCAGATGAAGGTCGGAAATATACAGACAGGACAGAGCCAAAGAAAAGCGACACCACCACCAGGTGGGCCCCGCAGGTGGAGAAGGCACGGCGACTGCCTCCTGCCGACCGCACTCGAAGCACCGCGTCGAGGATGTGCGCATAGGAAAGCGACACGAGAATCAGTGGGGTCAGCACCACCGCCAGGCCCTCGGAGAAGATGGCAGTCTCCGCGGTGGACGTGTCCGAGGTCGCCAAACTCAGCATCACTGTCATGTCACAAAAAAAGTGACGCACGGGGGCAGAGTGGGGGTAGGAGAGCGCCGAGATGAGCAGGGTGTGGAGCAGGGAGTGCAGGTGAGCCACCGCCCAGGACGCACCCACCAGCGCCCTGCAACGCCAGGATGTCATGACCGCGGTGTAGTGCAGTGGCCGGCAGACCGCCACCGCGTGGTCATAGGACATGGCCGCCAGGAGGTAGCTCTCGGTGATGCCCAGAGCCAGGAAGAAGTACATCTGGGCAAAGCATGCTTGGAAGGATATAGCTTGAGCTGGGTAGAGCAGGCTGACCAGCAGTCAGGGGACTGTGACCGTGGTAAAGCAGGCATCCACAAAGCTCAGGTGACCCAAGAAGTAATACATAGGGGAGCACAGAGCCCCATCGGTCCTCACCAGTACCACCATGCTCAGGTTGCCCATGGCGTTGAGCAGATAGACGCTGAGGAAGAGCAGGAACAACACTGGATGGGCAACTGTGTCATCCATCAGGCCAAGGAGGAGGAACTCGGGGTGGATGTGAGGTTGACCAGAGCCATGGAGCACCTGGCCAGGTGGGAATGCTGAGAAGTGAGAAGAGACAGCAGGTCTAAGTTCTGAGGAACCCCAGGGGGACTTCCTGTATGTTGAGGTTCCATATGTAAATTTTTATACACATCCCAAACACAGAGTGTTTACAAAAATTTTGATAATTTAGATTTTTGCTTGCTAAAACAGATTGAAAACCACATTGCTCACTGAACAATCCTAATTTTATGAAGAAACCACATTTCACAAGGGTGTTCTAAGGTACTGATTGGAAGTCTCAAGTTTTGTTGTCATACCTGATTTTGAGTCTTCACTTTACTAATAAAGTAGTATGTCTTCTCTGAGCCTCGGTTCCTTCTTCTTTAATGAGGAAAATACTAGTTTCTATCCTTGGACTTGGTAATGAGGATAAAGTGAATAGTAAATTTAAAATTGTTAGCACACTGCCTGACACATAATAAGTTGTATAACTTTTATCTGTCTACTCATCATTAGTTTATCATCATCATCATCATCATCATTATCATCATCATCACCTATTTAGTCAAAGAGTCAGGACCAAGGCCATCTAAATACTAATCTAAATCTCTTCACCAGATGTTGAGAGCCACAGCCAAAGGGGCCCCAGCAAACTTCCAGCTGCCAGCAACCAGCTGCCAGCTGATGATTGGCTCACAGCAGCCCCAGCAACATCTAGCTGATTGGCTCCTCTGCGGTGATGTTCATTGGGCTGTTTCCCTGCCCTTCAGACTGCCAGCTGATGATTGGCTCACAGCGGGCCCCAGCAACATCTAACTGATTGGCTCCTCCACGGAGCTGCTCATTGGGGGACTTCTTTGGCTCCACCCACGCAACCCAGCCAATCGGCCTCAAGAACAGGAGGATTGTGGGAGGTGGTGAGGTTTGTGTGGGTGTGAGAGGCTTGTGGGAAGCCGGTGGTGGCAGTTGGGCTCTGAGGGGTTTTCCCTGAGGAGCTGTTTTGTTTGGCGTTTGTAGTTCTAAAAATAAAGTTAGTTTCTTTTGACAAGTGGCTCCTGAATTGTGCCCAGCCAGACTGCGGCATTTGGTGGCCCGTACGGGGAGCGACTGAGGGTAAGTAAACTGCTCGCCCCTGAGGGCAGGGCGAGAGGATGGATAGCCATTCTAAGTTTCCTTTTTTGTTTTGCTTCATTTTTGTTTTAACTTGCCTGTTCCTGGAGATGAGTGAGACGGAAGAAAAACCGCTCACATCTGAGGAAAAACTATTTGCGTCTGAGGAACAGATAGGGAGAAAGGACGGATGCACATGTCAGGAAGATAGAAAGGCTGATATAATGATTTTGTGTGGTTCCATTTTTATTGCATTCTGTCTCGGTTTTGTTTGGCATCATCTTGTTGGGTTGTATTATAGTAGAAATACGGGATCAGAAATTAGTAAAAAACAAACCAAAAGACTGTTAAGTAAATTGTTAGAGGAAGGAGGCATCGCAGTAAAATCAAGAACAGTCAGGGCATATGTTGATACAATACAACAATGTAGCCCATGGCTTTTTAAGGAGGAGTTGTTAGATATATCACAATGGAACCATCATGGTGAAGATTTAAAAAGAATAGAAAAGAACAACCCAGGGACTCTGCCAGTTGGCACATTGACATTGTGGGTGTTGGTATCTGGTTTGCTTAGTCCAAAGCCTTCAATTCAGACAAAGGTAGAGGAAGGAGAAGACATATTGATTCAAGTAAAAGAGAAGGTCTCTCAAATTAGTCAGAAAGAGGAAAAGATTCAAGTAAAAGAGAAGGTCTTTCGAGCTAGTGAGACAGAGGAAGGAAGTTTAGAGCAGAAAAAGCCATCAGGGGAAAAGTTACAACAGAAGACTGCTAATAACACCTTTCTATCAGAGAGTGTAAGTGTCCAACCATCAGCACCACCTCTACAGGAGACTGCTACTAACAGCATTCTATCACCAGAGGACATAAGTGTCCAATCAACAGCACCACCTCCATATGCTAGGAGACTCCCAACCCCTGCAGTTGATAGTTGGGATCCTGAGACAGGATCTCAAGTATGCCCTGTATTTGAGGTAGGAGGGCAGCGAATTTACCAGGGTTTAAATTTCAAAACAGTGAAGGAGCTAAAAGAGGCTGTAACAACCTATGGTCCTCAAGCACCCTTCACTGTAAGCTTGGTCGAATCCATTAACAACTTGAACATGACGCCAGCAGATTGGGCTAATATGTGTAAAGCTGTGCTAAATGGAGGACAATACCTGTTATGGAAGGTTGCCAATGAGGAATTTTGCAAGGAGACGGCTAGGCGAAATGCAGCAGCTGGTTATTCTCAGAGAAATCTAGATATGTTGTTAGGAAAGGGACCTTATGAGGATCCGCAGCAACAAATTGCATATGATCCTGGCGTATACTCACAAATTGCTGTAGATGCAGTTAAGGCATGGAAGACTTTACAAGGACATGGAGGTTTACAAGGTCAATTATCTAAGATAATACAAGGAGCTAATGAACCTTACGCTGAATTTGTAGATAGGCTTATTCAAACAGCTACCAGAATTTTTGGGAATACAGAACAAGCAATGCCATTAATAAAACAACTGGCTTATGACCAAGCAAATCGTTGGTGCAGAGATATCATTAGACCATGGAAACAGGAAGATTTAAACACATATATTAAATTATGTAGAGACATTAATGAACAAGAGCAAGTCATGGCAGCTGCAGTAAAACAGGCTTTAGATGCCAGAGACATTAATGAACAAGGGCAAATTGTGGCAGCTGCAGTAAAACAGGCTTTATATACCAGGCCAAGAACATGTTACAGTTGTCAACAAACAGGACATTTTAAAAGGAATTGCCCCATAGGAGGAGGGTTTAACAAAACTAGGTATCAAAGGAGTAGAATACCGGGTATTTGCCCACGATGCCGTAGAGGGAGACATTGGGCTAATGAATGCCATTCTCAAACCACCATAGAGGGTACTCCATTACATTGGGCTAATGAATACCGTTCTCAAAACACCATACAGGGTACTCCATTAAAAAACGAACAAGGACAAGGTGTTTATCCACAATATCGTGGACAAAGGCATCGGGCTCCATTGCCAAAAAATGGACAGGGGGCCCCAATGCTCTGGCGCCCCAAACCACAAATATACAGAGCACTGGAGGAACCCAGCAACCCCATCAGGGTAGTGCCCAGGACATATTGTCCATCAGATCCCTCATCAGACAAACCCGAGGGAGCGCAGGGTTGGACATCTGCGCCTCCGCCAGATCAGTACTAACTCCAGAGATGGGAGTTCAAATCATTCCCACAGGGGTAAAGGACCTCTTCCCAAAGGAACAGTAGGCTTATTATTGGGACGCAGCTCTTCTACTCTAAAAGGACTTTTGATAAGTCCTGGGGTAATTGATCCCGATTATGAAGGTGAAATAAAAATTATAGCCAGTTCTCCAAAGGGTATATCAGTAATTTCACCAGGAGATAGAATAGCACAGTTACTAATAATACCAAGCCTACATGATAAATTTTCCAGTCATGCTGTAGAAAGAGGTTCCAAGGGATTAGGCTCCACAGGTGTAGATTGGGCTATGCTTTCTTTAAATTTAGATTCTCGCCCCATGCTAAAACTAAATATTCAAGGACATGAATTTAATGGGCTACTGGATACAGGTGCAGACCTTAGCATCATCTCTCGTCAAGAATGGCCAAAACATTGGCCATTACAACAAGCCACTCAAACGCTTCGAGGCCTAGGAGTGGCGACTAATCCTGATAGAAGCGCAATGGTATTAGATTGGAAGGATCCTGAAGGATGTGAAGGAACTATACAGCCATATGTATTGGATCATCTTCCCGTAAATTTATGGGGACGAGATGTCTTAGATCAATTAGGTTTGACATTAACAAATAACATCAATCAAAATGCACCCACTATTATGGCTAGACAAGGTTTTAGGAAAGGAAAAAGATTAGAAAAACAAGAACAAGGTATAGCAGCACCAATACAAATAGATCAAGGAACAGACAGACATGGGTTGGATTTTCACAAAGGGCCACTGAGACAATAAAAATTACATGGAAATCAGAAAGACCAGTATGGGTTCCTCAGTGGCCCTTGACTAAAGAAAAGATACAAGTAGCCCACGATCTGGTCAAACAACAATTAGCAGAAGGACATATACAACCTTCTGTATCTCCCCATAATACTCCCATTTTTGTCATCAAAAAGAAATCTGGTAAATGGAGATTATTGCAAGACTTAAGAGCCATTAATAATGAAATGGTCATTATGGGACCTGCTCAATCGGGGATTCCTCAATTGTCTGCTTTGCCAAAAACTTGGTATGTTTTAGTTATAGATATTAAAGATTTTTTTTTCAATTCCAATTCATCCTGAGGATAGTCCACGTTTTGCATTTACTATCCCTGCACTAAATCATGAAGGTCCTGATCAGAGATATGAATGGAAAGTACTCCCTCAAGGGATGGCTAACAGCCCAACTATGTGTCAAATTTATGTTAACAAAGTAATCCAGCCACTTAGAAATCAAAATCCTGAACTACAAATATTTCACTATATGGATGATGTATTATTAGCACACAAAGCTAAAAACACATTGCTAGAATGTTATGCCACACTTACAAATTTATTAAAAAATTATAATCTAGAGATAGCAATAGATAAAGTACAATTAAATTTTCCAATTAATTATTTAGGAGTTCTATTATCCTCAACCATGGTCCGTCCACCAAAAATTCAAATACGAGTAGATCAACTCAAATCACTTAATGACTTTCAAAAGTTATTAGGAGACATAAACTGGATAAGGCCTTATCTAGGTATTCCAACAGGAGAATTAGGACCTTTATTTGATATCTTAAAAGGTCCATCAGATCCAAATTCACCCCGAATGTTAATGCCTGAAGCAAGAAAGGCATTAAAAATCATTGAAACATATATGGAAAATATGCATTTGGATAGAATTGATATAAGTTTGCCTTTATTATTTATTGTACTACCAACAAAAAATATTCCTACAGGAGTATTTTGGCAAGAAGGTCCATTATTATGGATACATTTATCTTATTCTCCTAACACTATTCTTACTAGGTATCCTGAGGCTGTAGGACAATTAATACTCAAAGGAATAAAAACAGCAAAGGGAGTATTTGGAATTTCTCCCAATAAAATTATTACTCCATATACTATGAATCAAATTGATGAATTAGCTAAGGAGTTAAATACTTGGGCAATAATCATGTGCAAATCTAATGTTTCATTTGATAACCACTTACCATCTAATCCTTTATTGTCTTTTTGGTCATTGCATCCTGTAATTTTTCCAAAAATGACAAGAAAAACACCTATCATGAATGCTCCAAATATATTCACTGATGGGTCAAATAATGGTACAGCAGCAATAGTTACACCTGATCAAACTTTTACATTTTTAGTACCCAAACAATCAGCTCAAAAGGTAGAGCTTAATGCAGTATTACAAGCTTTTGTGATGTTTAAAGATTCTGTATTTAATTTATTTTCTGATAGTCAGTATATAGTTAATGCTATAGTATCCCTTGAAGATGCTGGTAGGATTTCCCCTTCTTCTACTGTTTTCTCTTTGTTTTCCACTATACAAAGTTTAATCTGGGACAGAAAAGATCCATTCTTTATAGGACATATCAGGGCACATACGGGATTGCCTGAAACCCTTAGTTTGGGCAATGATTTAGCAGATAAAACTACACATGACATACATATTTTCTCTACACTAGAAGAAGCTATAAATTTTCATAAAAGGTTCCATGTCAATGCTAATACTTTACAAAAGCATTTTAAAATAACTAAGGAACAAGCTAGACAAATAATAAAACAATGTCAAAATTGTGTGACCTTTTTACCACAAGTTAATCTTGGAGTCAATCCTAGAGGATTGATACCTAACCATATTTGGCAGATGGACATCACACATTTGCCAGAATTTGGAAAATTAAAATATTTGCATGTTACAGTTGATACTTCTTCTGGATTTTTGATGGGCTCCCTTCATGCCGGAGAAAAAACTAAAGATGTTATAGCTCATTGCTTACAAAATTTTGCCACTGTGGGCATTCCAAAACAGTTAAAAACAGATAATGCCCCTGGTTATACTTCTAGCTCTTTTAAACAATTTTGCTCATCATTTGGCATTACTCATATAACAGGAATCCCATACAATCCACAGGGACAAGGCATAGTTGAAAGAGCTCATCAAACTATTAAAATGTACTTATTAAAGCAAAAAGACGGAATTGGGAAGGGGTATATATTCCCCAAAGATAAACTTAAAATAACCCTTTTTACTCTAAACTTTTTAAATTTGGATTTATCAGGACTTAGTGCTGCAGAAAGGCATATGTGTCCAAAAAATGTACATAAGCCCAAGGTACTTTGGAAAGATATTCTAACAGGACAATGGAAAGGTCCTGACCCAGTAATTGTCTGGAGTCGGGGGTCTGTTTGTGTGTTTCCACAGGAAGAACAGCAGCTGATTTGGATTCCGGAGAGATTAACTAAAGTCCTGACCCAGTGATTGTCTGGAGTCGGGGGCCTATTTGTGTATTTCCACAGGGAAAACAGCAGCCGATTTGGATTCCAGAGAGATTAACTAAAGCAATTTCTACAGACCAAAAAGAAGATGATTTGGCTCAAATCCATAACAGCTGATATCCAAAACTCCAATTTAGATATCCTTACATCTGCGACAGAACCAGGATGCTTTTTTCAATATCTATTTTACTATTGCCTTTTCCCATATCATGAAGTTCTATTTTGGTTTTTGAGCTCATACAGACCTAAGTTAATGTTTTGCTGATCAGTTCTATTTTTTTTTTTTGACTATAGAGTTTTTAAACATTGCAATGGAGATTTCACCTGTAAAAAGTTATAAGGCCTTTACTATTATGTTATGTGTTGTATGTATTATATTATGTGTGCACACTTGTGTTTTGTGTTATATGTTTGAATGTACGTATGTCCATATATCATATATGATGAGCGCTCATGAAAAAATGGATCCAAATATTTTTTTTATTCACGTGATTTAAATGGTTTAATTTAAATTGGGTAAATAACTATTAAGAATTGTTTTAATATGTAAACAAAAAAGAAGGTTAACAGATCTGTTTGTTTACTTTCACCTTTCCTCTTCATTATATTTAATAATTCTCTTCAAGATAATGTAAATTGTTAAGAAAATTGTTTTCTTTTCTCTTCAAGATAATGTAAATTGTTAAGAAAATTGTTTTCTTTTAGTGCCTTCTGGAATGTTACATAATTTTTTCTTTAGCCATTATTGCCAGAATTCCTATCTTCATCCCAGTGCCGGTGAAGACAAAGATAAAACTAATCTACAGTTTCTGCAATAGCCATCACTGAACTGCTTGCAGAACTTGCCTAAACTATGTGTCACTTGTATGCATTGTGAACTCACTTGTATGCATTGTGAACTATCTGTTGGTGCAGCGGCTTGTGGTAGTGTTGGAGTATTTATGCTGATGATGTCATCGATTGTACAATTTTTCCAACAAGAGCCGTCAATTGGCGTGGTGTATCTTCCTCCCTTCTGCTTGTCATGACAAAGACCTCTCCACAGGTGTGGCTGTATACTGGACAGGTAGTCAATGACGGGTAAGATCCAATTACAATGGTACCAACCTAAGACAGGAGGCTGACGCCCTGAGGTCAGCTCATCCGAAGACGGGTAAGGACCATATGTAGTATTGGACAACCTAAGGCAGGCACGGTCCCCAAGCCACATGCTTGTTGTTTAAACAGAGAGGGGGAGATGTTGAGAGCCACAGCCAAAGGGGCCCCAGCAAACTTCCAGCTGCCAGCAACCAGCTGCCAGCTGATGATTGGCTCACAGCGGCCCCAGCAACATCTAGCTGATTGGCTCCTCTGCGGTGATGTTCATTGGGCTGTTTCCCTGCCCTTCAGACTGCCAGCTGATGATTGGCTCACAGCGGCCCCAGCAACATCTAGCTGATTGGCTCCTCCACGGAGCTGCTCTTTGGGGGACTTCTTTGGCTCTGCCCACGCAACCCAGCCAATCGGCCTCAAGAACAGGAGGACTGTGGGAGGTGGTGAGGTTTGTGTGGGTGTGAGAGGCTTGTGGGAAGCCAGTGGTGGCAGTTGGGCTCTGAGGGGTTTTCCCTGAGGAGCTGTTTTGTTTGGCGTTTGTAGTTCTAAAAATAAAGTTAGTTTCTTTTGACAAGTGGCTCCTGAATTGTGCCCAGCCAGACTGCGGCAACCAGACACCTTACTGCATTTGCCATTCATTTTCACCACTCATTATGTGCTAATTCACAAATCAATCATTTTTTTTTCTGTAATGTATCATGTAGTAAATACTTTAGGCTCGTGGGCCATACAGTTTCTGTTGTAACCACATCACTCTGATTTTGTGGTGCAAAAGCAGTGGCCCACAATAAGTAAATGTATGGCCATGGCCATGTTGCCATAAAACTTTATTTACAAAACAGGTGGAAGACTGGACTTTCCCAGTCAGACATGATTTGTTGACCCCTGTATAGGATACTGTGGGAGACTGCAAGATAGAAGAGTCTCAGCTTCTACCCTCAGTTAGATCCGGAGCAACATGCAGAGTATCTTAGTATGTTTCTAATTTAATGAACCACATTGGAGTAAATTATTTTTCCTGGAGGAGCTTGGGAAGAATTAAACAAAGGGGGTGGGACTTGAATCAGGCCCTGAAGAATGAATAGGAGTTCATGAAATAGACATGCTCTGGTGTAGGAGGAGAGGGTACTCCTGAGAGTGGGAAGAGACTGTGTGGAACTGTTGGTAGAGAAGACATGGACTAGAAAGAGTAAAGCATCCACATTATGACACTGAGACCCTGGGCAAAGCTTATTCTTGCTCTTATCTCAGTGTGTAAAATTGATTGTACATAAAACTATTACATTTCTCACATAGCCAACAACTCCAGTGATTCCAGAAATAATGCACTCATTTTGTCTCCCATTCAATTTCTTCCTTAAAACACCACAATCTCTTGTTGTTCCAAGGTCTTTACAAGAGTCCTGCTACTAAGCTAATCTGTCCACCCTTTGCCAGGAAAACTGGTCAAGCTTTGATGAGATCCCAGAGAATGGACCAAGTCAGTGCCTGACAAAAAGACTCCTCTCAAGAAGAAACTGCATCTCCCTGCCTTGTCCAGTGAACTGTATACAAAATGCATCCGAAATTATTTGTTGAATTAAGTTTTTTTTGAAGAGCAGTGAGTGAAAAACAGAAATGAAGGGAGGGTAAAGAAGAGAGGATGTATCCTGCTTTCATTTTTCTGCTTCTCTGTCATTGTCACCCGTTAGCCGTCCCAGAGAAATCACCCTCTTAGTTTCTGCAAGCCTTACTCATTGGCCCATCACAGAATAGGAGCATGGGAGAGCTGGACTTTGGCACCCCTCAAATCTATCCATTTTTTAGTGCACTATTCTCCTTTACCCTTGACCTTGACCTTCACTTCCCAACCCCTCCTCAGGCAGCTGTGTGATGCAGTAGAAAGTGCATTGGCTGTGAAGTCACAGCCACATGGACTTTGATCCTGACTGCTGTGTAAACATGGATCCTTCTTCATTTAATCTCCAGTCATCTCATCTAAGAAATGAGGATATTGATTCCTGCTTTACATGGCTGATGTCAAGATTAAGTGAGGTAATGTATGTACAAGGAGTAGCAGAGAATGGATGCTGATAGATCTTGGTTCCTTTTCCCCTATATAGAAATCCACTGGCTTTTTTCTATGGCTTCTTGAAATGGTTCAGTCCAGTACTGGAGGGATATAGTTATTTAGTTGTTTTTCTTAATCTCAACTAAAAAACTTAATTTTCTGCAAGAAATGACACCAATTTTGGCCTCTAGGGACAACACGTGCCAAATCTACTTTCTCTGCATTTTTTGTTTTTTGGATTTGTTTGTTTTGTTTTATTTGTTTGTATATAGCTATCAAGGGGATCTATTCTGGACCTACAGATGTTTTATTCAACCTGAAGATCACTGGAGCCTTAGATCCTTTCTTACAAGATCTTATTTCCGGTCTTTTTCATTCACTCTTTGCTTTGTCAATGTTTTCTCAGCAGGAATTGGTCACGGTGTTCAAGCTGGGGTTGATCTGTGTGGAGTTCCCTGGGTCAATAAAATGGCTCAAGCTCACCATTCATGCCTATTTATTGAGTGCTTGCTGGGGGAAGGCATTGTGGGCTCTGGGGCTACAGAGGTAAGGCAGCCATTGTCCTTGACCTCCAGCTGTGCACAATGGAATAAGCACTACTTTAACTGTATGAACAAAGTGAGGGTGATTTCCTCTGCCTGGCTGATATAGGGAAGATTCCACAGAAGGGGTGAGGATCAAATTAATTTTGGAAGAATGAATACAAGATCACTTGGGGAATGGGAAGGGGAGGGCAGGTTGGGGAGAGAGAATGTGAAAGCAAAGGAAGATTTTTTTTTGTGTGTGGGAGAGTTGGAGCTAAAATGTGGCTTCTTCCTCCTTAATACTTAATGCAGAGTGGATGGAGAATGGGGTGCGAGGAAGACAGGACTCATGGTAAGAGGATAGCAGAGAAACATTGGGTTCTCTCACCTGAAGGGCAGCATGCCAGACCTCAATCTCTTCTGCAGAGTCTGTGGGCTGATCTCTCTCCTGGCCAGAGGTCCCCAGTCTTGGGGACAGGTGTGTGATCATCCATCTTAGCCCAGAGGCTTCAGTGTGTTTCCTGTGGGCTGTGACAATGGTACTATGTAGAGAGAAGCAGAGAGACAGAATTGCAGGGAATTCCTGAGCCATGCTCTTCCCACTCAGCTTACTGCCCAGACAGACTCTTTGCTGCCTGTTGGATTCTGTGCAGACTTCTCACCCTGGTGTCCAAGGCCTTCCAACATCGCTCCTGATATTCTCTCCAGTCTTCCCCCAACTGCTTCCATAGGCTGCTGCTTCCCCTGACCCCAGCCAGGCTGGCCTTTTTGCTATCTCTTACAGCTTTCTCACATGCCTCCCCTGCCCTCTCTACCCTATCTGGAATGTTTTTCCTACTCTATTCCAATATCCAACTCTGGTTCCACTTCCTCCCAGAAGCCCCGTGCCCTTTCTGGACTCTGCAGCCCCCACATCTGCCTCTCTCCTCTGTCTTTTGTAACTCTCATTGGAACTCGGCCCTCCTTTGCTGACACTAAAGTGACTTCTTCTGCCTTGATGCTCCTCTTCCCCACTAGATGATGAGGCTTCTGAGGACAAATATTTAGTTATCTTTTCCCATCTGACCCTTGGTCTTGCACAGGGGTTTTCCCTAACACTCTCGACAGTCAGGGAAGGCTCCAGAGAAGAGGTGGCACTTGAGCAGGGCCAGCTAGAAGGTGTTCACTGGACAGACAAGGGTGGAAGATAATTTTAGAGGGAATAAATAACACATACAAAGGAAATTACAAAGGAAGCTTTAGGGAAGTTACTTAATGTCTTTGAGCTCCATTTTTTTTCTAAAAATGGATCATTATACCCTCCTCATGGTATAATGGTTGAAGCAAAACCCAGCAAATAATAGGTGCTTAGTAAATGTCAACCCCCCACCTCCTAACTCTTTTCAGTGAGGAGATAGGTTCACTGGATTCATGTCAGTTCTCCCTGAAATGTCTGGCACAGGACTGGGGTTCCTGGGTACTGACCTGCTTCTGTTGATGCAGGACCCTTTTCCTGAGGCCCAGATATTATGGGCATTGCTTTGAAGGAGGTAGGAAGGACTCACTTAAAATAGAAAAATGAAGCAGGGATGTATCAGATAGATGTAGAACCAGTGCCGTGTCTCCCACACAAGTTGCTGCCCTAAAACCTACTGCAGACAATGTCACTCAGATACACCAAGACACAGAAGTACGCAGGACACACACCTGCACAAAGACATAGGCATATCTTGATACCTCCAGATACATGGGCATGCCAATTACGTGCTCACACTCACTAGGACAGGATCACACACATGCAAGCACACACGGACAGTCATAGTCACTAACACACAGACACAGACATGATCCGTGCACTACAGAAAACACAGCACATGTGCCACTTACATATGAAGACGTACACACAGATCCCCACACACATAAATGACAGAGACACAGAGGACACCTCAGGGGGTCCTCCCAGACATAGTGGGACTCAACACAGGTTCACACATAAATGCCTGCTCGCTGCTCCCTCCCCCCTTCCTGCCCTTGCTCAGGTCTGTCTGCCCTATTAGAGAGGTAGTGGGCAATGGTGCACAGGGGAGACCATCACTGGCCCCTGCACTCTCAGTCCTGGGGGCTTCTATCCAATTCCATGAATCCAGTCTCTTCCTGGACAGACCAGATTCGTCTTTCAATGGGGTGAAAAATAACTTTCTCCTTGATGACAGTGTTAACCCGAAATAAGCTTTTCCCATTTCAAACATCTCCTCCCCTCCTCTAATTCTCTCTGCCAACATCTCACTCACTTCTTCAATAATCTGTTCAATGATCTTACCTGTTGTGTCTACTCCGTGTCAGGCAGGCACTGGAGCAGAAGGCAGGAGAGGGCATTCAGAGATGAGCAAGACATCGTCAAGGGGTTCCCCTTCCTGTCTTGATAGCAGGCAACTGGTAATGATTCTTAGATGTCATCTTACTCAATACTGTGTTATAAGCCAGGGAAACAGCACCTGGAGAAGACTGTGCCTAAAGCCATTCAGCAATCAGGGGATGATCCAGGATTCCAGTTCTAGGTTCTGAATCCCACCTGTGGTTAGTCACTCCCCTGTGCTGTCCGCCACACGTGGGCAGGTACTTATTTAACTCTCTTCCTCAGGCACTTGACCTACCTACCTTGCCTTTCTCCTGTGATTATTCTATTCCCCGCCAACAAGTCTCCTGCCTGTCAACTCAACTGTGGGCGTGATCAGGCTCTGGCCACCACAACACAGACCCAGGGGCTGGTCTCCTTGCAGCTGAGGGGAAGTTATGGCAGGTGTACCCTGGAGAGGAAGACTTGGCTCCACAGTCAAAGGTGGGAGGGGTGACAGGCAGGTCAGAGCAGAGGGGGTCACCTGCTAATTAATTAACTAGGAAACTCTATGGGGAGCTAGAGCAGCCTCTGTGATCCCTGGCCCCATGAGGACCCCTCAGCCCTCAGCCAGCCTGGCTTCCCCTCACCTACCCTGCTAAAAATATAGAGTGGGACAGTAGGAGCAAAGGTATTTGGGATCCAGGAACTCAGATTGACAGTCCTTAGTGTGGTGGCTGGCTGTGCTAACCCACCAGGCTCAGAAGGTAATGCTGTCACTCCTCAGCTTCCTACTTCAGGGTAAGACCCAAGAGGGCTGGTTAAAGACCCATGGCCAGGAGACCCAGTCCTCTTCTCCCTGGCTTTTTCCGTGTGGAACTTCCACCATCACCCCAAAGGTTGCAACATCACCATGTGACTCCTTGCTTACCAAGGAGCTCCTCCTCCCAATCCCCATGTGAGAAGAGCATTGTGCCAGAGCTGAGACCTGGATGTCCATCTCCCAGTGTGGCCCTAGCATCCCTTCCCTGGGCCCCAAGGCCCACCTTGGCCCCAGAAGTCCAGCCTAACCCAGAAGTCAAGGGAGGGGAAGAAGAGTCACAGGTACTGGCAGTCACCCCAGGACAGCAGGACTGAGATTGGGGCAGCTGAGCCTCGCATCCTAGGTGGAGCTGCTCTTACTGGACTTGTGAGGTACTGCCCTCACTCCATGGCCAGATTGGAGATGCTAGGATCTCAGTCCTGTCCAGCTTGTGCCAAAGCAAATTGGAGTCTGCTTCTCATTTCAAAGCCTCTTTACTGTCCAGACGTCCTCACTGACCTCAGCAGAGAATCTTCCTGGATCTAGAGTTGTACACTCAATTTCCCAGGCTGGACCAGTGTCTCCCAAGCTTGCTCTCTCTGTCTCTGTCCTGTGCTCTTCATTTGCCAAGCTGCCTTATAATGCTTATGGAGATGATAGTCCCATCTCATGGGATGAAATTCTCCAGCTCAACCATTCATGGCAACATTTATTCACTTTTCTTGGGGATGACCAGCCCTTTTGATCTCCCAGGAAAGTCAGAGGTGTCTGGGGTGTGAGTGGGACATCCAAGTCCTGGCTGCAGATAGACTCTGGACAAATTCACTTCTCTGCTCTGGGTATGTTTCCTCATTGGCACATCAAGAAGGGTGAACCAATGGCATTGGTTCATTTTTGAAGATGTAAAATTGTGGGGATCCACCCTTGATAGTAAATATTCAGTTTGGGGAGAGAGGACTTGAGCACCAATAGTTGCAATGCTGTACTGCCCCCAACCAGTACGGGCAGCTAAACTAAAGGTTGCTCCAGTGAACCTCCTAAGGTATCAAATAAAACACAGACACACAATTTACCTTTAATTTAAGCCCCAGGACAGCTCCTCTGCCCACGGCTTCAAGCCCTCCAAATGGGAGAGTGAGGAATGTCACAAGAGGGTGGCAAGAGAGAGAGCTAGCATGTTCAGGACTGGTCTTTTATTGGGGGAACTCTCATTCTTTAGAAATTTCCATCCAATAAAGGTCAAGAGGGGCAGGGTTACAAGGACAGGTAAGGTAACTTTACCACTGGGGCTGTAGGAAGGCACGCCTATGCATGAAGACACATTTGCAATATTTTTACTACTTCCAAGATCGGGGCTGCCTTCTAGAGCCAATTGATGTGGCCAGATCACGGGAAGTGACCAACAGCGCCTCACCAATCAGGGAAGGAAAATGCTGGTTGACACATGACACGATTGCCTCCCACAATGCTGGGCAGTAGCCCTAGTTAATACTGAGCATTTACTTTTCATTATTAACCACAGACCTTAAATTTAAAAAATATTTAACAAGATGGCATTCATGTAATGATTACACTGTTTCATCAGGTGGACATGCCACAAGTTATTTAATCATTATTGTAATGTTGAAAAAATTACTGAAGAAGGTGTGTCAATTTAGGCCTATTTTTTAAAAAAATATTTATTTTTTTAGGTGTAGATGGACACAACACAATGCCTTTACCTTAATGTGGTGCTGAGGATCAAACCCAGGTCCCACCCATGCTAGGCGAGCACTCTACCACTAAGCCACAATCCCAGCTCCTAGGCCTATTTTTTTTCTTTAAAGTTTTCCTAAGACCCCAGATAGGGAAGCCAGGGTCAAATAGATGACCATTACTATAACTCCTTAAAGCTGTGGAGGAGTTCATCAAGAAAACTTTTTACTAATGGCATGGCATTAGCAATGGCTATATGTACCTCCTTGACACTGTAAAATATTTTTATTATTATTTAATATTAATTGTTTTTTCTTGGTTTTTTGGACTGGTGAAAAAATCTTGTTTTAATTTCTTTTGATTATTAAGTGCATCTCTTGTACAACAACATGATGTGTACCTGTGATCCCCTGTCTTTACTTGCCTGTTTTCTGAACAGTATAATCAACTCTAAACCCAGGTCTAATCCTGTCTTGTTTTCTTTAATGTAAACTATTTTAAATAAACTCTATTTTATATCAGCCTAGTTCTAATTCTCAAACGAATGAATAAATAAATGATATCATCAAGTTTTACATGGTTTGAACTGATTTGTGGAGCAATTTCCAAAGATGTTGTATACTGTGGCAAGGTGTGGTGGCCCATGCCTGTAACCCCAGTGACATGGAAGGCTGATACAGGAGGATTGCAAGTTCAAGGCCAGCCTCAACAATTTTGCCCGGCCCTGTCTCAAAATAAAAAACAAAAAGGGCTAGGGCTGTGGCTCAGTGGTTAAATGCCCCTGTGTTCAATCCACTATACAAAACATAGATCAATAAAGTATTCCACGTGAACACAAGTTGCAATGTAATAAACCTAAACATAACTGAGTTCTTGTGATATTTATATCTCCTTCTAAAGTATCAAAGTGAAAAATTACACTCTATTTCTTTCTGCTATATAATTGTTAGCATCACTATTTTGTGAAAAGGATATCACATGAGTTTTAATGAATTCTTCTTAGGTATCTTCTAGGGCAGAAGATGTTAAATCAGTTAAAGACAATATTTTAAACTTTGTAGCTCTGCTTCCTAAACTGTTAATCTTAAATAAAACGTGTATAAGAGTCACCTGTGACCATGTAGTAAGGAACACACGTTAATATCTCTGATATTCACAGCATAAGGCATACCATTAGGTGTAGAAAACATTGGAATATAGAAATCAAGACTTCTCAGTAAACAGTCTATAAAGAAATATCAATTTGTCAAAAAATTGTGAGAGTGTTCTTAACAGGAATAAATTGTTAGGTTTTGTTGTTAGTCAAGATAGTTGCAAATATGATCTGAGGAAATGAAGTAAAGTGAGAGTCCTTTTGAAGAAACATAGTAAGAAAGAGAATACAACAGAGTCAGACTTGGTATTAAGAACCCATATCATTTAAAAATTAAAATTTAAAGGTGATAAAATATGCAAACTAGTCTACCACGCGGCCTGCGCAGTGGTTTCATTAATGAGGTTCTAGGCATTAAGTTAGTTAGAAGAGATCGAAATAAAACACACAAACCAATACCTTATTTTACATTGCTAGGTCCGAGACAGGCTCGCCTCCCTGGTTCCCGCCTCCAGCCGCCCAGCAGGGCAGCGAGGATTACTCTGGGCTAGCAGGAGAGAGAGAGAGTGAACACGCCTGGGAGTAGCCTTTTATTTGGGGGACAAGAGATTTAGGGGAGAATTCCATCCAATGAAGGTTGAGGGGGGGCTGCACTCCAAGGTCAGGGCCAGTGATTGGGTCTCCGGGGTCAGTGGTCATGCACACCCCCACACGGATGGGCTCTCTCATCAGGAAAGGGTCGGGATAGCTCCGACACAGCCAGAGCGCCTCAGGCCCTTAACGGGAGTCACCCAATCACGTGTCAGAATGGATCCCCACATATTCCCCCTTTCTTTTCTTAACAATGAGGCGGCGGTTCACTCTCTGAAGTTCTTGGATTCTTGATTGGAAGAATCGCCATCTTATAGTTACAATACAAAAGAGAATTAACAGCAAAGAGAATAATCCAATAATGTACCAAGCGGAGTGTTTAAGAATATTTCCAGGGTTGAATCCATTTAACTCCTTCAATATTTGGTTAGCCAAAGAAGAAGGATCTGAAAAATCAGCTCTATTATTTTGAATGTCTTGGATATGGTGATGAAGTTCCAGAATATCCAAGCTATTATTACTATTTTGCCAAATACCTAATAAATGGTTTTTAACCTTCTCCCAATCCCAGAGAGAAGCATTGTACTTTGCAGCTGTAACACATACATACTTATAATTAGCATGGCATTTAAGCCTTTCCTCAAATTTTAAGGCTGAAAGTTCATTACCTATGTTTATGACAGTCGCCTCTAAGGCGTTTAATTTGGTCTCAATCCTTTCATCAATATTTATTTGATTACGCAGAGCCTTGGAAGTATTTTGAGCTAAATTATTAAGAAATTTTGCATGCTGAATATTCTGAGACAATGTCAGAGATGTAGAGACAGTTGAGGCAATAAATTAGACCAGTGCTAAGACACCAACAATTATGACTCCAATAGCACGTTTAGGTCTTGTTAGCTGGGCATGAATTTGCTGCAAGACTTGTAAACCAGCATCAGCATACCATGGCTCTGAAATATTAGCAGGTAATAAAACAAAAGAGGGCTGATGAAGTATCAGCACTCCTTTTCTTCCATTATACCTAGAAATACAATTGTTTAGGTTGCACTTATTACAAGTAACAATATATCTGTCATCTATCCATTTAACTTTTACATTTCCAATAATTAAAACATAAGGAGATTGGACACAGGCTCTTAAGCCATAGCAAGATCCCTCTTTACAGTTCTTGCCGACAAATTTTGGTAAAGGTTTATCTGTAAAATGTAAATACTCTGAGGCAGCAATTAAATGCCAAATATCTTTTTGAATACCTCCTTCACTATAAGTCAAAATATTACTAACAAATCCTGCAGGTGTCATAGCAGAATTTCTTCGTAATTGTCTCTTATCAATTTTTGGAGACCAGTCTAAAATATACCCACTAGCTTTAGACACCTTATGTTGTACAGGAAAGGTATTTACACAATCCATCCATTTAGGAAAGGTGCCAATTTCAATTGTAGAACTATTTGGACAGTGGGGTACCGGTGGAGGTTTTGTAGAAATGACTGGCTTGTTATGGGAAAGTCCCATCTTAATTATTGATCTAGTATTAGGTTTTAAGTCCCCATAAATAGAATTATTTGTCAGTCTAGGTTTACCAATTGCTGTCTTTTCTTCAAATGATACTTTCAGACAGCCAGCATGTTTATCATGTGACCAACATAAAGGCAATTGGGCACTGTAGCCAGAATAATTAAATCTAGTCACATGATTGGGAGTAATATGAGTATCTGTAAATCCTCCCATCATGAATGAGTCATTAGTAAATACTGGAATAGATTCTCCAGTCCACACAGCTGGGTGTACCAGGGGTGGATCTGGGAAATATGTCCAATAAGTGTCTACTTGATTCCCTTTTACCTGATAGCCCAGTAGGGCAATTACTGTTGCTACCATCAAGACTGGGGTCCTGTTCTTTCCTAGGCGTCGAAGTATTCGGGAAGCCTGGGTTGTCAATTTCTTCACATCTTTCCATGAAATCAGCTTCTCGGCTGGTTAAATCTGGTCTTTCTTCATCTTTTTCCGATATCTCCTCCTTCTGGGTTGTGGCTCCTCCGGGTCGATCCTCAGTCGCTTGAGTCTGGGTTCTATCTCCTCCATGTCTGATAGCACGTTCAGGCACCCAAATAGGATGGAAAGCACCTTCTGGAAAAATACAGGCATGCCCTCGGCCCCATGTTATTACCGGGTCCGGACCCTTCCATTGACCAGTCTGTAAATCTTTCCATAGAACTCTGCCTAAGGGGCCTGTTACTGAGGGAGACATTTGCCTCTCAGCAGCAGTGTGACCTTCTGTGTCACAGTTTAAAAAATTTAAAACAAACAAGGCATGATTAAGACTATTTTGGGGAGTCACTATCTTATTCCCCCTTTTCAATTTTTGTAATTGAAGCTTAATAGATAAATGAGCTCGTTCTACAATGGCTTGACCTTGGGGGTTATAAGGAATTCCTGTTTTATGATTAATTTGAAACTCTTGGCAAAATTGTTGAAAAGAAGAGCTTACATAAGCTGGAGCATTATCTGTTTTAATCTGCATAGGGCACCCTAAAACGGAAAAAGCTGCTAAGCAATGAGAAATTACATGTTGAGTATTTTCCTTAGTACGTGCTGTGGCAAAAATAAATGTAAAATAAGTGTCCACTATGACATGCACATAACATTGCTTACCAAATTGAGGAATATGAGTTACATCCATTTGCCATATCTGATTTGGTTTTAATCCACGGGGATTTACCCCTGATGGCAGAGATGGAGTGTGAATAACACACTTAGGGCATTGGCTTACAATTTGACAAGCTTGTTCTCTGGTAATACTAAATTTTTTACGTAAGCTAGAAGCATTTTGATGATGCAAGGAATGGGAAGCTAGTGCACAGTCATACGAAGACATCTGTTGACAAAAGGCTACTAATTTATCAATTTTGTCATTACCTGCAACTAGAGGTCCAGGAAGGTTAGTATGGGCACGGATGTGTCCAATGAAACATGGGTACTTTCGCATTAGCACTGTCTTTTGTAAATTATGAAATAATTCAAATAACTCCTGTGATGAAGTAAATCCAATAACTGAGGTTTCAATATTTTTGGTAAATACGACTGCATATAAGCTGTCAGAATAGATATTAATAGGCTCATTTGAAAAATAATCTAAGGCACAAATCAGAGCTTGAAGCTCTGCTCTTTGGGCAGAAGTATAAGAAGTTTGTATTACCTCTGTGTGAACCCGGCTGAAGAAACCTGCCTTACCAGAGTTGGAACCATCCGTGAACACTGATAAAGCTTCCTCTATTGGATGAGAATGTACAATCTTTGGAAAAATAAGTGATGTTAATGATGTAAATTGTACAATCTTATCACGAGGATAATGGCTATCTATTTGGCTAGGGAAATCTGCAAAAGCTATCTGCCATGAGCTAGAAGTTTGAAAAAGCCAATTAGTCTGTTGAACAGAAAATGGAATAATTATGATATCAGGTTCAGATCCAATTAATTGTAAAATCCTAGTCCTACCTTTAATAACTAATTGAGCTATAGAATCATGAAAAGGAATTAATGTTTTTTGAGGGGAATGGGATAAATAAATCCATTCAATAACTCCTAATCTTTGCCATATGGCTCCTGTTGGGGTATGCTCAGTTGGAAATATTAATAAATACACTATTTCTTTAGGATCTATTCTAGTAAGCTGTGCATTTTTAATTGCAATTTCAACCTTTCTCAAGGCTGCCTTAGCTTCTAAGGTTAGTTGACGTGGAGAGGTTGGAGAAGGATTTCCTTGTAATATCTGAAATAAAGGACTTAACTCAGAAGTAGTTAGCTTTAAAGATGGTCTTAGCCAGTTAATATCTCCTAATAGTTTTTGAAAATCATTAAGGGTACATAACTCCTTAACTCTTATCTGAAGATTTTGAGGACGGATTGTACTCCCTTGAATTATCTGACCTAGATATTGAAAAGGAGATACCTTTTGAATTTTTTGAGGAGCTATACATAAACCCATTGCTGTAAGTGAAGTCTCTAACTGAGTAAAAATTTCTGAAAGTACTTCTGGATTAGCATGAGCCAATAATATATCATCCATAAAATGAATAATGTATGCATCAGGAAAGCTATTTCTAATGGGATCTATTGCCTGGTCAACATAATTTTGGCACAGTGTAGGACTATTATGCATTCCCTGGGGAAGCACCCTCCAGCAGTATCTTTTAACAGGTTCCTTAAAATTAATTGCTGGGACAGTGAAAGCAAATCTTTCACAATCTTCAGGATGTAACCTTATAGAGAAAAAACAGTCTTTTAAATCTATTACCATCAAGCTATAATCTAAAGGAATGGCTGTGGGGGAGGGAAGTCCTGGCTGTAATGATCCCATAGGCTGAATTGCCTGATTTATTGCCCTTAAATCCTGTAGTAATCTCCAATTTCCTGACTTTTTCTTAATAACAAAAATAGGGGTATTCCAAGGACTAAGTGTTGGTTCAATATGACCAGCCTGAAGTTGTTCCTCAACTAATCTATGAATTATTTTAAGCTTTTCCCCTGAGATGGGCCACTGAGAAATCCATATAGGCTCCTCTGTGAGCCACGTGATTTTTTCAGCTGTCTTAGGGATCGGGGAAGTACTTAGGGCCCCTAGTAAAAATTTTGGTCTGGAGTATTTACTAATCTTTGTCGTGGAGACTGGCTTGTAAATAGATATTCTTCCTGAAAGGTCTCCTTATCATCTCCAGGAAAATACCTCTGATTAACTTCCTCAACTGGTCTTATAGAATTTGGAGTAACTAATAACAATCCCATTTTGGCTAAAATATCTCTCTTAAAAGCCTTGAAAATCATTAGGGGTTTGTACGGAAACTGTGGTTTCGCTCCGGTAAAATTAAAGATGGCGGCCCCCATTGTCGGCACAGAAACTGTTTGTTTTGCTCCGGTAAATCTAAAGATGGCGGCCCCCATGGCCGGCGCGATGACGTCACACTGTGCGACCTCCCCTGGAATTCCCGGGCTCCCGCTAGGAGGAAATGCCGGCGGCGGTGAGAAAGCGGGCTGATCCGCGCCATCTGAATTCTCCGCATGGGGCTGCGAGTCTAAGTTCACATTTCTAACTCTGGTCCCTAAAAACATCGTTACTGGCATTTCTATGCCCTGTCTTCTGTTTCTTTCTGCCTGTTCATTACAAAAATCAGTCCAATAAGTTTTCCAAAGCAAGTAATCTCCCCCGCTCAGACAAGATCTGGCTAAAAAAATCCAATCGCTAGGAGGAAGGAGTTGTGAGCAAATATTTTCTATCAGACTCTGTACAAAAGGCGAATTTGGGCCATATATTTCACATGCATTTTTCAATTCCTTGATAGTTTTAAAAGGGATTACAGCATGAACTCTAACTCTCTGATCTTGTTCATTAGTTTGCTCAAAAACTGGAAAGAGGTGAAAACCAGTAGTATCCTCTCCCATTTCTTGAGCCTTCCTAATACCTTGCTGAACTGGGGTAAGAAAAGTCATCTTTAATTTAGCATACCTGTTAAATTTGGTCCTTCTAGCAGGTACCGGCCGAATTTGAAAAGCTTGGGCAGGTGGTGCTAAATGCAGTCTATTAAAATTTCTCTCTAAGTCCTGAGTTTCTATGTCTAATTCTTCTTCCTCAGATTGTGAGCTGCAGTTAGACTCTGCACTATCACCATTTGGAATTTGGGTTTCTAACTCACGTGGTTGAGAAGAACCCTGAGCCCCTCTAGGAGTTTCTTCCACATTTTCCTCTCTAGGAAGATCGCTTACCTCTTCCAGAGGGCTTTCTAAGGTTAGGGATGTTTCTGTACAATCTGCCTGCGGGCTAGCCTGCACAATTTTAACCTTTCGCTTTGTCTTTAAGCGGCTCAAGGGAAAGGGAATTAACTTAGCCTCAGGCTGATTTTCCATTTGAATAGACCTAATAGCTCTTTGAATGCCTTTTAAAAGGTCTTCAGGAGGCCACGAACTCTGGCCCATGTATTCAAAAAGACAGACTTCTAGGGCTGTCCAAGTTTTCTTTATATTCTCTATACCTCCAGGTATTTCAGTAGAAAGACAGACTCTCTGTAACTTTCTTCCTAATTTCTCCCAAGTAAGTAAATTTGGAGACTCTTGGTCACAAAACCAAGGACAATATTCACCTACAATCTTTAAGAATTGTAATAACTGAGTTTTCTTTATCTGTTTTCCTTTCTGATTAATTATACTGTCTAAAATAGTCAGACACATTTCCTTATCCGAAGAAGTAGAATTTCCCATTTTAAGTAATTTAACGTCTCTTTCCTTCAATATCTCCCGGTACTTTTGTGACCCAAATGTCACCTCTTCCTTTATCTTTATCTTTATTCCTTATTTTCCTTATTTCCTCTTTATTCCTTTTTCCTTATCTTCCTTTATCTTTATTTTTTTCCCTTATCTTTTTAGCGCGTGCTCCCACTCAATCTAACTAATTCAGAATGCCCCCCTCGTGGGCGCCAATTCTACCATGCGGCCTGCGCAGTGGTTTCATTAATGAGGTTCTAGGCATTAAGTTAGTTAGAAGAGATCAAAATAAAACACACAAACCCGTACCTTATTTTACATTGCTAGGTCCGAGACAGGCTCACCTCCCTGGTTCCTGCCTCCAGCCGCCCAGCAGGGCAGCGAGGATTACTCTGGGCTAGCAGGAGAGAGAGAGAGTGAACACGCCTGGGAGTAGCCTTTTATTTGGGGGACAAGAGATTTAGGGGAGAATTCCATCCAATGAAGGTTGAGGGGGGGCTGCACTCCAAGGTCAGGGCCAGTGATTGGGTCTCTGGGGTCAGTGGTCATGCACACCCCCACACGGATGGGCTCTCTCATCAGGAAAGGGTCGGGATAGCTCCGACACAGCCAGAGCACCTCAGGCCCTTAACGGGAGTCACCCAATCACGTGTCAGAATGGATCCCCACAAACTAGAATAAAATAAAATCTTATATGTGAATAATGTTGGGTCCTCATAAACATGCTTAGGATGGGGGAATCTTCCACATACCATTTTATTTAGAACTCAGAGACAAATGCATGTTTGAAACAAGAAACACTGAATATGTAAAATGGAGAGAGAAAACTTGCTATTCAGGAAGAAAGACAATACCTAAAAGAAAGTGGAATTCAACCCAAAGATTGATAAGTTGCATATGTGAAGAATTCAGTCCCTACATATATCATGATGTAAGTAGATGGGTACAAAGACAAAGTTTATGAGATGATTGCAGACATTTTAAGGAGGAGAAGTTGGGCTCAATTCTGTCTCTAGGAGTTGTTTGAGAAACCAGTCCAATTTGATGGGCTAGATCATGCTTTTACTCAACCAACCAAAAACATTGCCTTTCTGTAGATGGACATGTAATGCCAGATTCATGGGACCCCAGTAGACCTCCAGGAGCTGAATCAGATGCAATCACACAAGACTCTTCATTGCAAGCTCGAGCCTGGACTCACAACCGTTCCCAACACAGCGGTCCCAGGGAGTGAGTCCCGGTCCTTTTTCCAGTGAGGTTTTATAGGTTTTGGGGGGATACTCTATGCGTCACAACATCACACAGCAAATCATTCCATACCACAGGAAAGTCAAACAACAACTCTTAACATTGATTAGCACATTCACTGACAGGAACAAGTTGGGTAGGGGTGATTGGTTAGTACAAGAAGGGGATTTGTTTGCACTGATTGTTTTAAGCCACGAGGGGAGTACGTGCTGAAATACATGGTTTCCCAATATGTTATCAACCACCATAAACTACTGGGGGGGTCATCTGGCATCCCAGGTATTTCCCTGTCTCATGCTGATTGGAGGTTGCTAGGGGGTTGCTATGGGTCCTCACCTAGCCTAACTGAGTCAGGGACACCTGGTGCTGCAGATCTCTCTTGTTATTTGTAGACAAACAACTCAGCAGGATAGGTATGTGCTTAGGAGTGCTCTGTGGGTTTTTCCAAAGACAAGGGTCACGCCCCCTTCCTTGGACAGGCTTTGCTCTGAGGTAGAGGCTGGTTTCTCAAAAATGGAGTCACATCAGTTTCTCAGACATGGTCACTGTGGCTGGGAACTTGCTCACTGTCCTGGCCATTGGTGCCAACACATGTTTCTACACCTGGATGTACTTTTTTCTCTTCAACGGGTTCCATGTAGACATCCTTTACACCTCCACCACCATACACAAGACCTTGCTGGACATCTAGACCCAAACTAAATCCATCGACAACTCAGGATACCCAACTCAGTTCTACTTCTTCCAGATCTTTGGGCACATGGACATGTTTCTCTGGACCACAGTAGTCTGCAAACTCTATGTGGCCATGTGCTCATGAGGAAACAACTATGGTAACACCTTTCTTTTTTTTTTTCTTTTCTTATATATAACTAATGTACAGTAAAGTGCATAGATCAGTAAGTTCAGTTCAATAATTTTTAACAAATATACATACCTGTATTATCATCATTCTAGTCAAGTAGATAGGACATATCTATTACCCTAGAAAGTGTTTCATGCCCTTTCTAGTCATCCCTCACCCTGAGACAACCACTGATATGATGTCTGTTGTCACCAACCTGTTCATAAACTTCATCTGAATGAAATAAGATGAGTGTACTTAGGTTTGGCTTCTTATCTATCTCCTATCTGCATTGTCTCAACTGTCCTGAGTTGTCTTTTCTCAAGAGAAGCACCTATGATCCTCAATTTGCTGTTGTCTCCCTGGTCTACAATCCAGCAGTCACTGTGCAGTTCACAGTGGTAATGCAATGATAAACCCTTTTACCTAAAGCCCCAGAAAAAAAGTATTAAGTATGAAGCATGGGGGTGGGGCGACTGGGAATTGAAATCAGGGACGCTTAGCCATTGTGCTACATACCCTACCCTTATTTATTTTTTGATACGGGCTTTCACTAAGTTGCTGAGGGGCTTTGCTAAATTGCTGAGGCTGACTTTGAACTTATGATCCTCCTGTCTCAGCCTCCTGAGCCACGTAGATTACAGGTGTGCACCACCATGCCTGGCATGAAGGATTCTCTTGAGGTAAATTTCAGAGCCCAAATCTCTTTATGGTCTCAGTAAGGCAGGAAAAAAATGGGCTTAGGAAAACTGAGAGAATACGCTAATAAAATGAATAACAATGCTAAGGTAGCAGCTACAATTTATTGAAAATCTATTAGGCATTACATTCATTTCTCATAAATATATCAACATTTAAAATTCCTAATAGTTCCATGAAGTATAGCATTATTATATTCATTTTATAGATGATAAAACTGAGGCTGAGCTGTGAGTTACCAAAAGTTATACAAATTATAGATGCAAGAGCCAGGATTTGCACCAGGTCTACAGGTGTGGCCCTGAGAGGTCATTACTTCCTAAAGAACCTTTTCTAGGAGCAGTGAGATTGGTATTCAAATTTCCTAGAGCCTCAACAAGTATCTAGGTTGTGAAAGAACCAGATGAAATCTATTTCCTAAGGATTATACTAATTTAAGAAGAACCAGTGAGCTTTTGAAAGAGTCGGAGATTCAAGCAAAGACAAACAGAGTGGAATATAAATTATTAAACTTGGTGGGATCCCTCTGTGTGGCAGGTTCTATGCTGGGTGCTGTGATGTCAACTCAGTCTGATGTTTCCCTACCTGAAAAGTGTGGTATTTTCTAGGGAGAGAAAGTATCAAATTAGAGAATGACAAATACTTAGAGCTGCAGTTCTCAGACTGTGGTTCCCAGAACAGCAGCAGCAGTGTCACCTGGGAAGTTACTAGAAATGCAAATTCTTAGGCCTGTTCCAGACCCAGTGAATCAGAAGAGGCATCTGAGAAAAGGCTGCATAACCTTTACAGGTGATTAGGGGCCCACCAGGTGAGATAAGTGAGGGAGCTGAGGAGAAAACATCATAACCGACTAGTAGTGTGTGGGGAGGTGGAGAGGAGGAGTCAGACAGGAACTGAAGCAAAGTGAGAGGACAGGAAACTGGGGTGAGTTTGGGGGATGGCTTAAGACTATCCCAAGCCACTCTTGGTGGCCCATCTGGTGGCTGTTTCTCTCCCCACCTCTCTTGTTTTCTCACTAATGGAACCATAGTTTATTAGACTGCAGGTGGAGATCCTTTGAACTCAGGCAGGATGCGTCCCCTTACCACCACAGGGGCTGCTTTGTCCACTCAGTCACAGGTAACCTCATTCCTTGACATGTGACTTGTCTCATTCTTCTTGGCATAGGACCTGGTCCTGGCTATTGAGATGACAAAGAACGTTGGCTGGGAAGGCTCCATTCCCAATCAAAGCAGGAGACTGTATGTCTCTAGAGGGATGAGCTGGAGAAGGAAGGTCCACAATATTCAACTGAACTGGTTGTTCCCTTTGACCTGGGATCTCCCTCTGCACATTATGGAACACAGAGCTCAGAACAGTGACCAGATTACTTCATTCACAGACTTAAGAATTCCTGCCAAGACTGTTTTAGAGCTTGTGTGTGTGTGTGTGTGTGTGTGTGCACATGCAAAAAACTGAGACAATGAGAAATAGTTGGACATGTGTAAATCCTCATAATGGGGTTAAGGTAGAGTGTTATCTATTCTTGAGAGTGTTAATAGTCCTTCCTATTTTCCTTTACTATTGTCGGAGGAAGTTTTTCACAGATACTGTAACAATTCTTAATTTTTTTTTCTGTTTCCAAGCTCTTGTAGCATTGGGAACTGTAATGGGATAAACTATAATCTGAGTTTTCCAAAATATTTTCTGACTGTGAGAGACTTCTCATTTTAAAATCTCAACTAAATATTCCTTATTTCCCTGATTTTTTTTTACATCAGATTAAGAGACAGGTCCCTATAACAATTTCCCTGAGATTCTGGGCTTAGCTAAGTTGGAACCACAAAGATCATGACAAAGATGGGAATATCAACATCATAGCAGCACAGGGGTAGAATGCATGCCTAGTATGCACATGGCCCTAGATTCTATTCCTGGTACATACATGTGCACACACACAAACGTACAAATTGGCTGTCTAGGTATAATAGTGCAATTGTGATATAACCAAGCCCATGAGCCTTCCAAAAGCATAACTCAGTCCAGATCAGCTTCTAGAGAAGAAATTGCCCCAAGTACATACAAGTACAAAGACTGCAACTATTAAGTTACCCCTCTGAACCTGGTCCTCTCTCTGATCCTAGCTGGGCAAGAGCTCACTAGCCTGTGAGCTCTCTGATGCTTTTTTTCTGAACAGAATTGTGGTGGTGAAATATACTATTTTAACCATTTTTAATTGTGCCATTCAGTGGCATTAAGTATATTCACGTTGTTGTGCAGCCATAACCACTATCCATATTCTTCCCAAATAGAAACTCTGTATCCATGAAACACTGTTTTCCCTTCCCCTTTCCTCCCAGTCTTTGGTAACCATTATTCTACTTTCTGTCTATGGATTTGAATACTCCAGATACCTCATGTAATTGGATTTTTACAATCTTTGTTCTTTTCTGACTTATGTTTTTAGGAAGATGATCTCATGCTGGGCTCAGTGGTGCAAACAATCCCAGCTACTTGGGAGGCTGAGGAAGGAGGATTATGTTTGAAGCAAACCTAAACTTAACAATACCCTGCCTCAAAATAATATAAAAAGGGTGGGAATGTAACTCAGTGCTAGAGTGCTTATCTACATCATCCACAAGACCCTAGGTTAAATTCCCAGTACATAAAAAAGAAAGAGAAAGAAAAAATAGAGTGATAGAAAGAGGAAGAGAGGAAAGAAGGAAGGGAGGAAGAAAGAGAAAGAAAAAGGAAAGGGAACATGGCGGCGGGTGCAGAGAGATCAAGTCCCTGACCTCTTCAGCTGTGCAGGCATAGGGAGTCGTAAATAACCTAAATCTGTTTGCTCAGGATCACTAGGCAATGCTGAGCTGACGTGGATCTGGGGCGAACAGTCTGGGCCTCTCAGAACACACACTGAGCCCGGATCGGCTGAATTCAAGCTCCCGTTCGCCTGCTTCCCGCAGACAAACAGCTGTGACTCAGCACTAATCCATCCGGCTGAAACAACTGGTCGGCCCTTCTCATCCTACGGAGGTAAATGCCTACCGAGCCTTCATAGGTAGTGGCCACAGGTTTGAAACGGGGCTTGGGAGAGGCAGTAAGAACCCACCCATTGTATTGGTTGCCCGGCAAAGGGAAACGAACTGTTGCCATTTGCAAGAGACACCACCATGGCAGAGAACTGACGTCATCAGACTGCGGCGGAGGAGATAACTTCATTGAAACCTGCGGCTACAGGTGTGTAATTCCCTAGCCTTCCGTCTCCACACATCGGGGAAACCTTAAGGGGCCCTCCCAGCTCTCCCGTAAGGGCCCCTCCCAGCTCTCCCATGAGCGCGTTAGCCAGCCCAAGGGAATCAGAGGTGGCGCGGGACCCGCGGCGCGGAACTACCGCTCCCACCAGGGCTGACAGCTGAGGTCTCTTGCACCAGCTACCGGGGGCGTGGCTACCGGAGGGCAAGTAAAATTCGCTGAGGATTCTCAGCCCCAAGCTCTACAAACTTAGGGTCTGAGGGAATGGCAAACTGGAAGAGTGTGCCCAGTTGTTCATGAAAACAGGGCTCCCGGGAGCAGCAGTCCTGGCGTGTAGCCAGTATTGTGGTGAGCAGCACCCGTGAGAGGGGCCTGGCTAGAGGAAAAGTGGGAAGTGACTAGACACAAGAGGAGGCCCTAGGCACTCAAGATTGGAGACTCGCCCAGTCTGGGAGGAGCTGCTGCACACCGATTGATTCCCGCGTATTGACAGGAGAAACTTGGCCTGGTGGGCACAGAGACACCTACTGGAAGAGAAGTTAATCAAACTCTAAGACTGCATTTATTATTTCTTTTTTCTTTTCTCTTTTTTTTTTGATTTGGGTTTTTCTTTCATTTTCATTTTTCTTTCTTGTTTTTTTTAATTTTTTTTACAATTTTTTTTAATTTTTTTTCTTCTAATTTTAATTTTAATTTTTATTATTATTTTTTTCTTTTTTTATTTCCTATTTTTTTCTTCTTTTGTCTTTTGATTTTTCTTATCCCCCCTTCCTTGAATTCTACCTGCTTACTCTCATTCTCTTTAGTGACTTCTTCCCTTCCCTTCTAATACCTTTCCTCCCAAGCATCAAATAAATTTATAGGAGTAAACAGTAACTCAGCTGTCCAACAGAACAAGAGGTAACATGAGCAGCTTCAAAAAGCAAGGAAGAAAAGGAGTACAAATAATGCAGGACAGCCTAAATATTCAGGAGGACCTAGAGTCATCAGAAAAATGGTCATATAAAGAACTCAAGGAACACCTTAGACAGATGGAATGGAACCTTAAAGAGGATACAAGACAGCAAATTCAAGCAGCGAAAGAACACATTGAGAATGAATTACATAAACAGATAAAAGAAGAAGTTAAGCATCTTTATCAGGAGATAGAGATTACAAAAAATAATCAAACAATAATTCTAGAAAGGAAGGAAACAATAAACCAAATTAAAAACTCAATTGAGAGTATCACTAAAAGAGTGGATCAAGTAGAAGCCAGAACGTCAGATAATGAAGACAAAATATATCATCTTGAAAAGAGTCTAGCCAACTCAGATAGGCTGGTAAAAAATCATGAGAAAAACATCCAAGAGTTATGGGATAACATAAAAAAACCAATATATCCAATATACAGAACAAAGAGAAAATATTAAAAGCTACAAGAGAAAGGAGACAGATTACATTCAGGGGTAAACCAATAAGGTTAACAACGGATTTTTCATCACAGACACTGAAAGCAAGAAGGTCATGGAACAATGTATTTCAAACACTTAAAGACAATGGACGCCAACCAAGAATTCTGTATCCAGCAAAATTGAGCTTCAGGTATGACAACGAAATAAAAATCTTTCATGATAAACAAAAGTTAAAAGAATTTGCAGCCAGAAAACCAGCATTGCAAAACATTTTGAGCAAAACACTACACGAGGAAGAAATGAAAAACAATAACCAAAACCATCAGTGGGAAGTGCCTCAGTAAAGACAGAGGGCGAGGGGAAAGATAATCATGGAGAAACAAACTAAAATTTTTTAAAAAAAGGATAAATAATCAAACATGGATGGAAGTACAAACCATATATCAATAGTAACTCTGAATGTTAATGGCTTAAACTCTCCAATAAAGGGACATAGGCAGGTATCAGGGATTAAAAAAACAAATCCAACAATATGCTGCCTCCAGGAGACACATCTGATTGGAAAAGATATACACAGGCTGAAGGTGAAAGGATGGGAAAAAATATACCACGCACACGGTCCTCGTAAGCAAGCAGGGGTGGCCATCCTCATATCGAATAAAATCGACTTCAAGACTAAGTTAATCAAAAGGGATAAAGAAGGTAGCAGAATACAACAATTACTAATAGGGCATTATGTAAAATTGTGGATGTGTAACCGACGTGATTCTGCAATCTGCATTTGGGGTAAAATTGGGGGTTCATAACCCACTTCAATCTAATGTATGAAATATGATATATCAAGAGCTTTGTAATGTTGTAAACAAACAATAAAAGAAATAAAATTAAAAAAATAATAAAAGGGATAAAGAAGGACATTATATACTGTTAAAAGGAACCATTCACCAACAAGACATAACAATTATCAATTTTTATGCACCAAATAATGGTGCTGCGACATTCATAGAACAAATTCTCCTCAAGTTCAAGAATCAAATAGACCACAACACAATAATTATGGGTGACTTCAACACACCTCTCTCACCATTGGACAGATCCTCCAAACAAAAGTTGATTAAAGAAACTATAGAACTCAATATCACAATCAATAACTTAGACTTAACTGACATATATAGAATATATCAACCATCATTAAATGGATATACTTTTTTCTTAGCAGCACATGGATCCTTCTAAAAAATAGACCATATATTATGCCATAGGGCAACCCTCAGTAAATATAAAGGGGTGGAGATAATACCATGCATTTTATCTGATCATAATGGAATGAAACTGGAAATCAATGATAAAAGAAGGAAGGAAAAATCCTACATCACATGGAAAATGAACAATATGTTACTGAATGATCAATGGGTTACAGAAGACATAAAGGAGGAAATCAAAAAATTCTTAGAGATAAATGAAAATACAGACACAACATATCGGAATCTATGGGACACAATGAAATCAGTTTTAAGAGGAAAATTCATCGCCTGGTGGTCATTCCTCAAAAAAAGAAAAAACCAACAAATAAATGAGCTCACACTTCATCTCAAAGCCCTAGAAAAGGAAGAGCAAAACAACAGCAAATGTAGCAGAAGGCAAGAAATAATTAAAATCAGAGCAGAAATCAATGAAATTGAAACTAAAGAAACTATTGAAAAAATTAACAAAACTAAAAGTTGGTTCTTCGAAAAAATAAATAAGATCGACAGACCTTTAGCCATGCTAACGAAGAGAAGAAGAGAGAGAACTCAAATTACTAATATACGGGATGAAAAAGGCAATATCACAACAGATGCTACAGAAATACAGAAGACAATTAGAAATTATTTTGAAAACCTATATTCCAACAAAATAGAAGATAGTGAAGACATCAATAAATTTCTTAAGTCATATGATTTGCCCAGACTGAGTCAGGAGGATACACACAATTTGAACAGACCAATATCAATGGATGAAATTGAAGAAGCCATCAAAAGACTACCAACCAAGAAAAGCCCAGGACTGGATGGGTATACAGCGGAGTTTTACAAAACCTTTAAAGAAGAATTAATACCAATACTTTTCAAGTTATTTCAGGAAATAGAAAAAGAGGGAGCTCTTCCAAATTCATTCTATGAGGCCAACATCACCCTGATTCCAAAACCAGACAAAGACACCTCAAAGAAAGAAAACTATAGACCAATATCTCTAATGAACCTACATGCAAAAATCCTCAATAAAATTCTGGCGAATTGAATACAAAAACACATCAAAAAAATTGTGCACCATGATCAAGTAGGATTCATCCCTGGGATGCAAGGATGGTTCAATATACGGAAATCAATAAATGTTATTCACCACATCAATAGACTTAAAAATAAGAACCATATGATCATCTCAATAGACGCAGAGAAAGCATTCGACAAAGTACTGCATCCCTTTATGTTCAAAATATTAGAAAAACTAGGGATAACAGGGACTTACCTTGACATTGTAAGAGCTATCTATGCTAAGCCTCAGGCTAGCATCATTCTGAATGGACAAAACTTAAAGGCATTCCCTCTAAAATCTGGAACAAGACAGGGATGCCCTCTATCACCACTTCTATTCAATATAGTTCTCGAAACACTGGCCAGAGCAATTAGACAGACGAAAGAAATTAAAGGCATAAAAATAGGAAAAGAAGAACGTAAATTATCACTATTTGCAGATGACATGATTCTATACCTAGAAGACCCAAAAGGGTCTACAAAGAAACTACTAGAACTAATAAATGAATTCAGCAAAGTGGCAGGATATAAAATCAACACGCATAAATCAAAGGCATTTCTGTATATCAGCGACAAAACTTCTGAAACGGAAATGAGGAAAAACACTCCATTCTCAATATCCTCAAAAAAAATAAAATACTTGGGAATCAACCTAACAAAAGAGGTGAAAGATTTATACAATGAAAACTACAGAACCCTAAAGAGAGAAGTAGAAGAAGATCTTAGAAGATGGAAAAATATACCCTGTTCATGGATAGGCAGAACTAACATTATCAAAATGGCAATATTACCAAAAGTTCTCTATAGGTTTAATGCAATGCCAATCAAAATCCCAATGGCATTTCTTGTAGAAATAGGTAAAGCAATCATGAAATTCATATGGAAAAATAAAAGACCCAGAATAGCAAAAGCAATTCTAAGCAGGAAGTGTGAATCAGGCGGTATAGCAATACCAGATTTCAAACTATAGTACAGAGCAATAGTGACAAAAACAGCATGGTACTGGTACCAAAACAGGCGGGTGGACCAATGGTATAGAATAGAGGACACAGAGACTAATCCACAAAGTTACAACTATCTTATATTTGATAAAGGGGCTAAAAGCATGCAATGGAGGAAGGATAGTATCTTCAACAAATGGTGCTGGGAAAATTGGAAATCCATATGCAACAAAATGAAACTGAATCCCTTTCTCTCGCCATGCACAAAAGTTAACTCAAAATGGATCAGGGAACTTGATATCAAACCAGAGACTCTACGTCTGATAGAAGAAAAAGTTGGATCCGATCTACAGATTGTGGGGTCGGGCTCCAAATTCCTTAATAGGACACCCATAGCACAAGAGTTAACAACAAGAATCAACAAATGGGACTTAATTAAACTTAAAAGTTTTTTCTCAGCAAGAGAAACAATAAGAGAGGTAAACAGGGAGCCTACATCCTGGGAACAAATTTTTACTCCTCACACTTCAGATAGAGCCCTAATATCCAGAGTATATAAAGAACTCAAAAAATTAGACAATAAGATAACAAATAACCCAATCAACAAATGGGCCAAGGACCTGAACAGAGACCTCTCAGAGGAGGATATACAATCAATCAATAAGTACATGAAAAAATGCTCACCATCTCTAGCAGTCAGAGAAATGCAAATCAAAACCACCCTAAGATACCATTTCACTCCAGTAAGATTGGCAGCCACTATGAAGTCAAACAACAACAAGTGCTGGAGAGGTTGTGGAGAAAAGGGTACACTTGTACATTGCTGGTGGGACTGCAAATTGGTGCGGCCAATTTGGAAAGCAGTATGGAGATTCCTGGGAAAGCTGGGAATGGAACCACCATTTGACCCTGCTATTGCCCTTCTCGGACTATTCCCTGAAGGCCTTAAAAGAGCATGCTACAGGGACACTGCCACATCGATGTTCATAGCAGCACAATTCACAATAGCTAGACTGTGGAACCAACCCAGATGCCCTTCAATAGATGAATGGATAAAAAAAAATGTGGCATCTATATACAATGGAGTACTATGCAGCAATAAAAAATGACAAAATCATAGAATTTGCAGGGAAATGGATGGCACTAGAGCATATTATGCTTAGTGAAGCTAGCGAATCCCTAAAAAACAAATACCAAATGTCTTCTTTGATATAATGAGAGCAACTATGAACAGAGCAGGGAGGAAGAGCAGGAAGAAAAGATTAACATTAAACAGAGACATGAGATGGGAGGGAAAGGGAGAGAAAAGGGAAATTGCATGGAAATGAAGGGAGACCCTCATTGCTATACAAAATTACATATAACAGGTTGTGAGGGGAATGGGAAAATAAATAAGGAGAGAAATGAATTACAGTAGATGGGGTAGAGAGAGAAGATGGGAGGGGAGGGGAGGGTGGATAGTAGGGGATAGGAAAGGTAGCAGAATACAACAATTACTAATAGTGCATTATGTAAAATTGTGGATGCATAACCGATGTGATTCTGCAATCTGCATTTGGGGTAAAATTGGGGGTTCATAACCCACTTCAATCTAATGTATGAAATATGATATGTCAAGAGCTTTGTAATGTTGTGAACACCGAATTAAAAAAAAAAGAAAAAAAAAAAAGAAAAAGGAAAGGAAGAGAAGGGAAGAAAAACAGACACAAAGGAGAAGAGTAGGTATTCGAATAGGGATGGATTTTTACCTTGACATTATGGAAATAAATCAGTATGGAGCTGGGGCTGTAGCTCAGTAGCAGAGCACTTGCCTAGCATGCGTGAGGCACTGGGTTCAATCCATAGCAGTACATAAAAATAAGCAAATAAAGGCATTCTGTCCATCTACAACTATAAACTTTTAAAAAAATTATTATAAGCTCCAAATTCTTTGAATCATACTTAATTAAAATTATACTTTAAATCATGGCCCATAAGTTTCAACAGTACTTAATGGGAACCTTCCAGTGAAAAGATTATTAACACGAGAAGTTTTAAACTCAATACTTAGCCATGTATGACTGCACATATGGTGTGACGCTACATCATGTACAACCATAGAAATGTAAAGTTGTGCTGAAATTGTGTACATGAATCAAAATTCATTCTGCTGTCATGTTTACCTAATTAAAATTAATTAATTAAATAAAAAAATTTAAAAAGTATTTATTTATCACTACCATGTGTGCTGGGTTCTAGGGACATGTCAAGAGATAATACAGAAATTATTTTTTCAAGCCCAGGGCCTCTCACATGCTGAGCAAGTACTCTACCAGCCTCTAGAGGAATGCTTGATCTCATGAAGAACTCTGTCTAGTCTAAAAGGCGAAGTGTTAAGAGCACATCTCAGGTTTGGGCACAGCTAATCTGAGATGTCTGGGCTCACAGACTGTCTAATATTTGGATACATCTTCAAAATTATATTCTTCTTACATTTATTCAAATATTATTCATGGTGGTGTGTTGAATAGATTTTCAATTAAAAATAACTGCTCAGCTCCCTCCATGAGTGCTGTTAATGGAGTTAACACTCATATTGAACATAATATTTCAACTTATTTTAAATTCTCTTTGATTTCATTCCCCCCACCATTTATGTTTCTGGACATCACTAGTTATGCTGTTTAGGAACAGAAAATGTTTATATGAATATAGTTTTACAGTTTTGTCCAAATACATGTTAAGATTATTGTTTTTCTGACTTTTGCATTAGCAAATAGAATCACATTGGTTCTCACTTCAGTTTTCTTTTCTGAATCTCCAAATTGGATAGTTTTTTAAGGTATAGAGTACAGAGTTTAAAATTTAGGTAATAGAAAAATATGAATTATTATCTCTAAAAATGACTATACCATAGGTTGTTCAGGTTTAGAATTTTAGCTCAGGTCACCTGCTGAATTCAAATGATACATACCTGGTTGATGTCAGGACTAGTGACATGTTGTTAAATTTCCACCACAATATATTAAATGAAGATAAGTCATTCTCCTAGCATTGGCCAGGAGAGTTTTTAAATTTCCCACTGGAATGCTCTGTGTATTTCATCACGAATGAAATAGAGTCGGGGTTACATTTTGTTATGCATAAAAGAAATTACACAAGGAAATCCACATGATGCTTTACCATCTGTTGTGCTGTGGGTCCTTGGGTGCTTAAGATTAATTTGGGGGATTAAGAGAAGCTGGGTAGTTTATCTTCAAACAACCTGGAAAATCAATGAAGATAATGTTAGACTGTGTTCTCTCGTCAGAATCCACTCCCATCACCTGCAAGCTAGCTTCATCTCTCAGTAAAAACTGTAACATTTGCCAAATAGAATTTTGGTTACAAGGATTAAATGAGATGGTGTATGTAAAGCTTAGTTTCTAGCTGGTGACATGAAAGGGAAAAAGTGAGGGCAGTTGTTGTAATGGTGTAACAATAATAAAGCCATTCTGATTTAGGAATAGATGGAATGGAAGATAGACTACACACATACTTTTGGATTTATAATAATTTAATATGTGAAAAAAATTAAACATCACCAATCAGTGGGGAGTGAAGTAGGGAATGAAATGTGCAGTAAGTAATGTCAAGGGAATTGATTGTTCACTTGAAAAAATTCTGTTAGATACATACATTATAAGATGTGTCAAAACAAATGCAGGAGGGATTAACATTCTAGGTACACAATCAACAGAAGGGACTAAGGAAAAAAATCAATAGATCTGACTATATAAACAGTTTTAAATTGTTTTTTTAAGGTATGGAGAATCATCCAAGTTGAAAGGCAAACAATGAACTTGGAGAAATATTTGCAGAAAATATGAAAAGGTTAATATCTTTACCCTCTAAAGATCTAATAGAAATATGTAGGAAAACATTGAGATCTCAAAAGACAAATAATCCACAAACAAGCCAGGCATGGTGATGCACACCTGTAATCCCAGTGACTCAGGAGGCTGAAATAGGAGGATTGCAAGTTCAAGGCCAGCCTCAGTGAATTAGTGAGGCCCTGAGCAGATTAGCAAGACCCTGTCTCAAAAAATAAAAAAAGGGATGAGGGTGTAGCTCAGGGGTTAATGTCCCTGGGTTCAATCCTGGCACCAAATATGTATATATATATTTGGTGCCAGGAGATATAGATATAGATATAGATTTATATTTATATTTATAAATATATTTATTTATATGCCAAGAACATAAAGGCAAGTTACAAAGGACAAAAATGCAAACACGATTAACAGGAGAAAATACTCAGCTTCAGTAGTAAGCAGAAAAAGCAAATCAAAATTATCATATTTTGCCTCTCAAATTAGCAATGATTTTGCTAAGAGCCACAGCCAAGTAATATGATGCATGGCATTTTTTATTGAAAGGTGACGCCAGAAAGCCATTGAGATGATATGATTATGTTAAGATTTGCATTCATATGGATATTGAACTCCTGCTGTCCACCTCGGCCTGCTAGGGGACTCCTGGAGAGTTCCCATTGGTTGGGGAAGTGCGGTAGGAGGGATTTCCGGAGGAGGAACTTCCTCTGGGGATCGGGGAGAACTATGCGTGCGTCTGTCAGCATTTTTTTCCCGGGAGCCTATGGGGCATTGGCGGCAGTTTCAAAAATAAAGTTTGTTCCTGCTTAAGTGGCTCGTGATTTTGTGCCCCGCCAGACTGCAGCACGATTTAAAATAATAAATACTGTGATGGTATGGTGAAATGGACACTGATTGTTTCCCAATGGAGACAAAAATGCCACCATCCAGATGGTAGACAAAGTTAGCAAGATGTATCAAAAGTTCTAAAATATTCATATTAACATTAAAATATCCACTTCATAATAGTAAAAAAAAACCCTGTTACATATTGAGAAATAAACTTCATAAAAAGGCAAAATCTCTGGATTTTAGAAGCCTACAAAACTGTTCTCTATAAATAACACTTAATATATGACCCTCTCAGGAAAGATCCAATATTGTAAAGCTATCTATATCCCCAGATCAATCTATAAATTTAACATAGATCTGAGTAAAATCTCAATGGGAGAAAATCCCAGTTGCAAAATAATGCTATCTATAGTTTTTTTTTGTTTTTGTTTTTTAATTCTCTAGTATTCTTTTTTTTTTATTGATTATTTAAAACATTACATAGCTCATGATATATCATCTTTCATACATTTGACTCAAATTGGGTTTTGAACTCCCATTTTCACCCCAAATACAGATTGCAGAATCACATCTGTTACATATTCACATTTTTACATAATGGCATATTAGTGACTGTTGTATTCTGCTACCTTTCCTATCCCCTACTCTCCCCCCTCCCCTCCCATCTTCCCTCTCTACCTCCTCTGCTGTTGTTCAATTCTCTCCCTTTTTTTCCCTCCTCCTTGCCCCTCATTGTACACTGCTGGTGGGACTGCAAAATGGTGAGGCCAATTTGGAAAGCAGTATGGAGATTCCTGGGAAAGCTGGGAATGGATCCACCATTTGACCCAGCTATCGCCCTTCTCGGACTATTCCCGGAGGACCTTAAAAGAGCGCACTATAGGGATACGGCTGCATCAATGATTATAGCGGCACAATTCACAATAGCTAGACTGTGGAACCAACCTAGATGCCCCTCAATAGATGAATGGATAAAAAAAAATGTGGCATCTATACACAATGGAGTATTATGCAGCACTAAGAAATGACAAAATCATAGAATTTGCAGGGAAATGGATGGCATTAGAGCAGATTATGCTAAGTGAAGCTAGCCAATCCCTAAAAAACAAATGCCAAATGTCTGCTTTGATATAAAGAGAACAACTAAGAACAGAACAGGAAGGAAGAGCATGTGGAAAAGACTACAGTAAACAAAGACGAATGGGGGGAGAGAAAGGGAGAGAGAAGGGAAAGCATATGGAAATGGTAGGAGACCTTCAATGATGCTATCTATAGTTAAACGGGAAGATAAAACATGTGAGATTAATCAAGAAGGTTTGGGAGGAGAGAGTCAGAGGACTCCTTCCCAGAAAGCCAAGCAAGCTGAGAAGCTGAGGCTGCAGTGCTGGAAACACTGTAGTCCAACACAAGATGGTGGAGAATGTAAGGCTCAAACACAGACTAATGTATATATTGTGGTTGGATCTGGAATGTCCCCATAGGATCTTGTGTTGAAGGCTTGGTTCCCCCATGAAACAGTGTTCAGAGGTGGGGCTTTGGGGAAGGGATTGGATCATGGGGACTCTGACCTTATCAGTGGATTAATCCATGGATAGCTGAATGGACTACTGTGAGGTGGGGTCTAGCTGGGGCAAGTAGGTCACTGGGGACATGTCCTTGGGATCTATATCCCTGCCCCACCCACTGCTTCCTGGCTGCCATTAGATGAGCAGCTTTCCTCTGTCACACCCCTCTACCCTGATGTTATGCCTCACCTAAGGCTCAAAACAATGAAGCCTACTGACCATGGACTGAAACTTCTGAAACTGTGAGCCAAGATAGATCTATAAATCTTTCCTCCTTTAAGTTGTTCCTGTATTTTGGTCACAGCAACTAAAAGATAACACACACACACACACACACACACACACACACACACACACATATATATATATAATTTATATATGCTATATATATAATTTGTTAAAAAGTGACACTTCAAATTATTGGAAACAATTTTGGGACACAAGCTAGAGTTAAAAAATATATAAAGGTGTATTCCTACGTCATATCGTGTACTAAAATGAATTTGGATAGAAAAATTGTAAAATGTAAAATGTATAAAATAAAGTCATAAAAGAAATGCTAGAAAATAGGTGGTAATTTTTATAAACTTAAAATGAGAGCAACAACAGAAGTCATAAATATTTATCTGACTATATAAACTATCAAAACACCATTAGCATTAAAGAGATAAAACTGTACTAGGAAAAATATTTGCAGCATTTATACAAAATTCAATATTTTCATTAATATAAAATGGAAATCTCAGGCTTACTCATACAAAAGTGAAAACTTAAAAAATAGTGCTTCATGTATTGCATCATAAAGATTTTTTGAATGGTAATATCTAGGGTTGGTTAGGGTTAGGGAAGTGGCCTTCTCACACTGAATTGATAGGAAAGTCAAATAATACAATCTGTCTAGTTGAAGTTTGTCAAATTTTTAAACTGTTGAAAATTCCAGGAAATTGTGCAAAGGCCTATCAAAGTGTGGTTCTTGGTTGCAAAAAACTGGAAACCATCCCAAGGGTTAAGATAGGGCTTTGATAAAATAAATCAGGACACGGTTATAAAATGACAGCCATTGCAGACTGTGAGGCAGATGGATTTATTAATATGGAATGAAAAATAAAAAACAGCTTGTGATAGGAAAAAGAACAGGAGAGCAGGGTACGCTGAAGAGAGCAAGAATGAAAATACCAATAACCAGGCAAAAAAGGAAGGAATGGCTGGCTCCTATTTGCAGGAGGCTGGCCCAGGCCAGGCCTTCTCTTTATGAACACCTTTTCCCTCCCCTCACCCAATGAGTCTTGCTAATGACACAACTGAAACCATGCATTGTTAATTGGCTCCTCCACTCTCCAAGGTCCCAGTTCCTTTCAGACTAAGTGTCAAAAGGAAAGTAACTCTTTCCCAGGAGGCCCTTCCCCCTGGTCTTATCAGCAGATGACAATCTGCAAATCCCTGGGCTTCCCTCAGCCCCTAGGCTGCCTTATCCTAAACCCTCATTTGGGAGCTAATTAGAGGATTCTGTTCATGGTACTCACAAGGACTTCAGTTCCCAATCCTGGCCCTGGCTGTCTCAATGGAAATAGTTGCTGGAGGAGAGACTCCTGAGGCCCTGCACAGCTGAGGAAGTTTACAAAGTTTATCAATTAGTTTCCTCTTGTCTGATATATCAAAATATATCAGTTTGGGGACTCAAGGGACTCCCAGTGTGTGGGGAAGACACGGTGATTTCTACAGGTCTGAGCCCTTCAATAGTTCTTTCATGGAAAGGGCAGTCAAGTGTGGTACAAGGGCCACAGCACCGGCCAGAGGATTGGAATGACTATTATTTAGTGGATTGGGTGGATAAATCCATGCTCTACCCCTTATTAGAGAGAGAGAGCACAGACTGTAGAAATATGGTAACTCCTTCACCTAAAAATCTAATGGAATTTTAACAGCTATACTATACCTAACATCAACTCAATAATCCTAAGCTCAAGTCACTTAATCCTCAGAATAATCATTTCATAGATGAAAAAAATTAGCTTGCAGAGCCGACTTACCTGATATCATACGGCGGTATTAGCCCAGGACCCAGCTCTCAAAAACTATTCTTCACCCAATGCTGCCTTCACTGGGTGGCCTGATGCAGCAAGAGCCTGGGCCTTCCAGCTTGTTCCCTGCCACATCAAAGATTCAGGAATCATATTTACCCTTCCTGATATTCTGGCCTGGAAAAGCATCTTTAACTACCAAATAAATGTCTGAGCCCCACTAGGGCCCTGCTATTTTTGTTGCCCCAGATTCCATGAATACAAACTCTTACAACAAAGTTAAATACTTTTTGATCAATGTTCCAAGGCTCTTTCTGGAGGTCACTTCTTTCTGTTTCCATTCATTGATGCCTCTCAGGCCTTCACATCTCTTCCTGGCTCACGGCCACCATATCCAATTTGGGCATCTGTTCAGTTGCTGATGCTCTCCAAACAGTTCTATCCATCAGAGATCCACGGTGGTGAATTGTTGATGGGTTTATGTACCTCTTCTCAACTTTATTGGTGAGAACTTTCTATTTAATTGCCCATAGTCACTTATTTCCCTCTCTCCTTTGGCATTTTGTGTGGGTCTGAGAATTTACCATGTAGTAGGTGAATGAAAAAAAAAAGTCTAAAATTCTTGGAAGAGACTAATTTTATAAATACAGGAATTGAGGCTTCAAGAACTCACTAAAGTGCTTCAGACCTGGATTAGACTGGGGTCTCCATATGTCCTGTTGATGGTTTCTTCATTCAACTTTACCACCTTTTGTATTTCTGAGACTTGTTGCACCTAGAATCAGTATCACTCTGTGAATTTTGAACTACTCGGTGATTTTCTAAAGACAGAGAGGAGATGAAGACACTGGCCTAGAAGCCAGTACTTGGAGGCTGCTCTACGCTCTAACTTCACAGGCTCTAGCAAATCACTTAGCTTGTCTTTCGCCTTTTTTATCTGTGAAGTAAGGATTAAAAAAAAAGAAAGGCTGTCTTTCCTACTCTCTAATCTTGGCCCTTATTGTCACTGTGGATGACATTCAATTGTGCTGTTGCAAAATCCAAATGAAAACTTAGATTTAAAATGCTTTATAACTACTGTTATGTGCTATTAGAATAGTAAGTAAGAGAAAGCAACCTACTGCTAGAGTTCTTCCGAATCCCAGTAGCACTTTTCTCTGTGCTGAACACATGGTTAGGCTCCAGGTGTAGGCTGGAAGGGGGATGGAGGATGTGGGAAGTAGAATGGTTGCTACGTGTGGGTGCATTTCCAGGTAGACACATGCAAATGCTCCACTTCACAGGTGGGTCATGGGATGGCCTCAAAATTCACAGGTGTGTTGAGGACTGATAAGACGTGGAATGTGTTCCTTTGGATATGAACCATCTGAAGTTGGGGCAGGTGGACTAAAATATTGCTTTGAGTTCCTTTAACTGTCAGGAGTCTGAACCTACATTCACAAAGGGCACACATTAATCTCAACCAAGGTTGAACATTATCTTCAACTGGACTTACATAAAAAGAGTTAAAATAGGCAGTCGGGCAGAGGTGCTAGGGCTGGGTAGATGTTGAGGAGGGTGACAGATGAGGTTTGGTGTGGCATGGAGCATGAGATTTCAGTTTTCAGGCCAGGACATGGGGAGAAGCAAAAGGTCCACTGGAAGTATTCTCTATAGGGTAGAGACAGTTTGGTTTAGCTTTCCATTTGGGAGAGGAGGGATGGACAAGATAACCACTTCATGTCTTTCCCAGGCCTCTGAATCCCAGGAAAATGGACACAGTGGCCTTGTAAAGGATGGAGAGGCCAATGTACTAGTTTTCTCAAAGGTGAGGATGACAACAAACACTTTGAAGGCTGGAGAGAAAACATCACCACCAACTCACTTTATCCCTTCCCACACCTTCACCACTAGCACTTTTTAAAATCTATTTAATTTTTTTTAATTACAGTGCTTGGTGAAAAACTTCAAACAATGTCAGATAAATGGGATAAAACTCAACTTCCTTCTCCATTTCTCAGTGCCCTCCCAGTACTATTCCCCTCCACAGAGGAATCGTCACATACAATCGGAGGTTATTTACCAGGATGCTCTTCCCCCCATTCAGATGTCACATCGCCATCACTTTCTAAATTTAGCAATATCTGCTAAATAGCTTTTCAGGTCAATAATGAAGTTCTTCTTTTTAAACAAAAATATGCTTTTTATTTAAATTTACTACATAAACACAAATTACTCATACTTGCATAGCAGAGTTAGGAACCATTCGCTTTAGAACAAGAATTAAAGAAAGATAAACACTTTTGCATAACTTATGATCATTTATTTATTATCACTATCCCTATTATATTCTCCCAGTCTTTGGACACTATAAGATTTCCCACTCTGGTGCTCTGTGATCAGCTTTTGCCAACTCAATGCTGATTTTTTAGTTCTTCACAAGGAGACACTTTCTTCAGTTTTAGCTTCAGGCAGTTTTTTCTTAATTTTAAGAACTGATAATGGGGTTTATGCACAGTCAGAAAAGCTTCTCCCTATTATGCCAAATATAGTGATCATTTTGCTGCATCAGAAGAAAACTTATTTTTTAAAAATTTTTCCTTTTATATCATCCTAATATTGGGTCTTCTAGGGTGTTTTGAAAACATCTGGCAGTTTCACTGATCTCTGATAGAAGACAGGTCTCTTCTCATAGGTCATGCCTCCTACTATCAGTTAATCCACAAGATTGCTGGAACCTGGACTATCTACTCAGCTCTCAGCTGGGTGTTTGGAGGACGTGGTGTAATATAATGCATGGAAGCTTTCCTTAAGGGGCTTGGGATCTAGTTGGAGAGAGCAAAGGAAGCTGCAAGAAATACCGAAATGATTGTGACCGTGTCTTTCTTTGTGAGCCACAGAGAAGATTAAGAGTAGTGACTCCAAGCAAAGGGAGGTATGAGTCATCTGAAAGAGCCTGTGGTTGAGAGATAAAAATCAAGTTGGAGGGGCTAGGAAGAAAAGACGGAGGGCCTCACACACCTGCATAATAAAACATCCTCATGGTTTTGGAGGAGGGTCTTGAGACTCAGCTCATACCCTAGCATGTAAGTGTGTTCTGCCTACACCTGAGTTAGTCAGGAAGTGAACACTGGTTTTGGGAATAGGTGTCTGATGATCCTGTTCTGAAGAAGGTGTCAGCAGGATGCTCTGACAGGTACCAACACTCTGCTCCTAGAGTATGTCAAACCCCAATTTAACATCACAATCCTAGATTTATTTCTTAAAGAAGGAACTGAAAAAAAAATTACCAAATAATATTTATACAAATATAGCTCATCTAAAAGTGGGGACAAGCATTTTTCTTTTTATTAACATTTTAAATATGTCAGGTGAACAGTCATTAAATTTAAAACAAAAACCCACAAAATAGTTCATCTCTCATTTCCTGACCCACATTATAATTTTTCTCCCATCCGTCTTTATTCCATTTTCTATCAGTAACTTGGATACTCTTTTGCCTAAGCTCTTTAGCATTTGTCCTTAATCCAAGTCTACCCTGAACCATTAGAACCAACGCTGAAGATTTCCCCTGCCCACTCCCAGGCCTTCAGCATAAGCAATATCTGCTAAGAAAATTAGGTGGGTGATCAAGGAGAGAGGGGCATTTTGATACCCTTGTCCGATTCATGCTGGGGGCCTCTTCCCTGTCAGCACCCTCTTCAGGGCGCCCTGCACATCAGGGTTCCGGAGGCTGTAGATGACTGGGTTCAACATGGGACTGAGGATAGTATTGAGGATGCCGATCCCCTTGTCCTTATCCGAGGCTGAGACTGAACCCAGGCGCATGTAACTGAAGAAGCCGGTTCCATAAAAGATACAGACCACAGTGAGGTGGGAGCCACATGTGGAGAAGGCCTTCTTCCTCCCCTCAGATGAGCGGATCCGCAGGACTGCAGCAGCAACGTGGGCATAGGACACTGAGATAAGGATCATGGGGATGACCCCCATAAAGGTGGCTCCCACAAACAGAAGCTGCCCATTGAGGTGGATGCTGGAGCAGGAGAGCTGGAAAAGGGGAGGGAGGTCACAGTAGAAGTGGTTGACCACATTAGGGCCACAGAAGTCAAGCACTGATACAGCCACTGTGTGAGTCAAAGCATTGATGAAGGAGACGGTGCAGCAAATGCCCACCAGGGCACCCTGGACTTCACGGCTCATGCGAGTGCTGTAGGTAAGGGGCCGGCAGATGGCCAGGTAGCGGTCGTAGGCCATGGCAGTCAAGAGGTGACAGTCCACACCAGCCAGAAGGTGGAAAAAGAAGAGTTGTGAAATGCAGGCGGCATAGGGAACTCTGCACTGGGAGGCCAGGAGACACACCAGCATTGGAGGAACAGTGACGGTGATGCACCCAATGTCCAGCAGAGAGAGGTTCCCCAGGAAGTAGTACATGGGGGTGTGGAGTTTGGGCTCCACAAAGATGGCAGCCAGAATGCTGAAGTTGCCCCCCACTGTGACTAAATAGGCAAAGAAAAAAATGACAAAAAGAATGGGTTGCAGTCCTCTATTTCCTGTCAGTCCAAGAAGGATGAACTCAGTGACACCTGTCCTGTTTCCCCAGGCACCAGGCTCCATAGGCCACTGCTGGAAGCTGTACTGAGAAGAGGAGGCTTAGACCTGCCAAAGGTAGAGAGTGACACACAGTAGGCACATAATCTATGTCTATTAGATGGTGGAGTGCTCCAGCTAGAGCATCTCCCAATCAGGAGGGATACCAGCCTACACTGAGGCCAGGTTCCTGAAGGTTCACCATGCTAGACATTAACACTTTAGTTACTGGTTAAGAGAGAGATGCAGGGAATCCCAAGAAAAGGGCCTGGAGCAGAGGGAATTATTCCAGGGACCCAGGACAGGAGGACAAGACCCCATGAAAACAAGAGACATGAGAAAGATTAAGGAAATAGAGGAGCGGGAAGCAGACAGTGGGATTTGGGAAAATATTAACATTTTAAACTGTATACTCTGAGTGTTAAAATAAGCACTTCATTTTTTTTTCAATTCTCATAAAAACTTTACAGAGTAACTACTAGGATTTCTATGTAATCAGGACACCGAGATTTAGAAAGGTTAAATAAGGACCTAAGATCATCAAACTCCTGACAGAATCGTGTCTCAGGCCTAGCACTTTCTGCCTTCTAGCCTACACTTTAATGCTATATTGCTTGGACATGATTGTTGTTGAGGATTTATGAATGAATTGTCTATAATAAAGAAAATAATGGAATTTAAAAAGTTTTAGGTATTAGGATGTCTACAAATATTCAAGGAAGCCAAGACCCCATTATTTTATCCTTTCATTCAATTATTTGTTGAAGGTCATGGTACTCTGGGTATATTTTTCTAACATATTTATTTATATATGTATTTTTTTAGTTTTAGGTGGACACATTATCTTTTGTTTTTATGTGGTGTTAAGGATCGAGCTCAGTGCTCATGCATGCTAGGTGAGCACTCTACCACTGAGCCACAACCCCTGCCCCTAGATATATTTTGATGACAAATCTAACATGCTGGTCATGAGGTGTGGGAGGAAGAGAAGGTACAAAGATGATTTTAAGGTTCTTGGGCTGAGAAACTGGGAAGATGAGTTGCTAATAAATGTCACCAGGAAAACAGATGATTTTGTGCATGCATGTCAGGGAGGTGGGATCAGGAGCTTTTCCAAGGGAAAAGGGAGAAATTGAAGTCCTTGAGAGCATTGAGGTGGCTTCTACTCCATCGCATATGTACAGGTACCTGGAAACGATTGAGGAGTGAACCCTAGTGTGACTGGGGAGCGGTCTTCAAGGCCTCCTTATTCCTTTTTTACATGTAAAATTGTTTTATTAAACTATACAGTCCTTGTCTTGAAATCTATTTTCTCACTGGAACCACTTTCTGCCTCTACAGCTACCATCAGCGCAGACGATGCTGGCTGTCTACATGGATTATTCCAGTAGCCTCTCAATTGTTCTCCAACTTCCTCTCTTCCCCTCCTCACACCATTGCCTCCCTTCATGGGAGCTGGGCAGACATGAATATCACATCTACAATTTTTCTATATGTATTTTTACCTAACATCCTGTAATGGCTCATTTGGTTGGTAATCTATAAAGACAATCAGGAATCAAACAGATGTGAAATAGGATAATAGATTTTAATATCCTTATGAGATATTTATGGATATTCTATTTCGATACAAAATTCAACAAATGATAGTTGCAATGTGGAATCTGAAAAACTCAACAAACTTTTCAATTTTAAACACATTAATGTATCTTGCATTTTTAATGCATCTTTAACCAATTTCGTGACTGTATCATCAAGTCCTTGGTCATTGGAAAGAATTGATTCACTGACCTACAGATCTTCCAAATATTGGCCTAATTCATTAAATAATATTTTTAAAAGATAACATTTTTCTCTACTGTACAAATAAAAAAATAAAAGAAAGTTTAAAAAATACATAAAATGCCAAAGGGAATTTCTGGAATGTCTCCAGGGACACATTAAGACTGGTTACAGGCATAGATATTCCTCCTTTGACTAGACTACAGAGCAGCAGTTATCCATGGAGAATTGTGAAACTCTGTGCACCACTCAGCCAGTTTGTGTGTGAAAATTATTTTCAAAATTATGCAAGGATTTTCTCTCTGGCTGTTTTTCATTGTGCTGATATTTGGCCTGATGGTACAAGATCAGCTGTGCGTGAAACTATGAGTGTCTTAGCAGGAATCACAACACTGACATTGAACCTTGGTGTTTGTACTCCTCAGTACAATACACATGCAGAAAAAGAAGGTGTGGTGGGTGAGGGGTGGGGGGAGGCAGGAGCAGCAGCAGCCATCATCTTCAGTTAGGAATTAAAAAAAAAACACCTCAACCCTTATGGTAATATATTTTAATACATTGACTGATGAAATGGAATGTATTCATAAAGCATTTCTACTACATACTAAAGTGCAATTATCTAAGAAAAAATACTATATGGGCTGGGGATGTGGCTCAAGTGGTAGTGCGCTCGCCTCGCATGCGTGCGGCCCGGGTTCGATCCTCAGCACCACATACCAACAAAGATGTTGTGTCCGCAGAAATTAAAAAAAAAAAACATTAAAAAATTCTCTCTCTCTCTTAAAAAATACTATGTGATTGTTTGAAATAAAAATCAAACAGCTAACATTTTAATGGAAAACTATTTTTATTTGGAAGGATGATTGACAAATAAACTCTATTTATTTGTATTTCTGTATTTGATTGTGTTTTCTTAAAAATAAAACAAGTGAGCAAGTCCTCTAAGTAAACAACAGAAAGTACTTGTTGCAATGATAAAACTTGAGCTTCCAAGTAAAAATTAGAATACTGAAATACTTGCATTTGACGATTTTCCAAACTTCAAGGCCTCCTTCTTCTGGTTGCTTGCATAAGCTGGGCTACTCTCACTCTGTTGCTAAACTAGTGCTTTTTTTTCCACCCCTCAGTACTGTCCCCTTTCTGTGCATCAAAAATCCAACCCTCAATTCTCAGGTCCAACTCATCATCCCAATTTCTTAAAGTGATTTTCCTTATTCAGCCCAATCTTTACTGGAACTTGCCCTCCTGTGACGTCACAGACAACAGTAACCTGACTCATTCCAGTATTTCATATATGGAAAGGGATAAGAAGCATTAAGAAGAGTAGTTTGTCTGGAGTCATGAAGAGCCATTCAGAATCAGTTGCACAAAACATGGAGCGAAGATTATGCTAACAGGCTACCGTGGGTGAGCCTTTGTGCTCCCAACACCTCCATCCTCTCCTGTTCTACAAAAACTATTGGCCATCTATTGCCAGATTGATGAGAAAAGTCAAGTTCAAAAATATTAACTTGACTAAGGTCACATATGTCAGATTAGGTTATGAAAAGAGAGAGCTTATTCATTTTTAGCCAATTCCTGCTGTCTGCCAGGGACCTTGCCATGTATATGAATATGTAGTTAGGTGTATATGTTCATTTTCCTTTCTCTTCCAGTGACTTAGAATGAAAACCTCATCATTATAGTTTCTACCATTCTCCTATAGATCAGGAAGAGGCCACCTGAAGCTCGTGAGTGAGCAGAAGGCCTGGAGCTCTGGGCAGGCCCGTGGTGCACTTACCTTCCTGTGAGTAAGCTGGACACCTGGGGGTGGTTCTCAGAGGGCAGTGAGTGCCAAGCTGACCCAAGGTCGCCTGTCTCCAATAGGCTTAATAAAGGGAGCAAGGCAGGGGCCCAGAGAATCTGTCCCAGTGTTCTCTCCACTCAGGAGCTAATTAGCATTGAGAGGCCCTAACACCAAACTTCCCCAGAGGCTGCACAAGAAACCAGAGACAAACAACCTTAGTCCTTGAGGATTTCTCCTATCTGCCTAGTATTTTGGACTCTTAAAGAATCATTAGATTCATGACATCACTCCCGCCTCCTAATGTTTCCAAAAAGGAAGAAAGTTATAGTCAACAGATTGCAGATCTGGAAAAGTGTCACCAAAGAACTCTGATGACTTGCGGTGTCCAGAGAATGGGTTTGGAGCTCACACTGAGCCCCCGATAATAACTGATTTGGGTACATTTTTTTTTTCTCATTTATTTTTCATATTTTTAAAAGTGAAATTTTTAAAGTTGGTTTAATTAAAGTATAAATTTAATTGTAAAGTTTTATGGGTTTGAGAAAAGATCAAGTGGTACTTATAGTACCTCCATCAATACAGACAACATTTCAATGATTCCCTTCAGGACCCTGGTGGCCCTTTGCCATCAGTCTCCCTCCTCTTCACACCTTAACCTGTGGCAACCTCTAATCTCACTTCTGTCCCCATGGTTTTGCCTTTTTCAGAGTGTCATTGTTAGAATTTGGATGTGGATTGTCCCTCAAAGCTCATCTTCTCTTTTGTTGCTGTTTTCTTACCAGCATATAAACAATACAGCTACTCTCATCTTAAAAAAAAAAAAAGAAACTTTTAAAAAGTTCAAGACTCTCTTAATATTTGTTTCTCCATTGGCTACCTCAACATGTCCCTTCTTCCAATCATAGCTGAACTTCTCCAAAGAGTTGCCTTCATCTGCAGTCTCCATTTCCTGACTTTCCATTTACTGGATCCTCCAACTGCATCTGCTCCTACTCCAACCACCTTTCTCCGAGTGCCCTTGGAGGGGCCACACCCTGCTGGAATGGCCTCCTCCCTATCAACTTGGCAAATACCCAACCCATGGCTTCATCTTTATTTCCTCATTTATTAGTGAAGAGCACTTTAAAAATTTTTTTATTTTAAAAAAAGAAATATGTAGATTTCAAATATCTTTATGTAAAAATAGCTTTCTAGCCCTTCACTATACAAACACATACAATTAACTGAGCAGTGAGTTATAACATTTGGCATATCATTATCATTTGACAAGGACAGAAGTAATTGGTCATTGGAAGTGTTGATTTGTTCAGCTGCTTCTGAGTGCCAACCTGGCCAAATATTGTCATGTGCCTTGGAGAATTTTATAGCCTTTCATCTACAAACGCCACTCACATGTTTTTATCTTTAGCAATTAGAAGAGTGTATACAGGTGAATGTACAGGAACACTTGTTGCAGCATTCAGATTATTTGAACAAACACAGGTTTACCAATAGAAGGTTATTAAGTCTATTTTCCTCCATTCAGTCAAAGGAATACTATGCAACCACAGAAAAAAAGATAAGAAGACCTATGTTTAATGTCATGGAAAGATGTTTGTCTATATTATTAAGGTTACAGAGCTTTAGATGTAGAAAAATTCTTTTTTGTAAATATATCTTATGAATAAAAAATGTTTACACATATATGCTATATATTCATAACCATTATCTATGAATGGTCAACTTATGGGTGATTTTTCATTTTGCTCTTTTGGTGTATGCGTGGTTTTTGTTGGTGGTGGTGGTGGTTTTGGTGGTAGAGGGGATTTACTTCGGGGGTGCTTTACCACTGAGCCACATCTCCAGTCCTTTTTGGGGTTTTGTTTTTTTATTTTCCTTTATTTTGAGACAGGGTCTCACTAAGTTGCTTAGGGCCTTGCTTGCTAAGTTGGTGAGGTGGGCTTTGCAATCCTCCTGCCTCAGCCACCAGAGTCACTGGGATTACAAACACTTGCCACCACATCCAGCTCTTTTGTATTTTCTAACTTTTCAATAAACACACATTTTTTTGAATTATGGAAACAGTTGTTTAAAGCTATAAATTCAATAAATAAAATGATAGAAATGTGCAAACAGGGGCTTGCTTCAAGTTTCAGTCAGGGGCAACAAAGATCTCCATTTAGTCAAGAAGACTTTTCCATATGGGCCAAATTTCTTTCTCTAATTAACTTTTTCAGATTTCTTTTTTTGTTGTCAATGGTCCAATATGAAAACATTTGACCTCTCTGTGGTTTTTCTAAACAGTACTTATTCTTTCAGAATTGACTCTTTTTTTTTTTTTGGTACTGGGGTTTGAACTCAGGGGCATTTAACCACTGAGCCACATCCCCAGCCCTATTTTGTATTTTATTTAGAGACAGGGTCTCGCTGAGTTGCTCCGTGCCTTGCCGTTGCTGAGGCCGGCTTTGAACTGGTGATTCTGCTGCCTCAGCCTCCCAAGCCTCTGGAATTACAAGCACACGCCTCGGCACCCAGCTCAGAATTGACTTTTTAAATTCAGTTTCGTCTTATAGGTTTATTTCTTAAAATTGACATCCAGCAATACCTCAACCTGGACCAACTGCTTTGGAACAAATCAAAGTTGTTAAGGAAATACAAACTTCCTAATTCACATTTTCATGTTCCTTTTCATGTTTTTTAGTCTTTGTTGTCTATTTCATCTCTTCACCTTAAGATACCCTTTTTCCTAGAGATGGTTTATTACTCTTTGAGAGGTGTATAATTACAGGTGTATCTTGCCCTGGGTTCAAATCCCATCTGTGACATTCATTAGCTTTGTGGCTTTCAGCAAATTATTCAAACCTTCTGAGGTTCAGTTTTATAAGACACAGTTTATAAATCTGTAACCACTTCAAAAGGTTATGAGAACTGAATGAGCTAATAGAGTCCACTCACTGAGAACAGTGGTAGGTACATGGTAGTTATGGAATAAGGGATTATTCTCATCATTTTGATTGCATCTTCCTTCCTGAGCCGGTCTTGGACCCCATTCCATCATACCCACACTCTACTTCCGGTAAGGACAATTAGAAGCTTAAATAGAGCAATGTAATTTGTTAAGACCAGAGAGGCTGAGAGTCTCACTTGGGGGGCAACTTCCCTGTGAGTACCCTCTGCAGGGCGCCCTGCACATCGGGGTTCCTGAGGCTGTAGATGAGTGGGTTCAGCACGGGGCTGACGACAGTGTTGAGGATGCCAATGCCCTTGTCCTTGTCCGAAGACTCCACTGAACCCAGACGCATGTAGCTGAAGACGCCTGTCCCATAGAAGATGCCCACCACGGTGAGGTGGGAGCCACACGTGGAGAAGGCCTTCTTCCTGCCCTCCGCAGAGCGGATTCGTAGCACGGCAGCCACCACATGGGCATAGGACACCATGATGAGGACCAAGGGGGCCACACCCATGAAGGCTGCTGCTGCAAAGAGCAACTGCTCGTTGAGCTGGGTGCTGGAGCAGGAGAGCTGGAAGAGCTGGGGGAGGTCACAGTAGAAGTGATTGATCACATTGGGGCCACAGAATTTAAGAGTAGACAAGGCAACAGTTTGAGTCAGTGCATTGGTGAAGGAAAAGACACAGGACAGGCCAGCCAAGGCCTTCTGCATCCCCCAACCCATACGGGTGTTGTAGGTGAGAGGCTGGCAAATGGCCAGATAGCGGTCGTAGGCCATGACAGTCAGCAGAAAGCAATCTGTCCCGGCCAGCAGATGGAAGAAGAAGAGTTGTGAAAGGCATGCCCGATAGTGGATGGTTTTGTTGTGGGATATGAAATGCCTTAACATGGCAGGGACAGTGACACTGATGCTCCCAACATCTAGCAGAGACAAGTTTCCCAGGAAGAAGTACATGGGGGTGTGGAGTTTGGGTTCCATAAAGATGGCAGCAAGGATACTAAAATTACCACCAATAGTCGCTACATAAGCAAGAAGGAAGACGACAAAGAGGATGGGCTGTAGAGCTGGAGTCTCTGTTAGGCCCAGCAGGACAAACTGGGTCACAAGTGAATCATTTCCTGAGGCTCCCAGATCCATGACTGTCTTCCACCTGCAGTAGATTGAGCAAAGTTTGAAGGCACCAATGGTGGTAAAAGGAGAATGAGATCTTTATAACAACCATCAAGTGTGACAATGTCCAGGAGAGTAAAGACACAAAATTTAGGGAGGAGAAAGTTAAAGATTGAGCTATAATAAGAAAAGGCTTGATAAATCTGACTCTTCGTGGGCAAGAACAGAGGCATTGGACAGCCACAAACAGAGATAGATAAACTGATATAAAAAGAACAAGAGTGACATTTGAGGGACATTGAGTTAGAGGGACAGACAATTTTCCAGAGGCCAAATTTCCAGGAAAGAAACCTCAAGTCTGCAGGTGGCAGCACTGTGATAGTTTAGGGGTACACAGATCCCAGAGGATGAAAGGGAAGCTTTGGGAGAAGGGGGTAGACACGGTGCCTCCAACCTGCATCTCCAACCTCCACATATGAATGTCATCTTACAGTCTTACAGTTGGTAACCTTGGGATTTTGGTTCCAGGACTCCTTGGATACCAAATCCTGAAGATGCTCAAGTCTCATAGATAAAGTGGCATAGTCTTTGCATGTAATCTATGCACATTCTCCCACATACTTTAAGTCATCTCTAGATTATGTATATTACCTCTTGCAATGTAAAAGTCATGTAAATAGTTGTAACACTATACAGTTTAGATAATAATGACAAGTAAAACTTCTCTACAGGTTCAGCACAGATGCAATTCTTTTTCAAATATTTTTTTTTTTTTTTATCTGTGCTGAGTTGACTCCAAGGATATAGAACTCACAGAGTCAGAGGACTGACTATGAGTGATGGTAGCAGGAGGTGATTCCTGTGGCCCAGACTATTAAATGATTAACTTGTGAAGCCATGAGCCTCCACCTGAACTCCTCAGAAAAAGGTAAAAATGCAATGATAAATCGGGAAATTGCATGAAGACACATCATTGAAGACATTTCCAGCTCCAAAATCAGTGACTAACAGCCTTTTAGATTTTCTAAATAGTCAGATTGTTTTGCATTTCTCCATATAGAATCTAGGAAATTTGGGGTCCAAAGTACTGACATTTTACTGAATAAGAATCTAAAAGGAGCTTCGAGAAGAGTGAAAGTTTAAAGGTTTAAGCTCTCAGGTGATGGAGTAGATACAAAGTTGAGCTGCCTCACTGGATACGCAGTTGATCTCTCCCAGAAGGAGTGTTGAGTAAGAAGAGAACCAGACTCCAAATTCCACTCTGCTTCCAGTTCTACCACCACTTAGCTTTTTGCTCCTTTTTTTCTACTGAATCTAATCAGTCATCATCTAACCCATATAGTATCATGGGCTTAATGACCAGATAAAGCAATAGTTACAGAGCCATGTATGATGATCATGTGTGGGAGCCACTGCTTAGCCCCAAAGTGGCCACCCCAACAAAATACCTGGTAGCCTACATCGACCTCTTCCTGAGGGGGTAGATATTGAATTCACTCACCTGGAGCCTAATTCACAAAGGAAATGGCTTGAGTCAAAGATCCTCCAGGGCAAAAGGCAAGAGCAGAAGAAGACACATCTGGAGGAATAGTGTCCTCAGGTCCATAATGGGTCAACTGCCATCTGCAGGTGTGACCTTTACCGCATGGACATGTTCTTACCGTTACCTCCAACCCAGTCTCTCCAAAGCTGAACTGCCCTCTTTCCATCCTGATCTGCCCTTCATGGAACTATTTTGGTAACAGGCTTGCCATCCTCTCAATTAGTGTGGCTCAAAAACTTAGTCTTTGCTGACTGCTTCCTTCTGCCCTCTCACAATCAAATACCTAAGTCCCACTGGAGTTTTGCAGGGGAAGGAAAAGCTAGTCCAGAGTCCAGAGGAAGAACTTCACTTTCATGGAAACTCAGTTGTGAGTATGCAGCAGGGATAACACTCACCTGGCTAAGAAGACTTAACTGGCACTTCATGGGCAAAGAAGAGGGACAGTCATGCCAGCCCAGTGGACCCCACAGAAGGAGAGCTTATAAAGGACCAATAGACACAGAGACAAACGACTTGGCTGACGTCATTTTCACATTGGGATTTTTCTTCTCCACCTTGTTACCCCTTGGAGGCTTCAGAAATTAGTGTCTTCAGGGGACCCAGAACAGGTAAACATCTCCCTTTGCCAAACAGATAATGATCTCTAGTAACTTTAAATTTTTTTGAACTTTCTCAGTATTTCCAGGTACAACTTTTGCAGAAAAATTCATTTATTTTACATATGTGGTTTTATGCACTTATTAAGAATCAGCATTCTTGGGCTGGGATTATGGCTCAGCAGTAGAGCGCTCACCTACCACGGGCAGGACCCGGGTTTGATCCTCAGCACCCCTTAAAAATAAATAGATAAATAAATAAATAAAGGCATTGTATTGTATCCATTTACAAAAAAGATTCTCTCTCTTTCTCTCTCTCTCTCTCTCTCTCTCTCTCTCTCTCTTAAAAAATAATCAGCATTCTTATTCCTAGCATTTTATAGTGTTAAAATGAATCTCAAAATCTTAAAGTCTAAAAAGTCATGTGGTGTTGGAGGCTAGAATTGAGATTTGGGGTTTCTGGTTTAGACTAGCCTGTCATTTCAGAAGAGGAAACGACTTGAGACTCTTCAGCTTTGTTTGCAACATGGGGAGAAGTGGAAGATGAAGTCTGGGAAGAGATCTGCTCCTAGTGCATCCCTGGAACAATGTCCTCTCCAACGTCTCATAAGTTTACCTCACATGATATGACCATCCTCAAATCCAGCTTGTCTTCTAGTCTCATACAAATGTCTTCCCTTTTTCTCTGCTCTCATTGTACAATCTAGATCCTGTAGCATCTGATTCTAGATGTTTTCTAGCTTCCTGTCTCCAACACCATAAGGGCAGATAAAGGTTTAGAGCATCTACTAGACCAGGACCACCCTATTTTTACTAATTCCTGAAAGTGACTTTAGGCAGCAAATAACATTTTTAACAACTCCTTGTTCATTAATAAAGATTTCCCACTGGCTTGAGGCTGTCATGGGCCAAGAGACATTAATAGGGAATTAGGATGAGTTGAGATTTCTGTTGACAGTTATCTGTGGAAGAGGACCTCTGGGTTACAGAACCCAAATGGAATGCATCATATGTATTTCCTTCCAACGGACTAACAAAAGCTTTGTTTACTTCCTAGACATTTCCATTTCTCACACACTGTTAGCCCAGGAAACTCTATCCAGGAAGACCCGGTGCAGGTCTTCTGTCTTCTAGGAAACCATCCATAAGCTTTGGGGTCTGGGCCAGATAACCTTCCTTTATAGGGTTACAGCAATCTGAAGGCAAATGCATGCTGGTGACCCTGAATTATGTCCATCCCAGACACTACTCTGTTTGCTCTAAGACCTATATGTGGATATTTCTATCTGAAGAACTCACAGGGACCTCAAGAAGAAAAAGTAAGAGTATATCATGTCCCCTTTTTGTACAAAATGTATTTGTGCTCATGTGCACACAAACAAACTAATAGAACCACACAACTTATGGTGGAAGAAATTACAAACAAAAAAGTTGCAGAACACAATGGTCCCCTGCATTCCTCCTATCCCACACAGAATGAAGTCCAGGGTGAGCATCCCTAGACTGGACACACAAAGGCAAGCTTTTCAGTAGAGAGGCACTCCACTCCCACAAACACCATTCATATTTATAAGAACTGAAAGTGGAGTGGGAGCATGTAGGCGACTGGCACAACGCTGGTGCTTCCTGGATGAAGATATAACCTTGTTAAAACAGGGAGGCTCCAGTGGAGCTCAGCCGCCATTAGTCCACTCTTCCACTGAGCTGATGGACCAAATTCTTGCTAAGCTACTAAAAGTGAAGAAATGAGTACCCAGAGCTCCCTGACCTTCAAACAGATGCTACTCCTTACCTCTCTTAATGGAGATGGGAAGGTTCCATTCATTGATTGAACAACAATTAATTGAGTCAAGCCATGTGCTAGTCAAGACATGACCAAAAACAGACATGGTCCCTGCACACATGGAGCTTACCACCCCATGAAGAAGTCAGGTGTTAACGAGTTATCCCCTGATCACTGTGTCTCTGGATGCCATGTTTGCACATGTACACACATTCACACACATGCATTTTAACATTTTGTTTTGCTTAGAGAATACAAGAGATTGTATAAAATTTTATTTTCAGCTTTCTTAAAACACAATCTTTATATTTGAGCATAATTTAATGTACTATTCTTCAAAATGTTATGACTTTCTGGTACGCTATAATTTGCATGTACCAAAATTTACTTGGCCAATTGACATTTAATTTCTAATGTTTCACTATTATCAATAATAATGAAACCAAGTCTTTGCATCTCTGATTTTTGTCCTATGTCCTGAGAAGTTACTACCCATTAATTTGTGCACAGACCTGTCTCATACACTAACAGTCCACATTCACAAGATTACATTCCTATTACCTTGTGACAAAAGTAAATAATGACTTAATTCACTTGTATTCTATGTAAGAGAAAGAAGAAACACATATTCTTCTTATCCCCTACTTATATTATTCATATTCTTTTTCTGTGTCTTTGTTTTAAGAGAGTTTTAACTGGTGGCTTGGTTTTTTTTTAACTTTATTGGTGTTTTTTTTTTAAAGAGAGAGAGTGGGAGAGAGAGAGAGAGAGAGAGAGAGAGAGAGAGAGAGAGAGAGAATTTTTTAATATTTATTTTTTAGTTCTCGGCGGACACAACATCTTTGTATGTGGTGCTGAGGATCGAACCCGGGCCGCACACATGCCAGGGAAGCGCGCTACCGCTTGAGCCACATCCCCAGCCCTAACTTTATTGGTTTTTTTAGTTATACATGAGTGTAGAATTCATTTAGATACAATTATACAAGCATGAAATATATTTTATTCTAATTAGTACCCCATTTTTATAGATGCACATGATGGTGAGATTCACTATGATATATTCATATTAGAACATAGGAAATTATTTCTGATTCATTCCACCGTCTTTCCTTTTTCTATCCCCCTTCCACCCTTTCCTTCCCCCTAATGTACTAAATATCTATTCTTCCCATCTTCCCCCTTATTGTGGATTAGCTTCCATAGATCAGCAAAAAGTTTCAACCTTTGGCTTTTGAGAACTGGCTTATTTCACTTAGTATGATAGACTCCAGATCTATCCATTTACTTGCAAGTGTCATAAAGTCATTCTTCATTATGGCTGAGTAATATTCCATTGTTTATGTATAACACATTTCCTGTATCCACTCATCTATTGAAGGGCAATTTGTTTGGTTCCATAGCTTAGCTATTGTGAATTGAGTTGCTATAAATATTAATGTGGCTGCATTAATGTTTACGCACTATAGTATGCTGATTTTAAACCCTTTGGATATATACCAAAAGGGATAACTGTGGCAAATGGTGGTTCCTTTCCAAATTTTCTAAGGAATCTTCATACTGCTTTCCAGAGTGGTTGCACCAATTTGCAATTCCACAAGCAATGTATGAGTGAATCATTTTCCCCATATCCTTGCCAATATTTACTGTTACTTGTATTCTTAATAATTGCCATTCTGACTCAAAAAACTTAGCACCCCAAAAACAAATAACCCAATCCACAAATGGGCAAAGAAACTGAACAGATACTTCTTAGAAAAAATATAAATGGTCAACGAATACATGAAAAAATTGTATCTCTAGCAATTAGAGAAATGCAAATTAAAACTACACTGAGATTTCCTATCATTCCAGTCAGAGCGGCAATTATCAAGAATACAAGTGACAATATATGGTGGCTTTTTTGTAAACAGAGGTATTTTAATTCATTTAACTATGAAGATAAGTGGAAAAGACATTTACTTGGTAAACATGGCAAATTCAGAGACCTTATGTAATCATGTAGTAAAAGGAAGCACATTTCTTTGAGTTTTTAGGCAATGTAATCTATATCAGGACTTATGAGGGTGATGATGAAGATAACAGCAACAGATGATGATGATATAATGTTTACTTATAGATGATAGGGGTGTGAATTTTATTCGAGAGCATGAGCTTACCACAAGCCCGCACTTCAGGTCCCAGTAGTGCTAAAAGATTCCACAATGTCTGTCTTTCTGATTAATTTTCTGTTTGACTAACCATACTTTGCCCCATTCATTTTATTTTTAATGTTTTTCTTAAATACAACATTAATACGAGCATAACAATATTACATATGCAGTGGTGCTCTTAGCTTGAGACTCAAAATTACCTTACCTTGGGATTCAGACAGACCTAGCAACACTGGGTCTGACCAGGGTCAGCATGCATAGCCGGGGTGGGGTGGGGGGCTGGAGCTTCCCTGAAGAAGGCAGACTGAGTTCATAAGTCCAAGTCCAATGACAAGGCATAGAATGCACCAGAGAGAGCTCATCTTCTGGTGCCAGTCCTCTCTATTCTGCTTCCCAATGCACACTGGATTCAAGGAAAAGAGTTTCAGTTACAAAACTTACATAAATGGTCTATATTGTGGGGACAAGTGCATGGAGTACTGCATACATGGCATAATTAAGGGTGTTTGAGTGGCAAACCACTCCCCCATGCTAGGTGTGTGAGCGGCAGCCCACTTACCCCATAGGCACAGCCATGAGAGTGAGGCCATGTATTGCAGTCCCTGTGCTTGCTCCATGATCCACTCCTCCACTGGTCACTGCAAGCACAGTTAGCAGAAATTGCCCTGGTGGCTGCCTGTAATCTGCTTAGCTACTGCCTGAGTATATATACATGGTAACTGCGCAAAAAAAAAAAAAAAAAAAATCAGACCTGCGTCCTGCTTGGTCTTCATAGGTCTTGATTAGCAACTCTGCAGACACACTCCCCTCTACCCTGTTCCCTGGACCTCCTCAATGAATGAAAGAGAGCCCACGCACTATATGAGTCACTAGTCATTCTCTTTTGGAGTGCTTATCTCACTCTGTCTTGTTTGTGTGGCTCTCTATACCAGTGCCTACACTGTTGTTCATTTATTTCCATGGCTGCATCTCATTGCGCTCAGTGTTCCATGGTGGGTCATTTCTTTTCTGTTTGAAGATACTCTGCTGCTATGAACATTTTTTGTACACATCTCCTGGTGCACACATACAAGAAATTCTGTAAGGTCTCTAATTAGGAATGGAATTAATGAACTCAGATTTAAAGAAAAAATCCACAAATCATTTTCCAATGTGCCCCTCACATATGATGAATTTGCTGGGACCCTCCCAGCATTGCCAGGTTTGTCTGAATTCCTAGCTAAAGTAATTTTGATTTTCCAGCTGAGAGCACTTACTGCATATGCAATACTGGTATGCCTGTATTAGTGCTGTATATATGAAATGCAATTAAAATAAAACGAATGGGGTAAAGTGTATACAATCAAATAGAAAAATAATCAGGAAGAGAGACATTATAGAAAACAATTTGAGGGCTTGTGTTGTGGCTCAGTGGTAGAGCACTCGCCTAGCACATGTGAGGCCCTGGGTTCAAGCCTCAGCACCACATAAAAGTAAATAAAATAAAGGTATTGTGTCCAACTACAACTAAAAAATAAAGATTTTTTTAAAGAAAACTATCCTGTTGACATCGCAAGATTTGGGGGTACTTAATTGTGAAATTAATAAATTACTCTTTATTTCCTTGGGGATTTCTCACTATTGTTGTTTTTTCAAAATGGAAATGTTCATTGATTTTAAAATTTTTCATTAGGAACTGCACTTATGAAAATGAAAACAAAACAAACTTTTAACAATAGAAAATTAAAATCAAAACCCTTACTTTCTCTGCCCCCAATCTTCATAATTCTTATAAAATAACCACTGTTAAAAATTTGGTGCTGGCAATTCATAATAGCTAAATTGTGGATCCAACATAGATACCCTTCAGTAGATGAATGGATAAAGAAAATTCAGTATATATACACAGTGGAATATTACTCAGCATTAAAAGAGAATAAAATAATGGCATTTGCAGGTAAATGGATGGAGTTGGAGAATATGATGCTAAGTGAAGTAAGCCAATCCCAAAAAAATAAATGCTGGAAGTCTTCTCGGATAAAGGATGCTGATTCATAATGGGGTTGGGGGTGGGAGCATGGGAGGAATTGACAAAATTTAGGTAGGGCAAAGGGGAGGAAGGGAGCATGGGGGTAGGAAATACAATGGAATGAGATGGACATCATTACCCTAAGTACGAGTATGAAGACATGAATGGTGTGACTCTACTTTGTGTTCAACCAGAGACATAAAAAATTGTGCTCTATTTGTTTAATATGAATTGAATTGCATTCTGCTGTCATATATAACAAATTAGAATAAATAAAATTTAAAAAATTTTGGTGCTGGGCTGGGGTTGTGGCTCAGCAGTATAGCATTTGCCTAGCACGTGCAAGGCCCTGGGTTTGATCCTCAGCACTAAATAATAAATAAATAAATAAATAAAGGTATTTTTAAAAATTTAGTGCTTATTCTTTTAATTTTTAATATATAAACATGTTAATGTATCTTTATATCAATAAAAATTTGTTTACATTTATTTCATATAAATAGGGGCATGTTATGTCATAGTTGTTGTTTACACAGTACATGATAGGTAGATTCTTTTACCTGTCAAATATCTAAAAACTTACCATTTCCATTTTAATGGTTACCCAGATTTAATTTATAAATAAACCATAATTTATTTAGCCATATGATAAAGTTTAAATTGCTTCTAGATTTTCTGGATTTACAATAAATAACATATAGAATATTCTTTAGAATGGTGTAATTATTCATTCAGTCAATCATTCATTCATTCATTTTTGGCACCAGGGATTAAACCCAGGGCACTGAGACACATTCCCAGCCTTTTTAAACTTTTTTATTTTGAGACAGAGTCTCCCTAAGTTGCTGAGGGACTCACTAAGTTGCTGAGGCTGGTTTCCACTTGAGATCCTTCTGCCTCAGCCTCCTGAACCACCAGAATGTTTTTATTATTCTGTAAGCATTTCCATAAGTTATGATAAGTAAAATTCCTAGGTTGAATAAAATAAAATTTTAGATTTTAATATATAATTTCCTCTTATCCTACAAAAATTCCACACTATTTTATTATTCCAGTGATGAATGAAACTGCTTGTTCTCCAAGTTATCCATTTGATAACTGTGGCTGTTATAAATAAATTATCCTAATTTTTGATAATATAGTGGTTGAAAATTACTGTTTATTATTTGATATGTATTTTTGATGTTCACATAAAGATAAATGTACTTCTAAATATTTATTGTTCGTGGATATGGGCTGAATTGTGTTTCTCTAAAAATTTACATGTAGAAGTGTTGACCCCCAACATGATTTATTTGGAGACACAGTCTTTAGAAAGTAATTGAGGTTGAACAAGTTTATAAGGGTAGGGCCCTAATATAACAGAGCTATGGCCTCATAAGAAGAAGATCTCCACCCACTTCTCTCTTTCTCCTTGTCATGTAAGGAAGTAGTAAAAAGGGCTGTTTACAAAGCAGGAGGAGAATCTTCATCAGTATCTGACCATGCTGACACACTGATCTTGGACTTCCAGCTTCCAGAATTGTAAGATAATACATTTCTACTATTTAAGCTATTCAATCTATTGTATTTTGTTATGGCAACATTAGTGGACTAATGTAATTCATTTGAATTTTTTCATTGGTAATTGTCTCTGCATGTCCTTTGCCTCTTTTTTAATGGATCATTATTTTTTTATTGCCTGTGCAGATATTAATCCTTTGCCACATATTTTGCAAATAATTCCACACAGTCTCCCAATTTACTATTTTTCTTTCTTCTTTGTTTTTAATATCTTCCACCAATTGGAAGTTGTGTGGTAGTTTCCCATACTACCAGTTATGATTTCTTTCATTGAGAATAAGTAACAGGTATAATGGAAGAGCAAAAGAGTTAGACTGAAGATAGCCGCTGGAAGTCAGATTTAGTGCTATAGGTGGCTATTATAGATGGTGCACAGGATGCTATTACTGAATAGGGATGTCTTTGGTTCATTCTGGAACATATTCCATGGTTTATTTGGCAGCAATGGTCACCACAATCAGAAGCTAAAATTACATTGGTCAAAAGGAGCTAATGGAAGGATGTGGAGAGTAGGTTGGCAAAGGTATTGAGATTATATACCCTAACCCTCGATTTCCTGCCTGTCGTCAGGTAAGTTACTGAATTAGTTTGAACTTCAATTTATTTATTTATAAAGTGGGAATAATAAAGGTACCCACCTCATAGAATTGTTGGAAGATTTGATTGAGATTTAACACAACTAAAGAACATACTTTATATACGGAGTTAGGAAAAATCGTGCTGTGAATGGATAATTATGAATGTAATTCATTCCACTATTGTCATGTATATAAGAAATAAAATAAATAAATAAATAAAGCACATGGTATAGTGCCAGGTGCATAATAATATGCATGTGAAACATGCTGTCAGTTGTTAATAACATTATTGATGGCTTCCTACTAGGGATGTTGTGGATTACTTCATTTAATTCTCCCACCAACCCTAAGAGGGGATATTAAGTACATTTCACAGATAAGAAAACTGTGGCCCAAAGAGGTCAGCAGTTGCTAATAAATAGAAGTCAGATCTATCCATTATAAAACAGGTTTCCCACAGAGAGCATGCTACCTCCCGGGGTTGGGTGGATAAGTAGTTGTTTGAGAAGGGGCTGAGAGTCTGCTCTAATTTCTCCTCTTTCATCATCTCTGTCATCAGACTCTAAATTTCCAAGGGCCTGGCCTGGAAAATCACGGTGAAGAATAACTTCACAGCTGTCCCCTCCCCCCTGTCCACTGCCACCAGCTTCTTCTAGCACAGCACAGTGTTCCCCCCACCTCTCCCAGGATCATTATGTGGCTCCCAAGACACAGTCCTCACTAATAGGCCCTGGGTGGGATACACTTTGTTCTTGGGGATTTATTAAGAGTTTGAAGTTGGAAAAGACCTCTCCCACTTTTCTCTTCTTTCTTGAGTATCCCCCTTATTCCCAGATCCAAGGCAAGTTTCTTCTTCATCTTCAGGTTTATGAGTCATTCTATCTCCACCCCCAAATCCTGTTTGGAACAGGCATCCAGGAGATCCATATCCTCAATCTGGGGACCTAGATTCAATCCTGGCTCTACCTGTAGCTCCCAGGTGACTTTGAACACCAGCTTTTTGATGTTCCCATCTGTTAAATTTAGTTTTTGTACTATTTCCCCTAACTATCCCCATAGATTAACATGGGAGTGGAGATGAACACATCAGAGAAATCCTAGCTCCTCACCAGGGTGACCCCTGCTGCTTCACCACTGCAGTATTTATTAGGGCTTGTATTATTGATTTGCCCTGGGCTCTCCCCATACCCTCCTCCTCCTAGGGACTAATTTTGAGGACCCAAGAGGCTGACACTATGATGAAAAAGCCCCACGGTAGAGATGGTCTCGCCTCTCTTTATCTCATTTCCATATATATTTAACCCCCTTTTGCTTTCAGTGCAGCTGACTGAGCTTATGCAGCTTCGTGACCCCTCCCATCCCTTTCCAGGAAAGATTGCTGGCTTCTGTGCCATCACAAGGTGAGTTCTCTCAAGGCCCTCCCTCTGCTCCCACATCATAAGAAAGAGTTTCTGTTTCTCAGTGAGACAGACCTCCAGGTTTTGCAGATGTGGCAATCAAAATCTCAAAAGCAAAAACAAGAGACTCGCTCAGGATGACACATCAAGTGGGTAGAAGAGCGGAGTCTCTATCCCAGGGACTGAGACTCTTTCTCCAGGCACATTTCCAATCCCCTCTTTTTCAGGGGCAGCTTGTTTCCAGATTCTGTTTGGTGTATGTGGAAGGAGATTCAATGTTCAATTTCCCTGCTTAGAATCCAGTCCTTAGAGAGCAGCCTGGCCAGGCCCCAAGGCCAGCCCTGGTGCATGAAGGACTTGTTGGATCCTCAGAGCAGGGAGAGGTCATGGCATATGAAAGAAGCCTGGGACTCTCATAGCCCCCACAAGTGAAGGGCTTCCTCATCCCTGACCACTTGCCACCCGTCCATCACAGACATCCTGGATGGAGAGCCCAGTGAATGATTCAGAGATCTGACATATAGTCTGTCCCTTATTGAGAGAGTGAGACAGTATCTATCATTCTGACCATGAATTACTTGGTTTTGAGAAATATTTCTTCTGACTGTAAAAAAATATTTGTGTAGCTTTTATAAAAGCTGTATGTCAGTGTATGGATTGTGACACCTGCACACCCAACTAGGAAAAGGAAGGAGTCGTCCCTCATATAAATTCCACTTGTCCAAAAACCCTTTCCTAATTCCTATTAGCCACCAGGATGCCCTCTTTGTCAGGAATTCTATTCATCAGCTGGTGCTGCCATGCATTTATTTATGAAAGTGTTCATAAGTAAAATGGGTGTATGCATACAGTTCCTGAAGATGAATCAGACACAAATTTTGCCCTTAAAAGGAACTGAGTAAGTAGGATAAATAGCTAAATGACTGGGCTAAGGTTACATGCCATGTAGAATAAGAGTAAAGTGTACTGAGAGTGTTGAAGTCAAAAAATGTCACTTTAAGCCAGGCACAGTGGTGCACGCCTGTAATACTAGCAGCTCAGGAGGCTGAGGCAGGAGGATTTCAAGTTCAAAGACAGCCTCAGCAACTTAGCGAGACCCTAAGCAACTTGTGAGACCCTGTCTCTAAATAAAATACAAAATAGGGCTGGAGATGTGTTTCAGTGGTCAAGTGCCCCTGAGTTCAATCCCTGGTGTCCACCCCCAAAATGTGTTTCTGAATATATTTTTCACTATATTTCCCATCAATATAGTGGAAGTAAGAATTTTAAGAGATTTTGTATATTTCCTTTTTTGTGTGCCACTATTATTTTGATGGTTCTTTTTTATAGACAAATAGCTTTTTCCTCTCTCCAAAAAATAACCATTTTTTTAATTTCTTGACACTAATTTTGTTAATGATTCCAGGACAGTTATTTAAAACAGATGTAACAGTGGCTCCCTCTCTGCTCCTGATATTCATGGGATAATTTGTTATTAATAGGAAGGATACTGTAATAACCCGCTCCTAGGTAACTACAGCAGGAATACTTTTTCTTTTAAAGGAAGATTGGGTGTTGACCTGTGGCAGCACATGTCTGCAGGCAAATGAGCTGATGTATTGTATAACTCTACTGACATATTTGTTACGAAGGCTATAACTTAATAATGATCAATTATTCTTTTAAATATACTGATTTTTAAAATTTCCTGTGGTTACTTTTAGCATTTTGTTTCTATAATCCTGACTAGCATTGTTCTCTTATGATGTTTTTTCTTCATAAGATTTTTAGATTTTATTGTCAGATATATGCTAACCACATGAAAATATTTGTATTCTTAAATCTTCCCCTGTGCTATGAGGTTTATATGGCATACAGATATTCTACTAATTAAAGGTTTTTTGTTTTTTTTTTTTTAAAAAGACCTTTTCTTAACATCTTTAAGAGCATAAATATTGCTACTAGGATAATTATTTCTTTATTTTACTTTTAATTGCCAAATGACAATTATATATATTTATAGGGCATAATATGATGTTTTACTACCTGTTTACACTCTAAAATAATTAAATCAAGCTAATTAGCAAATTCATCATCTCATATGCTTTTTCTACTCTTTCAGTAATTTTGAAATATACACTGCATTATTGTTAATTATCACCATCCCCATTCTGTGCAATAGATCAGTGAAGCTCATTCCTCCTGTCTAGTTGAAATTTCATACTGTCTGATCTGCATCTTCTCTTTCCCCATCCCTCAGCTTCTGGTAACCACCATCCTACTTTCTACTACTGCAAGTTCAGTGTTTTTTAGATTACAAGTGAAATGATAACCCAAAGTCCTTTTCTCTCTGTGCCTGGATTATTTCACTTGGCATAATGTCCTCTAGATTCATCCATGCTGCCACAAATGACAGAATTTCCTGCTTTTTAAGGCTGAAGAGTATTCCATTATATGCACTGCCTCTTTTTCCATTTATTTGGTGATGGACACCTAAGTTGCTTCCATACCTTAGCTTTCATGAATAATGCGTCATTGAACATGGGAGTGCAGATAGCTCTTCAACATTACTGATTTTAATAAGTCAAATAAGATTGCTAGATAATATGATATTCGGAGGGGTTGAAACCATATTCATTTTCATAATAGCTGTACTAATTTATATTTCCATTAACAGTGTACTGGGTTAGCTTTTTGTTAAAATCTCACCAACATTTAGTATCTTGGGTCTTTTTTTATAATAATGATTCTAACACATGTGAAGCAATATCTCAGTGTGGTTTTAATTTGCATTTCCCTGATTGTTACTGATAACGAACATTTTTCATATATCTATTGGACATTTGTATATCTTCTTTTGTGAAATGTCTATTTAGATGGGTGTTAGTTAATTTTCTATCACTATAACAAAATCTCTGAGTTAATCAACTTATAAAGAGAAAAGGTCAATTTTGGTTCACATTTTTTGAGGTTCCAGTTGATGATCAGTTGGCCCTATTTCTTTGGTCAGTGGAAAAGCAGCACAACACGGTAAGAGAGCAAAGTAGAGCAAAATTACTCAGCTCATCACAAGCCAAAGAGCAAAAGAGAAAGAACAAACAAATTTGCAATAAATAACCTCACAATATGTCATCTCTTACATGTGACCATATAACTATTGAATAAATTCCAATAGATAAAAGAAAAATAGGTAAAAGGTAAATGTTTATAATTTTAAAAGATATTTTCATATTGCCCTTTTTCTTTTGAATTTATATCCATTTTTATTCTATTGATCACTAATGAGAGGGTCTGTTTTCCCACATCTTGTCAAACAAAATCAGAAAGAGTAGATGGATAACATACTGGGGCAGCATTTATAGAGAGAAAACTTATAGAAATAGAAATGGTATCAGGAACTCAGGTCCTCCGTGCCCATCACAGTCTGGGATGCCACCTCACTTTCATAGGCTGCATGAATGGAAAAATACCAGCACCCCCCAACCCCCAGCATAATCAGGGGGCTGAGGTCCAAGCTTGACAGCTACAGCTCTAGGATATGGTGGAACCTGTGGCATGAGCTCTTCTGCAGCCTGAATCAGAATCAACCACGTCAACACCTCAGTTATAGACAATTTCTGCAGAAGACCAGTCTCTAGGGAATCATTCTTAGTCAAACTACCATAATATTTTAGTCTTTTCCAATCTGATAAGAGAAAAATTTTATGGTAGTTTAATTTGCATTCCTCTAGTTAAAAGCAAACTCAATCATACTTTCTTGTTTTAAGAGATATTCATATATTTTATCTATGAAATGTTAATGTATTTTGTCCTTTTTCCTATGGATTTATTGGTATATATACACATATATACACACATGCACACACACACACACACACACACACATACACACATGAGGTAGCTCTTTATCTATTAGGGAAGTTGGCCACTGTGTCTGCTGTCATTTGAAAATATTTTTTCCAAGTTCTTTGCCTTTTGATTATGTTTATATCAATTCAGTGATCAATCCAAGAAGCAGAAACACTATGAATATTTGAAACGATTTATTATAGGAATTAGACTTTAAACAACACTTGCTGTGAATTAGATATCAATTAGTCCCACCTTTTGAATAATTATATTGAAGGTTTTGTGTGTTTGCTTGGAGTGTTTGCTTATTCCACAGTGCTGAGAACATAACCCAGGGCTTCAAGCATGTGAGGCAAGCACACTACCACTGAGCTGCATCTCATACAGAGGTTTTATAATAGTCTCAATTTATTCTGTCAACTTAACTCTCTATGGACTGTAGATCACTGAAAGACACTCACTGTTATCTTGTTTCTGGCTGTTTCTCCTTGAACTTCCTTATGTATCAATGCTACACATTTGCAGCATTCATTTTCATAGCTATTATATCTTTTTATTATTTATTATTACAAAGTGCTCTTCTGTTTTTCCACTTATGGCCTCCTTTCCAATTCAAATTGATCTTGTTAAGATCATGATAACTGATTTATTTTTTACTGCAATCAACTGGTATTCCTTTACCTTCAACTTTTTAAGTTAACTTTGCTTTGGCAAGATACTTTGGCATCAGCTTAAAGTTGGATATTTTTAGATACAATCTGAAACCCACTTATTTCACTAGATGAGTTTAGCCCATTCATCTTTATTGAGTTTGGGGGGGCTTGGTACCAGGAATTGAACACAGGGATGCTTAACCACTGAGCAACATCACAGTCCTTTTTATTTTTTATTTTTGAGACAGGACGTCACTAAGTCACTGAGGCTGGTTTAGAACTTGCAATTCTCCTGCCTCAGCCTCCCAAGTCGCTGGGATTACAGGTATGTGCCACTGCACTCAGCTCAGCTTTCCTGTTTAAGTATGTTTAATCCTAATTCTGTTCTATTTTTTCATGTCATCCTATTTGCTTTTATAGTGTTTTTAAAAATCCTTTCACTGTAAGGTCTTTGTTTTACAGGAATGTTTCTTCCCATAATTTGGAAGATTTGTTTTAGGGTTACCATTATAACTTTATCTTTGTCCCTTAGTTAATGAAATTTCAAACTAACCACGAGTTCATGTACTGTAGATTTTTCATTTTTCTCTGTTGTCCAAAGTTTGTTTTTTTAAACTCTGCTTGAAAACTCTAATGTCTGCCTTTTTCAACAAGACTGGGATCCTAATTAGGATAATATATAGTCCATGTTTGTACAAATATGTCAAAATGTACTCTACTGTCAAGTATAACTAGAAAAGAACAAATTTTAAAAAAGAATAAAGTCAGAAAAATTCCTAATGTTCACAATTAGTCCTGGAGTTCTTGCATCACAAAATTAATTTTATATTTGAATGATAAGTGATAATCTAAATAGTTGTAATATTTTATCACCTTTTTGGGAAAAATGCATTGTTAGCAATTTTCCATTAGATTTTGTTTTGAATGCTATTTTGGAGCAAAGAGAGATGATCTTAATTTTTTTTTCCTTTAGAATTGATCTGAGGTTTTTGTTTGTGGGTTTTTTAGTTTGACTGTTTTGATTTTATTTTTGTGTGTGTTTGTTTTTGTCTCTTCCTAGTTACCTATTCTTTGTTTTTGTTTTTTGTTGTTGTTATTTTTTGTTTTTTAATCATCAGTAATAACATAATGGCATATAACAATACTGGCATTCAATATAAATTTTTCCTAGAACATTCAATATAAATTTTGCCCCTTCAATTTGTAGATTCAAATACACTCTTATTTCTGAAATGTTTTCTCATTGAAATTTGCCTTTAAATTGTTGGTCTTTTCCATTATCTTTCCTTGTTTAGTGACTCCAATTTTACAACTACTGAATATCCTTTGTCTAGCCCTGTGTTTATAATTTTCCCTCTATTTTCATTTCATTTGTCTTTTTACAAAATGCTGTTCCTGAGTCTGTTTGAATTTTTTTCATTGTGCTGTTTCTAACTTTGCTTTTCTTCCTGTAGTTATTATAAATTTTCTTTAACATTTTTCTTGTCTTCTTCAAGCTCATATTTTAGGTTCTTTTTATTACTTCTTCCCTCAGTTCTTATATTTTTATTCTGTCTTCTTGTTTTATAAAGGAAAATTATTCCTTGAGATTTTTTGGATAGATGTGAAATGTTTGATCCCAATTTTCATCCATTCCATGGCAAGATCCTCCCATGGGCTGAATTCTACCTTTTATTATTTTTCTTCTTTCTTTTCTTTTTCTTGTAGAATCCTTGTATCCATCCTGTGGTTTCTTGGTTTTGAATCCTTGACTGAAGTGAGTTATTGCTAAACTAAATATTTGTAAGCTACTTGTGTCAGGAGAGTCTAAGAATATGTTTTGGCCTAGCAGAAACTCACTTTGTGATTTCAAGTTGGAGAGAATTTATTTTAGCCTTTATCAGTCTATGATCAATGTTGACACGTAATTTGGAGCTGTTATGGTATATTTTCCTCTCTCACTTTTAATCTTATGCCTTATCTGTAGTCTGTGTATTAGATTACAACTTGCCTGTGTATTTGATTCTTCATTTAGCCCTTCCTCTGCTTCTTGAATGCAACTCTAAAAAAAAATGATGCAAAACTTTGTACCCTACTCTTGTTATTGCAAACAAGTTCTTTCAGTATTGGTCCTTTTGACTGCCCCCTTTTTTTCACAGAATTATACTCATCTAGCTCTTGACGGCCATGGATTCCCTCTCTCCACTTCTTACCACTCTCCTATTTGATCTCCACTGTTCTCAAATCCTTCCATTCTGTTTTATGGACTGGAGTTTTAGATATTTAATTGTTTCTTTGAAGACAGAATCTATATGTTTATTCTCCTGCTTGGTTTGGTAAAGGATGAGATCTGAGAAGAGAAAGTGCTAGATTTACTCTTATGTATTCAGACCAGAAGTATACTTCTTGCTTATTTATTTTTCTTAAGGGTTTTAATGCCTCCTAATCCTACAAATAGATTATTTCAGCTAGTGGAGGGAAGGAAGTCCAGAGTGGTAATGGCACCTGTCCTGGTACCTCACAAGAAGTAAAGGTATTGAAGTAGATGTAGTGAAGGAGTTAAATACAGTGTGGCCTGGAGAATAGAAAAGTCCTTTCTTGGACAGAGGGAATTTAGTAGAGGCCTGGGAATACAGAAAGCTTATTTTTGATTAAATAAGCCAATTTAGAGGACTGATTTCTTTTTTTCTTCTTCTTCTTTGGGTGTTTCCCTGCAGGAACTCATGCAGCCGAAATCTGGGGCCAATGGAACAGCAGTTACCGAATTCATCCTGCTGGGATTGGTGAAGACACCAGAGCTATGGCCAGTGATCTTTGTACTTTTCCTCCTTGCTTATGTGGTCACAGTGGGGGGCAATCTCAGCATCCTGGCAGCCATCTTGGTGGAACCCAAACTCCACACCCCCATGTACTTCTTCCTGGGGAACCTATCCGTGATGGATATTGGGTGTATCACTGTCACTATTCCCTCAATGTTGGGTCGTCTTGTGTCCCACAAGCGTACAATTCCATATGGAGCCTGCCTCACACAGCTTTTCTTCTTCCATCTGCTGGTTGGGGTGGACTGCTTCCTGTTGACTGCTATGGCCTATGACCGATTCCTGGCCATCTGCCGGCCCCTCACCTACAGCACCCGCATGAGCCAGACAGTCCAGAGGATACTGGTGACTGCATCCTGGGCTTGTGCCTTCACCAATGCACTGACCCATACTGTGGCCATATCCACACTCAACTTCTGTGGCCCCAATGTGATCAATCACTTCTACTGTGACCTTCCCCAGCTCTTCCAACTCTCCTGTTCCAGCACCCAGCTCAACGAGCTGGTGCTCTTCGCTGTGGGTTTCATAATGGCAGGAACCCCTGTGGTTCTCATTGTCACCTCCTATATCCATGTGGCAGCTGCAGTCCTGCGAATCCGCTCAGCTGAGGGCTGGAAGAAGGCCTTCTCCACATGCAGCTCCCACCTCACTGTGGTTGCCATATTCTATGGTTCTGGTATTTTTAACTACATGAGACTAGGTTCAGCCAAACTTTCAGATAAGGATAAAGCTGTTGGAATTTTTAATACTGTCATCAACCCCATGCTAAACCCAATAATCTACAGCCTCAGGAACCCTGATGTGCAGGCTGCCCTCTGGAAGGTGGTCCTGGGGAGGTGGTCACTGGTTTAAGGAAGTCTCAAGTGTCTCTTCTCCCTGTGGTTTTTTTTTTTTGGACTAAAGAAAAAAGTCCTCTAGAGCCAAGAACTAGCCCAAATAGTACAGAACAACTTCTATCTCCCTGAACTTGAGGACTTTTTGTAAGGGATAATTATCATTTCCCAAAGAAGCCCTACCCAGTTATAGACAATGGGTTTATAGATTCCATCAGGCCAGTCCCTTCAACAAATTATAACTTCAGTTACTGTGGCTTCCCTTTACTGAGTAAAGGTGAAATGTAAGAACATGCAAAAGTGGAAGGACATAGACTCAGTTATAGTTTGGGTTCCAAAAGCATTTCAGAACTCCCACCCCTGCTCAACCCTGCCAAGAGATCATATTTTTCCCTCAAGTTCAGATATGGCTGTGCTGTTTATGAAATATAACCCGAGAAAGTAAAACAAAACAGAAAAAAAGTAGTTTTTCCTGTGATACAAAGATCTCATGAGACACAGAGAGGCAAAAGGAAAGCTATGCAGCTACATAGTCTCTAATAACTCTAAGTAATATGAAGCTTGGTACAGCTCACAGACATATTTCCAAATGCCAAACTTCATATGTATGATATGTCTTATGATACAGAAATGGATTTCCCGCATCCATCCTTCCCCGTACACGTCAAGTCTTTTGAAAAGAATTTACTATCTAAACATTTTTTAAATATTTCAGCAATCCCAGATTACTCATTATGAAATTTCCCCCCTAAATTCTTACTTTTATTCGCCAACCCTCACAGCTGAGACAATCTATAACTATAAATGCAAGTCACATGATGACTACTTTCTCTAAATTTCCCATTGTCTGTAGGGGAGAATGGCTCTGACCTGGAACATTGGCTCATCCTGCTTCCTGTTTTCCAGACATTAGTCCAGCCACTATTTAGCTCTATCTTCCTTCCAGCATCCTTTTCAGTACTGATGGCCCCTTCCTGGCAACTCTCTGGTGCTACTGATATTTCTTTATTCACTTCTTGAAATCTTTTCTTTGACCTGCACCTATGATTTGGTTTCTCCATGAGATTGGATATGGGTGAAGGGATTTGCAGGATTAAAAAGAGAAGAAGGCAAGAGATATGGAAGAGAGAAGAAAAACAAGATTGGAGATGGAAAGTTTGTAATAAAGTAAAAATTAAAAATGAGGACTAGGGAGGAAACAGGATAGAGTTGCAAGCAAAGGAGGCTGAGAAGAAAGAAAGGAAGTATTGGAGAGGATCAAATGAAGTACCAGAGATGGTGGGGGATTGAGCAAGAATTAGGGAACTGGAAAAGATGACTTAAGACTGTTAAAAGATCAGAGGAGAGAGAAAATGGATGGAAGATGTGGGTTTCCCATACTGTGTTATCTAACAATAACCAGTTCTGGCAGTCCTGAAACCATCATTGTAGTCCATATTTTTACTACAAAGAAAATAACATTTTCAGATTTGCTGAATGTGCTAAAGAATGCACAGGAGCTCATTCTCCACTTCTCTAGATTAAGATGCTTTCAGAAAGTCAGGAAGGATTATAAGATGAGAAAAGAGTATTTTGTCCTGGATATTTTTAACCAACTTAGATCTTTAATATCATCAAGGTTTGCAACCAACTGCCCAAATTACAATTTTTGCCTGCCAACAGTGTCAAAGAACAGGGAAGGGCTGGGGATGTGGCTCAAGCGGTAGCGCGCTCGCCTGGCCTGCGTGCGGCCCGGGTTCGATCCTCAGCACCACATACCAACAAAGATGTTGTGTCCGCCGAGAACTAAAAAATAAATATTAAAAATTCTCTCTCTCTCTCTCTAAAAAAAAAAAAAAAAAAAGAACAGGGAAAACACGGGTCTTTCCTGATTCTCTGAGTCATCAGATAAACTTGAAGGATACAAAAGTGTGAGCTTCCTTCAAGGGTCAAGAAAAGTGTTGGGCCAGAACTGTGACATGACACGGTTCCCAGGTCATCACCTCTATCATCCACAACATCTGTGACCCTGAATAAGTTCTTTCCCTTCTCTGGGCCTGTACCTGGCAGAAGGCATGAGGTAATCATCAAGGTTCTCTGGTTCACTGGTGTCTTCTAGTTGCACTATCCTGAGTGAACAGAAGGGCTGTCTCAATCTGTTAACGCTGAGGGTCGTCATGTCTTCCACCATCACGTCTGCCCACCAGTATTTAGCCTTGCAAGGAAAGGGAGTATCTTCTCTGCCTGCAAGAGCCCCGTGCCTCTAGCATTTTTTGTTTTTCCATCGGGCCATTCATCTCAGGCCTCAAGGGATAACTCTCTCCACCATCATCACTAGAGCCAAGCAGAGTAACTGGGTTCAGCATCACAAAGAAAATTCTAGCTCTCTATTCACCTTCCAGGATCATAGGGTTTCTTTAGCCATTCAAGAGATTTCTTTTCCTTTGTAATTGTTTTCTCCTCTTTTTTTTTAATTCCAAAGTAAAAATATCTCAAGACTTAAGTTTTTCATGGAATATGAAATACAACATGTTGGAAAAACTCACACATTACAGAATGTCATCGCCACCTTCCTACACATAGCCACAACAAAAAAGTAACTACTGTTAAGAATTTGTTGTTAAATTTCCAGAACACACACATGCACAATCATACACCACATACACACACACACTTTCCTAAATAAAAACTTAATGAACATATTTAGCAGTCAAATGTTTTCCAAACATCATAGTGTTTTGCAATTTACTTTTATCTCTCCCATTTCATAGTATAATTCTTTACATAAACCTACAAATCTGTCTTATCCATATTAAAAGCTGATTAATATTCCATTTTATATATATTTAACCAAACTCCATCCATGCAACTAAACTTACATCCTATTTTTGCAATTGCTAAAAATATAGAAATCAATACTTATGTACTTTTCTATACATCTGAAATTATCTCCATACAACTGAAAAGAACAGATGACATGTATGATAAAGGAAATACAATGCAAAATAAAAATTGGGTAAGTATTCTGGCTCTCTTTCACCAAAATAATACACACCATTTTACATCTTGGATGGCAACGTATGAGAATGCCTATTAGTTTACATCTCTGACTATATGGGTGTTATATCTTTTATCTTTGGAAATTAGATAAAATATCGGATAATTTTATGATTTAAGTTTCTTTGTTTTTAAGTGTGGTTAGATAGATTTTTATAATGTTTCTGATAGCTGTATTTTTCTTCTTTGCAAATTGTCTGTAGCTCCCTCCCTCACTTTGGGCTAGTTTACTTTTTAAATTTTTGAATTTTTATCTCAATTAAATTTATTTTAACTGTACATAAAAATTGTACATAGTGAAGTAAATGTTTTCATATATGTATATGTTGTGTAATGCTTATAATGATTGATAGAAACTCTTCAGGTTTTAAGATAGTAACTCTTAACCATATATGTTGCAAATATAGTCCCCAATTTCCCATTTATATTTAATTTTGTTTAGAGCATCTACTGCCCAAATTAAGTTTCACATTTCTGTGAACTTCACCTTCTTTGTTCCATGTCATGCTTAGGAAAAAAGACTTTTCCATTTAAATGCTGTATAAATATGTGTCAGTGATATTTTTCTAGTACTTCTACATGTGTCTAAATGTCAAATATTTGATGTATCTAAATATTATTTTGTGTGTGTTCTAATTTTTCAGTTGGTAGTAATTGTCTCATCACAGTAAAATGCAAGCTTGATCACATATATAATATACATGATCTATTTAGCCAAAGAAAAAATATTTGAACTAAAACCAGAACTGCCACCCAAAAAGTGAGTCTGTAGTCAAGTCCAGCCAAGAGAATTAACTGCTGAAATATACAGTCATAAACAGCCAAATTTAGAATCTCTGTAACTTAATATTCACAGTGTCCAGAATACAACCCCAAATTTCCTAACATATGAAGAATCAAGAAAATGGAACACATTCTCTAGAAAAAGAAATATACCAAGTCGAACTTTGAAATGAACTTGAAGTTGAAACTAACAAATATTTAAAGCAGTTATTATAACTACCCTAAAAATCCATGTTATTAAAAAAAAACCATGTTTTCAATTAATGCAAATCTTAGTGTAGAAATAGAGATAATAAAATGGAAATTCTAAAACTAAAAAATTCCTTCCTAAATAAAAACTTAATGAACATATTCAGCAGTCAAATGGATATGACAGAAGAAAGAATAAGCCAACTGGAAGATCAAGAAAAATTATCCAAGGTGAAGAACAAAGAGAAATAAAGTTTTTCAAAGGACAAATAAGCTAATATTTTTAAAGTCCAGCACATGAGGAATTAGAATACAAAAATAAAGGCATTTCCAGATCAAAGAAAGCTAAGATAATTTATCATTTATTGCTAATAGAACTGCAAATTCTATAGGAATTCTTCAGGTGAATGATACTAGATGGAAACTCTGATCCTCTCACAGTTATAAGGGGAAGACAAAAATTCAGTAAAAATGAACCAGGAGAGGAGACTGAAAATTAGGCAAAAAAATTATTTGAGAAAATAATGGCTAACAATTTTCCAAATTTGAGGAAAGATATGCATGTTATGAGAAACTAAACAAATACAAAACAGAATAAACACAAAGAAGTGCTCGTTAAGATTGAGTACCAGAGCTCTTGCCTAGCAGGTGCAAGGCCCTGGTTTCAATCCCCAGTGCTGCAAAAGCAAACAAATGAACAAAAAATCAAAACAAAGAAATCTACACTAAGCCACATCAATGTCAGATTGTTGAAATCTGAACAAAAAGAGAAAAGTGTTGAAAATCTAAGTAATAAAGACATATAATTCACAGCTCACTTGCTCATGAGAAATCATGGAACAGGCAGTAGCTAAGCAGATTACAGGCCAGCTGTCCTTGTCCTTCAAAATGTTTTTTTTTTAGGAGATTGATTTTATTTTTTTTTATTTTTTTTTATTGGTTGTTCAAAACATTACATAGTTCTTGATATATCATATTTCACACTTTGATTCAAGTGGGTTATGAACTCCCATTTTTACCCCGTATACAGATTGCAGAGTCACATCAGTTACACTTACATTGATTTACATATTGACATACTCATGTCTGTTGTATTCAGCTGCCTTTCCTATCCTCTACTATCCCCCCTCCCCTCCCCTCCCCTCCCCTCTTCTCTCTCTACCCCCTCTACTGTAATTCATTTCTCCCCCTTGTATTATTTTTCCCTTTCCCCTCACTTCCTCTTGTATGTAATTTTGTATAACCCTAAGGGTCTCCTTCCATTTCCAAGCAATTTCCCTTCTCTCTCCCTGTCCCTCCCACCTCTCATCCCTGTTTAATGTTATTCATCTTCTCATGCTCTTCCTCCCAACTCTGTTCTTAGTTACTCTCCTTATATCAAAGAAGACATTTGGCATTTGTTTTTTAGGGATTGGCTAGCTTCACTTAGCATAATCTGCTCTAATGCCATCCATTTCCCTCCAAATTCTATAATTTTGTCATTTCTTAATGCAGAGTAATACTCCATTGTGTATAAATGCCACATTTTTTTTATCCATTCGTCTATTGAAGGGCATCTAGGTTGCTTCCACAGTCTTGCTATTGTGAATTGTACTGCTATGAACATCGATGTAGCAGTGTCCCTGTAGCATGCTGTTTTTAGGTCTTTAGGGAATAGACCCAGAAGGGGAATAGCTGGATCAAATGGTGGTTCCATTCCCAGCTTTCCAAGAAATCTCCATACTGCTTTCCAAATTGGTTGCACCAATTTGCAGTCCCACCAACAATGTACAAGTGTACCCTTTTCCCCACATCCTCGCCAGCACTTGTTGTTGTTTGACTTCATAATGGCTGCCAATCTTACTGGAGTGAGATGATATCTTAGGGTGGTTTTGATTTGCATTTCTCTGACTGCTAGCGATGGTGAGCATTTTTTCATGTACTTGTTGATTGATTGTATGTCCTCCTCTGAGAAGTGTCTGTTTAGGTATGTTTTTTTTTTTTTTAAATACTGCTGGGTATTTCAGCAACTTGGGAGACTGAAGCAGAAGAATCAAAGCCAGCCTCAGCAACTTATCGAGGCCCTAAGAAACGCTACAATAATTTGTCTCAAAATTTAAAAATAAATAAATAAATAAAAAGGGCTAGGTATATGGCTGAGAGGTAAAGCACCATTGGATTCAATCCCTGGTACCAAAACAAACAAAAACAATACTGTTGAATATAATTATATACCCAGGGACAGTGTCCTTTAATATTGAAGACAAAAGTAAAGGCATTTCCAGATCAAAGAAAGCTAAGATAATTTATCATTTATTGCTAATAGAACTGCAAATTCTGTAGGAATTCTTCAGGTGAATGATACTAGATGGAAACTCTGATCCTCTCACAGTTATAAGGGGAAGACAAAAATTCAGTAAAAATGAACAAAAGACATTTAAAGACACTTTAGCAAGGAAGATATAGAAATGACCAGTAAATATGCAAAAGATGCTCAACATCCCCAGTCAACTGACAAATGAAAATTAAACTATAAGATAGCTAACACTAAGTTTGTCAGAGTCTTTTTTCCCTTCACCAGAACATTTCTTATTTTTTTTCAGTAAATAGAATGTTTTTCCAGACTTTCCCAGCTAACTTAATCAGGCAATGGTTTCTCTGATCCTATATAAGTTCTCTAATACTCCTCTGAGCCTTCTGACTCCTTCCTCAGTCTTCTTCAAAAGCCGGGCTGACATCTCCACCATCATCTTTCCAAGCTTCAAGGAAACATCTCAGCAGTTTATTAGGACCATTTCCTGGCATTCTTACCAGGAGATTAAATCCTGAGCCATGAAAACATGTTCCTATGTCAATTAATTCTCCTTATGTATCTTTACATTCAACCCCATCCCTTGGTCCTCATGATCCACTCTTACAGTTGTTCCTCTGCAAACAAGAGTAACTTAGAGCAGGATGTATCATCAGTGAATCAGCTCCCTACTGCTGCTATAACAAATCATCACAAACTTAATAGCTTAAAACAACTAAAACTTATTCTTTCATGGTTCTGGAAGCCAAAAGTCTGAAGTGACTCCTATAAAACTCATTTTAGAGTGTTAGCAAGGCCAGTTCCTGGAGGCTTCAAGGAGAATCTATTTCTTGGATCCTCCAGCTTCTAGTGGCTGCTAGCATTCCTTGACTTGTGGCCACATCACTCCAATTCCCACTTCTATCAACACATTGCCTTCTCCTCATCTGTGGTCAAATACCCACTGCTTCTCTCATTTAGGCACCACCAGGCTAATCCAGATAATATCTCCATCTCAAGGTCTCTAACTGCATGGGCTCTCTCTTGTCCAGCGAGGAGGTCCACGAAACAGGGTAGAGGAGAGTGTGGCTGCAGAATCGTTATTCAAGACCTCCAGAGATCAAGCAGGAAGCAGGTCTGATTGTGCAGTCACCATGTATATATACTTGGGCAGTAGCTAAGCAGATTACAGGCAGCCACCAATACAATTTCTGGCCAGCTGTCCTTGCAGCGACCAATCGAGGGGCGGGCCTGGGGCAAGCACAGGGACTGAAACACACCGCCTCACCCCTAGAGCTGTGCCTACGGGGTAAGCAGTTTGTCACTCAGAGGCCATTTGCAGACAGTAAATTATTTCCTCTTGATTTATTGAATGGGATTTCCTTTCTCATAGAATGCTGAGACCTGATCTTAATTATTTTGGAGGCACTGAGGGAAGTGGATGAAGTTCTTGAGGAAGACAAGAATAACCTCGTGAGAGATCTGCTTCAAAGGCAGCATTTGCCTGGTCTTCAGGCAAAAATAAGCTGCTTTCTCTAGGAAGGGGGAAGGTGCTCTGACTTCAGGAAGTGGATTTAGGGGAGTCAGGATAAAAAATTCTCTGTTTATTCACTCAGACACACCCATCCCAGGACTCAGAGTCTTGCATCTTCCCTACTAGGGCATAGCAGATCTGCCCAAGCTATACACTCAGCCTCCCTTGTAGCTCTGATTTTCAGCACCGTGTACCTATAGCTGCAGAACAGTCATATCTCACCAAATGTTCCATTGGAAGATTTATGGCTTTTACTACAAACCCTGAGTTGATAATTGGCTAACCTGAGCTAAGTATTGTTTCTTCCAATCTTCCATCCCTATTCTTAAAATTTTACAGTTTTGATCATTGTTGTGGTTCTCACAACATTAGAATGCTAAAGCTTATATATTAGTGTTTCACCTCCACCTGTCCTTCACCCCTACCTGCCACCAGTGAGTCTTAGTGATTATTATGTTATCTATCACATACTGTCACCAACTCCACCTACCCCAAGCCATGGTGAATATATTCTGGAATTCCACCTCAAGAATATGCTTCCTAGGACTACTCCCCGTGCTGCAGAGTCTAGCACAAGATTGTCAAGGTGTGTGTGTGTGTGTGTGTGTGTGTGTGTGTGTGTGTGGAGTTTTAGTCAAGAAGTCATCTCAGGGAGCAAGGCTGGGGTTATTTATTTGAAAGATGGTTCCAGGGTATAAGACTGAGTTACGAAGACAGGAAGACAGAGAAAGAAGACCCATGCCTTACTGTGGGGCACACTACCCCAATCCCTGCTATATACAGCAGAGACTTAATTGTGCAAGCACATACAGAGTGCCTCCTGGGATTGTGTGAAGAAGCAGGTAAACATTTATCCATTCTCTCCCAGTCCTATTGTCAAGCTGCCTCTGCATCTCTGAGCCCCACCTGTGCTGAGATGGAACAAACTCCCCGATTATTCAGGGCATTAGAGGATCCCAGGGAAGAGGCCACACTGTAGGCTTGCAATGACCAGAAGCTTACAGGGAACTGTCCACTCCAGTCATGGCTGAAATAAGAAGACAGGCTAAGCAGATGTCAGTCAGGACATCAGATGTATCCGCTACAACCTACTTCATAGATTGTGAGGCCTGAAAGGGACTTCCAGACTGTGAAGTTCTTGGTTACATAACTGTGTACATAACAGAAACTCGTATTATCAATGCATAGGTCGATGTATTGTCAAATTCCTTCTAGAAGACTAATGAATCTTACTTTATTTAAGGTTCACAGCAGGATCCATGGCAGAGGATATGCGCATTTCATGGATGAAGAAACTGCGGCCCCAAAGGGTTCAGCAGCTTGCACAAAATAAAACTACTGAAACCCCAAAGAGCCTATCTGTCTATAATATTTTCCCTACTGCACCAGATCTCCCTGGTAGAAGAGAGAACACCCTCTCAGAGAATGGGTGTTGGGTAAGGAATTATTAGTGGGAATAGGTGTTGCTGGAACACCCTTTCACCTTCCCACATCTTCAGTTCATTTGAATGTGATCTTCATGGGGTCTCTCAATTTCTAAGTGCCTGGCTTAGAGCATTATATTGGTAGACAGCCTCCCAGGAGTCCCACCATGAGATAGCTCTGAGCCACCTCTTCCAGAGTCATTATAGGATCCCCAAGTCATGGTCCCAGTGGCCCCACTAACAAGGCCCTGAGAGAAAGAGGTAAAGCACCACATTCCCGAGGGGTCATTAAGAAGCTGGGTTTGAAGAGGCTTCCCTTTCCTCATGCCTTTTCTCTGGGGCTTCTTCCTCCTCCTCCCCAGATCCAAGGAAGTTCTGATATTGACTTGTCTCCATTCTAGACCCTGGTCTAACAACTAGGAAAGAAAACTCTCCTTTAGGAAACCCATGTCTAGTCCCAGTCACACCTCTTACTCCCTGGGGGGGCTGTGAGGATATGGGCAAGGCCTCCAGGCCTCAGTGACCCCACCATTGAGCAGAGCTTGCGTTACCTGCCCTCACTACTCCCTGCCCATGAAGCCAGAGCTAGAGAAAACCTAAATTCCAGAAAGTGCCAGATGTTTCCATGTGTATGAGGGGCTTGTATGTTACCCTTTGTTGTCTCTTGCTTTCCATCCTTCTCCTCTTCCCTGGGAGAGCTAATGTCTGAACACCCTGGAGGATAGCAACAGAGGCGATGTCTGCTTGCTCTTCCCTCAGTTATATTCCTGACATATAGCCGTTCACTTGCTTTCTGGGTGCAGTTCTTTTCTGGAAGAAAACTAACTGGCGTCTCTTCCCGTTCCAGGTGAGTATTCTCACAAGTCCTTCCTCTGCTCTTACGAAACAGAGAAGGGGCCGCTGGGGCCATCAGCCCAAACCTGATATGATCCAGGGCGCAATGATGTCCCTGAAAGGGGAAAAAAATGATGTAGGGGGAAAGTTGGGATAATGGGCCAGAGATCCTGGCTCCTTTTCTGGTCTTCTTTGCCCAGAACCCTGTCTCTTGGATGAAGCGTGCACTCTGTTACTTTTAGGAGAGAGTATGAGGGGATTTGCTGAGTCCAGTTCACACTCCAGCGTCTCCTGCATCAGGAAGCCCAGAGGCTTCCCTCCGCTGAAGTCCTGGTCAAGCTTTTCACCACTGGGAGCAAGTAGGGTTGGCGGAGTTCCAGAGCAGGGACTGTTGCTCTTCAGTGAGGGAAGCCCCCTGTGTGGTCATGCAGGAGAGTTCCTCAGCAGGCCACAGGTGAGCCTGTCAGACTCTCTGGATAACTCGGAGGGTCAGAATCCCACATGGACTAAGCAAGCAAATGTCAGCTGTCTCAGGGCTCTTCTGTCTGGCTCTGACTCATCTGTCTGTAAGATGGACCCTTCCTAATAATAGGAGCCTTATTCGGGGTAAGATCATGTGTCATGTGAATTGCTAAGGGACCTGCTTGTCTCATCAACACAATGGCAGCCCTGCCACCACCTTGCACCCCACCCTCACTCATCACCTCCCTTAATTCGCACTAATCCATGAAAGTTTAGACTAATTCCAATGAGTTCAGAAAGTCCTCCAGGATGACCCAGCTAATACCGATACTCTCTTTTGCTGGAATTATATGGACACTTGAACCATCCATCTGTTTATTTAAGTCATATTGAGTACCTACTATGCGTAAAATATGGTGATGAGTCTTTCCATTGAAAAAGTTAATTAGACTTGTGTTCTGTCCTCCAGTCACAGAGAAGGAGGGCAGGTGTGCACAACTGAGAAATGATTCCACCAAAAGGTAAACAGAAATGAGTTCCAAGAAATTGTGTGTAGTTGGAGTTTAGGAAACAGGTGGGGGAGTTCCCAGGAAAGATGAATTCAGCAGCCAAGCAGTTGAGACTAGTCTTGAAATATTTTGGCATGCTGAGTTGAGGAAGGGTCATTGCAGGCAGCAAAAGCAACATGAGCAAGGAGGTGGAAATCACAGAGTCATAATTAACTGCTTAAAAGGAATCCAAGAGGGAAAATAGGTAGCAGTTACCTACTTTAATATAATGTTTGTTACCAAAAAATGTTATTATCCACTGATTTCTCCATTTGCAAAGCATTTATCAGTTACCAATTTCATCAGTTGATAATCAGGTAGGTATCCCTACCACATGTCTTGAACACACAGGATGGAGACCTCACTGGAAAGACTGGTCACTGAAGTAGTCTCACATTGGAGTTGACCTCTTGTTACAAAAAATATGAGCAATGAGATGAAATTGAAATAGAGATCAATCTATATAGTTCACTGCAAGTATGGTGAAGGGTTCTTTGCAGAAGGTCTGTACGACCTAGAAGGTCTGGTGGCCCTCCATCCCCTATAAGGGTGAAGCAAGGAAAATGACAGCAAGAAGCCATAATCACACCTCTCAAATTGCAAATATATCAGAGATTCTCCATCCTGGTTGGGCATTTGAGCCACCTGAGACACACATACTCATACTCCATACTATGACTTTATTAAAGTGACTTGAAAAATCCTCAGGCCACCCCATGATGTGATGTTGGTGCCATCCCTATCCTCATGGCACTTTCAGGGCAAGTGGAGGGTCCTTTACAGAAGGTCTGTATAACCTAAAAGAGCTTGTGGCCCCAGCCACCTTCTGGCCCCTCACCAACAGCCCCTGCATAAGCCAGACAGCCCAGAGGATATTGGTGGCTGCATCCTGGGCTTGTGACTTCACCGATGCATTGCCATCAATTAAACTAATTAGATCAGAATTCCTGGTGAAAAGCTTGGGCATCAGTATTTTCTTCTTAAAGCATCCCCCCAAAATCCAATTACCATGGGGACTGGAAATCACATCTAACAGAGGGTTAGGAATCATAGCTGGAAATGTTGGTCACCAAACCTTTGTCAGACCCACCAAACAATTTGACAATCACAATCATTGGTGTCTTCTGATTCCTGCTATACTTTCACTTGATTTCATTCTTTAGAGAAGTTTTTAAGACATTTCAAATTTCTGTAACTTTTCTGCATGTCAGCTTTTAAACTATTGTCTCTTCTTAAGGACTATCAAAGTAAAATGAGACAGGACTATGTCTTAAATTTAAGAAAATGGAAATAGCTGCTGATTGGAATTGCTCATTGAGTGGAATTTCCGAGACAGCAGCCATCAGGAGAGAGCTTTGAAAAATACTAATGCCCAGATCTCACCTTTAGTGGTTCTGATTTATGCACCCTGGAGGTAGAGTCCAGATATCAGGACTAATAATGCTAATACACAAGCAAGGTTGAGACTCCTACAAAACACTTGATTCATGATTGCTTATGTGTATGTCTTATCTTTATTTCTCTATAGTCCATGCTGATAGAAAGCCATGGAACTGCTGACCATGCAGTCTTTTTGTATTTCTGGTCTCACCTGAAGACTGTACAGTCGGTCTCCCCCAAGGGCTTCTCCTTCAGTCCTGCTTCCTATGCATCTCAGATCCAAGACCAGCAAAGTCCTTGCCACCATCCTGTGTGTTATTTTTCCTTTTTTTATGACCAAGAGCTTTTAAAAACTTTTTTGGAGATCATATCCCCAGACAGTCATATCAGTCATTACAGCATCTCTGATTCCTGCCTTGAATTGCACTGCCTCAATGATCACCCATTCCCTTCTGTGTGTTGCCAGACTCCGGCAACTTTCTAGCCTCTGGTTTTGCTCCATTCTGTGCAAGGGAATGGCATTACATTCTTTTCCTCATGTTGTTATTGGTGCATGATAGTTGTACATAACGATGGGATTTGTACCTACATATAATATAATGATATAATTTGACCAATATCCCTACCCAGCACTTCCTCCCTTCCTGCCTCCCACCCCTATTGCCTTTCCTATCCTGATCTCCCTTTGATTTTTAGGAGATGCAACCCCCCCCCACACACACACCTTTGTTTTCCTTTTTTCTCTGAAGCTTCTGTATAATGACATTACTTTTAACTAAGCTCTGGCTTTGCTTATTCCAAGGGCAATAGAGACAATGATATTTTTGATCCAGAGTTTAATGTATGTAAAAGACAATTCAATATGGCTCTCTGTGTACATGCCTGCTTAACTGGAGGATATCCCCTTAAACTGATGTCTCATTGGTCAATCTACCATGCCTAGCTGAGTGCAGAACAAGTAGAAAACAAGACGCTATGCAATATAAAATTCTAATCACACCAAGAAGCAATCAACATTTGGGGTATGCTTACTGCTTTGATTTTGGAGAGGCCATATTAACAGAATAAATAACCTTAAATCAAGCTGCAATCCAAAGACAACATAAGGGCTTAAGTAACAACAAGAACACTAGCAATTCATTGAACTAGAGATTTTGAACATACAATTCAGAGTAGGGCCCCTCACTGTGGAAAAACATACTTGGTGGGTCTGACAATCACAATCATGGGTGTCTTCTGATTCCTGCTATACCTTGACTTCATTCTTTAGAGAAGTTTTTAAACCTAGATTATGTTTTTAAATGTTTTCTAGTTTCTCTGAAAATATTAATTTTTCTATTGCAAAAATCTGTTTATTAGTTTGAGCTGATCCCTCAGAGGAAAAAAATAGGTAGGGAAATTCAACTAAACCTTATTACATTTAAAGTGGAAGTCTGCTTTTAATATCCAAGTATTCTGACCCTTTCAGCTAGGAGACTATGGGAGGTAGGAAGTGGGGGCAGCACTAGGCATCTCTAACAAGAGCAAAGTGAAGGTGTTGAGGTGATAGAGGAGGTCGACCAGTAAGGTGTGGTTGGGGGTGGGAAAATATTCACATAGACAGGTAGAAACATTCCCATGGGACTTTGCAAGTAAGTGATTTAGAACATTTATGTTGTATAAATGAATACCCCCTCCTAGGACATCTCACTACAGCAACTCATGGATCCAGAAGCTGGGATCAATAGGACAGCTGTCACCGAGTTCATTCTACTGGGCCTGGTGGAAACAGAAAAGCTACAGTCCATGCTGTTTGTGCTCTTCTTCTTTGCCTACCTAGTCACAGTTGGGGGCAACCTCAGCATCCTGGCAGCCATCTTGGTGGAACCCAAACTCCACACCCCCATGTACTTCTTCCTGGGGAACCTATCAGCGCTGGACATTGGGTGCATCACTGTCACTGTTCCTCCCATGTTGGATCGTCTTGTGTCCCACAAGCGTACAATTTCCTATGATGCCTGCCTCACACAGCTCTTCTTCTTCCATCTGTTGGCTGGAATGGACTGCTTCCTGTTAACAGCCATGGCCTATGACCGATTCCTGGCCATCTGCTGGCCTCTCACCTACAGCACCCGCATGAGCCAGACAGTCCAGAGGATACTGGTGGCTGCGTCCTGGGCTTGTGCCTTCACCAATGCACTGACCCATACTGTGGCCTTAACTACCCTCAACTTTTGTGGACCCAAAGAAGTGAATCACTTCTACTGTGACCTTCCCCAGCTCTTCCAGCTCTCCTGTTCCAGCACCCAGCTCAACGAGCTGCTGCTCTTCGCTGTGGGTTTCATAATGGCAGGAACCCCTGTGGTTCTCATCATCAGCTCCTACATCCACGTGGCAGCTGCAGTCCTGCAAATCCGCTCAGCTGAGGGCAGGAAGAAGGCCTCCACATGCGGCTCCCACCTCACCGTGGTTTGCCTTTTTTATGGGACAGGCATCTTCAACTACATGCGTCTGGGTTCAGAGGAGGCTTCAGACAAGGATAAAGGGGTTGGGATTTTTAACACTGTCATCAACCCCATGCTGAACCCACTTATCTACAGCCTCAGAAACCCTGATGTGCAGGGTGCTCTGAGACGAGTATTTGTGAGAAGGCAGTCGCTGACCTGAGAAGTGACAGGATTCCTCCTTTCCTGCCTTTTCTGGACAGGAAACTTTGCCATGAAGGCAACAATCAATTAAAAATGGTCCATAACCATTTTCCCTATCTCTTAATGCCTGAAGATTGGTGTTATGTGTTTGTCCTACAAGGAGACCCTGCATAATTCATTCATTTACCCATTCAATAAGTACTTGTTGAATTACTTCTATAATTCAGACTGTCTTTGAAGAAATTGATGGTCAGAATAGACAAAAGTCCCTTGACTCGTGAAACTCACAGGCTGTAAAATTCAGCAAGATTTATTTAAACACCACATATAGTGTATCACACAGTGACACTGCTATAAAGAAAAGCAAGGGTGAGGGCTATAAAGTTAGATACTGCCAAGCAAGGTACCTGGGCACGTGGCTACCTTATTTTTTACTATGCCCACTTTCTGGGTGGAGTTGAAGCCCCAGAAGCCCTGTATGTCTGGGATCAATGTCACAAGGGATATTGGAAATGGAAGGGGACATTGTAAATTGGAAAATTCCATTTGGTTCATCACAGCTAAAGTATCTAAAAATATCACTGTAAAGTTTCCTTCTGGTGGGTATATGAGATTCCCTTCAGACCAGAGTGCAGAAAGTTTTCTTTAAAAACCACAGGCCCAGGACCAGGGATAATCTCACCCAACTTAGCCTTTCACTCCAAGAAGATCAGTTCCTTTCTCCACTGTCACATAAGAATCTCATGGATGTTTAGGGGACAGGAACAGTGTAGATAAGGAAAAACTCCACAGAATAGAAATTACATTAATGTACACATGGTCCATATTAAGATAAAAAAATAATGACCCATCTCCACCCCTTGTCATGCATTTTTATCTATTTGATAGGTCACCTTCCTCACACATATGGTAAAGCCTTTGAAAGAATATTTACATCCCAGCCAGGTCCTTGGCCTATTCAATGTGAAACACCCAAGACCACCTTCCCTTTCCAACCTCCTTGCTCAGAAATTTTACATATCATTAAATGTCCCTGGGGGTGATAGTGATGTCTATCTGTGTGCTGTGTGTCTTCCTTTCTTCCACACATCCTTCCTTCCCACCACCTTTTCTCTCCTTCATCTTTTTCTCTTTCTTTCTTTCAGGGACTAACATGACTATTTAATTTAAGGCATACAAGTGAAACTTGTCATTAAATACATTTTCTTATTTGTGCTTGAATTACAATTCCCTTTCATTTCCTAAATATGTTTAACAAGTATATACCACATCTTCCCTGCCTCCTTGCCTGTCCTTCTTTTTTCATTATCCCATTTCTAATCATTCAACTTTTGGTGATGCTTCTAACTTTTTTTTTTTTATCAATACATCAGCACAGCTCTAACTCAGAACATTTCCTCATCTTGATGTTAAGCCAAACTGTAGCCCATTGTTCCTGATTCCTGTCTTCTCTCCAGTCTCCCTGGGAGGATCACTGACTCTTGATGATTCTTCTGGCTCTCTGCTGTGTCGTCCCTGTGCCCGTCCTCTGGCTGCACCTGGGGCTTGGCCTCATTGTGATTTCTTTTCAGAGACCAGAGATTGAAGGATGGACTGAGATGGATGCAAAGAAAAAAAAATCTGAAAGCAGGAGGTAGAATGATTTGGAGTAGAGCAGTGGAAATTGAATATGAGATGATAAGGAGGAGAGTGGTGGATGGGATGGTGAGCAAAAGAGGTAAGAAGGAGGGACAGAGGTGAGGGAAAAAACATGAAGGAACAGGAGATGAGAAGGGATGAGGGGATGTGGGGAATCAGACAAAATACTTCAGGAATGTCAATGAGAAAACAAATGACTGCAGAATAAATGAAGAATGGGCAGGGAAGGAGGAAGAGGAGGAAAGTCATTGTGTGGAATCCCTTCCATCAGTGTGTGTGACCGACTAATAACCTGCTTCAGCAGCTTTGAGGTCATTGTTGGGCCTTGACCTTCCTACCAAGAAAAACAGAGGTGTCCTGATCCCATTACCTGGGTACTTCTCCTCTTCAGCGTCCTCTGCTAGGGGGTGATTATAGAAGGACCCAGCATGAGAGTGACATGCAGGAGTGAGGGGGGGGATATGTGTTCTGGGAGATCATCCTCCATGACCATCATCCATCAAAGCCCTCAGCCTCTCTGCCTTTGGGCCCACACCTGACAATTCTGTATGAAACACAAGATGAAGTGTATCTCTTTCCTGACACTCTTGAGTCTCCAGATACTTTGGGGTGGAAGACAGTATTCTTCTCTCAAAGGGAAAAATCCTTGTGAACAGAATCTAGGGATGTGGGTTGTACTCACAGAATCCCAGCTCCTCCTCTGCTCTGTGGTCCTGGCAGGTTCCTGACCATGGTGGGCTCATTCCCTCCTGTACAAGGGAGTGGGACAAGATCATCTCTCCACAGTCTTTATGTTTAGTGACATCTGAGTGTTATCATCTGCCTGTAAACATCAAAAAACATTTTGAGGGCATTATCTACCACCCTTTATATCACTCCATGTCCCCAGGAGCATTTAACACAGCTCCAACTAATCTTACATATGACCCCAAAAGGTCCCCAGGGCCTTGGCAGTGGCTACTTCTGAAAAGTTACCCCTTGCTCATCTTCTGCCCATCCTCCTAGACCAAAATATTTCCTGACAAGTGCAGAAGTTCTATTTCCTTTGGGTTTTCTCTCTTTGTACCCCAAATGTATATATACTTATTTTAAGATTTTCCAGAAATGTCATACCTGATTATGGAAACATTTACTTGATAGCATTTGTCAATTAGAAAATAAAAATCAGTATAACAGAGGAAAGGGACCAGGGGTTGGAGGAAGGGAGGGATGAAGGGTGTGCTAGAGAGTGATATTGGCCAAATTATATTGTTATGTTGTGCAAATATACAAATGTGTAACAACAAATTCCATCAATGTTTACAACTATAATGGATCAATAGAACAAGTGTATGAGTGTGGGGGGAAATCATACAAAAAAGAAAGCACCAATCAAAAATAAATAAATTTAAAGAGTGAAAGGAAGATCAGTAGAGATGAGGAAGGAGAAGAGGAGGAGGGAGGAGAGGAGGGAGTGGAAACAAGGATTGAAATGCAGTAGTCCAAATTCCATGCATATATGATTTTACCAAAATAAACCCAACTACTGTGCATAATTATAATGCTCCAATAAAAAATATCTCACAAAAAAGCCAAGTGTTCCTTCACTGTGCCAAAAAAAATCCCATTATTAAGAAGACACAGAGACAAACCCACATAAATACAGCATATTTTATTTAACCCAATGATCTAAAATATCACCATATTAACATGCAATAAAGATTAAGAGCAGATCCGGTGGCCTAAACATGGACGTGCACCCGAGGAACTTCCGGATTCAGGGGCCTAAACATCTGACAAACTTCTGGATCCTGGGGCTTAAACATGGACGTGCACCGAGGAACCTCTGGATGGGTGGGCCTAAACATGGACACCTGAGGAACTTCCAGATCCTAGATCCTAAACATGGACGTGCACCTGAGGCACTTCCGGATCTGGGGGCCTAAATATGGACTGCACCCATGGAACTTCCGGATCCTGCTGCTTAAACATGGATGTGCGCCTGAGGTCCCAGGGCCTAAACATGGATGCCTGAGGAACTTCCGGATCCGAGGGCCCAAACATGGACGTGTCCTTGGAACTTCTGGGTCCTTGTGCCTATAAAGGGCAGGGCGTGACTCTCAGAAGGGACGTGGCCCATGAAGCGGAGCCAAATATGGGGCCTGATGGGGGGCAGACTGAGCTGTTGCACCCTGAACTTGAATGTGACGGTGGCCTCACTTCCCAGCCTTCTCCCCTGGGTATCACTTTCTTCCCTTCCAGGCAGTGCCGGGGAGGAAGTAAGACCAGGGGCAGGGGCCAGACCCTGAGGAGGGACACCGTCTTTCTCCTTGCTTAGCCAGGCGCCTGGCCTGGCTGGGGACGGGGACGTCTTGTGACACTGGCTACCTCCTGCATCCCTGCCCCAGGACCTCAGGGACCACAGGTGGGGACAGTGGTTGATTCTCCCCTGGCCACTGACCCTCAGCCTCGGGTCTGCCCAGGGAGAGCTCTGTCTCCCAGAGGGTCAGGGGGCCCCTGTGACCTGCTGCTCCTTACCCACCATCATCCTGGGTGAGCACAGGTCAGGACACCAGACGCTACTGAGAGTGACTTCTCCTAGATGGGCAGCTGGGGACTTTGCCTCTGTCCCCAGGCCTTGGACACCAGATGATCCCCCCAGAGACAGAAAATAACCCCACACTGCCCAAGACTTATTTTGAAGCTTTGGATTCTGAAATTTTCCTGCTGCCACTTTCTTTGTGAAGCCAGTTTTTCAACAGAGACAATATTCGGGGGGGGGGGGGCATGGAGTCAATCAAACCAAGCTGACACATCTGGTCCTCCAAGAGAAAACTGGATTGGAGGGAGAACAGGCATTCTCAATTGGTGAAATAGTGAGGTTCCCTTGTCCTTATTTTGTGTAAGCAACATAAATAATCTGATGTTAACTCATCAAATTATTTTTGAGGAGTGCTTGGCTCATAGGAAAACTGATTCTGTTTTATGGAATGAAGTGTTACCTGATTCTAAAATTTAAAATGAAGCCAATTAGGATTGTTAAATCACACTGTCGTAATTCTGTTCTTTGATAGCAGAAATAAATAAACCTTAAAAAAAGATTAAGAAATTATAAGTGAGATATCTTACATTCTTGTTTTTATGCTGTCTTTGGAATCTGATGTAGATTTTAAACTTACAGAAAATCTCAATTGGCTGCTAAATTTTCATCAGAAATAGTAGATTTGGTTCTTCTCATGAGCCTAGAGCCCAAGTGTCATCCTGAGATCTAGCCCTCCCAGGGCTGGACTGGGGAAGGGGAAGTGTCTGTGCTCATTCACGTGGTCTCTGGTGAAATTCTATTCCTCAGTTGTTGGACTGAGGGTCCTGGGGACTCGCTGGCTGTCGACTAGAGGCTGTTTCATTTCCTTGCTGCTGGGGCCTCTCAAAAATATGGGTGCTTCTTTCCTCTGATCAAGGAGACAAAGGACCAGAGAGCAAAGAGATGTAAATAATAGTCTATCATAATTCATCTCCAAAAACATATCCCTTTGCTTTTGATGTATTCTTTTTATTAAAAAAATTGGCCCACACACAAAGAAGGGGATTGTACAGAGACATGAATACAGAAGCAGGAATCATTGGGAGCCATTGTGGAAGCTGCCTACCCACCACCCAAATTCCCACCAGTGGGTGACAGGACACAAATGTTGCATCAGTCAACAACAGAGAGGAATGCATGCATACATGTTAAACCATTAGGCTGATGAAAGAAGTCAGGCATAAATGATTCCACTTGTCTTAAATTCTAGAAAGTACAAACTAATCTATAGTGAAATAAGCAGATCTGTGGATGCCTAGGTCTCGTAATGAAGGGAAGGATTCATGACAAAAGAACCATGAAACTCAAGAGAAGAAAAACATTCTGCATTTTGGTTGTGGTGGTGGAGTTTAGTATATGTACATTTGCCAAAAACCATCAAATGTTATGTTTTAAGTTTTATGTAAATTATGTTGTATGTAAATTTTACCTCCATATACCTGTTTTAAAAGAATATTTATAACATGGCAATATTTACATTTAATTCCAAAACTCTGCAAATGTAAGTAATGCACATATTTTAGGATACATATGTGTAATAAAACTACAAAAAAAGAAGAAAATGACAAACACAAAATTCAAGATCATGGTTATTTCTGAAGTAGAGACATACATAAGGATTCCATGTGCCAAGGTCAAATTAAATATAGGGATGAATTTCCAAGTATAAAAGTTTTGTTTGGGAATAATATAAAAATTAGGATTGCAGTCTGGGGCATGCACACACAGACAAGGATGGCCTCCAGTGCATCGAATGACAAAGGAAGTCTAAGTGTTTTATTAGGAAAGAAGAAAACTATAAGCTGTTTTTAGAGGAAGCTTTTGGGCACTTGCAGCATTTTGCAGAAGCTGGTGGGCTCCAATTGGCAAGTGGCTGCAGCTACTAAGTAAAACTAGTTTGAAAATCATAACAGGAAATTTCACCTTAAGTTACTAGTGAAACTAGTCAAAGTCACAGCTGATTGTTTCAAGGGAATGGCCTTGTGGAATAGTTCTTGGAATTGGTCCTGGCAATCTCAGTATTTTCCCCATTGGTCTCTTGGCTCTGTTGTTGGGTATGACAAAAAACTGTATTTATATAATCAATTTTTACATTTCCTTCTTTTAATTAAGATCTTTTTCTGAAAGTATCACTGACCAACCATCCTGAAGTTAGATTTTGATTGCCCCTCAATGCTGGGGATGAACCTGTTCTGGTTGTTGGCCTGGTCCCATGTTGGGTTATAGGGGCCAAGTTCAGGGACCCAGGTCACACATGAGGAACAAAGAGGCCAGAAGGAAATTTTCTCAGGGCAAGTCTTTCTGGAGTTCAGTGCTGAGTTCCACCTTACTGGTTCTATACGACCAATCATTTCAAAGACTTCGACTAATATTATCCTGTTAGAAGAGCTAACTTTACTAAGATTATACAGACAATCTTGTTAGAACACAGTTTAAATATCATAATGCAAAGCAAAATGAGCAAAAATTAGAGCAAACACAGTTTGAACACTAGTTCTGAACCTAGTCTTTAAGGCATATATGGTACCGGAAATTAAAAAATATAACACAGTAATGATTGAGAAAAAATTTCAAATCACTAATACTACATTAGTGATTTGAAATTACTACATCAGAGCAATTCAAATGACAAACATAGGATACACTTTTTACCAATGTAATAAATAAAACTTTGTTTAAATGACAATGTATAGTGTTACTTATGACAAGGGGAAATGGTTACTACTCCAGACATGGAAAAGCCAGCAGACCTTCTTTATCTCTACCTGCTTTCCCATGTCAGCTTCAGACAGGGAATCTCATTTTATATACTACTAGTGCACGTTGGGAAGAGATGTGTGTTGACAGGATCCACACTGGTCATTTGCTTTCCACTGACCTCCGGTCAATGTGGGCTTTTATTCCCTAGGACAAATGTTTAACTTTTACCTAGCCATGGAGAAAATGTCTAAGTGTGCTCTAACCACAATAGCTTATCACAATCTACCACAGCTGAAAAGGTCAGATTCAGCACTATTAACTCTAAGAATTCTAAAGAAAAGATATTTTTTATTGGAGTGAAAAAGACAAAGAAGAACTCACAGGCACCAGCTTCCACGCAGCATGGCTCCTGTGGGGACCCCACGATCCCACCAGGCAGTGAGCAGTTTTCCTGCAGCAGCTGCCCAGTCTGTGGCCCAGCCCCACCTACCACAGGCAGTACCTTCCTCCCTCCCTAGATGTGATGATTGACAGGGAGCTGTTTCTCACCTGCACAACTAGCCCCAGGTTATGGGTTAGAAGTTGGAGCATGCTTTTCATTGGTTCTCCACTTATTTTTTTTTAATAACAGAAACAGATAACAGAAAGCCCCACCCACTTTTTAGTATAATGTTGATTAGCACAGTGTGGTCAGTGAAGCACAAGGTTACTTTAGCTTTTGCTTGTGGTACTCAGAAGTTCCTAAAGCTTCCTCTGCTTCCCATGTGTCACAAGGCAAAGAAACACAAACAAAACAAGTGTTCCTGCTCACACTTGGAGAAAATGTAGACTGGTGCAACTTTGCAGAGGCCAATTGAGGAAATGTATCAAAGCCCCCTACCCACCCCCCCCCCCAAAATAATTTTTTTTCGACGCAACAATTCCAGTCACAAAAGAGTATTTATGCTATGATTTGATTTCTATAAAGTTAAAAAATAAAGAAAACAGGGAAAACTAATCTATGGTGTTAGTTGTCAGAATAGTGGTTACCCCATGGGGAAGATAATGATTGGAAGTGGTCATGAAAAAGGTTTCTGGGGTGCTGGTTACTTTCTGTGATTTTTGTTATCCTTGTTGTTTTGTTTTGTTTTTATCTTGATATGGATTATAGGTATGTTCAGTTTGGGAAAGCCATCAAATCTTACACCCATAATATCCCACCTTTATATATGCCAATTTATACTTCAAAAAATCAAAAACAAAGGAGAATTTTTCATATTTCACTACTACAGGTTTTTCATAGTAAAAGATAGTATTGGTGACTGTATTCATCTATTTTCCATTACTGTAATGAAATATCTAAGGTTGGGTGCATGATAAAGAAAAGAGGTTTACTTAGCTCACAGTTCTGGAGGTTCAAGGGCATGGCACTAGCTCTGGTAAGGATCTCATGGTAGATGGAAACAAAATGGTGGAAATATTGTTAGAGCAAGAGATCACACTAAAAGACAGGAAGCCAGAGAGTGAGGAGCAGCCAGTAACAGCCAAGCATTAGGCCCCTCCACTGAAAGATCCCCCCCACCTCTTGACATCACCACACTAAGGACCAAGTCTTCAATACATGAACCCTTGGGGGACAACCCATATTCCAGTCATAGCAGAACCCAATGCAACTAAAGAAAAAACCCTATTTTCCATATCACTGTGATACAAAAACAAATCTAGACGTAAGTAAGGAAAGACTTTTTTCCAAAAGATTGTTGCAAATGAGGAACCCTTTGACCATAAGATCTGCACTTGTCAGGCTGCTAGAAATTTTTTTCTAATAGAAAGTAGTTCACAGGACTAGAAAGTAGAAAGTGTGGTAGTGTGATCTAGCCTTTTAACAAAAAGTCATTTTCCCTGAAGTTAGCTGGGAGTTTGCTTTCGGTTCTGATGTTGGCATAACCTTTTTGGCGAGTCAGAGTTCAGTGTCCTGTGGAGAATGGAGACACTTAACTGAAATTCAGTCAAGTCAGTGGCTATTAGCAACATCCAAGATATGGAATCAACATAAATGTCAATCAATTTGGATGAATAGATAGAAAAACTGAAATATATGTTCCAATGGAATATAATTCAGAACATTATTCATGATAAGAATGATATCCTATCATTTATAGCAAAAATGAAAGGAACTAGAGAATATTATGTTAAATAAAATAAGTCCAGCATCTAAACACAAATACTATATATTCTTTCCCATATGTGGATGGAAGAAAATGTTGACGTGGGTGAAAATTTGTTTACTAGAGGATTCAGGGAAGGGGGATAGAGGGAGGTGGATAACAGGTACAAAAACACAGATTGAAGGAATAAGTTCTAAAGTACAGAGGAGTGACAATTTATGACCTATTTTATAAGTAATTAGAAGAATTCAAAGGCTCCAAACACTAAGTAAGGATAAGGAGATAGAAACATTAATCACCTCATTTGATCAGTACACACTGTACACATCATGCTGAGAAACCTGGGTGTCATACATAGAAGAATGAAAATAGATCCCTACCCACACCTTGAAGAAAATCCAACCCAAAGTGGTTCAGAGTCCTAGAAATTATACCAGGAAATTTTCAACTGCTAGAAGTAAACACAGGGGACAATGTTCCAACACATAGGTGCAGGCACTGACTTCCTTCATAGGCCTCCTAAAGCTCAGGAAGTAATACCAAGGATTCATAGATGGAATGGCATCAAATTAAAAAGCTTCTGCATAGCAAAGAAAACAAGAATGTGAAGGGAGAGGCTACAGAATGGGAGAGATTTTTGCCAGTTACTCTTCCAACTAATATCATAAATATAAAAGGAACTCAAAACATACCACTAAAAATAAAACAATCCAATCTACAAACAGGCAAAAGAGCTAGACAGATGTTCTCAAAGAATTGATTTAGATGGCAAAGAAATATACGAGAAGAAAAAATTCAGAATTTATGGCAATCAGGGAAGCACAAATCCAGACTGCTTTAAGATTTCATCTTGCTCCAGTTAGAACGGCAATCTTCAAGATACAGGTGATATTTAATGCTGGTGGGGGTACAGGGGAAAAGGCATCACACTGTTGGTGTGATTGTAAATTAGCCCAAACCACTATGGAAATCAGTATGGAATTTTCTCAGTAGACTAGGAATGGAACCACTACATGACCCAGCTATCCCACTCATTTGTGTTTAATACTCAAAGAATTAAAGTTAGCACAGTCTAGTGATACCTACATACCCATGTTTATGGAAGTGCAAGTTACAGTAGTTATGGAAACAGCCTAGATGTCTGTCCACAGGTGAATGGGTAAAGAAAATGTCTCTATGCACAATGAAGTTTTATTCAGCCATAAAGAATAAAATCATGTCATGATAGATGATATAATTATAGAACTGGAGAGCATCATGTTAAGCAAAATAAGGCAGACTCAGAGAATCCAGGGTAGTATGTTTTCTATCATGCATAGAAGCTAGATAGAAACAAGGGGAAAGAGAGTATCTCCTGAAAATCGAAGGGAGACTAGTAGAAGAAATGGATCAGGGGGAGCGAGCAGCAGATGGAAATGGGAGAGACTGGGGAATGAAATTGATCAAGATATGTTGTGCACATGCATGAATATGTCACAATGATTAACATTATTATGTTTCATTATTATGCACTAATAAAAAAAATTGGTTAAAGCTGAGTGACTCTCCTGTAAGAGAGATGCAGAGCCATCAAGGAGCAATAAGGCCGTGAATTTAAGCTATGAAAGAAAAGAAAAAGTGCTACCCATTTCTGGGATTTTTTTAAAAGAAGGAGGAATTATCAAAGGGCTAGATTTCGAGGGGGAGGATGAAGATATAACACAAGTAGAGAATCATTATGAGAGGCTTCTTGGTTGCAAGGGTAGAATTAAGTTGATTTGAAGGATGATGTTGGAAGGAATGGAGGAGAAGGATATAAGGATGAGGAAAGGAGACAAGAAAATCCTGTGTGTGTTTATTCCAATGTCTTGGGTAGAAAGTAACCATCTCATGATGTCATTTGCATTACCTCAAATTCTTAGAAATGTCATCTACTTCAGGAAATTATCTGCTTCTGGGATCTGGGGAGGTCCTCAGTTTCTAATCTCCAGCTGGAGTATATTTTCATTATAAGTAGCTCTTGTGCTTTTCAAAATTGTGAGACATGCACCCAGGGTTGAATCCCCTCAGGATTGGCTGTAGTATTAGCCATAAGAAGGGCAGCACAAGGCCCTCTGAACAGGGTTTAGGGTTAATTTTTCAACGATATCATTTCCAGAGAACAAAATCTCCAACATGTTGGTTGTGGCATGGTTTAGGTGGAAGGACTGGAACAAAAAGGAGCCTTGAGCTGCTTAGAAATGTGGATACAGTTAACGAGATCTTTGCAATATTTAAGAATGTCTGAATTAAATTGATTGGAGTCCTCTATTGCCTGAGTTGAAGGGGGCATTCTCATAGTTCTGCTAGTAATATTTGATGGATCTAATGTGGTCTACCAGGGGAAGAATGGAAAGCAATTAAGAGCAGGACAAGACCTTCAGCCATGGAAGACAGAGTTCCCTGAGACTTACCTCTTGAAGAATATCTTTTTTTGCTTCAAATTTTTGACAATTATGAATAAAATCTTTATAAACACTCATACAGGTTTTTGTGTGGACATAATGAGTTTAGTTCCTATGAATTCAATTTTGCCAGATCATATGACAAAAGTACATTTAGCTTTTCTTGTGGGGGAGTGGGGTACCAGGAATTGAACTCCAGGGCACTGGGCCACATCCCTAACCCTTTTTAGATTTTATTTAGAAGCAGGCTCTCACTGATGCTGAGGCTGGCTTGGAACTCGCAATCCTCCTGCCTCAGCCTCCAGAGCCACTGGGATTACAGGCATGCACCACCGCACCCCTGCAAAGGTACATTTAGTTTTGTAAGAAACTTTCAAACTATCTTCCAAAGTGGCTGTGCTATTTTGCATTCCCAGCAACCATGAATGAAAAGTCCTCTGGCTCTGCATCCTGATCAGCATTTGGTATTGGCAGGTTTTTTTTTTTTTAATTTTAGCCATGCTAATAGATTCATAGTGATATTCATCATAGTTTTAAGTTAAAATTTCCTAATGACATTATGGAAAATCTTTTTGTTTTGTGTATCAGTTAAAAATAAAAAATAAATACTGAAGAGAGAGGGAGGGAGAGGGAAAGAGAGAAAATGTATAAGGAGCAAATCAGCTCTCTCATTTATGCTAAGCCTCTAGGTCCAAAAATGGGTGTAGCTTGTGTTAGACCAGGTGGAAAGGAGCACAGTGTGGCACAAGAGGATGGAGGCCAAGAGAAGCGGTGTGAATGCACTTTGACACGAACTGTGCTACTATGAACACTGATGCAGCCTCTTCCCTACAGTATGCTGGTTTTATATATTTTGCATATACATCAAGGAGTAGGATAACTGGGTCATACCATGGTTCTATTTTTAGTTTTGTTTTTTTTTAGAAATATCCATACTATTTTCCAGAGTGGTTGTACTGATTTGCAGTCCCACCAAAGTAGGAGTGTGTCTTTTACCCCACATCCTCGACAACACTTCCTATGAATGTGTATTCTGGATAATTGTTATTCTGACTGACATGAGAAGAAATCTTAATGTAGTTTCAATTTGTATTTCCCTGATTGTTAGAGATGATGAACAATTTTTGATGTGTTGTGTTGACCAATTGTATTTCTTCTTTTGAGAATTATGTGTTTAGTTCGTTTGCCCATTTTTTAATTGGATTGTTTGTTTTTTGAGTTCTTTATATATTCAGGATATTAATGCCATATTTGAGGAGGAGGTGGCAAAGATCACCCATTCTGTAGGCTCCCTCTTCATGCTCTTAGCTTCTTCCTTTGCAGTGCAGTTTTTAATTCGATGCCATACCACTTATCGGGTTTTGGTTTTATTCCTTGCACTTTAGGAGTCTTGTTAAGGACGTTGGTTCCTGTGCCAACATGTTTGAGTGTTGGGCCTACATTTTCTTCTAGAAGTTGCAGAGTTTCTGGTCTAATTCCTAGGTCTTTGATCCACTTTGATTTGGCATTTATGCAGGGTGGAAGATAGAGGTCAAGTTTCAGTTTTCTACATATGGTTTTCCAGTTTAGCCAAGCTATGGAATGAACCTAGGTGTCCTTCAACAGAAGAATAGATAAAGAAAGTGTGGTATATATACAGAATGGAGTATTACTAAGCCATAAACAAGAATGAAATCATGACATTTACTGGAAATTGAATGGAACTGGAGACTACACACTAAGTGAAATAAGCAAGACTCAGAAAAACAAAGGTTGAATGTTTTATATGATATGGAGAAGCTAGTCCAAATAAGGGGGGAAAGAAGGAAGGGGAGATGAAGGGGGTGAGTATTCCATCAAAAGAGAAGAAAGATTTATGAACTAGAGGAAGGAGATTAAAGGGGAAGGAGAAAAGATGAGATAAGGGAAGAGGAGTGGAATGAATCTGACCTAACTTTCCTATGTACATAGATGAATGAATATACCACAGTGAATCTCACCATCATGTGAGATTGTGAAGACACTTATGTTTAAAAAAAAAGTAAATAGAGTAGAGGGAATGGAACAGGTAGAGGGAGGAGGGGAGGGAAAAGAGAAGTATCGGGGACTGAATTAGAGCAAATTATATCCTATGCTTTTATAATATGTCAAAATGAATCCTAATGTTATGTATATAACTAATGTATAACTAAAAAGAACCAATAACATATTTTTTAAAGGGTATATACTTAAAATGGTGCTGGGCACTAAGATGAAGCCTTAATAAGTGTTGAATATTACATTTTACATATATCATATGTATTTCATATAAATACCTTGTTCTAAATAAAGTATCAAGTCCTTTGGGGCTAAAAAAAAAGAATGAACTTTGAGATGGGAGGGTTTTTTTCTCTTTTTTATTAGTTACATATGACAGTACAATAATCTTTACAATTCATACATTTGAATCAAATGGGGTATAATTTCTCATTTTTCTGAGTATACAGGTTGCAGAATTACATTGGTTATACAGTCACCTATATACCCACATCAATAATAATGTCTATTTTATTCTGCTGTCCTTCCCTTCCCCCTTACCCTCCCCTCTCCTCCCATCACTTCTCTCTACCCAATCTAATGTGACACACTTCTATTTTATTTTTCCCCTCACATCGTCATACATGTATTCTGTATAATGATGAGGGTCTCCTTCCATCTTCCATGCAATTGCCCTTCTCCCTCCCTTTCTCTCCCACTCTCTTCCCTATTTAGTGATAGTCTTCTTCTCATGCTCTTCCTCCCTACCCCATTTTGAGTCACCCCCCTTATATCAGAGAAGACATTCAGCATTTGTTTTTTAGGGATTGGCTAACTTCACTTAGCATAATCTGCTCTAATGCCATCCATTTCCCTGCAAATGCCATGATCTTGTTGTTTTTTAGTGCTGAGTAATACTCCATTGTGTATAAATGCTACATTTTTTTATCCATTCATCTATTGAAGGGCATCTGGGTTGGTTCCACAGTTTAGCTATTGTGAATTGAGCTGCTATAAACATTGATGCGGCTGTGTTCCTGTAGTATGCTGTTTTTAGGTCTTTTGGGTATACTCCGAGAAGGGGAATAGCTGGGTCAAATGGTGGTTCCATTCCCAGCTTTCTAATGAATCTCATACTGCTTTCCAAATTGGCTGCACCAATTTGCAGTCCCACCAGAAAAGTATAAATGTACCTTTTTCCCCCACATCCTCGCCAGCACTTGTTGTTTGACTTCATAATGGCTGCCATTCTTACTGGAGTGGGATGGTATCTTAGAGTAGTTTTTATTTGCATTTCTCTGATTGCTAGAGATGGTGAGCATTTTTTTCGTGAATTTGTTGATTAATAGTATATCCTCTTCTGAGAAGTGTCTGTTTAGGTCCTTGGCCCATTTTTTGATTGGGTTATTTAGTTTTTTGTTGTTTAACTTTTTGAGTTCTTTGTATACTCTAGAGATTAGAGCTCTATTTGATGTTTGAGGGGTAAAAATTTGTTCCCAGGATGTAGGCTCCCTATTTACCTCACATATTATTTCTCTTGTTGAAAAAAAACTTTTTAGTTTCAATTCGACCCATTTGTTGATTCTTAGTTTTAACTCTTGTGCTATATGTGTCTTAAGGAATTTGGGGCCTGATCCCACGTGATGGAAATTAGGGCACCTTTTTCTTCTATTAGATGCAGAGTCTCTAATTTGATATCAAGCTCCTTGATCCATTTTGAGTTAACTTTTGTGAATGGTGAGAGAAAGGGATTCAATTTCATTTTGTTGCCTATGAATTTCCAGTTCTCCCAGCATCATTTGTTGAAGATGCTATCCTTCCTCCAGTGAATGCTTTTAGCATCTTTGTCTAATATAAGGTAGTTGTAATTTTGTGAGTTGGTCTCTGTGTCCTCTATTCTGTACCATTGGTCTACCAGCCTGTTTTGGTTCCAGTACCATGCTGTTTTTGTTACTATTGCTCTGTAGTATAGTTTAAAATCTGGTATCGCGATGCCACCTGTTTCACTCTTCCTACTTAGAATTGCTTTAGCTATTCTGGTCTCTTATTTTTCCAGATGAATTTCATGATTGCTTTTTCTATTTCTGCAAGGAATGCTGTTGGCATTGTGATCAGAATTGTATTGAATATGTAAAGTGCTTTTGGTAATATGGCCATTTTAATAATATTAATTCTGCCTATCCATGAGCAAGGTATATCTTTCCATCTTCTAAGGTCTTCTTCTATTTCTCTCTTTAGGGTTCTGTAGTTTTCATTGTATAAATCTTTCACCTCTTTTGTTAGGTTGATTCCCAAGTATTTCATTTGAGGGTATTGTGAATGGGGTAGTTTTCCTCATTTCCATTTCAGAGGATTTGTAACTGATATACAGGAATGCCTTTGATTTATGGGTGTTGATTTTATATCCTGCCACTTTGATGAATTCATTTACTAGTTCTAGAGGTTTCTTGGTAGAACCTTTTGGGTCTGATAGGTATAGGATCATGTCATCAGCAAATAGTGATAATTTAAGTTCTTCTTTTCCTATATTTATGCCTTTAATTTCTTTCATCTGTCTAATTGCTCTGGCTAGTGTTTCAAGAACTATGTTGAATAGAAGTGGTGAGAGAGGGCATCCCTGTCTTGTTCCAGATTTTAGAGGCAATGCCTTCAATTTTTCTCTGTTTAGAATGATGATGGCCTGAGAGAGAAGATGGTGGAGATGGGAGTGCATCACCCCAGTGCGCCGAGTCACTGTGCGGGAGAAAGACGAGGTGAAACGGCTGAAGGCTACCTTGTTGGGAATTTCCAGTGAAATCGAGGTGCTCCAGAATCTAAAGGACGGATTTCCAGTGTGCGGGATTCAACTCCGGGGGCTCCGTCACGGGCGATTTCTCCGCACGGAGGGTAGCAGAACCTGCTTGGCGGACCGCCCCGCGGATGGAGTCTGGGGCGCGCGCTGAGTAGCGGCGAGGTACCGAGGTACCGGAGCGGGAGTACAGCGATGCGGATTCTGGGGGCTCCTGCCAGTGGTGCACTGGCCGTGCTTAGTGCTGAGTTCCGGCTTTGAGACAGAGGAGAGAAGCGGTCCAGTTCGATTCTCGACACCGGTCAGACCACGGAGGAGGACAGCAGCCGCCATCTTGGAGAGCTGATGTAATGATCCCTGTTTTCTACTGATCTCAGCTCATTCAACTACGGAACAGGTGATTCCAGGCTGGTATTTGCCTGCGTCTCACAGACAGATCGCTCAGGCTCTGGACTGGAGAACCTGAGGAGAATACTCTTCGGGGCTCGCTCCTGGCAAGGTGTGCGCCGGACTTTGAGCGGCCGGATTCTGGTTCCCCGGGCTGCTTTGGCCCAGGGCGGGGGAACCTGTGGGGACTGCGTGCCGACGCCAGCTCCCAGTGGAACGTGCACTGAGGGGCAGCGGCGCTCTGACTCCCGGAACAGTTTTGGCCCGGGGCTGGGGAGCCCGCGGGGACTGCGTCTTTGACCCTGCTCCTAGCGGAGCGTGCACCGAGCTGGGAGAGTTTGGAGTGGCCAGGCTCGGGCTCCCGGGGCTGCTTTGGCCCGGGGCTGGGGAATCCGCGGCGGTTGCTCTGTGGAGCCTGCTCCTAGAAGAGCGTGGCTGGGATTGGAGAGGCCGGGTTCTGGCTCCTGAAGTTGCTTTGGCCCAGGGCGGGGGAACCTACAGGGACTGCTTCTCGGTCCGGGTCCTGCTGGGTGCTGTGGGGGCCTGGGGGGAAGAGTGGAACTGCCACCTGCGCCCAGAGCAGGCCAAGTGACCCGCCGGCGTGGTATCACGACACCCCAACTGCAGCTGGGGCCGAGGAGAGTAGCCGCCCACGCCTGGAACAGGACCAGCGACCTGACTGCGCGGTAGCCAAGTCACCCCATTTGGAGTGGGGGCTGTGAAGAGCCGCCATCTGAGCCTGCAAGGTAAGCAGACCTTCGACCCACTGGCAGGACAGGCCTGGAAGCCTGCCAGTGTGGTGGACAAGTAGCATCGAGGCAGTCACGTCACACTGGTTGGAGTGGGATTTGAGCAGAGCTGCCGCCCGTGTCTGGAAAAGGCCCAGCGACCCGTTGGAGAGGCAGTTAGGTACCCCCACTGGGAGTGGGGGTTGAGCAGAACTGCTGCCCGAGCCCGCAAGGTAGGCGGATCTGCGACCCACCAGCGGAACAGGCTTAGAGGCCGACCAGCGTGGTAGACACGTCACACCAATTGGAGTAGGGGCGGAGAAGAGCTGCCGCCCACATCCGGATCAGGTCCAACGACCCGAGGGCGTGGTAGTTACATCACCACAATTGGAGTGGGGGCAGAGTAGAGCTGCCACCCGCGCCCGCAGGGTGGGCAGAACTGCGACCAACCAGCGTGGTAGATAGATCACCCTAATTAGAGGAGGAGCACAGCCACTACCCGCCCTGCAAGGGAGATCTCCCAACTATACAAGAGCAATATAAATAAATAGGGGGAAAATTTCAAAACACAACAGTTTCACCAAGCAGAAAGAAATGCGAGCAGTATGAAATGACAAGGAAAGAAAGGAGCACAAGCAATGCAGGTCAACCCAACTCTAGAAGAGGTAATAGCTGCAACAGATGGAATGTCTGATAAAGAGTTCAGGATATACATGCTTCAGATGATCTGGAGTCTCAAGGAAGACAAGAGACAGCAAAACTAGACAATGAAAGATCACTTTGACAAGGAACTACATAAACAAATCCAGGAAGTAAAAGACCAATTTCACAGGGAGATAGAGGTAATAAAAAACAAACAAATAGAAATCCTAGAAATGCAGGAAGCAATAAACCAACTTAAAACCTCAATTGACAATACTACCAGCAGAGTAGATCACTTAGAAGATAGAACATCAGACAATGAAGACAAAGTATTTCAACTTAAAAAGAACATAGACAGCTCAGCAAGTCTGCTAAGAAACCATGAACAGAACATCCAAGAAATATGGGATAACATTAAAAGACCAAACTTAAGAGTCATTGGGATACAGGAAGGCACAGAGCTCCAAACCAAAGGAATAAACAATCTATTCAATGAAATAATACGAGAAAACTTCCCAGACTTGAAGAATGAAACAGAATCCCAAATCCTAGAAGCCTACAGGACGCCAAAAGTGCAAAATCATAAGAGATCCACACCTAGACACATTATAATGAAGATGCCCAACATACAGAATAAGGAGAGAATTTTAAAAGCTACAAGAGAAAGAAAGCAGATTACATTTAGGGGTAAACCAATCAGGATAACAGCTGATCTCTCAACACAGACTCTGAAAGCTAGAAGATCCTGGAATAACATATTTCAAACACTGAAAGAAAATGGGTTCCAACCAAGAATCGTGTATCCGGCGAAATTAAGCTTCAGGATGGAAGATGAAATTAAAACCTTCCACGATAAACAAAAGTTAAAAGAATTCGCAGCTAGAAAACCATCTCTTCAAAAAATCCTTGGCAAAACATTACAGGAAGAGGAAATCGAAAACAACATGGAAAACTATCAGTGGGAGGTAGGACAGTAAAGGGGGGAAAGTAATCAAAGAGGAAAACAAATCAGGTTTAGTAACATTAATAAACAAATATGGCTGGAGGAACAAACCATATCTCAATAATAACCCTAAATGTTAATGGCTTAAACTCACCAATTAAGAGACACAGGCTAGTTGAATGGATCACAAAACAAGGCCCAACAATATGTTGCCTACAGGAGACGCATTTGATAGGTAAAGATATACATAGACTGAAGGTGAAAGGCTGGGAAAAATCATTCCACTCATATGGACTGCGGAAACAAGCAGGAGTGTCCATACTCATATCAAACAAAATAGATTTCAAGCCAAAGTTAATCAATAGGGATAAAGAGAGACACTACATACTGCTCAAGGGAACCATACACCAACAAGACATAACAATCATAAATATATATGCCCCAAACAATGGTGCAGCTACGTTCATCAAGCAAACTCTTCTCAAGTTCAAGAGTCTAATAGACCACCATACAATAATCATGGGAGACTTTAACACACCTCTCTCACCACTGGACAGATCTTCCAAACAAAAGTTAAATAAGGAAACTATAGAACTCAATAACACAATTAACAACCTAGACTTAATTGACATATATAGAATATACCACCCAACATCAAGCAGTTACACTTTTTTCTCAGCAGCACATGGATCCTTCTCAAAAATAGATCATATATTATGTCACAGGGCAACTCTTAGACAATATAAAGGAGTAGAGATAATACCATGCATCTTATCTGATCATAATGGAATGAAACTGAAAATCAATGATAAAAGAAGGAAGGAAAAATCATGCATCACTTGGAGAATGAACAATAGGTTACTGAATGATCAATGGGTTATAGAAGACATTAAGGAGGAAATTAAAAACTTCTTAGAGTTAAATGAAAACACAGACACAACATATAGGAATCTATGGGACACATTGAAAGCAGTTCTAAGAGGAAAATTCATTGCTTGGAGCTCATTCCTTAAAAAAAGAAAAAAACAACAAATAAATGATCTCATATTTCATCTCAAAATCCTAGAAAAAGAAGAGCAAAACAATAGCAAAAGAAGTAGAAGGCAAGAAATAATTAAAATCAGAGTGGAAATTAATGAAATCGAAACAAAAGAAACAATTTAAAAAATTGACAAAACTAAAAGTTGGTTCTTTGAAAAAATAAATAAAATCGACAGACCCTTAGCCATGCTAATGAAGAGAAGAAGAGAGAGAACCCAAATTACTAGCATACGGGATGAAAAAGGCAAAATCACAACAGACACTTCAGAAATACAGAAGATAATCAGAAATTATTTTGAATCCTTATACTCCAATAAAATAGAAGATAGTGAAGGCATCGATAAATTTCTTAAGTCATATGATCTGCCCAGATTGAGTCAGGAAGATATAGACGACCTAAACAGACCGATAACAATAGAGGAAATAGAAGAAACCATCAAAAGACTACCAACTAAGAAAAGCCCAGGACTGGATGGGTATACAGCAGAGTTTTACAAAACCTTTAAAGAGGAACTAACACCAATACTTTTCAAGCTATTCCAGGAAATAGAAAAAGAGGTAGAACTTCCAAATACATTCTACGAGGCCAACATCACCCTGATGCCTAAACCAGACAGAGACACTTCAAAGAAAGAAAACTACAGACCAATATCTCTAATGAACCTAGATGCAAAAATCCTCAATAAAATTCTGGCGAATCGGATTCAAAATCATATCAAAAAAATTATACACCATGATCAAGTAGGATTCATCCCTGGGATGCAAGCCTGGTTCAATATACGGAAATCAATAAATGTTATTCACCACATCAATAGACTTAAAAATAAGAACCATATGATCATCTCGATAGATGCAGAAAAAGCATTCAACAAAGTATAGCATCCCTTTATGTTCAAAACTCTAGAAAAATTAGGGATAACAGGATCATACCTCAACATTGTAAAAGCAATCTATGATAAGCCACAGGCCAGCATCATTCTGAATGGAGAAAAATTGAAAGCATTCCCTCTAAGATCTGGTACAAGACAGGGATGCCCTCTCTCACCACTTCTGTTCAACATAGTCCTCGAAACACTGGCCAGAGCAATTAGACAGACGAAAGAAATTAAAGGCATAAAAATAGGAAAAGAAGAACTTAAATTATCACTATTTGCAGATGATATGATTCTATACCTAACAGACCCAAAAGGGTCTACAAAGAAACTATTAGAGCTAATAAATGAATTCAGCAAAGTGGCAGGATATAAAATCAACAAGCATAAATGAAATGCATTCTTGTATATCAGTGACAAATCCTCTGAAACGGAAATGAGGACAACTACTCCATTCACAATATCCCCCCCAAAAATAAAATACTTGGGAATTAACCTAACAAAAGAGGTGAAAGACCTATACAATGAAAACTACAGAACCCTAAAGAGAGATATAGAAGAAGACCTCAGAAGATGGAAAAATATTCCCTGTTCATGGATAGGCAGAACTAACATCATCAAAATGGCGATATTACCAAAAGTTCTCTATAAGTTCAATGCTATTCCAATCAAAATCCCAACAGCATTTCTTGTAGAAATAGATAAAACAATCATGAAATTCATATGGAATAATAAAAGACCCAGAATAGCAAAAACAATGCTAAGCAGGAAGTGTGAATCAGGTGGTATAGCGATACCAGACTTCAAACTATACTACAGAGCAATAGTAACAAAAACAGCATGGTACTGGTACCAAAACAGGCGGGTGGACCAATGGTACAGAATAGAGGACACAGTAACCAATCCACAAAACTACAACTATCTTATATTTGATAAAGGGGCTAAAAGCAGGCAATGGAGGAAGGATAGCATCTTCAACAAATGGTGCTAGGAAAACTGGAAATCCATTTGCATCAAAATGAAACTGAATCCCTTTCTCTCGCCATGCACAAAAGTCAACTCAAAATGGATTAAGGAGCTCGATATTAAATCAGAGACACGTCGTCTGATAGAAGAAAAAGTTGGCTATGATCTACATACTGTGGGGTCGGGCTCCAAATTCCTCAATAGGACACCCATAGCACAAGAGTTAACAACTAGAATCAACAAATGGGACTTACTCAAACTAAAAAGTTTTTTCTCAGCAAAAGAAACAATAAGAGAGATAAACAGGGAGCCTACATCCTGGGAACAAATCTTTACTCCACACACTTCAGATAGAGCCCTAATATCCAGAGTATACAAAGAACTCAAAAAATTAGATAATAAGATAACAAACAACCCAATCAACAAATGGGCCAAGGACCTGAACAGACACTTCTCAGAGGAGAACATACAATCAATTAACAAGTACATGAAAAAATGCTCACCATCTCTAGCAGTCAGAGAAATGCAAATCAAAACCACCCTAAGATACCATCTCACTCCAGTAAGATTGGCAGCTATTATGAAGTCCAACAACAACAAGTGCTGGCGAGGATGCAGGGAAAAGGGTACACTTGTTCATTGTTGGTGGGACTGCAAATTGGTGCAACCAATTTGGAAAGCAGTATGGAGATTTCTTGGAAAGCTGGGAATGGAACCACGATTTGACCCAGCTATTCCCCTTCTCGGTCTATTCCCTAAAGACCTAATAAGAGCATGCTACAGGGACACTGCTACATCGATGTTCATAGCAGCACAATTCACGATAGCAAGATTGTGGAACCAACCTAGATGCCCTTCAATAGATGAATGGATAAAAAAATGTGGCATTTATACACAATGGAGTATTAGTCTGCATTAAGAAATGACAAAATCATAGAATTTGGAGGGAAATCGATGGCATTAGAGCAGATTATGCTAAGCGAAGCTAGCCAATCCTTAAAAAACAAATGCCAAATGACTTCTTTGATATAAGGGGAGTAACCAAGGACAGGGTAGGGACGAAGAGCTTGAGAAGAAGATTAACATTAAACAGGGATGATAGGTGGGAGGGAAAGGGAGAGAGAAGGGAAATCGCATGGAATTGGAAGGTGAGCCTCAGGGTCATACACAATTACATATAAGAGGAAAGGAGGGGTAAGAGAAAAATAATACAAGTGAAGAAATGATTTACAGTAGAGGGGGTAGAGAGAGAAAAGGGGAGGGGAGGGGAGGGGAGGGGAAGGGGGATAGTAGAGAATAGGATAAACAGCAGAATACATCAGTCACTAGAATGGCAATATGTAAATCAATGGAAGTGTAACTGATGTGATACAGCAATCGGTATACGGGGTAAAAATGGGAGTTCATAACCCACTTGAATCAAATTGTGAAATATGGTATATTAAGAACTTTGTAATGTTTTGAACGACCAACAATAAAAAAAAGGAAGAAGGTTTTGATCAAAAGATAAAACTAGTATAGTACTTTGAACTCCTTGGCATGGAGGATGGGGTGACAAAGCATCTGTTAAAAAGTTAGTCTCCCATTCATCCATCCATAGGTATTGAGGGATTTCCATATGCTAAACTCCATTCTCAGAAATGGGAATACAGCCTCAATAAGAAAAAACTTCTCTATCCTCATGGAATATACTGTCCAGAAAATCCATACCCAAACCACCAATAGCCAATACAATCAGATCTCCATTATTTTTCTGAGGATTTTTGCTGCTTTTTATAAATGAATTACTCCCAAATGAAAGCAGCACTACCCTGATTCTAGGATGACAAGTCTACTATATTGGAAAATCCAAACTCAGCTGAATACACATTGAAGTAAACAATAGGAACCAGGGTTTATCCTTTGTCTAATCTGTGATGTGCAAAATGAGTTTTTGTAAAGGCTGCCTCGTCCTGCATTTTAACAGGCATGAATTAGGATCAGTTTGCTGTGCTTAAAACTGGTAAACTACTTCTTCATCAAAACTGTGCATTTGCTTGTAAACATATTTTCTCAAAAGCAGTAAAAGTTGTAAACATGAAAAAAAAAAAAGAATGATGATGGCCTGAGGCTTAGCGTAGATTCCTGTTATCCCTGGTTTTTCTAGAGTTTTGAACATAAAGGAATGCTGTATTTTGTTGAATGCTTTTTTCTGCATCTATCGAGATGATCATATGGTCCTTATCTTTAAGTCTATTGATGTGGTGAATTACATTTATTGATTTCCATATATTGAATCAGCCTTGCATCCAAGGGATGAATCCCACTTGATTATGGTGCATGATCTTTTTGATGTGTTTTTGTATACAATTTGCCAAAATTTTATTGAGGATTTTTGCATCTAAGTTCATTAGAGATATTGGTCTGTAGTTTTCTTTCTTTGAAGTGTCTTTGTCTGGTTTTGGAATCAGGGTGATATTGGCCTCATAGAATGAATTTGGAAGTACTCCCTCTTTTTCTATCTCCTGAAATAGATTGAAGAGTATTGGTATTAGTTCTTCTTTAAAGGTTTTGTAAAAGTCTGCTGTATATCCTTCCAGTCCTGGGCTTTTCTGGGTTGGTAATCTTTTGATGGCTTCTTCTATTTCCTCACTTGATATTGGTCTAAGTAGTGTATATCCTCCTGACTCAATCTGGGCAGATCATATGACTTAAGAAATTTATTGATGCCTTCACTATCTTCTATTTTATTGGAATATAGGGTTTTAAAATAATTTCTAATTATCTTTTGTATTTCTGTAGTGTCTGTTGTGATATTGTCTTTTTCGTCCCGTATGCTAATAATCTGAGTTCTCTCTCTTCTTCTCTTCATTAGCATGGCTAAGGGTCTGTCAATCTTATTTATTTTTTCAAAGAACCAACTTTTAGTTTTTTCAATTTTTTCAATTGTTTCTTTTATTTCAATTTAATTTATTTCAGCTCTGATTTTATTATTTCTTGCCTTCTACTGCACTTGCTGTTGATTTGCTCTTCTTTTTTCTAGGGCTTTGAGATGTAGTGTGAGATCATTTATTTGTTGGCTTTTCTTTTTTTGAGGAATGAACTCCAAGCAATGAATTTTCCTCATAGTACTGCTTTCATAGTGTCCCAGAGATTTCAATATTTTGTGTCTGTGTTCTCATTTACCTCTAAGAATTTTTTAATTTCCTCCTTGTTGTCTCCTGTGACCCATTGTTACAGAAGTAACATATTGTTCATTCTCCATGTGATGTAGGAATTTTCCTTCCTTCTTTTATCATTGATTTCCAGTTTCATTCCATTATGATCTGATACGATGCATGGTATTATCTCTACTACTTTATAACTGGTAAGAGTTGCCCTATGGCATAATATATGGTCTATTTTTGAGAAGGATCCATGTGCTGCTGAGAAAAAAGTATATCCACTTGATGATGGTTGATATATTCTATATATGTCAGTTAAGTCTAGGTTATTAATTGTGTTATTGTGTTCTATAATTTCTTTATTCAACTTTTGTTTGGAAGATCTGTCCAGTGGTGAGAGAGGTGTGTTAAAATCTCCCATGATTATTGTGCTGTGGTCTATTTGTCTCTTGAACTTGAGAAGAGTTTGTTTGATGAACATAGCTGCATCATTGTTTGGGGCATATATATTAATGATTGTTATGTCTTGTTGGTGAATGGTTCCCTTTAGCAGTATGTAGTGTCCTTCTTTATCCCTTTTGATTAACTTTGGCTTGAGTCTATTTTATTGATACAAATATGGACACTCCTCCTTGCTTCTGAGGTCCATGTGAGTGGTATGATTTCTCCCAACCTTTTACCTTCAGCCTGTGTATGTCTTTTCCCATCAGATGAGTCTCCTGTAGGCAGCATAGTGTTGGATCTGTTTTTTTAATCCAGTCTACTTGCCTATGTCTCTTGATTGGTGAGTTTAAGCCATTAATATTTAGGGTTACTATTGATATATGGTTTGTACTTCCAGCCATGTTTGTTTATTTTTGTTATTTAACTTGATTTGTTTTTCCTCTTTGATTAGTTTTTCCCTTTACTGTGCTACCTCTCACTGTTGATTTTCATTGTTTTTCATCTCCTCTTCGTGTAGTGTTTTGCCCAAAATGCTTTGCAGTGCTGGTTTTTTAGCTGTGAATTCTTTTAACTTTTGTTTATCGCGGAAGGTTTTTATTTCATTGTCACACCTGAAGCTTAATTTTTCTGTATACAAGATTCTTGGTTGGAACCCATTATCTTTCAGCGTTTGAAATACATTGTTCCAGGGTCTTCTAGCTTTTAGCATCTGTGTTGAAAAATCTACCGTTAACCTAATTGGTTTACCCCTAAATGTAATCTGCCTCCTTTCTCTTGTGGCTTTTAAAATTCTCTCCTTGTTCTGTATGTTGGACATTTTCATTATAATGTGTCTTGGTGTGGGTCTCTTGTGGTTTTGTACATTTGGCGTCCTGTAGGCTTCTAGGATTTGAATTTCCATTTCATTCTTCATGTATGGAAAGTTTTCTAAAATTATTTCATTGAACAGTTGCTCATCCCTTTGGTTTGGACCTCTATACCTTCCTCTATCCCAATGACTCTTTTTTTAAACCTCTGCAATTATTAGTTTATTAGTATCATCCAGGACTCAGATGTTCAGTATTCCTCCTGAAATTACATAAACAAATGCAAATGGAAAGAATCCAGGTCAAAATTATATAACAAAACAGCACTCCATCACAAAATCATGTAAAATTACAAGAACGCTATTTTAAAACACTGGCACTTTAAGAGAATGATAATCTCAAAAACCACAAAATTGCCAAATTTTTCCCTAAATTGCTAAGTAGATAAACATGACTCTAATGAATGAGTTTGGATTTTTGTTAAAAATTAAAAAAAAATCAAATAAGTTGGATAATTGGTAGAGATGCAAAGTTTTTTCCTCATGTCTATTTTGATTTATAAATGGGCAAATCACAATATAGGAAAATATACCCTACTTCAAACTTGGCATTGTAATTTTCTAAGCTGGCCCAATTAAGTAAAAATACTTTCAATGGAGTCTCAAGTTTCCTGAGCAGTCCATATTTAGATAAATGGGAAAAGGCATTTACAGCCAGGACTCTCAGAACCTTTGCTGGGACTAATCTCAACAAAAAATTTAATATGGCAGTCTTGTATTTTAAGCTCACGCTTTTGGGGATTCATTCTCAGGTCTTCTTTAATGTGTTAACTGCAAAATAAAACTGTCATTACATGGTAATGGGAGTTAAGAATATAGATCCTCATGTAAAGATCAGAACATACTTCTCTATTAATCCTTCAAGGACAGACTTTCACATTGTTTGATTCTAATAATCCCATGCTGTGAATAGAATTGGCTACCCTTCACTTGGTAAATGTAAGTGGGCTATGTGAAATTTGCTATCAATTGATCAAGGTTTTGGAGTTTCAGTTACGGATGAAAATGTCCTCAATTCAATTTTTATTAACCCCATCATGATATGCAGGGTGTGTAGACAAAAAGTTTTTTATCATCTAACTATGAAAAGATAAACACTGTAAAAATTCATGTGATCTAAAATGGGCAAAAGCAAGACTAACTTCCCCTCAAGAAGAAAAATTTCAGACCTATGAAAAAGACAACAATACTAATAAAAAAAATTTTATTACTTAGAAGCATTCAGAATGTCAACAAAACAGCTGCAACTTTTTTTTTTTGCAATTACATAGTGGTATTCAGTTAACAGAACAACAATTATTTCGTATAAGCTGCATCAGAGACAACTGAAGATGAAAAACTACCGTTCCCATATATAACTAATTTGTGCTGTGCACCAACAAGAACCTGCTTTAAATTTCCATGCCAATTTACAACCCCCATACTGTACCAGGCAAGGTTAGTGGCTATTGAAAATACCACCAGGACAGGGCTATCTAAAGACACATTCGGTAGTGTGTTAACTATACAAAAAAAGACACTGTACAGTTTAAAAACAAATCTTACACAGCCTTAAATTTCAATTTTTTTCTTTAAAAGGAGTGAGTTGTGTGCAGGGGGGTTAAATGCTTTATAGACAAGAAAAAAACTGTGCTAGAACCAACTTATTCATCATCATCATCTTCTTCTTCATCTTCATCTTCCTCCTCCTCCTCATCCTCTTCATCTTCCTCATCTTCCTCCTCTTCCTTCTTTTTCTTGTTTTTTTCAGCCTTGACAACTCCCTTTTTTGCTTCATCAGGTTTTCCTTTAGCTCGGTAGGCAGCAATATCCTTTTCGTATTTTTCCTTCAGCTTGGCAGCTTTCTTTTCATGAGGCTGCTTACCATCTGCAGCAGTGTTATTCCACATCTCTCCCAGTTTCTTTGCAACATCACCAATGGATAGGCCAGGATGTTCTCCCTTGATTTTGGAGCGATACTCAGAACAGAACAAGAAGAAGGCCGACAGAGGCCTCTTGGGTCCATTGAGATCCTTGAACTTCTTTTTTGTTTCCCCTTTAGGAGGGATATAGGTTTTCATTTCTCTTTCATAACGGGCCTTGTCCACCTTTGCCATGTCTTCAAATTTTCCTTTCTCTTTAGCAGACATGGTCTTCCACCTCTCTGAGCACTTCTTAGAAAACTCTGAGAAGTTGACTGAAGCATCTGGGTGCTTCTTCTTGTGCTCCTCCCGGCAAGTTTGCACAAATAATGCATATGATGACATTTTGCCTCTCGGCTTCTTAGGATCTCCTTTGCCCACGTTTAGTTATTTTTCCTCAGCGAGGCACAGAGTCGCCCAGTGCCCGTCCAGCTCTCACTTGCCACGGTGCTGTCTCTATGGAGCTCAATGTACTGCAATGGCTCCCAATGACTCTTAAGTTTGGTTTTTTTATGTTATCCCAAATCTCTTGGATGTTCTGCTCATGGTTTCTTACTAGCCTTTCTGAGTTGACTAGACTCTTTTCAAGATGATATATTTTGTCTTCGTTGTCTGATGTTCTGACTTCTAATTGGTCTACTCTACTGGTGATACTCTCATTTGAATTTTTAATTTGGTTTATAATTTTCTTCATTTCCAGGATTTCTGTTTGATTTTTTTTATAACCTCTGTCTCCCTGTAGAGTTGCTCTTTTGCTTCATGGATTTGTTTATGTAATTCATTGTTGAAGTGATCTTTCATTGTCTGCATTTGCTGTATAAGGTCTTCCTTAAGACTCCATAACATTTGAAGCATGTATATCTTGAAATCTTTATCTCTGCTGTGGCTACAAACTCCTGTATTGTTGAGTTGTCCTGTATTGTTTATGTTCCTTTTTTTTCCTTGTCTATTCATGATGCTCATGTTTCTTTCCAGCTCTGTGTGACTGCTGTTTTATTATTTTCTCCTATAAATTTGTTTTGCTTTTGTATAGCTCCGAGATCTCTCCTTTGTGATGGGAGACAATGTCTAGAGATGTTGGGTTCACTTGTAATTTAAAGTAAATTCATTAGTTTCCTAAGAGGAAACTAATGATGGCATATAGAGAACTGAGGTTTGGTCATAGGACTTTATGTTTAGGGGAAAAGATGTGAGGATCTGGGGATTAGTATATCTTAGCTACTTTGGAGGAGAGCTCTAATGAAGGGAGATATTAACAGGAAAATAGACAGGAGTATTTGGGGGTAGCTAAGTACTTAGGAGGACTATAAAAAGCCTAGAAACATTCACCTATTTGCATTTATTAAATTACATGTAGTAGAAGTAGTAAAGCTTGGGAGGTTGGGAGGGGAAGAGAAGGAGAAAGAAAAGTACAAGGAAAAGAAGAAGAAAGAACGAGAGAAAAGGAAGGAAAAAAGATATATAAAAAAAGAAAGAAAGAAAGAGAAAAAATGCACTCTTAGAGTTCGGTTTTCTTCTCTTCCAGTAGGTAGCATTGTGCTTTCCAGGCTGCGTCTCTGCCCTCAGGATGTAGGAAGCAATCCCTGTGAGGTGGCTCTCCCTCCCCTGCCAGGTGGCTCTCCCTCCCCTGCCGGGTGACTCTCCAATCCGGTCACTTTGGGTTGCTCCCAGTCTCTAGCCTCCTCACTTCTCCTGCCCGCCAGGCCCCACTTACTGGGGCTCCTGTCCACAGCTCTAGCTTCACTCTGGGCATGCACCACCCTGGCCGTCCTGCCCTCTTGAATAACTGAGCGCTCTCTTTGTTTGTTAGTTACCCAGTCATCATGGCTATGGAAAGAGGGAGTTGGAAACTGGCAACCTGTTCTGTCTGATTCCCTCTGATAGCCACGCCTACTGAGAGCTGGTGAGAAAGGTTTCGGTTTTTGCTGCTGGGGGGAGGGGGAGTTGGAGGTCAGGTGCCTTTTCAGTTTCCCTCAGCTCTGATATTCATGCCCACAGAGAGCTGGTGAGAAAGTTTTTGAGTTATCCCAGCTGGGTGGAGGGGGTGCTGGGGGTCACACACCTGATCTGTCACCAAACTCTCTGCCATGAGATCTGCCCAAAACTGCTGAAGTCGATTCTTCAAGAAGGTGACCGCCCCTTTCCACACCTGGGTGTCCGGTGAGGAGGATGGACCTGGGCCGTTTCTCCACTAAGTCACCCCTTCAGTTCTCTGTCTGGTGCCCTGTGGAGGCATGGGTGACAGATCTCCACAGGATCTGAAACTCTGCTTCTCTACACTGCCAGAACTCCGTAGTGCTCAATTTGGCCCGCTGCAGCATGCTGTTGTCCTGCTGGTCCTGAGTTGGGAGTTTTAAGAGAAATAATCTTACAAATTGAATTGAGATACTACTACTAATATTCTACTCCCAATAGGATAATTTTGGTCTTATATATGGCAGAATTGATTGTTCTAGAAACCCATTTCAAGCTAACTTATGCAATAAAGAGGGGGTATTGGAAAGACACTTGGGTGTCTCATAGAACCCAAGGAGAAGAAGTGAACTGGGTCTCATAGGACCTGGAAAATCCTCAGGAACTCAGTTTTTCTTTCTAGTCACAATCTTCAGGAAGGGGAAAATGGCTCATGGGTTGAGTAGATAATTCACAGTATTTAAATTTACTACAGATGAATTTTAAGTAATAAGAAATGAATTCTGAGTTGTGATTAGACTGTGAGCATCTGAAATGTGAAAAATGGGTCTTCACAGGCAGAATCAGTGGAGGGAATATGTTGCCATAGTGTAAGAAGAGTCTTTTTCAAAAAGAAATGGAGGCTCTGGATGACGGTGGCAGGTCAAAGGTTGTGAGAGATTGGGGTCCATGGGGAGCATAGGAGAGTTTCTCATTGTGAGGAGGAAGGAAAGAGGGTTTTGTGGTGAACGGTGTGACCTTCACAAGAGGGTCACTGACAGATGGCTGCTGGGGGAGCAGGAAGGGTTGTGACCACTTATGTTCCCAGGGTTCTTGAGTATTGGAAATGTGGGCATGAACAGAGAGGCATCAGAGAAAAACTAGACTTTACAGTAGAAGTTTCCAAATCTTAGCTGCACTTAGCCAACTTACCAGATGACTGACACGGTTCATGCCCTCCAGAAAGCCTGGCATGCCCACAGCATGCCAAATGCAGATAACAAGGAGGGTAATTTATGACAACCTCAGCACTTTGAACTCCACAAGTTGAAAGTTTGTGTTTATCAAGAATAGTCGTGTAAGCTTTCAAAACTCTTTACATCAGTTAAATTGGTTATTGTTATTATGCAACTTATACAGGAAATAATGGTGGAATAGCAGTATAAACTTATGGGTATTCTTTTTATTAAAGTCAAATTGAATACTTTATGACCATATAAACAGCAACCATTAAAAAAAATCGCTGTCAAATTATGGACTAGCAGTATGCAAAATAACTGTTAAAAGGTTTGGGGAAAACTGCAAAAGGTCTAGACAGATGTTGCCTTTGGTGTTTTTCCCCACAACAACCTTTAGGTTTTAGCTTCATTTTAAATAAATGTAAACACACCTGGATGTGGTTTCTGTAGGGAAGAACTAAGAGAGCTTGTTATGGACCCATACTCAAAGAAAACACTTTGGCCCTATAGAAAAGAATTCATGAATGACTCTACATTTAGGATGTCAGAGTTAAAACAAATGTTTAAGGTACATCTGAATACTTTCAGATTCCCACTTTCGTCACCTATTTTGAATGACTATTTCAATATGCAGAGATGGAGCATTTATACAAAAATTTATAGATTTAATGGGTTTTGTTCACTATAGGGCAGGAAGTTCAGGGAATAGTAAGCCCAGATGAGCAGGATTGCTCAGGGCTGGGAAAGTAGGCATGGACATGCAAAGATGGAATAGTTGAGATGTGTACCTGGGCAGCACTTGTCAGGATGAGAATGAGGAGGACCAAAACCTGGGACTCAGGCTGGGAAAGAATTAGTTCTGAAAGGAGCATACCCATGGGGCACATTAAGGGTACTCAGCCTGTGGTGCAGGCTTCAAATAAACCCTGTTTCAGGATAACCCAGTGGAAACTTCATGATTCAACCTGAAGGGGAATTACAAACTCCCTCTCTTGGCTCCTGAATCTGGACAACAAACATATCTATTTCAGCTGTGCAACATTACCTGTATTCGACCTCAACACAAAGCTCTGCATCTTTGCCAAGATGGCTTAGTCACTTTCCACTGAAAAACATTCCCACACTTCAAGATTCTCTCTCTCTCTCTCTCTCTCTCTTCTGTACAATCCATTGCTTTCTCATTGATTTTTCACATCAAAATTAGGTTGGGGGGTGATTCTAGTATTTAGCTGTCATCTTCTGCATGGCTGGGTGTTAGGGAGTGCTTGCAAGGTAACATTATACTTCTAGGATAGCTGGGAGAAACCCTGGGTGCAGAGACTATAGTGAAACAGATACCTGCATCTGAGTGGGAGAGGTGAGAGGAGGAGCTCTTTCAACCCACACACAATAGGGGCATTCCTCTGGGTGTGGTGCCTTGGGAACTGGGTCTCAGATCCTCTTAAGTGCTGACTTTCTTCCAGGTTCCTGTCCTGGTTCAGGCAAGATGGGCAAGTATGTGATCCGCGTCGCCACCGGGGACTCGCTCTTGGCGGGCTCCACCAACCTGGTGCAGCTGTGGCTAGTTGGCGAGCACGGGGAGGCGGACCTGGGGAAGCTGCTACGGCCATTGCGGGAGAAGGTGAGTGCAGAGCCTGGGAGCCAGGGCGAGGAGGAGCAGCCCGCACGTTCTGGAGCCCTAGGCCAGAAGCAAGGGGAAGTTGGGCCAGGGAATGAGATGGTGTGAGGGCTGGGTGCCTGATAGAAAAAAAGGAAAGTGAGAAGAGAGAGAATCGAGTAGTATCTCTGCTTGGGTGGAAGGAGTAGGGAAGATGCTATTGGAGGCTGGAGGCTGGAGCCCCGCAGAGCTAGCTGTTCTTCCTCACCGCCACCTGCTTCAGGTCTCTCCCTGGGTGTCCCCCGAGGGACAAACAAAGCCAAGTTTCCTCGAAAGCATCCAGACTCCACTGCCCTCGCTAAGGACCTCATAACGTGCCTCTGCGGAATGTTCTGTTCCACAGAAAACGGAGTTGGAGATCGATGTCCCCTTTCACCTGGGGCGCCTCCTGCTGGTGAAGCTGCGCAAGCACAAAAGCCTGTTGAATTTTGACTGGTTCTGCAAGTGGATCGCGGTGCAGGGCCCAGGGACCCAAGGAGAGGTCCATTTCCCTTGCTACAGCTGGATCCAGGAAGACAGGATTCTCTGTCTACCCGAAGGCACAGGTGAGGGCTCTGGGTAAAGGGTGTGACTCCTCCAGGAAGCGAGGGTCGGGATAGGGGATGCTATGATATAAAAGGGAAAGAGGAGAAAGATGCAGAGGTAAGAAATGCAAGAATGGGATTCAAGAAGAGAACTGATGGAAAGGCCCTGCCGTGGGGCTGAGTGTGAGGGGGGTTCCAGGGAGGACGCCTGTCTTTTGTTTCCCCCTTACCCAGCCCGGTCGGTGAGTGATGACCCCCAGAATCTGTTTAAGAAATATAGGGAACAGGAGCTGGAGGACAGAAGGAAGGCTTATCGGTGAGTCCCAGAAAGCTTCTGATCCCTACTACAGTTAGGAAAACCTCTTGCTCCACCTACTCCCGACTCTATGTTCTTCCTCCAGGTGGGGCTCCTGGAAGGATGGGTTAATCCTGCCTGTAGCAGGGAAGACGCAGAGGGACCCTTCCCAGAAATGAACGATTTCTAGAGGATAAGGATTTGGATTTCACCCTCTCTCTAACAAAAGAGTGAGTGCCAGGTCTGGGTGGTAGCCCACACCTGTAATCCAATTACTCCAAAGACTGAGGCAGGAGAATCACAAGTTTGAGGCCAGCCTCAGCAACTGAGCAAGACCCTGCCTCAAAAAAATAAAAAGGTTTGGGATGTAGCTCAGTGGTAAAGCACCATGAATTCAATCCCCCGGTATCTCAAAAGAGAGTGCTGGATTGAGGTTGGGCACTTTCTTCCCAGGCTGTAAGGTGAGATTTTTTTCTTATTCTTCTTGCATGTCATTCTTTACACAGGTTGAAGAACTTGGCCATTAAGGGGATGTTGGATCTTGCAAATTGCATACATAGACTGGAAGATTACAAAAAAAATATTCCCACGTGGAAAGACTGCCCTGGCAGGTCAGTTACCACAACCTACCGTTCCTTCTGCCCTCCTGATGACCTGGCTGACCGTGGGCTCCTGGATGTGACATCTTCTCTCTATGGCCAAGATGCCCTCAGGCTGTGGGAAATCATCAGTAGGTGAGGGTGATACAGAGAGTGATAGAACGAGGGGGACCACAGGTACAGAAGGTCCTACGTTGGCTGGCTGAGTCACAACAACCTTTTCCCTGCGGAACAGGTATGTGCATGGGATGGTGGGACTCTTCTATAAGAGTGATAAAGCCGTGAAGCAAGATTCAGAGCTGCAGGCCTGGTACAGAGAGATCACTGAAACTGGACTGCAGGGTGCCCAGGACCGGGGGTAAGGCCTGGATCCTCCCCAGTAACCTGTGTCAACACCCACCCACTTGTCAACTTTCCCTGCCTCACAACACCATAAGACACCCTTCCTTGAGGACCCTGAGAATTCCCTGGACTTTTCCATAGTATCCAGAAATCTTAATGATCACTCCTGATTTTCCCAGCTCCTTTCCTTTATCATCCTCTCATATACTCTGTTACTCCTTATGCACGAAGAACTTTCTCCAGAATCAGATACATGACTTCTCTTAGATATTTTTCCTTACTTGTTTCTACTCTTTCCCCCATAGCTCTAAGGTTTATCCCAAGTATATCCTATTTGAGTTCACATTTTATGTGAATCATGGAATTCAGAGGCCAGGTCCATAGGAAATTCTTTAATGTATCTCTGAATATCTTTCCCTCATGTCCAAATATTTGCCTCATTCCCTGGTCTCAAATCCTCTCATTCTCAATTCACTCAGGTTCCCTCTCTCCTTGGAGTCCCTGGATCAACTCTGCCACGTTGTTACTATGTGTATCTTCACATGCACTGGTCAGCATGCTTCAGCCCACCTGGGACAGGTAACCTGTGTGATCATCCCCCAGGGACTCCTGGGATTAGAATATGAGGGGAGTTAAATGCCTGGGCCATTAACCTGGGTTTCTGAGTGGCTCTTCTACCCGTAGCTAGACTGGTACTCCTGGATCCCTAATGGCCCATGCACCATGAGGAAGCCTCCACCCATCTCCAAGGCTGTGACAGAGAAGGATATAGTAGACTCACTGCCTGATCTCCACCAGGCCCGTATGCAGAAGACGTTCATCAGGTTCCTTGGCAGATGTCAGCCAGTCATGGTTAGAAACAGATGCCTGGGTTCTGGGGGAGGAGATAGCTAGAGAGAAGGGCAGTAGTCTTGGCTGAGAGGCCCAAGGAGCTGAGCCATCCTGTTCTCTTTTCAGGTGGCCTTGGGGCAGCATAAGGAGAAATATTTCTCAGGCCCTGGGCCCCAGGCTGTGCTGCAGCAATTCCAGGAGGAGCTGGCTGTCATGGACAGAGAGATTAAGGTCCGGAATGCAGACTTGGATCTTCCCTATGGATACCTTCAACCTAGCATGGTGGAAAACAGTGTGACCATCTGAGAGGTCTTGCCCACTTTGATTCCAAAGCTCACTGTCCCCACACACCCTTATACTCTTGTTATCCATGCCCATGTTCTCTGCTAAACAGCTGCCCCCAAAAGCTGTGTTGTCAAGGTACCTGGAGCTGCCCATCACACAATGTGGGGAATAAACAATGTTTGTTCCCATTGCACATTGAAACGTAGGACCTTCTGTACTTGCCTACCTTAATGTCTACAAGTTCTATGCTTCCTTTTTTTTAAAGATCCAATTTATTTATTTATTTTTTAATTGGTTGTTCACAACATTACAAAGCTCTTGACATATCATATTTCATACATTAGATTGAAGTGTGTTATGAACTCCCAATTTTTACCCCAAATGCAGATTGCAGAATCACGTCGGTTACACATCCACAATTTTACATAATGCCCTATTGGTAACTGTTGTATTCTGCTACCTTTCCTATCCCCTACTATCCTCCCGCCCTTCCCTCCCATCTTCTCTCTCTACACCATCTACTGTAATTCATTTCTCTCCTTGTTTATTTTCCCATTCCCCTCACAACCTCTTATATGTAATTTTGTATAGCAATGAGGGTCTCCCTTCATTTTCATACATTTTCCCTTTTCTCTCCCTTTCCCTCCCATCTCAAGTCTCTGTTTAATGTTAATCTTTTCTTCCTGCTCTTCCTCCCTGCTCTGTTCATAGTTGCTCTCATTATATCAAAGAAGACATTTGGTATTTGTTTTTTAGGGATTGGCTAGCTTCACTAAGCATAATTTGCTCTAGTGCCATCCATTTCCCTGCAAATTCCATGATTTTGTCATTTTTTAGTGCTGCGTAATACTCCATGGTGTATAAATGCCACACTTTTTTTTTATCCATTCATCTATTGAAGGGCATCTGGGTTGGTTCCACAGTCTAGCTATTGTGAATTGTGCTGCTATGAACATCAATGTGGCAGTATCCCTGTAGTACGCTTTTTTAAGGTCTTCAGGGAATAGTCCAAGAAGGGCAATAGCTGGGTCAAATGGTGGTTCCATTCCCAGCTTTCCCAGGAATCTCCATACTGCTTTCCAAATTGGCCGCACCAATTGGCAGTCCCACCAGCAATGTACAAGTGTACCCTTTTCTCCACATCCTCGCCAGCACTTGTTGTTGTTTGACTTCATAGTGGCTGCCAATCTTACTGGAGTGAGATGGTATCTTAGGGTGGTTTTGATTTGCATTTCTCTGACTGCTAGAGATGGTGAGCATTTTTTCATGTACTTGTTGATTGATTGTATATCCTCCTCTGAGAAGTGTTTGTTCAGGTCCTTGGCCCATTTGTTGATTTGGTTATTTGTTATCTTATTGTCTAATTTTTTGAGTTCTTTGGATATTAGGGCTCTATCTGAAGTGTGAGGAGTAAAAATTTGTTCCCATGATGTAGGCTCCCTATTCACCTCTCTTATTTTTTCTCTTGCTGAGAAAAAACTTTTTAGTTTAAGTAAGTCCCATTTGTTGATTCTTGTTATTAAATCTTGTGCTATGGGTGTCCTATTAAGGAATTTGGAGCCCGACCCCACAATATGTAGATCGGAGCCAACTTTTTCTTCTATCAGATGCAGAGTCTCTGATTTGATATCAAGGTCCTTGATCCATTTTGAGTTAACTTTTGTGCATGGTGAGAGGAGGGGATTCAGTTTCATTTTGTTGCATATGGATTTCCAGTTTTCCCAGCACCATTTGTTGAAGATGCTATCCTTCCTCCATTGCATGCTTTTAGCCCCTTTATCAAATATAAGATAGTTGTAACTTTGTGGATTAGTCTCTGTGTCCTCTATTCTATACCATTGGTCCACCTGCCTGTTTTGGTACCAGTACCATGCTGTTTTTGTCACTATTGCTCTGTAATATAGTTTGAAATCTGGTATTGCTATACCGCCTGATTCACACTTCTTGCTTAGAATTGCTTTTGCTATTCTGGGTCTTTTATTTTTCCATATGAATTTCATGATTGCTTTACCTATTTCTACAAGAAATGCCGTTGGGATTTTGATTGGCATTGTATTAAACCTATAGAGAACTTTTGGTAATATCGCCATTTTGATGATGTTAGTTCTGCCTATCCATGAACAGGGTACATTTTTCCATCTTCAAAGATCTTCTTCTACTTCTCTCTTTAGAGTTCTGTAGTTTTCATTGTATAAATCTTTCACCTCTTTTGTTAGGTTGATTCCCAAGTATTTTTTTTTGAGGATATTTTGAATGGAGTGTTTTTCCTCATTTCCGTTTCAGAAGTTTTGTCGCTGATATACAGAAATGCCTTTGATTTATGCGTGTTGGCTTTATATCCTGCCACTTTGCTGAATTCATTTATTAGTTCTAGTAGTTTTTTTGTAGACTCTTGGGTCTTCTAGGTATAGAATCATGTCATCTGCAAATAGTGATAATTTAAGTTCTTCTTTTCCAATTTTTATGCCTTTAATTTCTTTCGTCTGTCTAATTGCTCTGGCCAGTGTTTCGAGAACTATATTGAATAGAAGTGGTGATAGAGGGCATCCTTGTCTTGTTCCAGATTTAAGAGGGAATGCCTTCAACTTTTCTCCATTCAGAATGATGCTAGCCTGAGGCTTAGCATAGATAGCTTTTACAATGTCAAGGTAAATTCCTGTTATCCCTAGTTTTTCTAATGTTTTGAACATAAAGGGATGCTGTACTTTGTCGAATGCTTTCTCTGCGTCTATCGAGATGATCATGTGGTTCTTACCTTTAAGTCTATTGATGTGGTGAATAACATTTATTGATTTCCGTATATTGAACCATCCTTGAATCCCTGGGATGAATCCTACTTGATCATGGTGCACAATTTTTTGATGTGTTTTTGTATTCGATTCGCCAGAATTTTATTGAGGATTTTTGCATGTAGGTTCATTAGAGATATTGGTCTGTAGTTTTCTTTCTTTGAGGTGTCTTTGTCTGGTTTCAGAATCAGGGTGATGTTGGCCTCATAGAATGAATTTGGAAGTTCTCCCTCTTTTTCTATTTCCTGAAATAGCTTGAAAAGTATTGGTATTAATTCTTCTTTAAAGGTTTTGTAAAACTCCGCTGTATACCCATCTGGTCCTGGACTTTTCTTGGTTGGTAGTCTTTTGATTGCTTCTTCAATTTCATCCATTGATATTGGTCTGTTCAAATTGTGTGTATCTTCCTGACTTAGTCTGGGAAAATCATATGACTCAAGAAATTTATCGATGTCTTCACTATCTTCTATTTTATTGGAATATAGGTTTTCAAAATAATTTTTAATTTTCTTCTGTATTTCTGTAGCATCTGTTGTGATATTGCCTTTTTCATCCCGTATGTTAGTAATTTGAGTTCTCTCCTTCTCTTGGTTAGCATGGCTAAAGGTCTGTTGATCTTATTTATTTTTTCGAAGAACCAACTTTTAGTTTTGTTAATTTTTTCAATAGTTTCTTTAGTTTCAATTTCATTGATTTCCGCTCTGATTTTAATTATTTCTTGCCTTCTGCTACATTTGCTGTTGTTTTGCTCTTCCTTTTCTAGGGTTTTGAGATGAAGTGTGAGCTCATTTATTTGTTGTTTTTTTCTTTTTTTGAGGAATGACCTCCAGGCGATGAATTTCCCTCTTAAAACTGCTTTCATTGTGTCCTATAGATTCCGATATGTTGTGTCTGTATTTTCATTTATCTCTAAGAATTTTTTGATTTCCTCCTTTATGTCTTCTGTAACCCATTGATCATTCAGTAACATATTGTTCATTTTCCATGTGATGTAGGATTTTTCCTTCCTTCTTTTATCATTGATTTCCAGTTTCATTCCATTATGATCAGATAAAATGCATGGTATTATCTCCACCCCTTTATATTTACTGAGGGTTGCCCTATGGCATAATATATGGTCTATTTTTGAGAAGGATCCATGTGCTGCTGAGAAGAAAGTATATCCATTTGATGATGGTTGATATATTCTATATATGTCAGTTAAGTCTAGGTTATTGATTGTGGTATTGAGTTCTATCGTTTCTTTATTCAACTTTTGTTTGGAGGATCTGTCCAAAGGTGAGAGAGGTGTGTTGAAGTCACCCATAATTATTGTGTTGTGGTCTATTTGATTCTTGAACTTGAGGAGAATTTGTTTTATGAATGTCACAGCACCATTATTTGGTGCATAAATATTGATAATTGTTATGTCTTGTTGGTGAATGGTTCCTTTTAACAGTATATAATGTCCTTCCTTATCCCTTTTGATTAACTTAGTCTTGAAGTCGATTTTATTCAATATGAGGATGGCCACCCCTGCTTGCTTACGAGTACTGTGTGCGTGGTATATTTTTTCCCATCCTTTCACCTTCAGCCTGTGTATGTCTTTTCCAATCAGATGTGTCTCCTGGAAGCAGCATATTGTTGGATTCGTTTTTTTTAATCCATGATACCAGCCTATGTCGCTTTATTGGAGAGTTTAAGCCATTAACATTTAGAGTTACTATTGATATATGGTTTGTACTTCCATCCATGTTTGATTGTTTATCCTTTTTTTTAAAAAAAATTCGTTTGTTTCTCCATGATTATCTTTCCCCCCACCCTCTGTCTTTACCAAGGCACTTCCCACTGATGGTTTTGGTTATTGTTTTTCATTTCTTCTTCTTGTAGTGTTTTGCTCAAAATGCTTTGCAATGCTGGTTTTCTGGCTGCAAATTCTTTCACTTTTGTTTATCATGAAAGATTTTTATTTCGTTGTCATACCTGAAGCTCAATTTTGCTGGATACAGATTTCTTGGTTGGCATCCATTGTCTTTCAGTGTTTGAAATACATTGTTCCATGACCTTCTTGCTTTCAGTGTCTGCGATGAAAAATCCGTTGTTAACCTTATTGGTTTACCCCTGAACATAATCTGCCTCCTTTCTCTTGTAGCTTTTAATATTTTCTCTTTGTTCTGTATATTGGATATCTTCATAACAATGTGTCTTGGCGTTGGTCTACTGTGATTTTGTGTGCTTGGTGTCCTGTATGCGTCTACAATTTGTATATCTGTTTCCTTTTTTATTTCTGGAAAGTTTTCTGTAATTATTTCATTCAGCAGGCTTCTCATTCCCTTGGTTTGAATCTCTGTATCTTCTTCTATCCCAATGACTCGTATGTTTGGTTTTTTTATGTTATCCCATAACTCTTGGATATTTTTCTCATGATTTTTTACCAGCCTTTCTGAGTTGGCGAGACTCTTTTCAAGATGATATATTTTGTCTTCATTATCTGACGTTCTGGCTTCTACTTGCTCCACTCTGTTAGTGATACTCACAATTGAGTTTTTAATTTGGTTTATCGTTTCCTTCATTTCTAGAATTATTGTTTGATTTTTTTATAATCTCTATCTCCTGATAAAGATGCTTAACTTCTTCTTTTATCTGTTTATGTAATTCATTCTCAATGTGTTCTTTCACTGCTTGAATTTGCTGTCTCATATCCTCTTTAAGGTTCCAGTCCATCTGTCTAAGGTGTTCCTTGAGTTCTTTATATGACCATTTTTCTGATGACTCTAGGTCCTCCTGAATATTTAGGCTGTCCTGCATTATTTGTACTCCTTTTCTTCCTTGCTTTTTCATGTTGCTCATGTTACTTCTTGTTCTGTTTGACTGCTGAGTTACTGTTTACTCCTATAAATTTATTTGATGCTTGGGAGGAAATGTATTAGAAGGGAAGGGAAGAAGTCACTAAAGAGAATGAGAGTAAGCAGGTAGAATTCAAGGAAGGGGAATAAGAAAATTGAAAAGAAATGAAAAGACAAAAGAAGAAAAAAATAGGAAATAAAAAAAGGAAAATTTTTTTTAAAAAAATAATAATAATAAAAATTAAAATTAGAAGAAAAAAATTAAAAAAATTCAAAAAAAAATTTAAAAAACAACAAGAAAGAAAAATGAAAATGAAAAAAAACCCAAATCAAAAGAAAGATAGAAAGAAAGAAAAACTAATAAATGCAGTCTTAGAGTTTGATCAACTTCTCTTCCAGTAGGTGGCGCTGTGCCCACCAGGCCAAGCTTCTCTTGTCAATACACGGGAACCAATCACTGTGCAGGAGCTCCTCCTCCCAGACTGGGCGAGTCTCCAATCCTGAGTGCCTAGGGCCTCCTCTTGTGTCTAGTCACTTCCCCACCTTTTCTCTAGCCAGGCCCCTCTCACGGGTGCCGCTCACCACAATACTGGCTACACACCAGGTCTGCTGCTCTCGGGAGCCCTGTTTTCATGAACAACTGGGCACACTCTCCCTGTTTGCCATTCCCTCAGTCCCTAAGTTTGTAGTGCTTGGGGCTGAGAATCCTCAGCGAATTTGCTTGCCCTCCAGTAGCCACGCCCCCGGTAGCTGGTGCAAGAGACCTCAGTTGTCAGCACTGGTGGGAGCGGTAGCCTCAGTTGTCAGCACTGGTGGGTCCCGCGCCACGTCTGATTCCCTCGGTCTGGCTATGGCGCTCATGGGAGAGCTAGGAGGGGCCCTTACGGGAGAGCTGGGAGGGCCCCTTAAGGTTTCCCCGATGTGTGGAGAGGGAAGGCTAGGGAATTACACACCTGTAGCTGCAGGTTTCAATGAGGTTATCTCCTCCGCCGCAGTCTGATGACGTCAGTTCTCTGCCATGGTGGTATCTCTTGCAAATGGCAACAGTTCGTTTCCCTTTGCCGGGCGACCAATGCAACGGGTGGGTCCTTACTGTCTCTCCCAAGCCCCGTTTCAAACCTGTGGCCACTACCTATGAAGGCTCGGTAGGCATTTACCTCCGTAGGATGAGAAGGGCTGACCAGTTGTTTCAGCCGGATGGATTAGTGCTGAGTCACAGCTGTTTGTCTGCGGGAAGCAGGCGAACAGGAGCTTTAATTCAGCCGATACAGGCTCAGTGTGTGTTCAGTTCTATGCTTCCTTAACCTTTGATCCCTCTTACCTCTTTCCCTTTCCCCAAAGAGCTGGTCTCTATATAAATAAAAGACCTGATTAAATTGTCATGTGGATTATGTGGTAAGTGAAGGTGAGAGAAATACCTTACTTTGTTTCTTGCCTTCTTATTCAGTTTCCAAGGGATAAAAGAAAGGCATTTTCCTGAAACAAACAAAAAAAATTCTTACAGGAATAAACACTGACTTCTAGCCTTTCTTTAAGCCTCCCTAAGCTAAATGACAGATGTTCTGGCCCACTGAGCCCCCCATGGGGCTGAGGGATCTGGCTTTTAACAGTGGTGTTTAGCTTGAGGTTTCTCTAAATCCTCAATCACATGACCCTTGGGCCACCTGCATTAACAGTTTCTGTGTGACTTCCCCAACACTGCATCCCTCTCCCACTGTCCCTTTCCACAGCATCTCACTCTTCCTTTTAGCCCTTTCCCAGGACTCTTGACAAACCTTATCCTTCATTTCATCCCTATATAATAGAATCTAGCCCACAGTCTTACATACTGAAGATGGATGGACAATTGAAGGAGCAGTAGGCCAGCCACTGTGTTACGAGTTTTAAATATATGGTCTCAATTTATTGTCACAACATCTTTGTGGGGTTGGTATCATGATACCCATCTAATAAATGAGGAAAATAAGGGCTGGAGAATTAATAGATAAATGACTTTTAACCAAAACACAATGGGATAAAATTCCAGTTGATAAGGAGGAAAACCCAGAACTGTGGCCACAGCAAAAGCAATGATATAAAAATCCAGTGATAATAATTGAGGTCTGGGTGCCAGAGGACACAGCTGTTATCACAGCTGCTTAGGATGCTGACAGGTGGGAAGATTTCAAGTGGGAGGCCAGCCAGAGAAACTTAGCAAGACCCTGTCTCAAAATAAAAAATAAAAAGGATTGGGGATGTAGCTCAGTGGTAGAATACCCCAGGGTTCAATCCCCAGCATCAGTGAAGGTCTGAAATGAGGTCTAATGAAATGGGAAAGAAGGGACATATAAAGAGACTTTGACTATTTTAAGGAATCTTGCACATTCGATTTATTTATGCTATCTATGCATATGCATACATGTATACAGTGTAGTTAGAAATCCAGAAGCAGAAGAGTGTGTTCCATCCAAATTCACCTGCTAATGCCTCCAACTTTCTAATATCCCAATCTATGCATCACAAAATAAAGAGCTGAGTAGTCAAGGTTCCTGAAGCTGCCATCACACAATTTGGGGAATAAGCAATGTTTGTTCTCATTGCGCATTGAAACCTGGGACCTTGTGTACTCACCTACCTGAATGTCTACAAGTTCTATAACTTGGTAGATGATAATAGAATTTTCAGATAGCCACAAAGATCATAGACTCAATCTTTGACTTGTCTGCCTAGAGGTTTTGTTAGTCCTTAAGTCCTATTATCCCACTATCAGTGGAGAGGAAAGAGGTATAGAGGAAAGTTAAAGATCAAACAGAAAATTTCAGTCTGGGCATGACTGGCTAGAAATACAGAATGGATGGCAAGTTAAGTTGAGGTAATGGTGGAACTCTTATTGAAAATAATTGTCAGAGAATCAGACCAAGTTGAAGAAGGATGGGAGGTAAGGTCTGCGGTATTAATCATATGAGTTGAATTTTATGAACAAGGGGGGAAATTATATGAGTAGACACCAAAGACAGCTTGGGATATGCTCACAGTTGGGAGTCTAAATGGGAAAAGTGAAGCTAGGAAATGAGAATGAACCTAATTTGGGAGGTAAGAAGAAAAGCCTTTCTCTGACTGCTAGAGATGGTGAGCATTATTTCATGTACTTGTTGATTTATTGTATATCCTCCTCTGAGAAGTGTCTGTTCAGGTCCTTGGCCCATTTGTTGATTGGGTTATTTGTTATCTTATTGTCTAATTTTTTGAGTTCTTTGTATACTCTGGATATTAGGGCTCTATCTGAAGTGTGAGGCGTAAAAATTTGTTCCCAGGATGTAGGCTCCCTATTTACCTCTCTTATTGTTTCTTTTGCTGAGAAAAAACTTTTTAGTTTAAGTAAGTCCCATTTGTTGATTCTTATTATTAACTCTTGTGCTATGGGTGTCCTATTAAGGAATTTGGAGCCCGACCCCACAATATGTAGATCGGAGCCAACCTTTTCTTCTATCAGATACCATCTCACTCCAGTAAGATTGGCAGCCATTATGAAGTCAAACAACAACAAGTGCTGGCGAGGATGTGGGGAAAAGGGTACTCTTGAACATTGCTGGTGGGACTGCCAATCGGTGAGGCCAATTTGGAAAGCAGTATGGAGATTCCTGGGAAAGCTGGGAATGGAACCACCATTTGACCCAGCTATTGCCCTTCTTGGACTATTCCCTGAAGACCTTAAAAGAGCGTACTACAGGGATACTGCCACATCGATGTTCATAGCAGCACAATTCACAATAGCTAGACTGTGGAACCAACCCCGATGCCCCTCAATAGATGAATGGATTAAAAAATGTGGCATTTATACACAATGGAGTATTACGCAGCACTAAAAATGACAAAATCATGAAATTTGCAGGGAAATGGATGGCATTAGAGCAGATTATGCTAAGTGAAGCTAGCCAATTCCTAAAAAACAAATGCCAAATGTCTTCTTTGATATAATGAGAGCAACCAAGAACAGAGCAGGGAGGAAGAGCAGGAGGAAAAGATTAACATTAAACAGAGTCATGAGGTGGGAGGGAAAGGGAGAGAAAAGGGAAATTGCATGGAAATGGAAGGAGACCCTCATTGTTATACAAAATTATATATAAGAGGTTGTGAGGGGAATGGGGAAATAAACAAGGAGAGAAATGAATTACAGTAGATGGGGTAGAGAGAGAAGATGGGAGGGGAGGGGAGAGGGATAGTAGAGGATAGGAAAGGTAGCAGAATACAACAGTTACTATTATGGCATTATGTAAAACTGTGGATGTGTAACCGATGTGATTCTGCAATCTTTGTAATGTTTGAATAACCAATAAAAAATAAATAAATAATTAAAATTAAAATTAAAAAAAGAAGAAGAAAAGCCAGACAATGTGGATCACAGAAGTCAAGGGAGAAGAGAAGAAGTTCAAGGATTAAGGGGCTGCCAAGTGTGTGTGTCTTCCCCCATCTCAAGACATCATTCCATACCCTCTCAGTACTCTCTCCTAGCTCTACCATTTCCTGCACATCACCTCTTTCTCCATTTCCCTCCAGAATATACCCCATCTTCTCCCCAAATCTTCTCAGCAGGTGTCCTCATGTCTTTTGCATAGTACAGTGGAGAATTCCTTTGTCTGGCCTTCAATTTTTTTCACCCTCATTTCCAGGAGATGCTGATGCAACCACTCTTACCGAGACAGTCTTCCCAGGCAAGTGAGCACATTAGGGGCTGTGTTAGCTTCCTGTAGCTACAATAATATACCAGAAATAAACAACTGAAATGGATGAAACATTTATTTGGCTCACAGTTTTGGAGGTTGCGGTCTACAGTCACTTGATCCCCCCCCCCATTTGGGGACTGTGGTGAGCTAGAACATCATGGTGGGTAGCACATGGCAGAGCAAAGCTGCTCCCCTCATGATGGCCAGGAAGGAGGGGCAGGAGAAGGGCTTTTTATAACAAATCCCCTCTTTCATATGCATTGAATTTTTTCTCCTCCTCCTCCTCCCTCCTCCTCCCCCCTCTCCTTCCCCCTTCCTCCCCCCTCTCCTTCCCCCCTCCTCCCCCTTCTCCTCCTCCTCCTCCTCTTAGTTTTTATTTCATTTTAATTTATTTTTTCCAATGTTATTGGTGCATTATGGTTGTGCACAATGGTGGGATTTATTGTTGCATATTCATATATGAACCTAAAACAACAATATAATTTGGCCAATATCATTCCCCAGTATTTCCCTGCTCCATCTCCAACTGATCTCTGTTTGCTTTTCATGAGATTCCCCTCTCCATCTTTCTTTTCCTTTTTCCTCTTTAGCTTACACATATGAGAGAAAACTTATGACCCTTGACTTTCTGAATTTGGCTTATTTTGATTAACATAGTGTTCTCAAGTTCCATCCAGTTCTCCAAATGACACAATTTTATTCTTCTTTATGACTAAACAAAACTCCGTGGTGTTTATTCATTCATCCATTGGCAGGCACCTAGAGTGGCTCCATAGTTTGGCTATTGCAAATTGTGTTACCACAAACATGAATATGCATGTATTGCTATAGAATGATGACTCTAGCTCTTTAGGACAAATACAGAGAGGTGGGATAGCTGGGTCATATTGTGTTTCCATTCCTAGTCTTTTGAGGAACCTCCACACTGACTTCCAGAGTGGTTAGACTAATTTGCAACCCCATCAACATTGTGAAAGTGTTTCTTTTTCTCCCCATCCTCTCCAGCATTTATTATTGTTTGTATTCTTGATAGATGCTATTCTAATTGGAGTGAGATGAAATTTCAGTGTAGTTTTGATTTGCATTTCCCTGATTATGAATGATGTTGAATATTTTTCCATATATTTGTTTGCCATTTGTATTTCTTTTCAAAATTGTCTTGTTTAATTCATTTTCCAATTTATTAATTGGGTTATTTGTTTTATGATGTTAATATTTTTTTGGTTCTTTATATATTCTGGATATTTGGGTTTTGTCAGAAGAGTAGCTAGCAAATATTTCCTCATATTCTGTAGGTTCTCTCTTCACATTCTTAATTGTTTCCTTTGCTGTGAAGAAGCTTTTTAATTTGATGCCATCAACATTTATTGAGTCTGCATTCTTTCCTGAATTTTAGGGGTCATATTGAGGAAGTCATTGCCTGTACCTATATGTTGGAATGTTGATCCTACTTTTTCTTCTAGGAGTTGCATAGTTTATGGTCTAATTCCCAGGTCTTTAATTCTTTTTGAGTTGACTTTTCTGCAGGGTGGGAGATAAGGGCCTCTTCTCATTCTTCTACATAAAGATAACCATTTTTTCCAGCACTATTTGTTTAAAAAGATGTCTTTTCTCCAACATATGATTTTGGCACTTTTGTCAAAAATCAGATGACTGTATCTGTGTGGGTTTGTCTGTGCATCTTCTATGCTGTATCTTTATTCTATGTGTTCATATTTATGCCAGTACCATGAAGTTATTGATGCTATAGGTCTGTAGTCTAATTTGAAGTCAGATATTGTGATTCCTCCAGCATTGTTTTTTGGCTTAAAATTGCTTTGGTTATGCTGTATTTTTTTATTCTTTCAAATAAATTTTAAGACTGTTTTTTCTCATTCTGTGAGGAATATCCTTTGTATTTTGATGGGGATTTCATTGAATTTGTATATTGCTTTTGGTAGTATGGTCATTTAAACAATATTAATTCTGCCTATATGAACATGGGAGGTCTTTTCATCTTGCATATTCTTCAGTTTCTTTCTTCTATATTCTATCATTTTCACTATGAAAGTCTTTCTTCTCCTTGGTTTGATTTATTTGACTATTGTTAATGAGATTGTTTTTCTGATTTTTTTTTCTCAGCAGATTCATTGTTGGTGTATAGGGGAACTGTTGATTTTTTAATATTGATTTTATAAACTGCTACTTTGCTGAATTTGGACCTTCAAACAGTGCTAATTTGACTTCTTCTTTGCCAACTTTTATTCCTTTTATTCCCTTCTCTTCCTATTGTTCTGGCTAGAACTTTTAGTACTATATTGAATAGGAGTGGTGAGAGTGAGCATTCTTGTCTTATTCTGGATTTAAAGGAAATGTGTGCAGGTTTTCCCCCATACACTACAATGTTAGTTTGGGGCTTGTTGTATATAGACTTTATGATGTTGAGGTAGGTTCCTTCTATCTCCTCTTTCCTTCGTATTTTTATCATCAATGGCTCATAAATTTTGTCAAAAGATTTCTCACCATCTATTGAGAGGACTGACTATGTGATTTTTGTCCTTAATTCTGTTTATATGGTAAATTATATTTTTGCATATGTTAAAATATCCTTGCATCCCTGAGATAAAACCAACTTGGTTATTATGTGAAATCTTCTTAGTATTTTGTTGAAAATGATTTATACCTAAATTCATCAGGGGTATAGATTTGTAGTTTTCTTACCTTGATGTGTCCTTATCTGGTTTTGATATGAGGGTTATAACTAGATTCATAAAATAAATTTGGAAGTGTTCAATCCCTTTCTATTTCATGGAATAATTTCTTCTTTAAACATTCTTTAAACATGATAGACTTTATTCAAATGCAATAGCATCAGGGCTAGGGTTGTGGCTTAGCAGTTAGAATGCTCGCCTTGCCGGTTCGAGACCCTGGGTTCAATTCTTAGCACCACATACAAATAAATAAGTGAAATAAAGGTATTGTGTCCAATTACAACTAAAAAAATAAATAAATTTTTTACAAAGGGATGGGGGATATAGCTCAGTTGGTAGAGTGCTTGCCCTGCATGCACAAGGCTCTGGGTTCAATCCCTAGCACCAAACAAACAAACAAAAAGTTTAAGCTCAAATGCAATAGCAGCATCAACTCTTGTACATTAAATTTTCTTGGTATTTTCTAAATTGGAATGGCCAAATCCAGTGCTATTAAAGCAGCCTGACGAATACAGTCTTAATTTTCCTGTATGAGATCCAAGGGTAAACACCAGTGATAGATGCCATCTTATGCCTATAATTCTATCAGCATACTCACAGCAGAATTCCATATACAACATATCCATTGTAACATATATGGTGGTCATGGTTAAGGAGTTGTTAAACAAGGTCTTGCTATCACAGATGAAATTTTTCTGAATAAGACAGAGTGTTCCAAACTTTTAAAAACTCCAATCCTTTCAAAAGTACAAGTGCTATATTGGACTTCTAGCAAGTGCACCAAGAGAAAAACAATGCCCAGAATAGGTAGGCTTGGTGAAATAAAAAAATCTGAATGCTGGTTGGAAGTTTGGAGAAGAATGATTCTATTTCACTGGCTCGTGAGAATCCCTAGTCATTTCTAGCACCCAAAGAAAATTCTTAGAAGGAAGAATTTAGCACAATGTAGGTGATTGTATTAGTTTTTTAAAAAACAGAAAACTCTGAAAATCTTAGTGTTGGTCTTACCTGCGATATTCAGTCTTTCACAGATATAGTTCATAGGCAAGCAATAAACAGCAATATGTTTGAGATGGGTATATAAATTGCTGCAATTCATATAAAAAGAAAGCAATTCCATCAACTACTACCTAATCATGTGCTTCAGAAAAAAAATCAACAGAAGGAATCAGATTAAACAATCTAAATGAAAGCTGCCTTGACTTGTTTATGGACAGTGATAACCACATGTCTGTACCTTCACCTCCTAATGCTATGAAGATCAGTCCATTGAAAAGTTCTGCCAGTTCTCAGGCCAGAAACAGGGCTGCTTCAGCTATGATTCAGCTACTGAATTTTCCATGTCACACGTAAATTCCAGTGAAAGCTCAGGGGGTACATTGAGGGAAAGCATTCCTCAACCAGCCAGTCATTTCTCCACCACCAAAGCCTACAGTTTCCAGAGGTATTTCCTCAACACATCTGATAAACCCACTATCTAGACCTTTAGGAAATGCAACAACAAAAATACCTAACCCTATTTTGGGAGCCAGGAGGACATCATCACCTCAGAAAGAAGAGTCCCACCTTATCCAGATGGGTGGACTTCAAGCCAATGAGATAGGGAAAGACAATGGAATTAATCTGACCTCACTCTCCTATGTACATATATGAATATACCATAGTGAATCTCACCATCATGTATATCATGTATATCCAAAAGACACTAATTTTAAAAATTATAAGTAAACAGATCAGTAGTATAGAGGGAAGGGAATGGGGGAGGATAGAAGGGAGGAGAAAGCACCGGGAACTGAATTAGATAAAGCTGAAAATCTAATAGTTCTACTTTCTAATAAAAAAAATATTTTGTGGCCTAGGGATGTGCCTCAAGTGGCAGTGCGCTCGCCTGGCATGCTCAGGGCACTGGTTTCGATCCTTAGCACCATATAAAAATAAAATAAAGATGTTGGGCGAGGAAGCAGTGATTCCAATGTCTCCACATTAACGGGATCAGAAAGACCCTTTGGAACAGCGGCAGTTTACCTACTGAGGAACTTCTAGCAAAATTCCGTGAAGAGGGGACCTGCCGGGAATTGGTAGGTTTATTAGAAGTGTCAGTTTGTCCCAGACAAGTGGATCTTGGCCGGCCACGCGGGCGCGGAGGAACAGCCCCACAGCCACCAGCCGCTTCAGGAAGGGGCCGGAGGCCCTGAGCGGCGCGGCCCGCCTGAACCCGCAGACGGTGCCCACCACCTCGCAGTCCCGAGAGGCTCTGCTCTCGCTCAGCGAACGGCCACTCCACCCGCCCGGATCTTAGCCATGCGGCCGCAGCTGCCCGGCTCTACCAGCAGCCCAGCGCAGCGAGAAGTGTCCCCGCCTGGCCCAGCAGAGAGCCCCGCCCACCTGGCGAACGGCTCCCCCCCCCCCCCCCGAGACAGCGTGAAGGGAATCTAACCAACCCTTTACGAAATAGCGAACTGGGAACTAAAACCAGAGATTGTGTCAGACCAGAGACAAGCCAGTTCCACCCCTCCCTTCAGACACTCCGGCAAGGAGCCAGGGGCCCGCCATAGCAGAGAGGGGAAGTCACCAAAGTTCGGCCAAAGAGATTCCTTCCCAGAGGAATCTACTTTAGCAGGTGTGTGACTCCCACCCACATCAGATACAAACAACCAGGAAACTTCAAAATCTCTCCGTGGGCATGACCCTAAGGGCCAAAGGACTCTCGACCCCCAACTCCCCTTACTGCCAGTGATGAGGGCATGACTGTAGGGGCAGAGGGAAGCAGAGAATACTCCCCACCCCCAAATCCCCCAACCGCGAACTGAGAGGGAGTGACGGTAGGGGCGGAGGGAAACAGAGGACACTCCAGACCCCCAACTCCTCCTACCGCCAGCAGTGTGGTTGTGACTGAAGGGGCTGAGGGAAGTAGAGGGGATCCTAGACCCCCAACTCCTATTACCACCAGCAGCGACACCAATGGTCTTAGCTGCCAGATTCCGAAGGTGTGCCCACCAAAGGGGTCCAGAAAAATCAAACAATTGACTCCCAGACTACAGCTTCATAGCACTGGGGCTTAGATGAATGACAATGAGAGTGCTCAGTAGTTACAGAAATAGAGCACTCAGTGGGGCAGAAAGTGTAACCAAATCCTTGGTGAACTGCCTCTGGTGAGCAGGACCTGGCTGGCTGGCAGGAGGAAGGGGAGGAGGGGCCATAGAAGTGAAACGGCTCTGGAACAACAGGATTGAGAGACTCCCAGGAACTGCCTTACAGGGATTGCTGTTGACACATTGAGGGCAAAACTCAGCCCGGAGGGCACAGCTTTGCCTACGGGAAGAGAAGAAAATGGATCTCTAAGACCTAATTTTATTTCCTATTTCATTTTAACTTTTTCTCTCCCTTTGCCCTCTCTCTCTCCCCTTCCAAGTTTTATGGCTCTTTCCATTCTCCTCTATGCTATCTATCTCCCTCTCCTTCTTTCTTTTCAAGAGCACCTACCTTCCCCTTCCCCCCAACTTTCATCCCAAGCATTACATCCTCCATTTCGAGTAACTGTCTAAATACAAATAGGTGTGTGCCCTTCCCCCATGCCTGCAAGGTAGCCGGACCTGCAGCCCACCAGCAGGTCAGGCCCAGCAACCTGGTAGTGGCAGAGCCGCCCCACGGGCCTTCAAGGTAGGCGCACCTGCTACCAACCAGCAGAACAGGCCCAGCGGCCTGCCGATGTGGTAGGCAAAGCACCCCAATTGGAGGAGGAGCAGAGCCCCTGCCCGCGCCTGTGCAGGAGACTTTGCAACTATACAAGAGTAATACAAATATATAGGGGGAAAATTCAACAACACAACAGTCTCAGTAAACAGAAAGAAACGCGACAGTATGAAGAGACAAGGAAAGAAAGGACCACAAGCAATGCAGGTCAACTCAACGTTAGAAGAGGTAATTTCTGCAGCAGATGGAATGTCAGATAAAGAATTCAGGAGATACATGCTTCAGATGATCTGGAGTCTCAAGGAAGACATTAGACAGCAAAATCAGACAATGAAAGATCTCTTCAACAATGAAATACACAAACAAATCCAGGAAGCAAAAGACCAACTATACAGGGAGATAGAAGTTATAAAAAACAAACAAACAGAAATCCTAGAAAGGCAGGAAGCAATAAACCAACTTAAAAACTCAATTGAGAATACTACCAACAGAGTAGAACACTTAGAAGATAGAACATCAGACAATGAAGACAAAGTATTTCAACTTGAAAAGAACATAGACAGCTCAGCAAGACAGTTAAGAAACCATGAGCAGAACATCCAAGAGATATGGGATAACATAAAGAGACCAAACTTAAGAGTCATTGGGGGATAACTCCTGAAGATGGCGGCGGGAAGTGAGTAAGCCGCTCTGTGCCCCGCGTCGCCGCGTCTGAAAAGATGAGGTAAAGATCATTAAAGGAGATCTGTCGAGAAAAACCCAGCACCGTGTCAAGAAAGGGGCCTAGGTGGAGTGAATCTGCCACTAATCCAGCCAAGGTGAAGGGAGTCCATCACGACTTCAGCATGAGCAGTAAGGCTGCAGCCCCAGCTGCACGGCTCTATCGGCCCCATCTTCTTCCCCTCTCCGCCTCTCCGCCTGGCTTCTTTCTCCCCAGCTGTCTCTCCTCCCAAGCTCAGTCTCTAAATTTAGATCTCAATTTCTTTCCCCCACCCCGCCCGCTCTCCTGCGTGTCCGGCACCCGGACCGCGAGGCCCTGAGGCGCCGCCTCCCCTCCCCCAACCCGCACCCCCTCCACGGGGGTCCTAAAGGCCGCTGCTGCCGCCGCCGCCGCAGCCGCCGCCGCCTCCCGCAGAGCACCATAGAGCAGACTCTTCACCGCGCGAATGAGCTGCCGAATTATATGAAACAGCTGATAAGATGAGTGACAATTTAAAATCCAAGTGATCCGAGAACACACACTGAGCTCTGACCCGCTGAATTCAAACTCCCGGTCACCTGCTTCCCGCAGACAAACAGCTATGACTCGGCATTAATTCATCCGGCTGAAACAACTGGTCAGCCCTTCTCATCATACGAAGGTAAATGCCTACCGAGCCTTCATAAGTAGTGGCCACAGGTTTGAAACGGGGCTTGGGAGAGAAGGACCCACCCGTTGAATTGGTCGCCCGGCAAAGGGAAACGACGTCATCAAACTGCTGCGGAGGAGATAACTTCGTGGAAACAGGTGTGTGATCCCATAGCCTTGCCTCTCCACACATCGGGAAATCATTAAGGGCCCCTCCCAGCTCTCCCGTGAGTGCTACAGCCAGCCCGAGGGAATCAGAGGTGGTGCGGGACCCGCGGAGCGGAATTACCGCTCCCACCAGGGCTGACTGCTGAGGTCTCTTGCACCAGCTACGGGGAAGTGGATACCGGAGGGCAAGTAAAATCCGCTGAGGATTCTCAGCCCCAAACTCTACAAACTTAGGGTCTGAGGGAATGACAAACTGGAAGAGTGTGCCCAGTCGTTCATGAAAACAGGGCTCCCAGAAGCAGCAGACTTGGCATGTAGCCAGTATTGTGGTGAGAGGGGCCTGGCTAGAGAAAAAGTGGGAAGTGACTAGACACAAGAGGAGCCCCTAGACACTCAGGATTGGAGACTCGCCCAGTCTGGGAGGAGCTGCTGCACAGTGATTGGGTCCCGCGTATTGACAGGAGAAACTTGACCTGGTGGGCACAGCACCATCTACTGGAAGAGAAGTTAATCTAACTCTAAGACGGCATTTATTAGGTTTTTTTTTTTAATTTTTTTTTACAAAATATTATTTTTTAATTTTTTTTCCTACTAATTTTAATTTAAATTTTTTAAAATTATTATTATTATTTTATTTTATTTTTTTTAAATTTTTTTAGTTCCTATTCTTTTTCTTCTTTAGTCTTTTCATTTTTCTTATCCCCCCTTTTTTCCTTGAATTCTACCTGCCTACTCTCATTCTCTTTAGAGACTTCTTCCCTTCCCTTCAAATACCTTTCCTCCCAAGCATCAAATTAATCTATAGGAGTAAACAGTAACTCAGCAGTCAAACAGAACAAGAAGCGACATGAGCAGCTTCAAAAAACAAGGAAGAAAAGGAGTACAAACAATGCAGGACAGCCTAAATATTCAGGAGGACCTAGAGTCATCAGAAAAATGGTCATATAAAGAACTCAAGGAACACCTAAGACAGATGGAATGGAACCTTAAAGAGGATACAAGACAGCAAATTCAAGCAGCGAAAGAACACATTGAGAATGCATTTCATAAACAGATAAAAGAAGAAGTTAAGCATCTTTATCAGGAGATAGAGATTATAAAAAATAATCAAACAATAATTCTAGAAATGAAGGAAACGATAAACCAAATTAAAAACTCTATTGAGAGTATCACTAACAGAGTGGAGCAAGTAGAAACCAGAACGTCAGATAATGAAGACAAAATATACCAGCTTGAAAAGAGTCTAGCCAACTCAGAAAGGCTGATAAAAAAATCACGAGAAAAACATCCAAGAGTTATGGAATAACATGAAGAAACCAAACTTATGAGTCATCGGGATAGAAGAAGGTACAGAGATTCAAACCAAGGGAATGAGAAGCCTGCTGAATGAAATAATTACAGAAAACTTTCCAGAAATAAAAAAGGAAACAGATATACAAATTGAAGATGCATACAGGACACCAAGCACACAAAATCACAGTAGACCAATGCCAAGACACATTGTTATGAAGATATCCAATATACAGAAAAAAGAGAAAATATTAAAAGCTACAAGAGAAAGGAGACAGATTACATTTAGGGGTAAACCAATACGGTTAACCACGGATTTTTCATCACAGACACTGAAAGCAAGAAGGTCATGGAACAATGTATTTCAAACACTGAAAGACAATGGATGCCAACCAAGAATTCTGTATCCAGCAAAATTAAGCTTCAGGTATGACAACGAAATAAAAATCTTTCATGATAAACAAAAGTTAAAAGAATTTGCAGCCAGAAAAACAGCATTGCAAAGCATTTTGAGCAAAACACTACAAGAAGAAGAAATGAAAAACAATAACCAAAACCATCAGTGGGAAGTGCCTCAGTAAAGACAGAGGGCGAGGGGAAAGACAATCATGGAGAAACAAACAAAATTTTTTTTTTAAAAAAGGATAAACAATCAAACATGGATGGAAGTTCAAACCACATATCAATAGTAACTCTGAATGTTAATGGCTTAAACTCTCCAATAAAGCGACATAGGCTGGTATCATGGATTAAAAAAAAAATTCCAACAATATGCTGCCTCCAGGAGACACACCTGGTTGGAAAAGACATACACAGGCTGAAGGTGACAGGATGGGAAAAAATATACCACGCACACGGTCCTCGCAAGCAAGCAGGGGTGGCCATCCTCATATCGAATAAAATCGACTTCAAGACTAAGTTAATCAAAAGGGATAAAGAAGGTCATTATATACTGTTAAAAGGAACCATTCACCAACAAGACATAACAATTATCAATATTTACGCACCAAATAATGGTGCTGCGACATTCATAAAACAAATTTTCCTCAAATTCAAGAATCAAATAGACCACAACACAGTAATTATGGGAGACTTCAACACACCTCTCTCACCATTGGACAGATCCTCCAAACAAAAGTTAAATAAAGAAACTATAGAACTCAATAACACAATCAACAACCTAGACTTAACTGACTTATATAGAATATATCAACGATCATCAAATGGATATACTTTTTTCTCAGCAGCACATGGATCCTTCTCAAAAATAGACCATATATTATGCCATAGGGCAACCCTCAGTAAATATAAAGGGGTAGAGATAATACCATGCATTTTATCTGATCATAATGGAATGAAACTGGAAATCAATGATAAAAGAAGGAAGGAAAAATCCTACATCACATGGAAAATGAACAATATGCTACTGAATGATCAGTGGGTTACAGAAGACATAAAGGAGGAAATCAAAAAATTCTTAGAGATAAATGAAAATACAGACACAACATATCGGAATCTATGGGACACAATGAACACAGTTTTAAGAGGAAAGTTCATCGCCTGGTGGTCATTCCTCAAAAAAAGAAGAAACCAACAAATAAATGAGCTCACACTCCAACTCAAAGCCCTAGAAAAGGAAGAGCAAAACAACAGCAAATGTAGCAGAAGGCAAGAAATAATTAAAATCAGAGCGGAAATTAATGAAATTGAAACAAAAGAAACTATTGAAAAAATTAACAAAACTAAAAGTTGGTTCTTCGAAAAAATAAATAAGATTGACAGACCTTTAGCCATGCTAATGAAGAGAAGAAGAAAGAGAACTCAAATTACTAACATACGGGATGAAAAAGGCAATATCACAACAGATGCTACAGAAATACAGAAGACAATTAGAAATTATTTTGAAAACCTATATTCCAATAAAATAGAGGATAGTGAAGACATTGATAAATTTCTTAAGTCATATGATTTTCCCAGACTGAGTCAGGAGGATACACACAATCTGAACAGACCAATATCAATGGATGAAATTGAAGAAGCCATCAAAAGACTACCAACCAAGAAAAGCCCAGGACCGGATGTGTATACAGCGGAGTTTTACAAAACCTTTAAAGAAGAATTAATACCAATACTTTTCAAGTTATTTCAGGAAATATAAAAAGAGGGAGCTCTTCCAAATTCATTCTATGAGGCCAACATCACCCTGATTCCGAAACCAGACAAAGACACCTCAAAGAAAGAAAACTACAGACCAATATCTCTAATGAACCTAGATGCAAAAATCCTCAATAAAATTCTGGCAAATCGAATACAAAAACACATCAAAAAAATAGTGCACCATGATCAAGTAGGATTCATCCCTGGGATTCAAGGATGGTTCAATATACGGAAATCAATAAATGTTATTCACCACATCAATAGACTTAAAGACAAGAACCATATGATCATCTCAATAGATGCAGAGAAAGCATTCAACAAAGTACAGCATGCCTTTATGTTCAAAACATTAGAAAAACTAGGGATAACAGGAATTTACCTTGACATTGTAAAAGCTATCTATGCTAAGCCTCAGGCTAGCATCATTCTGAATGGACAAAAGTTGAAGGCATTCCCTCTAAAATCCGGAACAAGACAGGGATGCCCTCTATCTCCACTTCTATTCAATATAGTTCTCGAAACACTGGCCAGAGCAATTAGACAGACGAAAGAAATTAAAGGCATAAAAATTGGAAAAGAAGAACGTAAATTATCACTATTTGCAGATGACATGATTCTATACCTAGAAGACCCAAAAGGGTCTACAAAGAAACTACTAGAACTAATAAATGAATTCAGCAAAGTGGCAGGATATAAAATCAACACGCATAAATCAAAGGCATTTCTGTATATCACCAACAAAACTTCTGAAATTGAAATGAGGGAAAACACTCCATTCACAATATCCTCAAAAAAAAAATAAAATACTTGGGAATCAACCTAACAAAAGAGGTGAAAGATTTATACAATGAAAACTACAGAACCCTAAAGAGAGATGTAGAAGAAGATCTTAGAAGATGGAAAAATATACCCTGTTCATGGATAGGCAGAACTAACATCATCAAAATGGCGATATTACCAAAAGTTCTCTATAGATTTAATGCAATGCCAATCAAAATCCCAAAGGCATTTCTTGTAGAAATAGATAAAGCAATCATGAAATTCATATGGAAAAATAAAAAACCCAGAATAGCAAAAGCAATTCTAAGCAGAAAGTGTGAATCAGGCGGTATAGCTATACCAGATTTCAAACTATATTACAGAGCAATAGTGACAAAAACAGCATGGTACTAGTACCAAAACAGGCAGGTGGACCAATGGTATAAAATAGAGGATACAGAGACTAATCCACAAAGTTACAACTATCTTGTATTTGATAAAGGGGCTAAAAGCATGCAATGGAGGAAGGATAGCATCTTCAACAAATGGTGTTGGGAAAACTGGAAATCCATATGCAACAAAATGAAACTGAATCCCTTTCTCTCGCCATGCACAAAGGTTAACTCAAAATGGATCAAGGAGCTTGATATCAAATCAGAAACTCTGCATCTGATAGAAGATAAAGTTGGCTCCGATCTACATATTGTGGGGTCGGGCTCCAAATTCCTTAATAGGACACCCATAGCACAAGAGTTAACAACTAGAATCAACAAATCGGACTTAATTAAACTTAAAAGTTTTTTCTCAGCAAAAGAAACAATAAGAGAGGTAAATAGGGAGCCTACATCCTGGGAACAAATTTTTACGCCTCACACTTCAGATAGAGCCCTAATATCCAGAGTATACAAAGAACTCAAAAAATTAGACAATAAGATAACAAATAACCCAATCAACAAATGGGCCAAGGACCTGAACAGACACTTTTCAGAGGAGGATATACAATCAATCAACAAGTACATGAAAAAATGCTCTCCATCTCTAGCAGTCAGAAAAATGCAAATCAAAACCACCCTAAGATACCATCTCACTCCAGTAAGATTGGCAGCCACTATGAAGTCAAACAACAACAAGTGCTGGCGAGGATGTGGAGAAAAGGGTACACTTGTACATTGCTGGTGGGACTGCAAATTGGTGCGGCCAATTTGGAAAGCAGTTTGGAGATTCCTGGGAAAGCTGGGAATGGAACCACCATTTGCCCTTCTTGGACTATTCCCTGAAGGCCTTAAAAGAGCATGCTACAGGGACACTGCCACATCAATGTGCATAGCAGCACAATTCACAATAGCTAGACTGTGGAACCAACCCAGATGCCCTTCAATAGATGAATGGATAAAAAAAATGTGGCATCTATACACAATGGAGTACTATGCAGCAATAAAAAATGACAAAATCATAGAATTTTTCAGGGAAATGGATGGCACTAGAGCAGATTATGCTTAGTGAAGCTAGCCAAACCCTAAAAAACAAATACCAAATGTCTTCTTTGATATAATGAGAGCAACTATGAACAGAGCAGGGAGGAAGAGTAAGAAGAAAAGATTAACATTAAACAGAGACTTGAGATGGGAGGGAAAGGGAGAGAAAAGGGAAATTGCATGGAAATGAAGGGAGACCCTCATTGCTAAACAAAATTACATATAAGAGGCTGTGAGGGGAATGGGAAAATAAACAAAGAGAGAAATGAATTACAGTAGATGGGGTAGAGAGAGAAGTTGGGAGGGGAGGGGAGGGGGGATAGTAGGGGATAGGAAAGGTAGCAGAATACAACAATTACTATTAGGGCATTATGTAAAATTGTGGATGTGTAACCGATGTGATTCTGCAATCTGCATTTGGGGTAAAAATTGGGAGTTCATAACCCACATCAATCTAATGTATGAAATATGATATTTCAAGAGCTTTGTAATGTTGTGAACAACCAATAATAAAAAAAAAGAGTCATTGGGATACAGGAAGGCATGGAGGTCCATACCAAAGGAATAAACAATCTATTCAATTAAATAATATGAGAAAACTTCCAAGACTTGAAGAATGAGACAGAATCCCAAATCCTAGAAGCCTACAGGACGCCGAATGTACATAATCATAAGAGATCCACACCTAGACACATTATAATGAAGATGCCCAACATACAGAATAAGGAGAGAATTTTAAAAGCTACAAGAGAAAGGAAACAGATCACACTTAGGGGTAAACCAATCAGGATAACAGCTGATCTCTCAACACAGACTTTGAAAGCTAGAAGATCCTGGAATAACATATTTCAAACACTGAAAGAAAATGGGTTCCAACCAAGAATTGTGTATCCAGCAAAATTGAGCTTCAAGATGGAAGATGAAATTAAAACCTTCCAAGATAAACAAAAGTTAAAAGGATTTGCAGCTAGAAAACCATCTCTCCAAAAAATCCTCAGCAAAACATTACAGGAAGAGAAAATGGAAAATAACAATGAAAACCAACAGTGGGAGGTAGGACAGTAAAGGGGGGAAAATAATCAAAGAGGAAAACAAACCATATTCAGTAACATAAATAAACAAATATGGCTGGAAGGATAACCCATATCTCAATAATAACCCTAAATGTTAATGGCTTAAACTCACCAATTAAGAGACACAGGCTAGTAGAATGGATCACAAAACATGACCCAACAATATGCTGCCTACAGGAGACGCATTTGATAGAAAAAGACATACATAGACTGAAGGTGAAAGGTTGGGAAAAATCATATCACTCATATGGACTTCGGAAACAAGCAGGAGTGTCCATACTCACATCAAATAAAATAGATTTCAAGCCAAAGTTAATCAAAAGGGATAAAGAGGGACACTACATACTGCTCAATGGAACCATACACCAACAAGACATAACAATCATAAATATATATGCCCCAAACAATGGTGCAGCTATGTTCATCAAACAAACTCTTCTCAAGTTCAAGAGTCTAATAGACCACCATACAATAATCATGGGAGACTTCAACACACCTCTCTCACCACTGGACAGATCTTCCAAACAAAAGTTGAATAAGGAAACTGTAGAACTCAATAACACAATTAACAACCTAGACTTAATTGACATATATAGAATATACCACCCAACATCAAGCAGTTACACTTTTTTCTCAGCAGCACATGGATCCTTCTCAAAAATAGATCATATATTATGTCACAGGGCAACTCTTAGACAATATAAAGGAGTAGAGATAATACCATGCATCTTATCTGACCATAATGGAATGAAACTGAAAATCAACGATAAAAGAAGGAAGGAAAAATCATGCATCACGTGGAGAATGAACAACAGGTTACTGAATGATCAATGGGTTATAGAAGACATTAAGGAGGAAATTAAAAAATTCTTAGAGATAAATGAAAACACAGACACAACATATAGGAATCTATGGGACACATTGAAAGCAGTTCTAAGAGGAAAATTCATTGCATGGAGTTCATTCCTTAATAAAAGAAAAAACCAACAAATAAATGATCTCATACTTCATCTCAAAATCCTAGAAAAAGAAGAGCAAAATAACAGCAAAAGAAGTAGAAGGCAAGAAATAATTAAAATCAGAGCTGAAATTAATGAAATTGAAACAAAAGAAACAATTGAAAAAATTGATAAAACTAAAAGTTGGTTCTTTGAAAAAATAAATAAGATCGACAGACCATTAGCCATGCTAATGAAGAGAAGAAGAGAGAGAACTCAAATTACTAGCATACAGGATGAAAAAGACAATATCACAACAGACACTTCAGAAATACAGAAGATTATCAGAAATTATTTTGAATCCTTATACTCCAATAAAATAGAAGATAGTGAAGGCATCGATAAATTTCTTAAGTCATATGATCTGCCCAGATTGAGACAGGAGGATATAGACAACCTAAACAGACCAATATCAATTGAGAAAATAGAAGAAACCATCAAAAGATTACCAACTAAGAAAAGCCCAGGACCGGATGGGTATACAACAGAGTTTTACAAAACCTTTAAAGAGGAACTAATACCAATACTTTTCAAGCTATTTCAGGAAATAGAAAAAGAGGGAGAACTTCCAAATTCATTCTACGAGGCCAACATCACACTGATTCCTAAACCAGACAAAGATACTTCAAAGAAAGAAAACTACAGACCTATATCTCTAATGAACCTAGACGCAAAAATCCTCAATAAAATTCTGGCGAATCGGATACAAAATCATATCAAAAAAATTGTACACCATGATCAAGTAGGATTCATCCCTGGGATGCAAGGCTGGTTCAATATACGGAAATCAATAAATGTTATCCACCACATCAATAGACTTAAAAATAAGAACCATATGATCATCTCAATAGATGCGGAAAAATCATTCGACAAAGTACAGCATCCCTTTTTGTTCAAAACTCTGGAAAAAATAGGGATAACAGGAACATGCCTCAACATTGTAAAAGCAATCTACGCTAAGCCCCAGGCTAGCATCATTCTGAATGGAGAAAAATTGAAGGCATTCCCTCTAAATTCTGGAACAAGACAGGGATGCCCTCTCTCACCACTTCTGTTCAACATAGTTCTCGAAACACTGGCCAGAGCAATTAGACAGACGAAAGAAATTAAAGGCATAAAAATAGTAAAAGAAGAACTTAAATTATCACTATTTGCAGATGACATGATTCTATACCTAGCAGACCCAAAAGGGTCCACAAAGAAACTATTAGAGCTAATAAATGAATTCAGCAAAGTGGCAGGATATAAAATCAACACGCATAAATCAAAGGCATTCCTGTATATCAGCGATAAACCCTCTGAAATGGAAATGAGAACAACCACTCAATTCACAATATCCTCAAAAACAATAAAATACTTGGGAATCAACCTAAGCAAAGAGGTAAAAGACTTATACAATGAAAACTACAGAACCCTAAAGAGAGAAATTGAAGAAGATCTTAGAAGATGGAAAAATATACCCTGTTCATGGATAGGCAGAACTAACATCATCAAAATGGCGATATTACCAAAAGTTCTCTATAGGTTTAATGCAATGCCAATCAAAATCCCAATGGCATTTCTTGTAGAAATAGATAAAGCAATCATGAAATTCATATGGAAAAATAAAAGACCCAGAATAGCAAAAACAATGCTAAGCAGGAAGTGTGAATCAGGTGGTATAGCGATAGCAGACTTCAAACTATACTACAGAGCAATAGTGACAAAAACAGCATGGTATTGGTACCAAAACAGGCGGGTGGACCAATGGTACAGAATAGAGGACACAGAAACCAACCCACAAAACTACAACTTTCTTATATTTGATAAAGGGGCTAAAAGCATGCAATGGAGGAAGGATAGCATCTTCAACAAATGGTTCTGGGAAAACTGGAAATCCATATGCAACAAAATGAAACTGAATCCCTTTCTCTCGCCATGCACAAAAGTTAACTCAAAATGGATCAAGGAGCTTGATATCAAACCAGAGACAAGGCATCTGATAGAAGAAAAAGTTGGCTACGACCTACACACTGTGGGGTCGGGCTCCAAATTCCTCAATAGGACACCCATAGCACAAGAATTGATATCTAGAATCAACAAATGGGACTTGCTCAAACTAAAAATTTTTTCTCAGCAAAAGAAACAATAAGAGAGGTAAATAGGGAGCCAACATCATGGGAACAAATTTTTACTCCTCACACTTCAGATAGAGCCCTAATATCCAGAGTATAAAAAGAACTCAAAAAAAAAATAGACAATAAGATAACAAATAACCCAATCAACAAATGGGCCAAGGACCTAAACAGACACTTCTCAGAGGAGGACATACAATCAATCAACAAGTACATGAAAAAATGCTCACCATCGCTAGCAGTCAGAGAAATGCAAATCAAAACCACCCTAAGATATCATCTCACTACAGTAAGATTGGCAGCCATTAAGAAGTCCAACAACAACAAGTGCTGGCGAGGATGTGGGGAAAAGGGTACACTTGTACATTGTTGGTGGGACTGCAAATTGGTGCAACCAATTTGGAAAGCAGTATGGAGATTTCTTGGAAAGCTGGGAATGGAACCACCATTTGATCCAGCTATTCCCCTTCTGGGTCTATTCCCTAAAGACCTAAAAACAGCATGCTACAGGGACACTGCTCATTGATGTTCATAGCAGTACAATTCACATTAGCAAGACTGTGGAAGCAACCTAGATGCCCTTCAATAGACGAATGGATAAAAAAAATGTGGCATTTATACACAATAGAGTATTACTCTGCATTAAAAAAATGACAAAATTATAGAATTTGGAGGGAAATGGATGGCATTAGAGCAGATTATGCTAAGTGAAGCTAGCCAATCCCTAAAAAACAAATGCCAAATGTCCTCTTTGATATAAGGAGAGTAACTAAGAACAGAATAGGGAAGAAGAGCATGAGAAGATGACTAACATTAAACAGGCATGAGAGGTGGGAGGCACAGGGAGAGAGAAGGGAAATTGCTTGGAAATGGAAGGAGACCCTCAGGGTTATACAAAATTATATACAAGAGGAAGTGAGGGGAAAGGGAAAAATAATACAAGGAGGAGAAATGAATTACAGTAGAGGGGGTAGAGAGAGAGGAGGGGAGGGGAGGGGATGGGAGGGGGGATAGTAGAGGATAGGAAAGGCAGCAGAATACAACAGACACTAGTATGGCAATATGTAAATCAGTGGAAGTGTAACTGATGTGACTCTGTAATCTGTATACGGGGTAAAAATGGGAGTTCATAACCCACTTGAATCAAAGTGTGAAATATGATATATCAAGAACTATGTAATGTTTTGAACAACCAATAAAAAAATTAAAAAAAAATAAAATAAAAATAAAGATGTTGTGTCCTCCAAAAACTAAAAAAAAAATATTAAAAACCTCTCTCTCTCTCTCTCTCTCTCTCTCTCTCTCTCTCTCTCTCTCTCCCTCCCTCCCTCCCTCCCTGGATTGCTCACTCTCTTTTTTTTAAAAAAAATATTATGTACTGCAAATTTTCCAAACAATACATAAAACATAAATCTAATCCAGATCTCAATTATGGATAAAAATATAGCTTGAGGGTTTTTTCATATTTATAAGCAGTAATTTGGGGGGGATAATTAATGCAACTGTTGTTAACATCATCATCATCATCATCATCATCATCATAATAATACTCCTGGCTTTACATACTATCCTAGGCTTATGGTCAAATGCTGATTAGCCCAGTAAGGGAGGTCACCCAAAAAACCTAAATCCATTTTCAGTCATGTGTAATCTTGAACACTTTATTCTCCTTTGTTAGCATTTTTAAGACAAGTTGACAAATATTGTTTATGGATCTCCAAGGTTGTTTTTTTACCAGTTCAATCTGTTTTATTGAATTCTTGATAACAGGAACAGGACTTGCAAAGTGGGATATCAGAAAGGTCTGTGTTGGGTGTTTTCTTCAAGGCCAAGAGAAAAGTGGCTGTCTGGAAAGTTCTGCATTGAGTTGTACTTATCTCTACATTGAGTTGTTCCTTTGTTTATTTTCATTGTATCCAATCAGCCAGCAAATAGATTTCTTTCAGCTTACTGAAGCTCTGTATTCTTTTGCATTAATCTGTTGTCTTCAAAATAAATTTTAAAAGCTGTTTCAGTTTCCCCTCTTTTCTTTTTTTTCCCTTTTGCTTGCATGCTCAAAGTGAGGCTTATTTCACAACAAAACAAAATGCCCATATTTTCTTAAGCCATAATGTGAAACCAATAACCCTGTGACTATGTGGCATAGAGCACTAAACTTTGGTCCCATGGCTAAAATTTTAAGATGACTACAAGGAATACCTGTGACATATGACATCAATCTTGGATGACCATTTGATCTCTAAATAAGAGGAATTTTGTATACTCCAAAGAACTTTCCTATTCTTATTGACACTAAATTGATTTTTCAATTTAAACATGTGGGCAAAAAGGTATTTTTTTTTAAAGATTTTTAATTAATTTTTATTTTAGCTGGTTTACCACTTATCAGAAAATTTTACATACAGAAACATTTTGAAAATCATTTTTAGTAAGCATTTGACATCTGGTCAGTCAGCTCTCTACCCTTTTATGTTGTTTTGTTCTATCAAAAGATTGGGAACTTGATATATATCCAAAAGAACTAAAATCAGCATACTATAGGGACACAGTCACATCAATGTTTATAGCAGCACAATTCACAATAGCCAGACTATAGAACCAAACTAGGTTCCCTTTAATAGATGAATGGATAAAGAAAATGTGGCATATATACACAACAGACTGAGTATTATTCAACCATGAAAATAATGAAATGATGTTATTTGCTGGCAAATGGATGGAAATAGAGACTATAATAAGTGAAATAAGTCAGACTCAGAAAGTCAAGAGGTGAATGTTTTCTCTGATACAGGGAAGATAGTCTAAAATTAGGGGAGAAAAAGAGAAAAGAGATGGGGGAATTCTATCAAAATAAAAGAAAGATCAGGAGAGTATAAGAAGGGGACTGAGGGGGAGGGGGGAGGGACCAGATAAAGGAGAAACACTGTAATGAATCTGACCTAAATTTCCAAAGTACATTTATGAATATACTACAGTGAACTTCACCATATGTATATCCACAGAACACTAATTTTTTAAAATGTAAATAAATAGATCAATAGAGTGGAGAAAGAGGAATGGGGGAGGGAGAAGGGGAAGGGGAAGAGTAAACACTGGAGCAAACTATACTCCATGCATTCAATATTTTTATGTCAAAATAAATCCTAATGTTATGTATATTATTATGAAACAGTAAAAAAGAAACAAAAGATTAGAAACTTCCTTTAAAGAAAATAATTTCTCATAATTGAGCAGCAGAACATTCATTTTTATGAAATATAAGGGATGCTAGATGTTTCACAAACTTACTGTTTCTTAATTTGGACAAAGCAAATCTGGTAGGTGTTTCTGCTGAGCATGTTTTATGAATCCTCTATTGTGTTCCATTCTATCCTCTGTGCATTTTTCATGCTAAACTGCAATTACTTAAACTCTTCCCATATCCTTCTAAATTAATTTTCCAAAGTTGGAGTATAGTCTTTCCACCTTTAAGCGATGCATTAATTGAGGCTTTCTTCTCACCATGACTTTATAATGTCTACTTTGTAATACTTCTACCTTTCACATTTTTGTTCCATACAGTTACCTTGCCCTTCCTCCCACCACCTAAGGAAAAAATGGTAGTCAACTAACAAGTGAAGTGCACAAGGAGTCTGCGTGTTTTGTGCAGCATCGGAGTTAGATTGAAATTTCCAGACCCAGATTTAATCTCTTCATTTTATTTACACATTAGGGGGAAATTCAGTTTACTAAATATTTTATGTAACTGCATCCAAGTTTTCCTGGCTGACAACTTGGACCTTTTCTGTATAGTGACTTTTTAATTCTAGTTTTCACAAACTGGAAATCAGCCTTTCATTTTTGCATGATTATTGTTGCTGGAGTTTGCTTTGTTTTATGGTATCTATACACCTTATATTTTTCAAGAGCTACTTTGTAAGCAGATTATGTATTTCTCCATTAAAAGAGTAAATCTTAAAAAAGCAGAACAATTCCCCCAAAAAATAAAAAAATTAAGATCTGATACAATTCAGCAGAGAATCCATCTGGTCCTGGATTCTTTTCTTTGTTGGAAGACTTCCTATTACTGCTTCTATCTCTTTGCTAGTTACTGGTTTGTTTAGGTTTTCTATGTCCTCTAGATTCAATTTTGGCAGATCATTTATGTCTTAAAAATGTATCCATTCCTCCTAGGTTTTTTACTTTATTGGAGTAAAAGTTTTCAAAAGAGTTCCTAGTGATCTTCTGGATTTAAGTGATATGTATGGTGATTTCTCTTTTTTCACTTTGAATTTTATTAATTTGTATCTTCTATTTCTTTTCATTAGTTTGGCTAAGGATCTATCAATCTTGTTTATCAATTCAAAGAACAAACTTTGTTTCATTGATCCTTTGTATTATTATTTGTTTTAATTCTGAATTTTGGTTTTGACTCTGATATTATTTCCTTTCTTCTACTGGTTTTATAGGTTTTTTCCCCATGTTTTTAAGGGTCTTAAGATGCATCAATTGGTTGTTTATTTGGGATCTTTCAGATTTTCACATGCGACACTCATAACTATGAACTTTCCTCTTAGAACCACCTTCCTACTGACTTCTTTGTCTCTTCTGATTAATTTTGGCTTGAAGTCTTCTTGACTGAATATGAAAGTAGCTAAATGACAAAAGTTCTGGCTGACTGAGCTCCATGGGGCTGAGGGATCTGGCTTCTAACAGTGATGTTTAGCTTGAGGTTTCTCTAAATTCTCAATCACATGTCCCAGAGGTTCTGGTATGTTATATTATTACTCAAGTTTCAGTCTAAGAATTTTTATAATTTCTCCCCTGATTTCTTCTATCACCCATTCATCATTCAAAAGCATATTGTTCAATCTATGTGTGTTTGTATAGTGTTTTTGGTGTTGGTTTCTAATTTTATTCTACTATGACCAGACAAGATGCAAGGAATTGTGTTTTTTGTATTTGCTAAGAGTTTCCTTATGGAATAAAATATGGTATATTTTGAAGAAATATACCTTCTTCTGAGAAGAAGGTATTTTCTGCTATTGTTAGATGACACATTCTATAGATGACTGTAAAGTTCATTTTATTTATAATATTTTTTAGGTACAATGAGTCTTTACTGAGTCAGGCATAGTGACACACTCCTGTAATCCCAGCAGCTTGGGAGACTGAGGCAGGAGGATTGCTAGTTCAAAGCCAGCCTCAGTCATGGCAAGGCACTAAGCAACTCAGTGAGACTCTGTCTCTGAATAAAATACAAATAGGGCTGGAGATGTGGCTCAGTGGTCAAGTGCCCCTGAGTTCAATCCCCAGTACTCCCCCCCCCCACACACACAAAGAGTCTTCACTGAGTTTATGTCTGGATGATCTATTTATTGGTGAGAGAGGTGTGTTGGAATCATTCAATATTATTGTACTGGGTTCTGAGTCTTTAATTCAAGTAGTGTCTGTTTTATGGAATTAGGTGCACCAGCATTTGGTGCATAAATATTTACTATCATTATATCTTCTGTTAGACTCTTCCCTTTACCAGTATGAAGTGACTTCTTTGTCTCTTCTGATTAATTTTGGCTTGAAGTCTTCTTTATTGAATATGAAAGTAGCAGAATGACAAAAGTTCTGGCTGACTGAGCCCCATGGGGCTGAGGGATCTGGCTTTTAATAGTGATGTTTAGCTTGAGATTTCTCTAAATCCTCAATCATATGTCCCTTGGGCAACCTGCAATAACATTTTCTGTGTGACTTCCCCAACCCTGCATACCTCTGCTACTGTCCCTTTTCCACAACATCTTGGGAAATTTTGCATTATTATTTCCCTGAAGAAGTCATCTATTAGCCTGCATCTCATAAACCTCTTCAATTCCAGTAATTCCTGAATTTGGTCTCTTAATGTTGTCCCAGAGTTCTTATATGGTCTGGTCATGGTTACTTATTTTCTTTTCTAATACCATCTGAATGTTCAAGGCCAAACACTTTGTCCTCCAGCTCTGAGATTCTATTTTCAGCATTGTCTCCTCTATTAGAAAGACTTTCTTTTTTGCCTCATTAAATTATGTTTTAATAAATATAATAATTAACATTTTTATTAAAAAGAAAGATCTCAAGCAATTCAGATCTGAAATCAAGGATTCAAGGTATATTGAAATACATTCTGCATATTTTATTGTTTTCACCATCTTACTTATTATAATCCAGTTAGTGAATGTTCAAAGAACATAAAATCAAAGTGAAAAAAAGCACCAATCATTGCTGCTTTGTCACATCTAGGTCTGTAGAAATGTGTATTCCAAAGCGTGGACATTTGTAAAGATATCGTTTACAAATCCTGACCAATATTTCAAAACCTTACCAATTGTAAGCTTTTCATTAATGGTTTTCACCTCAAAATGCACATTTCCAAAACAGTCACATGTTGCACAAAAGGAACAAAAGTATATTCTTTGTTTGCAGTTTGCATTGTGAATTTGGGTTGAAAGAGGTTTTATTTCTGAGTAACATAACCAACTAAGGGCTTGGATTTCTAACTCTTGCAGGTAGCAAGAGCACCAGCAGCTGATGGATATCAAGGTCCTGTTTACTCTAATCAGCTCCTGACCTGACTTTTCTGTGATTCTTAGAATTGCAGAGTGGAACAGAAAGTATGATTGAAGCAGCTGCTTTCTTCCACTGACAAGTAAATAATTTGTCCTGAGCTAATTTTAATCTAATATGTTTGGAGATCTCAGTTTCTAGTATCATTCCAGAACCTCCACTTGCTGGTATACAATTATCAGTTCTAATTTTTCCTCTGCAGTATGATTTATCTTTGGTTTCCTGAAATTTAATTACTATGTGTCTTGGTGTGGGTTCTTTGATATGTATTCTGCTTGGGTATCTCTAAACTTCTTGGGGAATTATCAGCCGAAATGTTTTTTTCTGCTTTATTTTCTCTGTTTTCCTGAAGGATTCTAATTACAAATATCTTAAACCATTTGATTTTGTCACACAGATCTTGGAAGCATTACCTTCTTTTTTCCTTTCCCATGTTTATTTATTTATTAATTTCTTTCTTTCTCCCTTCCCTTTCTCTTTCCTCCTCCTTCTCTTTCTCTTTTTCTTTCTTTCTTTTCCTTCCTTCCCTTCTTCTCTTCTTCTTTTCTTTCATACTAGGGATTGAATCCAGGGACACTGCACAACTGAGCTACATCCCCAATCCTTTTAATTTTTTTTTATTTTTTGAGACAGGATCTTGCTCATTTGTTCAGTCTGGCCTTGAACTTGCAATCCCCATTTCAGCCTCCTAAATCGCTGAAGATTACAGGTTCCCAAGAACATCCCCCTAAGAAAACTCAACTGACTCTTAACTATAGATAGGAATAAGGTCAATTTGATCAGTTGGTCTTAAACACCTAGCAAAACTAGTTATAACCAAACTACAGTCACACCCGAACATTTAAAAGGAGAGGCAATATTTCTTTTAATGTAATTTAAGATATACAGTTGGGTCAGCCCCGCCAAGAGTAAATAAAGCTGGAGAATTTAAAAAAAAAAGAATTTTTAGACAGGAGTGCCTAATAACTATCAATAAAGATTATCAGGGTCAAAAGTTTATTTTGGTCAATTTAAGGCCTATAAATTTTCCTAATCTCCTACATCGACAGACTTCATCTGTGTTTGCTAGTATGATTATCTAGCCCTACATGACATGAATAAAGGGATCTCTATTAAACACAGAGGTTATACCAATAAAAAGGTATTTTACAAAAATCAGGTGAGATTAAATATCTTAACTACATCTTATGGGGACATCTGTGACATTATAAAAATCAAGGGTTGTGTTTACATTTTGGATAACTCTGACAATGTAACTAATATCCTTAAAGATTTACATTCCCAAATAGAGGCCATGTCCACATTGGTCCTGTCATGGGCACAACTTCTTAGCTCTTGCATCTCCTGTTAAAAGAATTACTGGTTTCTATCATCATCATGATATTCATTGACATGTTCTAGATGCTGTGACATTTATTTTGTATTAATCTTAATCCAATACTCATGTCTTCTTTGTTTCTCTCACAGAAGCACCCATCTCTACAATGACTTTACAACCTGTTCACTTTGAACTAAAATTTTGCCACTGATCCAAAATATTCCTAAAACTGTTTGCCCCATGTCACTCCCTCTCAACCTGAAGCAGCCAGAGCCATCATCACCCATTTCCCCTTAAAACAGTAAGGATTCCCTATTCAGGACAATGAGATAAGAACAAAGGACAGATAGCTGATTATAAATAAAAATTAAAAAATTAAAAGGAAAAAAATTTAAAAAGTGATAATCAATTAGGTTCTACGCCAAGAAACCTTTTAAAATCAAGAGGCCATTGATAGTAAACTTGGGGCTAAGTTAAATGCTTTAGAAGTTACTGTAATACGTTTAGGCAATCAGATACAGAGTCTTAAGGTCAGACAACAATTATAATGCCATGTTTCTTATAAATTTATTTGTGTAACACCTGTTTATACAATAGCTCTCAATGGGATTGGAAAAACACAAAGATGCATCTATTAGGAATTTAGAATCATAACAATGTTCGTTTAGTGTGGGGAGCCACTATGAATGACTCACACCTTCCATCCTGAAGCAAGAGGCTCTGACCTATCACTACATTTCGTGGTAACTTGGGCATTGCCCCAGCCCAGGAAGTAGAAGGCATGTCTTCAGGAGCAACACTCACCTGTTCCTTTGTATATACCTCTTTGCCCTGTTTGGGATAGAATATTCCATGGAAATGCCCTTTGTGTGTCCCCTTCTCTTGCTCTGCCTTTGGATGTGGCCTTCCTAGATATCAGTCAACCTGCAGACAGCAGACATCAGGAGGCTAGACTCAACCCTCTGAAACCTGACTTTTTGCCTCATTTGAATGGCTTCTCCTCAATAAAAGGGTTCAGCAAGTGCTCTTTTCTCTCTTTCTGTGAACCCTTAAGGTCAGAGGAGCCATCACAGGACCCCCAAAGAAAAAGGTATCTCTGTCTCTTGTATGATTATTTCGTGCCAGTCCAGTTCACCTGGAGTGAACCTGAGTGTTTAGTTGTGAGAAACGTGACAGTTTAAATCTCTTACAACTGCACCACTACATCCAAGTCATACAGAAAAGTAAGATTCCTATGTCATCTCCTGCCAATTTTGCAAAACAGCTATTAAATGACCTAAATGGTTTCAATCCTTAGAATAGGTTGTGTCACTATTCCTCCATCAGAGGACAATGTCCCACCTGGCCCCATTTTTACTTAAAAATGTCTCTGTGTTTTCTTTGTGTTTTTCTCCATCTCCCATCACCCCTACTCAAGATCCTTTGTTGATTCTATATGGGTAGTGGCACCTTTTCCCAAGTTTCAAGTCAGCATATTTTTTTGATGGTGCCAGGAATGCAATGCCCTGTGTCAACTTTATTCAGGATGTTTCTAAGAGCTGTGTTTGCAGCAAGAAACCTGGAGGATGACGTGATTTCTCCCAGACACAGAAAGACTTGCTTCTATTTACTACAAAAGTAGTAAGTCCCTCAAACTCAGTGGTCCTCTCCTTTAACACAGATCATCTAGGCCCATCTGTGTCACCCCATGGAATTGCGGGCAGGGGGAGCTGATGTGAACATGAAGCAATGAATAATTCAATCCTTTTTCTCTGAACCAGGGGTCTTGGGTCTTTTGTCAGCCTCTTCCAACTGGTAATGGGCTAACCCATTAATGAAATCATTAGCTTATAAATGTGGTAAAATTACAGACCCTTCCATCCAACTAATTGTTCATTTTTTACCAAGTAAAAATTAAATGTGATAACCCCTTCTTGGTAAAGATGCTAGGAAAAAACTTTTTGCATTTTTAAAAAATTTTAATTTTTATATGTAACAGCAGAATACACTACAATTCATATTACACATATAGAGTGCAATTTTTCATATCTCTGGTTGTACATAGAGTCACACCATTCATGTCTTCATACATGTACTTAGGATAATGATGTCCATCTCATTCCACCATCTTTCCTACCCCCCCATACCCCCTCAGAACATTTTGATACCATGATGCCTTTTTGGAAAACAAATTTACAATATGAGCATAAAATATGTGGATACTATATTACTCAGTGATACCATTTTTGAAAGCCTATAATATAAAAGCTCTGTGTATTCAGAATATATATATGTAAATATGTGTGTGTGTGCACACACACATATGTATGAATGCTTTAAAGCATTCATCATGGTTGTAACTACTAATAACACCATAAAGATTCACCAAAAGGAGAATCCTAAAAGTTAGTGAAAACAATAATTAGATCTCTACCTAATGATCTGAATATTCCCACCATGGATTTCTCTCCCATCATGTGTTGTTATTTGTATCATGTACTGTGAAAAGCATGTTCCAAGAAAAAAAAATTATGTTACCTCATGTTTCCATATAAAACAACATATAAATAATTCTATGAACAGGAAAGAGTGGAAATAAGGAATCAAAATGGACTACTGAAAAAAATGACTTCTCTTGGGGTGGGTATGAAGGATAGAAAATAAAAGAAAATTTTAAAATGAGCTACTCTCTAAGTGGATCAACATATAAAATCATATTACAGTGAAGACTATAATTTCCCCCTGAACTCTTGATTGTCCCTCAAAAGGAGCCTTCTGTGACCAAAAAGGACAATACCAATGCCCTTCAGGTGGCAAGATCTGGCAGAAGAAAGGAAGGTGGGTTCAGTTGACATGGGCACAAGGTAAGGCTGTAAAGAACGGACGTTGGCACCCAAGATCTTTCAGGAAATGCTCACTCTGTGCTACTCAGTATTAAAACAGGAGGGGAAGAAGAGAGAGGCCTGGAGAGAAACTCTGATGGACTCAGCCTGTCCCCACTTCCCTTCTTCGTGCCCCCTCGCTTGGCCCCTCACCTTCCTCAAAGTCGCTCTTCTCCACAAAGAGGAGCAGCCATCTCCACCCCCACATGGGGATAATTGCAGGTTCAGGCCTGTCTGGGGTGGGTACCTGAAACGCCCCAATCCTACAGTGGGCGGACACACAAAACCCTGATTTATTAAGCTGGGGGCTGGTGCTTCAGGCAACGCATCAAAAGCAGGTCCCCTAGACCTTTCCCAAGCCTTATTAACGGACAGCTATTACAGAGGCAGCAGGCAGGGGGCGCCAGGAGCCGCTAGCGCATCCTGGTGGCCACTGGGGTCTGGGTTTTCTCAGGGTCGCAGAACCGCGTGCAGCTGTGGCTGGTGGGGGCTCAGCTGGAGGCAGAGCTGGAGCTGCAGCTGCGACCCAGGCCAGGCGAGGTCAGTGGGTGGGAGCCGGGATACCCGCCATCAGCCAGGCTAGGATTGCAGAGCGATGTGGGCGAGCAGTAGGAGACTGGGGGAGAGTTCCAGCGGGACAGCGCGGGCTGGTACTCCCGCAGCGTAGGGAGAAAGGGGGTTCGCGGAGAAGCGGGTAGTGTTAGGAGTCATAATTCCGGATTAGGCTCAACCCCCTTCTTCATTTCTCCGACCCTGGTCCTGGCGGCCTCCAACTCCATCTCCAAATGACCCCAGAGTCAGTGTAACTATGCCACCAGTGGTCAGCCTTGAAGCTCCTGCAAGCACGATCCCGGTGACAGCTCAGTGAAGGATGATGCTCCGTCGTCAGTTCAAGTCACTGCTTGCAATGCACTGCGGGGGCCCCCGCTTGCTCGCGCTGAAATGGAGCCTAACAGAGACCCCTGGGACAGGTCAAGCAGAGGAGGAAGGGAGGTGCACGCTGTCTTCCGAGGCCCTGATAAACTGAAGTTCCACCAAGGGCCCGTTCTGCCCTCATAATGGCTTCTCAGGTCCTTCAGCTAAGTCTGGCGAGTCTGACCCCCACAGGAGGAGGAGTTTGCTCTGGACACTCCAGAGGATCTGGGGCCGCTGCAGTTCGTGAAGCTGCGCAAATAGCACTCATTGGTGGACGACGCATTGTTCTGCGATCGCATCACCGTGCAGGGTCCGGGAACCTCCGTGGAGATCGCATTCAGGTGCTACCGCTGGGTGCAAGGCAAGAGCGTCCTGAGCCTGCCCGAGGGCACTGGTGAGCCGGCAGCGTTGGGGAAGTGGGAGCAAGGCCTCTTCAGGAAGTGCTGGGGGCAGAGGAGCAGAAAAGGACTGAGTAAGGTCGGTGGTGCTTAGAGAAAGGATGGACCCCGAGGCACGTGGAGTGCAGGGATTCCAGGATGCACGACAGGAAAAGGGAAGAAGTTATGAAGTCCCAAAGTTTTACCCAGAATAAGTGATGCTGCGAGTGAGGCTGGAGAGGGATAAGTGATCTGGAGATTCTGTCTTCCAAAAAGGTGAAGATAGAGAGTGGGAGATGCAGCAATGAAGGAAAACAGAGAAACACAGTAGAAAGGATTCCTCTATGTTAGGGCAGCAGCAGGTAAGGGGCTCATGGAATAAGGTGGTCAGTAACTTGTGAGCAGGACACAGCTATGGAAACAAATGACAACGATGTTGGAGAGCTGGTTTGGGTGGCATAACAGGGAATTCAACTGTGACGAGTGGAGACACGGTAGAAGATGGGGATGAATGAGGACAGCAAATGCTGAAATTCTTACCATGGGAAAAAAGGAGAAAAACATCGTGACACAATTAGGGATATGGACATGGTAAGAATAGAAACATGGACTATGTACTTCTGAAGAACAAGTGAAGTTAAATACAGGTGAGAATAGAAACAAATTAGGTTTATATAAATTATGGGATGGGGAGACTGATAGACTCTTGGAACCTTTTGTTAGGTAGGATAAGAGGCTGAAAGTAATGTGCACAGAAATTCTTTTAATCAGGAACAGGTGAGGGTGGAGGTGGAGAAGGGTAGTGTATATAAGTAGAGCTAACATGAAATATGTCATTTGGAAGACAGAGGAAGATGAGGACAGGGAAAGGCCAGGACTGGCTAAATGTACCAAAGTAATATGTGATTATGTAGGCTAAGTGTGGACATGACAAGAGATTAAGTAGAGGATTCAGAGATAATGATGAGTAGGGACTGGAGGATGAATGTGAATTAAAGAACAAGAAAGTATAGTAAACATGGGATATTTGCTTTAGGAAAATTTTCACTGAGATTGGTGGAAATCAGGAATAAGGTGTGAATAAAAATAGATAAAGGATGTCACAGACAAATCAGGGGAGGAGGAGCCAAAGAAAAAGGTGACAGCATGCTGTAATATAATTAAGAATAGAGATGAGAACAAACCAAGAATGGCACCAGTTTGGACAAAACTGTGTGATCTATCATCTCCCTAGCTTGCCTGGCAGGAGACAATGCCTTGGACATCTTCCAGAAGCATAGAAAGAAAGAACTGGAGGAAAGACAGGCATAGCTACCGGTGAACACCCACCCTTATACCTCCCAATTTTTCCACATCTTCCTATCTCCTGCTCCATTCCTGATCCTATTTCTTCCTCAACTCTTTCCCATCTGCTAGTTGGGGCATCTGGAAGGAAGGGATACCCCTGAAAATAGCTGCAGACACGGAGAATGATCTGCCCCCAGACATGAGATTCCATGAGGGCAAGAGGCTGGACTATGAATGGACAGCAAAGACAGAGTAAGGAGAAGGTCAGAATGGAGTGGGGGCTAGTGGATCGCAAATCAGGAGGGATTTGGTTAGTTGATTGTTTCCTCTGATGCTGTCCTAGGGCCCGGGAGGTGGTTTTCAAATGTATTTACACTCTGCTGACATCCTGGACCCACCTGGGAGAATTTGATCAGATATTTTGGGGGCCAGAAGAGCGCCCTGGCTGGTCAGTGGTTCCCCCAGGCCTCCGTGACCCCTTGAGGTCTTTTTTTTTCTCCAAAGTCATCCATGGCGCTTGAGAGTCTCCCATATCTTCTTGCCAGATGAGAAATAATTATAACTCGCCATCTCAGAAAGGCCTGAGGATGAAAACATGAGGGCTGGGTAGGGTATGATCATATGCCTGAATTCTTGGGATAGAACCTGCAAGAGAGGAATATCCAGGTAACTATTTTCCTCCCATTCTGCATCCCCACCCCACAGAGAAAGTTCATCAACGCTGGCAAGAGGATGAACTATTTGGCTACCGGTTCCTCAATGGTGCTAACCCCATGCTGTTGAGATGCTCTACTTCTCTGCCTTCCAGGCTGGTGCTTCCCCCAGGGACAGAGGAACTTGGGGCCCAGTTGAAAAAAGAACTCCAGGTACTTCCTCCCATACTCAGTTGATCTATCCTTGGCAATGTGGCCCAGAGATGTAGTGATGTTAAGAGACCAAATGCATGTCAGAGGGAGGAATGTTGTCTTAACCTGCTGTCCTTGGTGTAGAGCACTATGCCGGGAAGATCTAAGAGAATAAAATATGTAGGAAAAAACATTTGACACTGGTGAGAGCTAAATACAGGTAGCAGGTGTTTAGGATATGATGGGAAACGGACGCTGGATATTCGCACAGTTCTCCTACCCCAACACTGCTCCTGCCCTCTGATCCTCCACTTGCCTGGCTTCTGAAATTAGTGTGCCTGTGGTTCACAGTAGATTGGACAGGTATGGTCCTCTGCACAATGAAGGGTTGTTCCTAGGGAGCCTTCCCAAGATAATGGCACGAAGACAGATTGAACATCTTTACATTTCTTTTCCTTTGCTCTGATGCTGTGGGGGCATTCTTCCAATTTTTTTTTAGTTGTAGTTGGACACAATACCTTTATTTTATTTATTTTATTTTTATGTGATACTGAGGATCGAACCCAGAGCCTCACACATGCTAGGCAAGCACTCTACTGCTGAGCCACAACCCCAGCCCCAGTCTTCCGATCTTAACCATGCATACATTTCTCCTTTCCCCAGAATGGTTCCCTGTTTGAGGCTGACTTTATCCTGCTGGATAGAATTCCAACCAATGTGATCCAAAGAGAGAAGCAGTACCTGGATGCCACCCTTGTCATGCTGAAGATGGAACCCAATGGGAAGCTGCTACCTATGGTCAACCAGTTGAGGTACCCTGAGCATCTCACTCCTAACACTGTTCTCTGTTCATCTTACCTGTCCAAGGACAGAGAAACCTGGCTCTTTCTCTCTTTCCATCCTTACTCCTGACCTCACTGCATGAGAACTATCTTCATATCTATCTGATCGCTCCTTTCTAGTTTTCAGATTGGTCACTACTTATCTGGGCATACCTGAGAATCACAATGGCCTCTCTTGGTTTTCATGCTGAAGTTACTCAATCTCTTTTGATCTTTCAATGCGGTAAATATCTCTTCTTTCTTAAACATCTTTTCTTCCTTAATTTTAATATTTTCACTACTGTTTGCACAGTCATTGATACATAATATCAATTTCTCATTCTCACCTTCTTTTTCCCATTCTACCACCAAAGCTCAGACGCCCGTCCTGTGTTCCCCAAAGCACTGTTAGAGCCGCCATACTGATCCCTTCCTTCCATTTCACCTGCATTCACACAAACTTTCATGACACTTACATGGTGTCATGGCTAGTGACAGACAATGTGGAAGTGTCCTACTTCCTCCTACTTGGTTTTCACTTTCTCAGAGGCAATTACTTGATTTCAGTCATTTCCATTTCCCTCAAAATACAGAGCAAAGTGTCTTACATGTGGCAAGAGGTCAATGAATGTTTGATTCCTCTTTCTTTTAGCTCCAAACTCCCACCCCCAGTTCTCCTACCCCAACACTGTTCCTGCCCTCTGATCCTCCACTTGCTGGCTCCTGGCCAAGTCCTGGGTCCAAAATTCAGATTTCCAACTGCATGAGTTCCAGTATCATTTGCTGAACACTCACCTGCTGGGTGAGGACATTGCTGTTGCCACCATGAGGTGCCTCCCAGGACTGCACCCTGTCTTCAAGGTACAGGCTCCACCCTCCAGGTCCCATCTTGTACCTCAGAGAGAGGAAAAACCCAACAGTTGTATGGGATTTAAAAGCCTAAGTCTTCAAGATATGACCATGACACTGATGATTGGCACTCAACAAGCATAGGTATGGTGTCACAGCACAGAATCTTCATAGTGTCTTATGAACAGAGGGAGAGAAAGGAGACAGATAACTATTGCAAGACCTTGACCTTGGTTTTATTTTAATACTTAAATTCTTTTTATTTTGAGAAAATTGTAGATATACACAAGTTAAGAAATAATACAGAGTGATCTCATCTATCCTATGAAGTCAAATACTTGGATTAATTAAGTACACATTGTAAGTCAGTTCTCTGAAATTCTCTGCCAATGGGTCAGGAATAGAGTAGGAATATAATTTGTTAAAGCGAAATGTTAGTTCTGCCTTAGGAGATTTATCATTTGTGTGGAAAGTCAGACAGCAATTTCTGGAATTAGAGAGACATAGAGAGGTGCTATAGTATTGGTGGAGATGTTCCACCATAACTGAAGTAGTCAGATAAGCAGAAAATCAAAGGACAGAGTTAAAGAGAGCAGAGAGAGAGCAAAGCCTGACAGATCTCTTGAACCTGCCAAGAGTGAGGTGGATAAAGAGCTGCATTTGCATGGTGGTATCAGGAGGTGGGGAGGAAGGAAGAAAGGAAGGGAGGAAGAGAGGGAAGGAGGGACACCAATGATCATGGGAAACCGTAACTGCAGCATGCCTGAGTGCAAAATTGGAGAGGCAAGGTCAGAGGTCTGTGCTTCTGAAACACCTGGGAGTCCTCAATATGGGTGAGTTGTACAGACCTTATTTTTAAAAGAGTGAGTCTGGTTATTTATTGCTGGGCATAATGCAGAAAAAAAAGATGTGTAAAACTTGCTTTAAAAATTTTTGGAAATCGAAAAAACTCAACCGAGATGGAATCTCCCAGTCTGAACCGGTTTCAACCGGTTCCGAGTTTGAGGCACTAGGAGGAGGGGGAGAAGCGGCTGCAGCGGCCGTGGCAGGAGCAGCGGGAGCTACAGCATCAGCCAGAGCAACAGTAGCTACAGCCCCGGCGGCGGTGCTTGTTCCAGTCTTTGCTGCTGCAGTCCGTGCAACCACCCAGAGGGGGAGGGGGGAACCACCAGTCGCTGAGGAGCAAGAGAAGGGGGGAAAGTTTAGGCGAGCCGGGGTGGGGGGGCCCAGCGCCGGAGCCGCGTGAGAGTAGGAGCCATGTTTTGGTAGGGGGGAGTCGGACTGCAACTGGCAGCAGAGCGTTTCCCCCGACCATGTGGACTCTACACCCCCTACTCCTGCCGCTCCTGCTGCCGCCTGTGGCTGGAGGGTCTCCCTGGGGCTGAATCTTTGGGACTTGACCCCGTTCCCCTCCCCCTTTGCTCACTCCCCAGCCGGGCGGGAGCATTTATCCCTCAGATTAATTCCCCTTTTTTGGGGGGGGGCGGGGGGTGTGTTGGGGGGAGGTGCCCCTGGAATAGTAAATATTGAGCTTTTTTGCCCTTCTCTCCGTTTTTTAATTTCCTTTTTTTAAGGTGGGAAAACTGAAACCCACCTTGATTTCCTCCCCTTTTCTCCTTCCCCACCTTCCCTCGCCCTAAACCCCGACAAGGAAGGAAGAAGCAGTTGGTTCAATTTCTGGCATATCTTAAGAATTAAGATATTTGAAGGGAGCTTATACTGAGCTACCCTGAAGATCCTACTTAGAAGAAAAAAGCCATGTCTGCTAATCCATGCTTAAAAATTTGCCATCAAGACTTGTTAACTATCAATTTTTAGGGCTATAAAAGCCTAATAATGGATTCTCTTAAAAAATAGTAATCTATGCCAGCAATTATGACAATGTTAGCAGACCATGCAGCTCATCAGCTGCTCGATTTCAGCCACTGGATATCAACCTTTTAGACAATGTGGTGAATTGCTTATACCATGGAGAAGGAGCCCAGCAAAGAATGGCTCAAGAAGTATTGACACATTTAAAGGAGCATCCTGATGCGTGGACAAGAGTTGACACAATTTTGGAATTTTCACAGAATATGAACACGAAATATTTTTAAAAACTCAAATTTGTCTTGTGAAAAATGAGATGATTAGAGGAACAGAAAGAAAGCAACAGTATTATGGACTACAAATTTTGGAAAATGTGATAAAAACAAGGTGGAAGATTCTTCCAAGGAACCAGTGTGAAGGAATAAAAAAATACGTTGTTGGCCTCATTATCAAGACGTCATCTGATCCAACTTGTGTAGAGAAGGAAAAGGTTTATATCGGGAAATTAAATATGATTCTTGTTCAGATGCTGAAACAAGAATGGCCCAAGCATTGGCCCACTTTTATCAGTGACATTGTTGGAGCAAGTAGAACCAGTGAAAGTCTTTGTCAGAATAATATGGTGATTCTCAAACTCTTAAGTGAAGAAGTGTTTGATTTCTCTAGTGGACAGATAACGCAAGTGAAAGCAAAGCATTTAAAAGACAGCATGTGCAATGAGTTCTCACAGATATTTCAGCTGTGTCAGTTTGTGATGGAAAATTCTCAAAATGCTCCACTTGTACACGCAACCTTGGAAACCTTGCTGAGATTTCTGAACTGGATTCCACTGGGATATATTTTTGAAACAAAGTTGATCAGCACCTTAATTTATAAGTTCCTGAATGTTCCAATGTTTAGAAATGTCTCTCTGAAGTGCCTCACTGAGATTGCTGGTGTGAGTGTAAGCCAATATGAGGAACAATTTGTAACACTATTTACACTGACGATGATGCAGCTAAAACAGATGCTTCCTTTAAATACTAACATTCGACTTGCATACTCAAATGGAAAAGATGATGAGCAGAACTTTATTCAAAATCTCAGTTTATTTCTTTGCACCTTTCTTAAGGAACATGGTCAACTTATAGAAAAAAGATTAAATCTCAGGGAAACACTCATGGAGGCCCTTCACTATATGTTGTTGGTATCTGAAGTGGAAGAAACTGAAATAGTTAAGATTTGTCTCAAGTACTGGAATCATTTGGCAGCTGAACTCTATAGAGAAAGTCCATTTTCTGCATCTGCTTCTCCGTTACTATCTGGAAGTCAACATTTTGATGTTCCTCCCAGAAGACAGCTGTATTTGCCTGTGTTATCAAAGGTTCGTTTATTGATGGTTAGTCATATGGCTAAACCAGAGGAAGTATTGGTTGTAGAAAATGATCAGGGAGAAGTTGTGAGAGAATTCATGAAGGATACAGATTCCATAAATTTGTATAAGAATATGAGAGAAACATTAGTTTATCTTACTCATCTGGATTATGTAGATACAGAAAGAATAATGACTGAGAAACTTCACAATCAAGTGAATGGTACAGAGTGGTCATGGAAAAATTTGAATACATTGTGCTGGGCAATAGGCTCCATTAGTGGAGCAATGCATGAAGAGGATGAGAAACGATTTCTTGTTACTGTTATAAAGGATCTATTAGGATTATGTGAACAGAAAAGAGGCAAAGATAATAAAGCTATTATTGCATCAAATATCATGTATATAGTAGGTCAATATCCAAGGTTTTTGAGAGCTCACTGGAAATTTTTGAAGACAGTCGTCAACAAGCTGTTTGAATTCATGCATGAGACCCATGATGGAGTCCAGGACATGGCTTGTGACACTTTCATAAAAATAGCTCAGAAATGCCGCAGACATTTTGTTCAGGTTCAAGTTGGAGAAGTAATGCCATTTATTGATGAAATTCTGAACAACATTAACACTATAATTTGTGATCTTCAGCCTCAACAGGTTCATACATTTTATGAAGCTGTGGGATACATGATTGGTGCACAAACAGACCAAACAGTTCAAGAGCATTTGATAGAAAAATACATGTTGCTCCCTAATCAGGTGTGGGATAGTATAATCCAGCAAGCAACCAAAAATGTGGATATACTGAAAGATCCTGAAACAGTCAAGCAGCTTGGTAGCATATTAAAAACAAATGTGAGAGCCTGCAAAGCTGTTGGACATCCCTTTGTAATTCAGCTTGGAAGAATTTATTTAGATATGCTTAATGTATATAAGTGCCTCAGTGAAAATATTTCTGCAGCTATCCAGGCTAATGGCGAGATGGTTACAAAGCAACCACTGATTAGAAGTATGAGAACAGTAAAAAGGGAAACCTTAAAGTTACTATCTGGTTGGGTGAGCCGATCCAATGATCCACAGACGGTAGCTGAAAATTTTGTTCCTCCTCTGTTGGATGCAGTTCTCATTGATTACCAGAGAAATGTCCCAGCTGCTAGAGAACCGGAAGTGCTTAGTACCATGGCCATTATTGTCAACAAGTTAGGGGGGCATATAACAGCTGAGATACCTCAAATATTTGATGCTGTTTTTGAATGCACATTGAATATGATAAATAAGGACTTTGAAGAATATCCTGAACACAGAACGAACTTTTTCTTACTTCTTCAGGCTGTAAATTCTCATTGTTTCCCAGCCTTCCTAGCTATTCCACCAACACAGTTTAAACTTGTTTTGGATTCCATTATTTGGGCTTTCAAACACACGGTGAGGAATGTTGCAGATACAGGCTTACAGATACTTTTTACACTCTTACAAAATGTTGCACAAGAAGAAGCTGCAGCTCAGAGTTTCTATCAAACTTATTTTTGTGATAATCTGCAGCATATCTTTTCGGTTGTGACAGACACCTCACATACTGCTGGTTTAACAATGCATGCATCAATTCTTGCATATATGTTTAATTTGGTTGAAGAAGGAAAAATAAGTACACCACTAAATCCTGGAAATCCTGTTAACAACCAAATGTTTATTCAGGAATATGTGGCTAAACTCCTTAAGTCTGCATTCCCTCATCTACAAGATGCTCAAGTAAAGCTATTTGTGACGGGGCTTTTCAGCTTAAATCAGGATATTCCTGCTTTCAAGGAACATCTAAGGGATTTCTTAGTACAGATAAAGGAATTTGCAGGTGAAGACACATCTGATCTGTTTTTGGAAGAAAGAGAAACAGCCCTTCGACAGGCCCAGGAAGAGAAACATAAACTTCAAATGTCTGTCCCTGGCATACTTAATCCACATGAAATTCCAGAAGAAATGTGTGATTAAAATCTGAAGTCATGCTAGGTTTTTTCCTCTTCAACTCTTGTTGGCAGACAAGAATAGTATCTGGATATTTGTCGACCAAAATGATGCCAATTTGTAAATTAAAATGTCACCTAGTGGCAAAAAAAAAAAAAAAAAAATTTGGAAATCGTAATGTCACTTTGAAACAGGGAACATAGCCAAGAAGGCAGCAAACATGTGCATACTTAGGCATCAGAGCAATGATCAGAAACTTCAAAGTCAGGTAAAGAAGCCAGTTTGGAGACCAAGATGAGCTTTTCAGTTTTAGATACAGGGAGTTTGAAGTATTGGTCAGATATGCGAGTGAGTACTTGGCAGGCAGAACAACAGAATTGTAGGTGGATGCAGTAAGACATGCCTGTAATCCCAGTAACTCTGGGGCCGGGGCAGGAGGATCACAAATTCCAGGCCAGACTCAGCCACTTAGTGAGACCCTGTCTCAAAATAGAAAATAAAAAGAACTGGGAATATAACTCAGTGGTAAAGCACCCTTGATTTCAATCCCCAGTACAAAAACAAACAAAGAAAACTGAATTGTATTGATGCTTGGAGTTCCCACCCCAATCCTAATCTGGGCTGTAGTAATTTTGGTTTTTAGGGTTACAAAAGCAAAGTAATTATTAATATAGTTCATGGAATCTTATATTTGATGATCTTATGATATTTTGCATCACCATGTTCTTAACTTAAATTATTAAGTATATTTTTATACTTTAAAATCCTTGTTTACTAGCTTGGCCCCCTCCATATTTCCCTAACCTCAATATAACAACTTCATCACATGGCAAACAGCTGCATTGTTATCAGGACCCACCAGAGGTATCATTAAAGGTCATATAGGCAGGTTTTGCATGCAGATTACCAGCATCTGAATATTGAATCTTGGCCTCAGTGCTTACTCAGATGTGTGCTTTGGGGTCCTCATCTCTGAATGGAGATAATAGGATCTCCATCATGAGGTTGTTAAGGCATTAAATGATAAAATGTGGTGTCACAGAAAAGTATTGGTTTTGTTTTATTCTTCGGGTTATTATAATTAATTATCATCATTATCCTCATTATTGTTAGGGACTCTAATTTGGGTTCTTTATTCCCTTATTTTGGAGGTCGTATGTTTTCTGTGATGCCAATATCCTTCCATGAATTTTCTGAAAAGACCAGTATTGAGGGGCTTTAATGCCTTAAAACCAGAAGTATCACCTCAATCTTGCCCTTGGCCCAGTATCAAACAATCAAAATGTGAAAAAACTATATGAATCTTGTATATCGAACAAGTTATAATGGGGGAACCACCACTTAGCATAAAAATAAGCATGTGTCAATGATAAGTGGCCTTCATTAGGGGACATATAGGGCCTAATTAGGAATGGCTTAAACAGGTAGCTTGATGTGACATCTTTAATCCTGATTAAGACCTAAAAATAAAAAAGGAAAATGATGAGTAGATAGATGTGTGGTTTTGAAATAAGCACAGGCTTGTTTAAGTTATGATGATGTGAAATATAGAGAAAGAACACATTATATCATAAGTTAAGGGGCAAATTCTTTAAAATACAACTGTGTTCAAGGTGAATATAATAAAGGCAAAGATCTCAAGAACTTCTGTGTGCCAGGTAGTGTTCCAAACCTGCTGCTCAGTCACTCTCAGAAGCAGTACTGCAGCACCTGCGATAAGACACCCCATCATGCCCCTGGTAACTGATGAGGAGACTGACACTTAGAGGGTTCATTATGTTGCTCAGGTATCAAGGTGAGTAGTGAAATGTGCACTCAAACCCCACTCTGTGTGGCTCCAAAGCCCAACTGTCATGGAAGCTGGAGGATATGGGAGTGAGTGGTTAGAGGAGCAGGGGACCAGACTATCAAAGTAGCAGCAGGGACAAAAGCATCAAGAATAGAGCAGGACACCATTCTGTGTTCCAGACTCCACAAGAAAGGACCCAAGCATGGCCTCCATTAACCACCCTTCCAATCTCCTGCACCCCAGCTCCTGGCGCCCCATGTCCACAACACTATGGAAATCGACACCCGGGGCCGGATCCAGTTTAACTCAGATGAAGGAATATTTGCAAAGGTAAAGAGGAACTTGAACATGGATCTGCCTAATCATCCACTTCTCTATAACTTCTTGACATCCTCAAGACCCCAGACCAACCTGCGTGAATGGCCTGATCCTTAAACTCGTGAGCTCTGTTCCATCACATAGATGACTTTAAATCTGAACAACCCCATTTCTGAATCCCTGTATAATAGGCAATTATTCTGTTCTTCAAGCCTTGTTAACTTTCTCATCCTGGGCAGTGAGCACAGGTGGAGGTGGTCATCCAGATTTGGCCGGTCAGGCAATGACTCAGCTGACCTATTGCTCCCTCTGTCCTCCTGATGACCTGGCTGACCGGGGTCTTCTGGGAATCCCAAGTGCTCTCTATGCTCATGATGCCTTGACCGGTAGATGAGAAGCAGCTAAGAAATGGGGAGTGGGAGTGGGAGAAGGAGGGTGAGGTTCTGGCTTGAGATCAGCATAGGGCAAAAGCAAAGATGGTAGGAGAGCTGTGAGTAAGTAAACCATAGGATCTGGTGGCATGGGGGATTATGTTAAGAAGAGTGTCTGGCAACCATGTGCAGTGTAGGGAATTCCTGGAACTCTTGACTTACAACTTCCTTTACACAATTGTGTCATAAACCTGGGGGATGTTCCAAAAGGCAAGTCTACTAGGACCTGACCCAGGTTTAGTGGCATGATTAGAATAGTAGAGGTCAGAGGCTGGAGCCTTCTGGGATCACAGATTTCAGCTCCCTTCTCTGAGTAGGTATGTGGAGGGGATCATCCACCTCTTCAACCAGAGGAATGATGTTGTGAGGGGGGATCCTGAGCTGCAGGCCTGGTGTTGCGAGATCATGGAGGTGGGGCTGTGCCATGCCCAGGACAGAGGTAAGATCCATCTCAGAGACAGGAGCGCTTTGGAGACTCTGCCAGAACCTCTTCCCAGCTCTGCTCCTCTGAGACAGAACCCCAACCTCTCCTGACACCACTCCCACCATACCTGAAAGCATCTGAATTCCATTCATAACCCCCTAAGACTCAGAACACTTCTAGATCCCAAGGATTGTCTCCTCAGAGACCCTGACCATCAAGCCTACTCCTATCCCCATCACAGTCACAGATGCCTATAACCTACCATGTCCTGGGACCCAACCAGGCCAAAGCCAGTGAAGGATTCTGTCCAGTTCATGCTGGGTCTCACCTTCTATCTTCATGGTCCCCTGTTTTCCTGCCTGAAGAAATAAACAGGAAAATTTTCACACCAAAGCTTATAAGGACCCCCTCTGGCTTCCCCTCTCTTCCTGTCTGTGACTATCCACCATGCAGAGAGGCCCAGGCCAGAGTGCAAGGGCATTTCCAGATGCAACCTCAGTACCATGCATGCTTTGGCTCAAACCTGACTCAATTCCCTTATCCTTGGGACTCAGGTTTCTTTGGCCAATTTGTCCACCCCTCTTGGATCAAGATCCTTCTTCCCTTCCATAGCTCTCTTCTTTCCATGAAATATAGAGGGTTTACAATACACACTTAGATATATTTTTTAACTTCTGATTCACCCATTGTTCCCCCTTATCTTTCAGTGTTCTCTGTATCTCATCAGTTAAATGTTATGTACTAAACAAATTTTAAAGTACTAATTTCAGTCTCTTCCTCTTCCTAGTTATGCAACCTTGAACAATTTACTTATTCTTTTTTCTCGTTGACTTTTGGTTTATTTATCTCTAAAATGCATATACTGTTTTCATTCCCTCCTCACCACTTACCTCACCGAACTTTTGTGATGCAAATGAAATGTGTGACAATGCCAAAATGTGTCTACTGCATATTGTGAGTTGTTTAATCATACGCTCCACGCCATCAAAAAATACCTCCCCAATGTGGTCAGCATGGAACAGGAGAATCCAGGCTCTGACAGATAGTAGATGACTTTGGGCTGATCACTAAGTTTTTTGACCCTGACTCACCGTACTAATTTTATCTTTTTATTCTGTAATTTTGATGCTTTGACATCTTGGGGATTTGCTGACCCTGAAGGTACTGCCTTTCCCAGGGCTAGCTAACTTCCTGTGTGCATGTCTTTCCTGTGCTAACCAACCATCTGAGAGCCCACACTCCTAACTACTTCCTCTTAGGAGCTCTCACACTCCAGGCCTAAATTCTGAGTCTATACCCCTAATCACTTCCTCTAGGGAGCTCTCACACTCTAGGCCTGAATTCCAGAGGCATTGATAGACAGGTGGGATGGTACCTCAAATGTGACAGAATTATCCAAAACAGCCAGTCCTAAGCCTGCCTATTCTATCTTACTCATTCCTTATTGTGAAAACCATAATAGAGGCTCTTGCTCCAGTTGCCCTCTACTCCCTCTGTTCCCTGGCAGGCTCTTGTGCTTCCTTGTGTGGCCCCCTAAGGTATAGCAAGTACCTTTCATTTGGAACCTATAAGTATAATAAACCATCTTTTCAATGGCATTAATCTCTTGTCTGTTGGCCTCATCATACCTGAAAGGTAATGAAAATAGCTGGGCATGGTGTCACATAGCTGTAATCCCAGCAATTTAGGAGGCTGAGGCAGGAGGATGACAAGTTTGAGGCTAGCCTCAGAAACTTAGTAAGACCCTGTCTCAAATAAAAAAGAAAAAGGGCTGAGGACAGAGTTCAGTGGTAAAGTGCCCCTTAGTTCAATCCCCAGTACTTAAAAACTAAACTAAAATAAATAATGAAACTATATTTCAAATACTCACCTGTAAATTGAGTGGAGTGAGATAGCTGACATTTGAGCTACTTCCTGTGTCTGAAATGAGACAATAACTTCTCTTTTCCTAGCATTATTATTCAGTCATCTATAAGAACTGCCTGGAAATAAGAAAGCATGCTTCTGTGTTTGTTTAGGGGGATGTGAATTTTATTGAAATCAAATAGACCAAGAGGAAAAAAAGATCTAAGTCATAGGTATACAACTTAAGGACTTTTACTAAGGTGGCCCAGGGGGATAATCACCACTTGGATCAAGAGTCAGAACTTTACCAGCTCTCTCAAAATCTCCTGTCATACCCATCCAGAGGCAATTACCATCCTGACTTTTCACAATGCAGGTTGGTTTGATTTCTTTGTAACTTCATATAAATCGAAATATGAGCTTGAACTCACTTATTTCATTCTCTGAATAATGTGAGAATTACACATGCTGTTGCATATAGCATGGACTTCTTTCACTGTCACGCCTGTATAATATTCTATTATGTGAATATGGTACAACTTATTTTTCATTTGTGCTATTGATAGAAATTATGGTTGTTGTTTCCAGTTTGTAGCTATTAATCTTAATGCTGCTGTGAACACTTTTGAGTAGGTTTTTTCTTTGTACATATCTAGGAGAGAGATTAATGAATCATAGAGTACATGCATGTTTTGTTTGAAATAGTTTCTTTTTTTTTTATTCTAATTTGCTATATATGACAGCAGAATTCAATTCATTTCATATTACATAAATAGAGTACAATTTTTCATGTCTCAGGTTGAACACAAAGTAGAGTCACACCGATCATGTTTTCATACATGTACATAGGGTCACGATGTCTATCTCATTCCACCGTCTTTTCTATCCTCACACCCTCTGCCTTCCCCTCCCTCCCCTTTGCCCTATTTAAAGTTCGTCTATTCCTTCCATGCTCTCCCTCAGCCCCATTATGAATCAGCATCCTTATATCAGAGAAGACATTTGGCATTTGATTTGGGATTGGCTTACTTCACTTAGCATTATATTCTCCAACTCCATCCATTTACCTGAAAATGCCATGATTTTATTCTATTTTATTGCCGAGTAAGAGTCTATTGTGGATATATACCACATTTTCTTTACTCATTCATCTACTGAAGCACGTCTAGGTTGGATCCACAGTTTAGCTATTGTGAATTGTGCTGCTATTGATGTGGCTATGTCCCTGTAGTATGCTGTTTTTAAGTCCTTTGGGTATAGTCCTAGGAGAGGGATAACTGGATCAAATGGTGTTTCCATTCCAAGATTTCCAAGGAATCTCCATACTGTTTTCCATATTGGCTGCACCAATTTGCAGTCCCACCAGCAATGTATGAGTGTTCCTTTTCCCCACATCCTCACCAACACTTATTGTTGTTTGTAGTCTTAATAGCTGCCATTCTGAATGGAATGTAATAAACTCTTACAGTAGTTTTGATTTGCATTTCTCTAATTGCTAGAGGTGTTGAATATTTTTTCATATATTTGTTGATTGATTGTATATCACCTTCTGAGAAGTGTCTGTTCAGTTTTTTGGCCCATTTATTGATTGGCTTATTTGTGTTTTTTTATTGTTGTTGTTGTTGTTTGTGTGTGTGTGTTAAAGTTTTTGAGTGCTTTATATATCTTAGAGATTAGTGCTCTATCTGATGTGTGAGGGGTAAAAATTTGCTCACATTCTGTAGGCTCTGTATTCACTTCACCGATTGTTTCTTTCGCTGAGAAGAAGCTTTTTAGTTTGAATCCATCCCATTTATTGATTCTTGATTTTAATTCTTGTGCTATAGGAGTCTTATTAAGGAATTTGGGACCTAATCTGACATGATGGAGATTTGAGCCTACTTTTTCTTCTATTAGGTGAAGGGTCTCTGGTTTAATCCCTAGGTCCTTGATCCACTTTGAGTTGAGTTTTGTGCATGGTGAGAAAAAGCAGTCATGAAATTCATCTGGAAAAATAAACAGACCAAAATAGCTAAAGCAATCCTTAGCAAAAAGAGTGAAGCAGGTGGCTTCACTTAAACTAGTAATAAAAATGGCATAGTATTAGCACCAAAATAGACTTGTAGACCAATGGTACAGAATAGAGGACACAGAGACAAACCCACATAAATATAGTCATCTTATATTAAACAAAGGTACCAAAAACATATATTGGAGAAAAGATAGCCTCTTCAACAAATGGTGCTGGGAAAACTGGAAATTTATATCAACAAAATGAAATTGTTTTAAATAGTTTATGACAGTTTGGGAAAGCAATTGTACCAATATTAATTCCTTCTAGTATAGGACAAGTTATAACCATTTCATTTTCTCTTAAGTGTACCACAGAGAATTCTGTTATTTCCTCTTTAGCCATATTAGTGGGTATATTTAAGTTGTATTACCCCCAATGACTAGTGGAGCTGAGTATCTTTACATAGAATTAGTAACTATATGGATATCCTTTTCTGTGAAAGGCCTTTTCAAGTATTTGCCCATTTTCCTAAGATTTATCTGTCTTCATCCTACTGACTTTTAACCATTTTTATAAAAGGAGATATTTGACCAAGAACCTCTTCTACCTCCTTACTCTCCAAATCTTACCATAAGAGCAATAGCTACTATGTACTGAGGGGATTTATGTAATCATCTCACTAATAAGGTAATTATTGTTATTATTGTTGTAGTTGATTATTATTATTGCCATATTCAGAGAAAAATATTAAGGTTCAAGGAAGTTAGTCAATTGGTCCAACTGATGCAACTGGTCAGCAGCAGAGCCAGGACTGGGACCCAGGGCTTATGCCACAGCCTGTGCTCTGGACCACAGCACTCCCTACGTCACAGGTGATCTTCAGATAGTCTTTCCATGATATATATATTAACCAAATTATGAAAAACCCTTCCTGAGTTTTCATGTACCTTTTCCCTGTTTTATTTCTAATCTTACCACTATCTAACATAATTTTGTTATTTTATTTTCCTTCCATTTTAGAATCTAAGCTGTAAGAGGACAGGGATATTGATGTGTTGTACCTACCAGTGTAGTCCCAATGGCTTGACAGTGCCTGGTCCATAGAGTTCCAGGGTTTTTGAATTAATGCATAAATGAATTCATGAACACATACTAATAACTAAGTCTGTGTTTCTTTATCCCCTCTGGGTAATGTTTCTAAAAATTGTTTTTTTCTTCTCCTAGGTTTCCCTGCCTCTTTTCAGTCTTGGCTTCAACTCTGTCATTTCCTTACCATGTGCATCTTCACATGCACTGCCCAACACGCAGCCATCAATAATAGTTAGGTAGGGACCACTGACAGCAACGGTCCCTGAGGTCTAGGTGGGTGCAACCAAGTGCCTAGACTAGCGGGATGCTTGAAGGGGAAAACTGGAGCTTGGGGTCCTGAAGTTCAGAGTCCTTGAGTGACTCCAGATTCTTCTCTCCCCGCCACCCCTCAAGCTGGACTGGTTTTACTGGGTTTCTAATGGCCCATGCTCAATGTGGATGCCCCCACCCACTACCAAGGAAGGTGTAACAATGGCCACAGACATGGGGTCACTACCCAATGTCCAGCAGTCCTGTCTTCAGATGCTTTTTTCTGCGGCAACTGGGCTGATGGCAGCCAGACATGGTGAGAAGGGCTCTTTGGAACTCCAGGGGTATGGAAAACTGAAGAAAAGCATTGCAGTGAGGGGCTGGACTCTGGGTCCCTCTTTATTGGAACTAGGAGCTAATGCATCCATTCTTTCTGCTACAGTTGCCCCCAGGACATCACAGAGAAGACTATTTCTCAAGCCCTGAGCCCAAGGCGGTGCTAAGACAATTCCAAACAGATCTGGATAAACTGGAAAGGGAAATTGTGGCCGGAATGAGAAACTAGACCTTCCCTATGAATACTTGAAACCTAGTTGCATAGAGAACAGTATCGCTATCTAAGCCTGAATGTGCTCAAATATTTGCCCCTTTGAAAACCATGGGCCACCATTATAGTTATCATTTTCTCTTGAGTTTTATGTTTTCCTGTGTCTGAGTTTCCACAGTTGTATTTTCTTTCCTGAGTGCCCTACCTGAATGTGTCTCTAGTCTGAGGCCTTGCTCTCATTTCCAGGTAATCTAAGACAATGATCTTTAACCTGAAACCACATTCCTTACAGAAATCAACCATCAGGTAGCTTTCTCCTGTCCCTAAAAAATTTGTCTTCTCCATTTCCTATATAATAATTTTAGATGGATTTTTAAATGTGACATTAAAGATAGGTCTGATTTTATTTTTAACATCCAGATATTATCACAACACTTTTCATTGAAAAGTCCATCTTCTTTCACTGATCTATAATGCTGACATAAATCAAGCTGCCATATACAAATGGGACTATATTATTTCACTCATATGATCGTCTTATGTTGTACTGCACTGACTTAATTACTATAGCTTTATAATCAACACAGATTACTATTTCATGAGACATATTAATACGATTTATCCTTTAAAGGTGTCTTCTTTTCTTGGACTTTTGACTTTCTATGTAAATATTAGAGTTAGCTTGCCAAGTTCCACAAATAAAATCTGTTGTGATTTTGATTAGAATTGCATTGCAGTTATATAAAGTTTATAATCTTAAGGAAGCTTTGTATTTTTGAGATAATTCCAACAGTATCATTTTATACATTGCTGAATTCCAAAAGTGCCAAGATTTAGTTTGCAAATTTTGCCTTTGTATTCATCTGTATGATTACCCTTTCTTATATTATCTTTGAGTGGCTATAATTACTCAGTAGTGAGTTGGATAGTGTTCCTCATTTATTTATTTATTTATTGCTATTTTTAAAAGAGTATCCTATCTATAATTAGAATTATCTTTTCTTTTGAACTTTTATTGGTGCATATTAACTATACAGGAGAGTGGGTTTCATTGTGGCATATTCATATATGCATATAACATAATTTGATCAATTTTTTTCTTTAATATTTAACAATTTTTTCACCTAAGATAAAAAGAATTAACAGCATGTTTGAATTCTGATGAGATAGATGCATCAGGGAAGAAAAATTGTTGATGCCCAGGGAAAATTACTATCATAATTTGTTTGTCTTTGGTAGGCAAGAAATAGAGATACTAATTCATAAGTATAAGAAAGAGGCTTTATTAGGAGTGTGGTTATTTATTCTACAGTAACAAGGGATAAGGTGGAATATATTGACACAATTTTTTGGCTTACCAGGAGTGGTGATTTTAAAGAATCATGACTATGACCTAAGACCTAAACCTTTGAGAAACTATGGTAAATATATGGAGGATAAATACACAATTTATCACAAGGAGAAATTGTATTTGGCAGAAATTGGTGAAGACATTCAGAGGTGGTTGTTTTTTGGAAGGGGGAGGATACGTTTATGAATATCAGTAAGGAATAAGGACTCCTAATTCACTTCCAGAGTTACTAGCATAAGGGATGTGGGGGGAATTATGCCCTTTTTGAGAGCTATAGGGAAATAGTGTGCTCAGAGGAGAGACATGTTTCATTAAGAATAAGGAAGTCATAAGAATGTTTGGAGAAAAGATTAATAATATTTGGGGTTTGGCAGATGATAATCCATGAGTCCAGAGGGCACAATGGTGGAATTTCAGGGTTGGGGAGGTGTTATGGTTTGGATACGGTATCCTCCAAAAGTCCCTGTGTCCATGCAGGAATGTTCACGGTGAAATGATTGAATGTGAGAGTTGTAACCTCATCAGTCCATCCCAGTTTGAAGGGACTGAGTGGGTGGTAACTGTAGGCAGGTGGAGCATGGCTGGAAGAGTTGGATCGCTGTGGGTGTGTCCCAGAAACTTTCCTCTTAAGGCCCCTTCCTGCCTCTTCTTCTGCTTCCCCGATGCCATGAGCTGAGCAGCTTTCTTGAACACCAGAACTGAGCAGCTTTCCTCCATCCTACCTTTCTGCCATGATGCTCTCTCTCACCCTGGATCCAGAGCAATGGAGTTGGTGACCATAGACAGAAACCTCTGAAACTGTGAGCCCAAATAAACTTTTTCTCCTCTAAGTTGTTCTTGTCAGGTATTTTGGTCACAGTGATGAAAAGCTGAATAACACAGGAAACCTTTGTTGCCTAGATGAGAAGGCTTACTATTGGAAGCCACTATCCAGAAGAAATTAATAAGAGTACAGGCTCTGGAGTCAGGATATTTGGGTTCAAATCCAATTACCATGTACTTTCACCAAATAACATAGGAGGGGTCACTGATGGGGCCCTGAAAGGAGATGTAGAGAACTTCCATATGGAAGAGTGAGAGATGGAATGGAGACCTGTGCTGCTTGTAGTAACTGTAAATAGGAGATAAAGGACTCAGAGGTAGAAGTCCCAGTGATTCTAAGGCAGATAAGGAATGATCAGGCTATGGCAGGGGGAATAGAACCCAGACATCTGGGATCTCACATTAAGCCTGTCGATAGAGGCAAAAAGACAGTCCTCCTTTACCTTTCCAGCACTCTGGTTTGCTGCCAAAAGAAACTACAAGTCAAACTTACCACAAGCTTATGGGAATAAAGAAGCCTACAAGGGGCAATATCAAGAACTCTGCTAAAATGATGTATTAAATTATAAAGAAAAAGACAAAATATATGATTGTGTCACTAGACACCAAAAGTGAGCTTTTTAAAATTTATATGTTCATCTTCAAAAAACCTCTAAAGGAAGAAAAATAAAGGAAAACTCCCTTGATTTGACAAAGAATATATATAAGAACTGCAAATGTTACATTGACCAAAACCATTACACTAAAAATCAGAAACTGGAAAGAGATTACCATTATCCTTGTCATCATTTTACATTCTTTAGGAGAGTTCCATTGGTGCAATAGGAAAGAAAAAGAAGTACTTAAGGTTAGGGAAACAAATAACAGAATGGTCATAATTTGAAAGAACATAATTATATTCCTAGAGAGTTCAAATAACTCAATCAAAGATTATTAGAACTAATAAAAGAATATAAAACAAGTACCTAGAACAAGATACAAAGTAAGTATAAAGAATAGTTTTCATGGGGCTGGGGATGTGGCTCAAGTGGTAGCGCGCTCGCCTGGCATGCGTGCGGCCCGGGTTCGATCCTCAGCACCACATACCAACAAAGATGTTGTGTCCGCCGAGAACTAAAAATAAATATTAAAAATTCTCTCTCTCTCTCTCACTCTCTCTCCTCTCTCACTCTCTCTTTAAAAAAAAAGAATAGTTTTCATTATACTAATAGCCAGCTAGACATTGAAGTGAAAAATTATTCCGTGTTCCTTGGTGACACTTTATGAAATAAATAAATATAAATTAATAGAGCTTAGTAGGTAAGACCTCTGAATTAAAAAGAAAGAAAACCAAAACTTATCTTTGGGGAAACCTAGAAAATTATTCGAAGAATATGAAATAAGATTTTGAGGGACGGTACCAGGGATTGAACCCAGGAGTGCTTAACAACTGAGCCCCACCCCCAATCTGTTTTATTTTTTATTCTGAGGTCCTAAGCTAAATTGCTTAGGACCTTGATAAGTTGTTGAGGCTGGCTTTGAACTCACAATACTCCTGCCTCAGCCTCCTGAACCACTGGGATTACAGGTGTGCACCACCACACCAGGCCAAAATAAGATTTTAATGAGTGGACAAACCTTTGTTTCCTAGATGAGAAGATTTACTATTTGAAGACACTATCCAAAACAGACTAAGAGTACAGGCTCTGGAATCAGAATATATGGGTTCAAATACAATTACCATGTACTTTCACCAAAAACCCACATGGGAACTCGTATTTATTCCTTTAGTCTTAGAGTCAGTGTGGCCACAAGGCACATGTATGGGAACTTTCCCTTCATCTTGCTAGGGGGTTATCTGAGAGCCTGAGGGTATCCTTCAATGCTGCTAGGAGGCATTCTTGGGTGGCATAGAAGTGATTGGGCATTTGAGATCTCAAAGCACAGGCAGGGCATTGATCCTAATGAGTTGCAGGTAACATTTTAAGAGCACCAGAAAAGTGAAGTCACCATTTGGGAGAGGAATATGACATCTTGAAGCTCAAACCCAGCAAAATTGCCCTTTTCTTGGGCAGACTCATGTCCTGGCTAATCTTGCATAGATTTCAGTGCTGGAACTTGCTTCTGATCATACCCAGAGAACATTTTCTAGGGCGCCTGATCCTGTACTTCCTGGAGTGCTGAACTGAATTTGTGGACATTCTTTAAACGGTGCTTTTAGTACTAGATCCCCTGGACCCCACTCAATTCCTTCTAGTGCTTTTTCTTTTCAGGGGATTACCCCATACTTTTTAGCTACTCATACATAAGATAACTCCCTCTTTTAGCTTATTTCATGAAACAAGTCTTGATGGGTGTTATGGTTTAAATATGAGGTATCCCTCAAAAATTCACGTGAGAAAATGCAAGAAAGTTTAGAGGTAAAATGATTGGGTTCTGAAAGTTTTGACCTAATCAGTGAATTAACTCCCTGATAGGGATTAACTGGGTGACAACTATAGGCAGGTAGGGTATTGGATGGAGAAGGTGGGTCCCCAGGGGAGTGCCTTTGGGGTATATATTTGTCCTTATCGAGGGGAGCACCCTGCCCCCTCCTGTCTCTGATTATTCTGTCCTGAGTTGCTTTCTACTGCCATACCCTTCCACCATGATCTTCTGCTCATCTTGGCCCAGGAATGGAGCCAGCCATCTATGGACTAAGACCTCTGAAGCCATGAGTACCAAATAAACTTTTCCTCCTGTAAAATTGTTCTTGTTAAGATTTTTAGTAAAGAGCTCGATTTCCTGTTGATAAGACATTATGTCTAAGAATGTAGAAACATAATGACCAAGTTTCTAGTTTGAAATGAAGAATATAATTGACCTCTCTATCTCCTCCTCTTCCCTAGAGACAAAAAACAAACATACAAAAGCAAAAACTAAAACAAACAACAACAAGTAATGCTAGCAGAGTAAGGGATCAAGTCCACACACACCAAAGGAGAGACTACATGTCTTACTGTTCTCCGGATTGGTATGGCCACAAGGGCTAACATCTAACTGATAGCAAATAATTAGAAGTTGATATGAATTCTAAAAGGAGCTGCTTGTCCTCTCTGTTTTCTGTCTCCTTTCCTGTGGGCTGAGATTTTAACATCAAACTTGTAAACTAGTTAGGTCCCTATTGACTCTGGAGAGCAGAGCTGTTTACTTTATGGGCAGCTCTCCTATTCTACAGTGTTATGTGCAAGAGAAATAAGTTTCCACCTGTTTCAGCCACTGTATCCTTATTTCAGCAAATGAGCAAATACAAAAGAGTAACAAGCCACAACCCTAAAGTAGAGCCCTCATATCAACAAGTTCTATCTATAAATTTTAGCTTCAGTGTTAAATATGAATAGGCAATTAGGATCACCAGGTGGTTAGGAAAACTACACCACAAAGAGGCAAGACCAAGATAAAAAATAGAAGGAGGAGGAGGAGGAGGAGGAGGAGGAGGAGGAGGAGGAGGAGAGGAAGAGGAGGAGGAGGGGAGGAGGAAGAGGAGGAGGAGGAGAGAGGAATAAATGACGACTTACAAAACAGATAACTCAGAGAACAAAATTGAGCTTAAAATTTTACTCTACTTCCTATTCTTGTATTTGAGAAAATATTCTACCCATAGAATGCTCAGGAATAAATTTAAGCACAGAAGTGAATATCTCTACAATAAAACGTATAAAACAGAAACGAAAAACATGAAAACACACACATACACACACACACACACATACACAAATGGAAAGACATCCCATTGTTCATGGATTGGAAAAATCAATATTGTCAAAATGTCCAAATACCCCAAAGCATTTTAAAGATTCAGTGCAACTTCTACCAAAATACCAATTAAGTTCTTCATAGAACTAGAAAAAAAAGCTACTAAAATTCATATGGAACCACAAAAATCTGAATAGCCACAGCAATCCTGAGCAAAAAGATCAAAGTAAGAGGCATTACACTGCCTGGCTTCAAAATATACAATAAAACTAAAGTAATTTAAAAAAAAAACCCATGATATTAACATGAAACCCGACAGACTAACAGAACAGAATCGAGAGCCTAGAGGTAAACCCAGCCATGTATAGTCAACTGACTTTGACAAAGCTGCTAAGAATGCACATCAAGGAAAGAATAGTCTCTTCAATAAATGGAGTTAGGAACTGGTTATCCACATGCAGACATCTCTCTCACACACCATTTGGAAAAAAAAATAAACTAAAAATGGATTAAGGACTGAAATGTAAGATATGAAACTTACTAGAACAAAACATAAGGGAAATGCTTCAAGACATTGTAACTGGCAAGTATTCTGAAGGATAAGATTCCAGACTGGCTATTTTATAACAACTTGTTTTTTATAAAACAAGTTCTGGGAAGGATGTGTGGATAGTTATAGTTTTTGCATAGTTGGCAGGAATGTACATTAGTATAAACATTAAGGAAACCAGTACAGAGGTTTCTCAAAAACTAAAAATAGAACTACCATATGATTCGCCAATTGTACTACTGGATATATATCCAAAGGAATTGATCAGTATGTTGAAGAGACATCTGCACTTATATGTTTTTTTACAGCACAATTTGCAATAGCCAAGAAATGGTAATAACCCTAGTGCCTGTCAACTGATTAATACTTAAAGAAAAAGTAGCATATGTTCACAATTAAATAATATCAAATCATAAAAGCGATGAAATCCTTTAAATTATGACAACATGAATGTAACTGGAAGACATTAAATGATGTGTAATAAGCCAGGCACAGAAAGAAAAATACTACATGATCTCACTTATATGTGTAATAAAAACAAGTTGATCTCGTATTAGTTGATAGTATACTAGTGGTTACCAGAGGCTGGGGAGAATGTATGTGTTGAGGGGGGAGAAGGGGAAATTTGGTTAATGAATACTAAGTTACAGTTAAATAAAAGAAGTTTCTGCTCTTCTATTGCAGGGTAGTGTGCCTATAGACAACAATAATGTACTGTATATTTCAAAATAGCTAGAAGAAAGGATATTGATTATTTGTACTACAAAGAAATGATAAATACTTGAGGAGACAGATATACTTACCCTGATTTGAACATTACATAATGTACACATGTATCAAAACATCACCCCAGAGATATGTATAACTTTTGTACATCGAGTTTTAAAAAAGAAAACAATTCCACTCATGATAGCAACAAAAAATAAAATAAAATCTTAGGTAAACATTTAGTTAAGTAGGTGAATGACTTGTATAATGAAAATCATAAAACACTGATGAAGGAAATTGAAGAAACTGCAAATAAAGGAAAGTGTCCTGTGTTTATGGATCAGAACAATTGATTATTAAAATTAATTTACTGATTTGCTGATCCAAAAGGCAATCTCTATCAACATTCTAAAGTCATTTTTCACAGAAATGGATAAACAACCTTTAAATTCATATGAAACCACCAAAGATCTCAACTAGCCGAAGCAATCTTGAGTAAAAGAACAAAACTGAAGACATTACACAATCTGACTTCAAAATATCCTAAAGTGATCCTAATCAAAACAGCATGGTGTGGGCATAAAAACAGACTCACCAACCAATGAAACAGGATAGAAAGCCCAGTAATAAACCTGTACATTTATGGTCAATACTTTTAACAAAATTGCCAAAACAATTGGAAATGACAGGTTACTTGATAATGGCTGTTGAGAAAACTGATTATCCACATGGAGAAGATTGAAATTTAGACCCTTATCTTACATCCTGCACAAAAATCAATCCAATATGGATTAAACATTTAAATGTAAGAACTGAAAATTTAAAATTTCTGCAAGAAAATATAGGGTAAAATTTCCATAACATTGGTCTGAGCAAGGATTTTTGGAATATTACCTTCAGAAGTGGGATTGCTTGATCACATGATAATTCTATTTTTTTCTTTTTTTTAATATCTCTACTCCTTTTATACCAGATTCAAGACAACTTCGGTAATCTTAGATCAGTAATCTTAGATTACTTTGAGCTGACATTAATAAAATCTTTGCTCAGTCCATCTGTGCCTCTGCTAGGGCTGCCTTGTTGCAAAACTCTAAGAGTGAGCACTCTGATTTCTTCTGAAGTTATGTGACACGTTGGCCACTATGAATGGCAAGAGAAAGGGTCAAGAAATGGATAAACAATCTTTAAATTCATATTCTAGCGTCTTGTGGCTAGAAGCTGGAGTCTCAAGATCACCCTTTCATTTCTCCCTTGATTCACTTCAGCCAAAGGGCAAGTCATGTTATTCTGCAGCTTGCCCCTAGAGGGCTCTCTACCTAAACAATGGACACTAACTTGGTGGGACTGAATGCTGTTAAGTGTAGTGGGGTTGTTCAATGTCTCACTTCTAGAACAGGTGGATTATATTTTTCTTTTCACAGTTTGACTGAAAACCATACACAAATCCCCATTATTTACAAAGACAACAGGTACAACTTTTAATTATCAGAAAACAAAAACAAAGACAAAAATAAGAAAACAGAAATGATTATACTTAAGTTCTGTTTTTTTCTCTTAACATTTTTATGCCTTGTTTTTAAAAATAAGCTTTCTTCAAGGTTATAATATTTGTTTTATTTCAAAATGTTGTGCATTCTTGTTGTTGCCTCATTTTCTATGTCCTCAATTTTGGCTTCTTCTTATTTATGTGCTTTAATTGAATTTTTGTCTAGTTTTGAGGGGAAAAAGTGAATACTTAACCCATCTTGGCATTTGGCTGTAAAGAAAAGAAGTGAGCCTCAAAATACAATTGGTTGGGGCTGGGGATGTGGCTAGTGGTAGAGTGCTTACCTAGCATGTGCAAGGCCCTGGGTTCAATCCCCAGCACCACGTTAAAAAAAGATTGCTTTACTTTTTTAAACGTAACAAAAATTTTTATCCGCGTGCCTGTAATTCCAGTGGCTTGGGAGGCTGAGGCAAGAAGATCACAAATTGAAGGCTGCTTTCCCCCATTTGTTTATTATCATTATAATTTTTTTTTGTTTTAAATTTTTATTTTTTCGTTTTTTCTTTCTTTCTTTTCACTTTTTTTCTTTAGTCTTTTCATTTCTTTTCAATTTTCTTATTCCCCCTTTCTTGAATTCTACCTGCCTACACTCACTCTCTTTAGTGACTTCTTCCCTTCCCCTCTAATACCTCTCCTCCCAAGCATCAAATAAATTTATAAGAGTAAACAGTAACTCAGCAGTAAAACAGAACAAGAAATATCATGAGCATAAAAAAGCAAGGAAGAAAAGGAGTACAAACAATGAAGGACAGCCTAAATATTCAGGAGGACCTGGAGTCATCATAAAAATGGCCATATAAAGAACTCAAGGAACACCTTAGACAGATGGAAAGGAACCTTAAAGCTCACATTGAAAATGAATTACATAAACAGATAAAAGAAGAAGTTAAGCATCTTTATCAGGAGATAGAGATTATAAAAAAAAATTAAACAATAATTCTAGAAATGAAGGAAATGATAAACCAAATTAAAAACTCAATCGAGAGTATCACTAACAGAGTGGAGCAAGTAGAAGCCAGAACGTCAGATAATGAAGACAAAATATATCATCTTGAAAAGAGTCTAGCCAACTCAGATAGGCTGGTAAAAAAATCATAAGAAAAACATCCAAGAGATTTGGGATAACTTAAAAAAACCAAACTTACGAGTCATCGGGATAGAGGAAGGCACAGAGATTCATACCAAGGGTATGGGTAACTTGCTGAATGAAATAATCACAGAAAACTTTCCAGAAATAAAAAAGGAAACCGATATACAAATTGTAGATGCATAAAGGACACCGAGCACACAAAATCACAGTAGACCAATGCCAAGACACATTGTTATGAAGATATCCAATATACAGAACAAAGAGAAAATATTAAAAGCTACAGGAGAAAAGAGGCAGATTACATTTAGGGGTAAACAAATAAGGTTAACAACGGATTTTTCATCACAGACGCTGAAAGCGAGAAGATCCTGGAACAACATATTTCAAACACTGAAAGACAATGGATGCCAACCAAGAATTCTGGATCCAGCAAAATTAAGCTTCAGATACGACAATGAAATAAAAATCCTTCATGATGAACAAAAACTAAAAGAATTTGTAGCCAGAAAACAAGCATTGCAAAGCGTCTTGAGCAAAACTCTACACGAGGAAGAAATGAAAAACAATAACCAAAACCATCAGCAGGAAGTCCCTCGGTAAAGACAGAGGACGGGGGGAAAGCCAATCATGGAGAAACAAACTAAATTAGAAAAAAAAAAGATAAATAACCAAACATGGCAGGAAGTACAAACCATATATCAATAGTAACTCTGAATGTTAATGGCTTAAACTCTCCAATAAAGCGACATAGGCTGGTAACATGGATTAAAAAAACAAATCCAACAATATGCTGCCTCCAGGAGACACATCTGATTGGAAAAGACATACACAGGCTCAAGGTAAAAGGTTGGGAAAAAATATACCACACACACGGCCCTCGTAAGCAAGCAGGGGTGGCCATTCTCATATCGAATAAAATCGACTTCAAGACTAAGTTAATCAAAAGGGATAAGGAAGGACATTATATACTGTTAAAAGGAACCATTCACCAACAAGACATAACAATTATCAATATTTATGCACCAAATAATGGCGCTGCGACGTTCATAAAACAAACTCTCCTCAAGTTCAAGAACCAAATAGACCACAACACAATAATCATGGGTGACTTCAACACACCTCTCTCACCATTGGACAGATCCTCCAAACAAAAGTTAAATAAAGAAACTATTGACCTCAATATCACAATCAATAACCTAGACTTAACTGACATATATAGAATATATCAATCATCATCAAGTGGATATACTTTTTTCTCAGCAGCACATGGAACCTTCTCAAAAATAGATCATATATTATGCCATAGGGCAACCCTCAGTAAGTATAAAGGGGTAGAGATAATACCATGCACTTTATCAGATCATAATGGAATGAAACTGGAAATCAATGATAAAAGAAGGAAGGAAAAATCCTACATCACATGGACAATGAACAATACGTTACTGATGATCAATGGGTTACAGAAGACATAAAGGAGGAAATCAAAAAATTCTTAGAGATAAATGAAAATACAGACACAACATATCGGAATCTATGGGACACAATGAAAGCAGTTTTAAGAGGGAAATTCATCGCCTGGAGGTCATTCCTCAAAAAAAGGAAAAAACAACAAATAAATGAGCTCACACTTCATCTCAAAGCCCTAGAAAAGGAAGAGCAAACCAACAGCAAATGTAGCAGAAGGCAAGAATTCATTAAAATCAGAGCAGAAATCAATGAAATTGAAACAAAAGAAACTATTGAAAAAATTAACAAAACAAAAAGTTGGTTCTTTGAAAAAATAAATAAGATCGACAGACCCCTAGCCATACTAATGAAGAGAAGAAGAGAGAGAACTCAAATTACTAACATACAGGATGAAAAAGGCAATATTACAACAGACACTTCAGAAATACAGAAGACAATTCGAAATTATTTTGAAAACCTATATTCCAATAAAATAGAAGATAGTGAAGACATCGATAAATTCCTTAAGTCATATGATTTGCCCACACTGAGTCAGGAGGATACTCACAACATAAACAGACCAATATCAATAGATGAAATAGAAGAAGCAATCAAAAGACTTCCAATCAAAAAAGCCCAGGACCGGATGGGTATACAGCGGAGTTTTACAAAACCTTTAAAGAAGAATTAATACCAATACTTTTCAAGTTATTTCAGGAAATAGAAAAAGAGGGAGCTCTTCCAAATTCATTCTATGAGGCCAACATCACCCTGATTCCGAAACCAGACAAAGACACCTCAAAGAAAGAAAACTACAGACCAATATCTCTAATGAACCTAGATGCAAAAATCCTCAATAAAATTCTGGCAAATCGGATACAAAGGCACATCAAAAAAATTGTGCACCATGATCAAGTAGGATTCATCCCTGGGATGCAAGGATGGTTCAATATATGGAAATCAATAAATGTTATTCACCACATCAATAGACTTAAAAATAAGAACCATATGATCATCTCGATAGACGCAGAAAAAGCATTTGACAAAGTACAGCATCCCTTTATGTTCAAAACATTAGAAAAACTAGGGATAACAGGAACTTACCTCGACATTGTAAAAGCAATCTATGCTAAGCCTCAGGCTAGCATCATTCTGAATGGAGAAAAATTGAAGGCATTCCCTCTAAAATCTGGAACAAGACAGGGATGCTCCCTATCACCACTTCTATTCAATATAGTTCTTGAAACACTGGCCAGAGCAATTAGACAGACGAAAGAAATTAAAGGCATAAAAATAGGAAAAGAAGAACTTGAATTATCACTATTTGCAGATGACATGATTCTATACCTAGAAGACCCAAAAGGGTCTACAAAAAACTACTAGAACTAATAAATGAATTCAGAAAAGTGGCAGGATATAAAATCAACACACATAAATCAAAGGTATTTCTGTATATCAGCGACAAAACTTCTGAAACGGAAATGAGGAAAAACACTCCATTCAAAATATCCTCAAAAAAAAAAAAAATAAAATAAAATACTTGGGAATCAACCTAACAAAAGAGGTGAAAGACCTATACAATGAAAACTACAGAACCCTAAAGAGAGAAATAGAAAAGGATCTTAGAAGATGGAAAAATATACCTTGTTCATGGATAGGCAGAACTAACATCATCAAAATGGCGATATTACCAAAAGTTCTCTATAGGTTTAATGCAATGCCAATCAAAATCCCAATGGCATTTCTTGTAGAAATAGATAAAGCAATCATGAAATTCATATGGAAAAATAAAAGACCCAGAATAGCAAAAACAATGCTAAGCAGGAAGTATGAATCAGTTGGTATAGCGATACCAGATTTCAAACTATATTACAGAGCAATAGTAATAAAAACAGCATGGTACTGGTACCAGAACAGGCGGGTGGACCAATGGTACAGAATAGAGGACACAGAGACTAATCCACAAAGCTACAACTATCTTATATTTGATAAAGGAGCTAAAAACATGCAATGTAGAAAGGATAGCATCTTCAACAAATGGTGTTGGGAAAACTGGAAATCCGTATGCAACAAAATGAAACTGAATCCCCTCCTCTCGCCATGCACAAAAGTCAACTCAAAGTGGATCAAGGAGCTAGATATCAAATCAGAGACTCTCCATCTGATAGAAGAAAAAGTTGGCTCTGATCTACAGATTGTGGGGTCGGGCTCAAAATTCCTTAATAGGACACCCATAGCACAAGAGTTAATAACAAGAATCAACAAATGGGACTTTCTTAAACTGAAAAGTTTTTTTCTCAGCAAGAGAAACAATAAGAGAGGTAAATAGGGAGCCTACATCCTGGGAACAAATTTTTACTCCTCACACTTCAGATAGAGCCCTAATATCCAGAGTATACAAAGAACTAAAAAAATTAGACAATAAGAAAGCAAATAACCCAATCAACAAATGGGCCAAGCACATGAACAAACACTTCACAGAGGAGGACATACAATCAATCAACAAGTACATGAAAAAATGCTCACCATCTCTAGCAGTCAAGGAAATGCAAATCAAAACCACCCTAAGATACCACCTCACCCCAGTAAGATTGGCAGCCATGATGAAGTCAAACAACAATGAGTGCTGGTGAGGATGTGGGGAAAAGGGTACTCTTGTACACTGCTGGTGGGACTGCAAACGGGTGCGGCCAATTTGGAAAGCAGTATGGAGATTCCTGGGAAAGCTGGGAATGGAACCACCATTTGACCCAGCTATTGCCCTTCTCAGACTATTTCCTGAAGACCTTAAAAGAGCACACTACAGGGATACTGCCACATCGATGTTCATAGCAGCACAATTCACAATTGCTAGACTGTGGAATCAACCCAGATGCCCTTCAATAGATGAATGGATTAAAAAATGTGGCATTTATGCACCATGGAGTATTACGCAGCACTAAAAATGACAAAATCACGGAATTTGCAGGGAAATGGATGGCACTAGAGCAGATTATGCTTAGTGAAGCTAGCCAATCCCTAAAAAACAAATACCAAATGTCTTCTTTGATGTAATGAGAGCAACTAAGAACAGAACAGGGAGGAAGAGCAATTAAGTCAGGGCTAAGTTCTTACTATGTCAAGAGAATCACAGTGGTTCCATCTCCTTTGCCCATTTAATGGTTTCAGGCTTGACACTCAGTTTTGAGAAAAGAGATAAGGGGAATGTGATGTTTTCAGATTCAAAATGGAGTCATTTATGTCAAACCCTAACCAAAGAGAGTCAGGAAAAAGAGACTCTGGAACTGCAACTTTCTTGCTGAGGCCATTAAAAAAAATGTCTGTCTAGTAGTAGCCTATTCAGTCTTGGACTGATACTACTTTTTTTTAAAATTAATTTTTGTAGCCTAGGATTATTATTTCAAAAAGCTTATGTAATCCTCCTCATTTGCCTTTAAAAACCTTTGTCTCCCACCCTCCTTCTCTTTCTTTCTTTGTGGTAACTGAGCACAGGGGCTATAGCCTCAGCACTTTTAATTTATTTTTTGAGACAGGGTCTTGCTAAATTGCCCAGTCTGGCCTCCAAATTGTGGTCCTCCTCCCTCAGCCTCCCGAGTCTCTGGGATTACAGTCTTTGTCTTTCTATGCCCACCTGGCTATGAGTTGCTATGACTTGCATATCCAGGATTCAGGAACAGTCCCCTACTGTTCCTGAATCAACACTGTGTTTTGGAGAGCTGTTTTTTTTTGTTTGTTTGTTTGTTGTGGCTCATTTTGGATTGATGGGAAACAGCTGGATGGTTTCTGAGAAAACTTTCTCGGCTCTTAAAAAGAAAGCACAAAATGGTCCCTCTTTTCCCACTAGATATTGTGTCTATATGGGATTATTGGAACGATAGCATAATTAAAGAGGTAAACTATTGAGGAACTAACTGATGAAGAATGACAGAATGGAAAGATCAGGGTAAACCCAAAAGAAAGCCCCCTAAAATACCTTGGGTTGCTTGGTGATATTGTTGAACCAGTGACCCAAACAACCCTACAGCCAACCTACCTTATGAACTTCTTATTTCCTAATTTTTCCCAATTGTTTGAATCATTTTGAATTTTTATGTTAGTTGCAATCAAAAGTATTCTGACACACGTATCTATTTTTTTTAAATATTTATTTTTTAGTTGTAGTGGGACACAAAGGTATTGTATCTTTTAAAAATTTTTTTAATATTTATTTTTTAGTTGTAGTTGGACACAATACCTTTATTTATTTATTTTTATGTGGTGCTGAGGATCGAACCCAGGGCCTTGAACATGCTAGGTGAGTGCTCTCCCGCTGAGCTACAACCCCAGCCCCTGTACCTTTTTTTAAAATTTATTTTTCTGTGGTGCTGAGGATTGAACCCAGGGCCTCACACATGCTAGGCTAGTGTTCTATCGCTGAATCACAACCCCAGCCCCACATATCTATTTTAATGAACCCTATTTATTGTTTTGTTTTTGCTACTCAAAATATAACAATGTGCCTAGTGGGAGCCCTTATAATTGGACATTAAGACCTCTTAATACTGTCTGTGACTTTTTTGAGAGAACCCTTACCTTTTAACCACAGCAGTATGTTCTGGGCTTATTCTATGTTGTTTAGACCTGCCAAAAGATGTGGGATCAGCTATCCTCCAAGGGTCCAAGTTTCTTTTAGTGGAGAATAATATTGTAGAACAAAATCAGGGCTTTAAGAAGCTGATGTAGGTGGGCTGGGGTGGTGGCTCAGTGGTAGAGCATTTGCCTAGCATGTGTGAGGCACTGGGTTCGATTCTCAGCACCATATATAAATAAATGAATAAAATAAAGGTTCATCAATGTCTAAAAATATTAAAAAAGAGAGAAGCTGATGTAGGTAAAAAAAAAAAAGGACTATCATGTCTTTTTGGACCCTGTTAGTAGTGATAGAGTTGGAAAGGTTAATTTTCCTTATATAAATAGTTGCTACAAGTAAATAAGAAAAAGACCAAAACCCAATAGAAAAATGAAATAGCCAGTTCACAAAAAAGGAAACATAAATAGCTCCTATAATATGAAAAGATGCTCAACTGTAGCCATCATAAAAATGCAAATTAAATTAAAATGGGGGTGCAATTTTTACCTATCAATAGGAGTGGTTATTATCACACCATTGACACAGGCATTCTCATATCTTGACTACTGGTGGAAGAATAAATTTGTGCAACTTTCTATGGCAGGAAATTTATCAATTTCTGCCAAATTTACACTTGCTTTTGGCTTATAAATTCTATTTCTAGGATTTTGTATTACAGATATGGTTACACAAAAGAAATGATGTATGCACCATATTTATTCCTTTCAACAACAACAAAAGTTACAAAAGATTGTTGATAACTTAAAGTCTACCAATAAGGGACTGGCAGAGTGTATACGGCAAAACTGTAGCTACCTTCACAAATAACAAGGAAGTTTTTAATGTTTTAATGCTAATATGAAATGATTTCCTGATTTATGTTGCACTATGGAAAAAACAAGATGCAGAACAGTGTATAAAATGTGCAACCATGTGCAGGAAAAGAACAAAAATTATAGGTATACATTTGCTTGGGAATGTGCACAGAAGACACTAGCAACAGTGTGAACAGGGTGGATTGGAACTAGCAGAGAGGACGGACCTAGTGAATATCACTTTGTACATTCTGAATTTTGAATCATGTGAATGTACTTTTGCCAAAAAGTAAATGAATCAGAAAATATGCGTTACCAACATATTTCCATCAACTTCTTTAGTGTTACTAGGTGTGCAGTATTCCATGGCATGGTGGCACCAGTTTATTTTAATATTTGTGTGTTATTTACATTGCCTAATAATTATTTGATTACCTTATGTCCCCAAAAGGAAGAATTTATTTGTAATTGATTTTTTACAGCTCAGTGTGTTTCAGAAAATGCTCACTGACATCCTCAACCCCAGACAGTGTGCTAATGCCAGGGGAGACAAAATTGAATTGTATGGAGAATGTGGTTCTTGCCTAAGAGGAGCTCACATTAGTGGGAGATTATAGATATATAAATTACCACTATGCATTATGAAGTGTGCAATAATAGGAATATGTACAAGAGGGAAAGTCATAGAGGGAAAGTTGATTTGCTCTGGCTCAGTGAGAGGGGTAGAATTGCCAGGGAAGACTTTGCTGAAAAACTGGAGTTTAATCAGAGTTTGGAGGGATACACAGAATGTTCTAGGAGTAGGTTCTTGGAGAGAAGAGCATGGGGCATTCTGAGGAACACATGGCCTCAGTCCAATATGGAGGACCAGGCAATGAGGAAGGAATGCTGTGGGATGAGGAGAAGGAGGGCAGATGGGGATAACATGGGTGTTGAATATCAAGAAGGTTCATATCTGCAGGTAACAAGGAAGGCAGACGCTTTTAAGATCCAAAGTAATGAGCACAAAGAAAGCAAAGTGTACAAAAATTGATAGAATCCTTCAAATGCTGCGGAAGACCTTGTCTCCTCGCCCACTACCTCTCCACTGCAACCTTAAGCGCGTCCTATGGCCTGGGAGAAGCAATTTGCAAGGAGTTCGTGTTTGTTTAGGTGGAGGAGGACTTCCCAGTCGTCCGGATTTGCCCCAAAGTCCGCCCTAGGCTCACTCTTCTCACTGGGTTTTCCCGGATTAGGTGTTGATTCCTTCTTGTAGGCTTTCTGCTCAAATCCTCTTCTGCTTCCTCCTACCATCAACATAATGGTTTGTACGCCCTGCCCCCAATAGGGCCCCGCCTTTTGGGGACTGGGGCTGAGCTCTAGTCTGATAGAACTGGGGGCCCCTGATCATATTCTGGCGAGGTCGGCTGGAGAAGTGTCACTGACGACCCGACTTCCGAGAGGGCGGGGTCTCGGGCTCTGTTATTTAATGCTTCCACCCTTCTTCGTTCTCAGAACCCGTTAAGCGGCTTTGAGCAAGATGGGTGTCTATCGCGTCCGCGTGTCCACTGGTACCTCTCTCTACGCGGGCTCCGCTAACCAGGTGCAACTGTGGTTGGTCGGCCAGCACGGGGAGGCGGCGCTCTGCGTGCTGCTAAGGCCAGCCAGAGACCAGGTGCGCTGCAGGGAGTCGGGTGGGTGGGCTGCGCCCTTGGCCTGAGATGTGTCAAGTCCCGGTGACGAGGCGCGTCCCAGCCCGCCTTCTCTTTATCCGAGCTGAGCGTGTGAGCCTACGGCTCCAGGGAGTCTGCCGCGTGCAGCGCCCTAGAGGGTTTCTTAGAGGGTTTCAATAACTGTCCTCGCTCCTGGCTTCCTTGGAATTGACTTGGCTCCCCCGCACCCCTCATTCCACAGAGTTCTATTGTCACCAAACACTGCGGTCACCGGAGCAGCCGTCTATCCTGTTTTCCTGTTTTTAAAAGCTGCTCTCTCAAATTTTCTCTACTGGTGCTAGATCTCTGATCTTGGGGACTTGGGATGGGGGAAGGGTGGGAGAAAGGAGGCAAGACCTGTGAACTCTCAATTTCCCGACATTTACTCGGTGTTCTTGCCGTTTCTGTTACTTTTTTTCACCTGCTGACTCCCAAATTCCCATCATCCATCCATCTGTCTCCCAGCCTTTCAAATCCGAACGCTTGTCCCAAGGATGTTTCAGTGGAATGTGTAGAAAGGAGATGTCCCCCTTTCCCACTATTAACCCTCCCCTGTCTTTTGTCTCTTGGGCATCTCCCCCATCGCTGTTCTGATAACCGCCTCACCCTGATCACCAGTATCCCCTTAACCTTGTGTTACCTTCACCTTCTTAGCTGGCTTCCCCACCTCTGTTTCTAACCCTTCTGAAGCCAGTCAATTTCTGCCCCCAGTATATTCCCCACCTTAAAACAAAATTCCCCTGCTGAAAACATTTAATGGCTCCCGCTTGTTTTCAGGACCAAATCCAAAACATTGGCTTAACTTTTAAGACTCACCATCGGATCTTGCGCGTCTGGCGCTCTGTGCTCCAGTTCCACGGAGCTGGAGCCTTTCTCCGCCTGCTGTCTCCGTGGACTCTAGCTGGAACGCCTTTTCCTTTCCTTTGCTTCGCTCTCACTCCTAGCTGCCTAAGCCCTGTCCACCTCCAGGCTTCCGCTTGGATAGAATGTCTTCTGGGAAACCTGCCTCCAGGAGGGGCGGGGTGCCTGGCCGCCCTCAGCCTTGGCTGGGGTCTCACCGCTGTAACTGCTGGATCGAGCTCCTCTGCCAGTGTGCTCTCCAGCCTGCAGCGCAGGGTTCCCAGTGCCTGATCCTTGCCAGCGCTTGACCCAATCGATGAAATAGGGAGGAAATTAGTAAGGAAAGAGAGCACCTTTCCATCTCCCGTCCTTTACCTTCTCACTGTGGGTTGAGTTATTTAGCATCTCGGAATAGGGTCTTGGGGGCCCCTGCTCAATGTGGACTCCCTTTATCTCGCTCCCCTTTCCCTGAAGTCCGGGGAAAGCAGTCCAGGGAAAGCAAGACCCAGCCCAAGTACACCATCCTGTGGGTCCCACTGATTCTGAACCTCTCAGCATGGATGCTGAATTGTCGCCTACAGGAACAGGAGTTCAAGGTGGAAGTCTCAGAGTACTTGGGGTCCCTGCTGTTTGTGAAAGTGCGCAAAAGGCACCTCATTAAGGATGACAACTGGTTCTGCAACTGGATCTCTGTGCAGGGCCCTGGAGGTGGAGGGCCTGAGTACAGGTTCCCTTGTTACCGTTGGGTGCAGGGCAACCACATCTTGAGCCTTGCTGAGGGCACTGGTAAGCACCAGGGACAAGTGTGTGAGAAGGCACAAGAGAGGCTGAAGGTCTGTGTGTGTGTGTGTGTGTGTGTGTGTGTGTGTGAGTGCGTGCGCGCGCGCGCGCTTGTGCACACAGATGTGGAAGCTAGAACCTGGAGGGCAGGAGTTGTTTGGGAATTGTCAAAACAGAAGGCTACTGGCACAGGTGTCAAGGAGACAGGAGAGGGACATGAAGCTGTAGGGGCCAGCTAGAAGGACCAAGAAGATAGGGATAGGGTCAGGCCCTCAGTGAAGTCATACCATGCCCTCCTTTACTTTCAGGCTGCACAGTTGTTGAAGACTCTCAAGGACTTTTCAAGAAGCACAGGGAAGAGGAACTGGAAGAGAGAAGGAAGTTGTACAAGTTAGTCAGTCCCCTGTAGGGCATGATGTAACATGTGGGGCATGTTGCATTAGAAAAGAGGAAACCTAACTTGCTGGCTGCTAACTGATTCCTGGTCCTGGGGCCATACATGGCTAGGATGGTGCCTGGCAATCAGCCGTGGGTTGTGACAAAAAATCGGACCGCCTCTAGGATAGGCTCAGAACCCTTCTGCCCTGGTGGACAGCTCGTGTCACCCGTTATCATATACCCTGTAGGATGGGTATACACATGAACTCTCCCCACCCTGCTGACCTTTATCCTGATTGGCTCCTGTACATTATATTAGCTGTGTGTGTTTTCTCAATAAACCAGCTCCTGCTTTGATTGGTCTCCCTGATGCATCTATCTGATTGTCCTCTGGCGAGGGACCCTCTCCTTTCTTGGCTTGTCCAGTCGGGGCGAGCTCTCCCCATCTCTCCCGCAGGTTGTAGGTTGGGAGGGAATGAGGGCTAAAAACCCCAACAGTCGCCCATCCCCTGACTCATGATGAGTGGTTTATTCTCTGGAATACCAATGCCTGATTTTATTTCTGCCCCCGCAGGTGGGGTAACTGGAAGGCTGGCTTAGTCTTGAATGTGGCTGGGACTAGTTTATCTGACCTCCCTGAAGATGAGCGATTTCTGGAAAACAAGAGAGTTGACTTTGAAGCTTCACTGGCCGTAGGGTGAGACCAAGGGGGTCCTGGTGAGAATCTTGATCTAGTGGAGGCCAATAGGCCTATGTACTGCCCTGGACTGACCAGTCCAAGATAGGTGCCTGTGGCTGTAGTGTTTTCGTCTACGAATAAGTGTCTGTTTGCCCTATTCTTCTCTGAAGGCTGGCTGACCTGGCTGTCAAAAGATCTGTGAATATTCTGAGTAACTGGAATGATGTGGATGACTATAACCGGATTTTTTGGTGCGGCTACAGCAAGCTGGCTGGTTAGTTCCACCTACCCCAGTACTTCTCCCTGGACCTTTTATCACCTAGATCCCACCCAGTCTGGGTTAATGAAAGAATCAGGGTTGGGAGACCAGAGGTTTAGATCCCCTGATAAGCTGGGGTCAAATGAGGATGGTTTGGTGAGGGTCAGGAGGACCAGGAGCTCAGGTCTCATAGCATGCTCTACTGCCATTCCCCAGAGCGAGTGCGGCAGTCCTGGAAGGAGGATGCCTTCTTTGGGTATCAGTTTCTCAATGGCGCCAACCCCATGCTGCTGAGGTGCTCCATTCAGCTTCCTGAACGCCTAGTGTTTCCTCCAGGGATGGAGGAACTGCAGGCTCAGTTGCAGAAGGAGCTCAAGGTATGAACCCTAAGGAGATGGAACAGTGAAATGGGAGTGGTGTTAGCATCAACTGTGCTGCAGTAGGGTTCACCATGGGCCTGGCTTATGGCTGATTGGCAAGAAGGACTCTTACAGAAATCCTGAGCAATCCTGAGAAGTACAGCTCCCCATGGCTTTTCTTCCCACATGAGAGTGGTGCAATTGTGAAGGGTGGGGTGTATGAGGTGGGATGGTTGATAGACTGAGTCAAAATGAGGAAATGGGACTGAGCCTTGGTGCTATGGATTCAAGGAGTGTGCAGAACAATTAGGGCCAGAGGATTATTAATCTGGGACAATTGATAGAGAAAATTCATAGGATTACAGGGTCAGGCAGACTTAGATTTGAATCCTGGCTCTTCTATTTGTAAGCTGTGTGAACTCAGACAAAACACCCAACTTCTCTGATTATCTATTTCATTTTCTGTAAAACTGGGAATGATTCAAGTAGAATATATACGAATTTCATGAGATAATATGCACATAATCCACTACTGGTACAAAGTAGGTGATGAAGACAAGTCAGTTTCCTTCTCTTTCTTCTCCATTTGGGGAATCAGCGTGAGAAGAAGACACCTTATGCTGAGAGAAGCCCTTGCCCTCTCCCCCACCCAGGAAGGCACCTTGTTTGAAGCTGATGTTTACCTACTTGATGGGATCAAGGCCAATGTCATCTGTAATCACCAACAGCACCTGGCTGCCCCTCTGGTCATGCTGAAGCTGCAGCCTGATGGGCAACTCTTACCCATGGCCATTCAGGTGAGAGGACTTGGGATTTCTGCTCCTTGTTGGTTGGCCGTCTCAAATCAGCCCCTCATTTAAGTTCACTGAGGACCCACTCTCTGAGATACTGGAGGAGTCATTAAAGGAAGCAATGGATGAAGTCTTTGATTTTAAAGGTTTTGCAGCCTCATTGGAAATATAGACAATACTAAAGTCAGAGACAGTCTGAAAGGAATCCCTGCAAGAGGGCCAGGACTTAGACAAATGGGAGGAGAGGAAGGACCTTTCCCCAGGGGCAAGATGTGTTGGGCAGAGAGGCCGAGGTAGAGAAGTCAGGAGATTCTCTGTGATTGGAGTGGGCGAATAATATGAGGTGAGAGGATAAAACCTAAGCCAAGCTAAGGAGTAGGGATAAGGGAAGCTGGGGATGGCTGTTGTGAAAGATGTTGTGGGCACACTAGAGGGGAAGTTGTGTTTAGTGCCAGGTTTGGGGTCTCAGGCTATAGCTCTGGGAGGTGAAGGACTCCCCTGGGGATAGAGACGGGGAGGAAAGATGGATAGGAGTGCAGAGGGAGATTCAACTGGATTCCAAAAGAGAGAAAAAGGGGGTGTCAGTCCATACCAGTAAAGAAGAAAAAAATGCCTGGGTAGGGTTTTGACTTGTCAATTTTGAGGCAATGGGGAAACATTCAAATTGTCTAGCAGGCAGCTGAGAACTGGAGACTCAGTCCTCTGTGCAGAGGTGATGTAGGAAGATCAGAGAGAGGCTGAGGTTTCTGAACAAGACTGTGGGATGAAGGGTTTGATTCCTGTCCACATTGTGGGAACTGAAAGGGGAAGTGGAGGCTGGAGAAGGCTCGGTTTCTGCTGAAGACTGAGCACATTGAGGCTTGTCCAAAATCAATGCACTGCTCTGAATGGATAAGAGAAGGGTGGTGGGGGGAGAAATGGTAGCTGGAGTGGGAAGATGGAGAAAGACAGACAAATGTGGAGGAGGAAGGGACAGGTAACATGCAAGAGAGGGGAAATGGTTGGGCACCTGACACTCAGCCCCTCTTCCAACTTTTCCTTGTCTTTGCTTCAGCTCCAACTGCCAAAGATCGGATCTATTCCGCCACCCCTTTTCCTGCCCACGGATCCGCCAGTGGTCTGGCTCTTGGCCAAATGCTGGGTCCGTAGCTCTGAATTCCAGCTTCATGAGCTGCAGTCTCATCTTCTGAGAGGACACTTGATGGCTGAGGTCTTTGCTGTGGCCACCATGAGGTGCCTTCCATCAGTACATCCTGTCTTCAAGGTAATACCTTATTCCCAACTCGACTCTCTTGCCTGCTTCTCTTTCCACCTCACTGCACATTCTCACCTGACATCTCAGTGCTTTGTGAGAACCAGCAATGGAAAATAAGAGAGCTAGGGAGTGGGAGAGGGCCTGTCCTGCATTTTCAATTGCTTTTGTCACCTCCCCAAGGGGTCGAACATGTTTCCTGGGGAGAGGAGTAAAAAATATTACTGTTTTTTTTAAAATCTATAAAGCACAGATATTCATACGTGCAGGCTAATGACTAAAGATTCCATCCATAGGGGACCATGCAAATAACATAAAAGACTTTCACATAAAAGATTTGAAAAGTTCTAAAATAGTAACATAGGCCAGTTAAAGGGGCTCAAGCCAGCAATTAGGGTAACACATTCACTCATTCAAAATGGTTATTGGGTGCAAGAATCATTCTAGATGCCAGTGGTAACATCTGGATCAGACAATGTCCTGATCTTTTGGGATTTTCATCTCCAATGAGGGCAGACTATAAAGATTGTGTTGCAATATAGGGGTTGTGACAAGTACGACAGAGGGAATCAGAACAGGGTGGTGTGATGGTGAGTTTAGATTGGATGTCAGGAAAGGTTCCCTCAAGGAGGTGACATAAAGGGTGAGAAAACAAGAAGCCAGCCAATGAAATGGTCAAGGGCCCTCGGTGTTCCAGGATAGTGGGACAGCCTGTGCAGGGACCCTGACATAGAATGACCTTGACTTGTCTGAAGAACAGAAAGAAGGGGAGTGTGGTGGACAAGGGGAGAGGGAATCAGAAGGTTCTGGAGGCAGGTGTAGGTCTCACCAGACCTTCTCGAAGGGGACTGTTACTCCCCTCAAGGGTGTGTGTGACAATCAGTGTGTGTGTGTGTGTGTGTGTGTGTGAAAAATATTATCTTCATGTATAAAGCATAGATATTATAGCACAGAAACACAGTCTGTTTGTAGCATTGACATTTCTTGGATGAATGTGAGATTAGGAAAAAATGTCTCAAAAATATTCTTATGGGGGTTTTAATAAAAAATTTTGAAGAATATTCACCTAGACTTATGAAAAGAATATGAGAAGAAAAGGAGAGTGATTTCTTTCAGTTATCAAAAAGCACTAAGCCAGTGGTTTGTGGAAGGAATTAGGCAGTGCAGATTAGTAGCAAACTCTTGGTGTTGAGGGGCCACTGAGCCCCAGGTCTGTGCTTTTCCTGAAGACCTGTTCTTTCCTCCCCTTTCCATGCTGGTTTCTGCAGGGTCCTGCTACAGATCTCTTTTGACTTTGCCCTTGCCTGCTTTTCTTCTTTTAGCTTATAGTTCCTCACCTGCGATACACCATGGAAATTAACCTTCGGGCCAGGAATGGGCTGGTCTCAGACTGTGGAATTTTTGACCAGGTATGGGGAAAGAAGCGGGGATTCGGATTCTGGGTTCACTCGCCTTGCTGGCTCTAGCTTCAGACAGCTTGACTTGCCTGTCTCTCCTCAATCCTCAGGTGGTGAGCGTAGGTGGGGGAGGCCATCTGGATCTGCTGAGGCGTGCTGGAGGTCTTCTGACCTATAGCTCATTATGTCCCCCTGACGACTTAGCTGACCGGGGGCTCCTGGAAGTCAAGTCTTCCTACTATGCTCAAGATGCACTGCGGCTCTGGGAAATCATCCGTCGGTAAGGCAAGCAGGGAGGCAGGGCAGGTGGGATGAGGGTGAGGGTGGAGAAGAAGGCTGGGAGAACAGGAGGGCTGTGTCTTGGTTGTGGAGCTGCATGCCCTGAACTGGCCATGTGAACAAGGAGCTGAGAGCTTCAGCTCTTCTTGCCCTGACCTCTTGTCTGGCAGGTATGTGGAAGGAATTATGGATCTGTACTATAAGACAGATGTGGCTGTGAGAGATGACCCTGAGCTGCAGAACTGGTGTCGAGAGATCACTGAAATTGGGCTGCTAGGGGCCCAGGACCGAGGTAATCAGAGTTCCTGTCCTCAGAACTAAGACAAAAGTTCTAAGAGACCTCTCCAGAATCCTCTCTTCTTATGTAGAATCTTCCAGAAGCATTTCCAACCCATATAAAATCCAAAAGCCTCCTAGACACAGTAGGAGTAGTGCTAAAAAATGTTTATCAACTGGCTCTCCAGAAAAAAGAGCCCTGCCTGGTAGCATTTGCCCATTTCTGTGACATAAATATCCTCACTGTGGCTACCAGCATGCTGAACAGTTGAGAAGTTGACATCTTTGTGAGCCAGCCCCAGCACCCGACTGATTGGGATCCTCCCAGCAGAGGTCCTCCATCCCCTGCCCCGCACCAGCTCTCAGGTCAATTTCCACAGGTCACTGAGAGTTGCTGGCATCCCTCTTTACTACCCTTTTCTCCTCTCTTTGCCTTATCTCTCTCAGTTCTGCTCCTATGCCTGACCCCACAACTTTAACTCTCCCCACTTCTTGTAGGGTTTCCCACCTCTCTCCAGTCTCGGGCCCAGGCTTGCCACTTTGTCACCATGTGCATCTTCACCTGCACTGGGCAGCACTCTTCCATTCACCTGGGCCAGGTACTTAACCTTGACTGTTAACCTGGACAACCCGGAATTTGTGGCCTTCAGTGGGGGGAGGGAGCTGAATACAGGTGAGCCAAAGGGTTTTCATGCTTAGCAGGCCTTGATTCTAGATTCCTGCTCCTATTTAGTTGGATTGGTTCTCTTGGATCCCTAATGCACCCTGCACCATGAGGCTGCCCCCACCAACTACCAAGGATGCCACTATGGAGACAGTGATGGCCACACTGCCCACTGTTAATCAGGCTACTCTCCAGATGTCCATCATTTGGCAACTTGGCAGACGCCAGCCCATTATGGTGAGAACCAGATGCCCTGAGGGCCTGGGGAAGGAGGCAAAGGGGGAGGTGTAGTGCCCTGAACGGGGCTCATAGGTTCTAAGCTGTTTTCCTCTCCATCCCAGGTGCCTCTAGGCCAGCATGAGGAGGAGTATTTTTCAACTCCTGGGCCCAAGGCTGTGCTGAAGAGGTTCAGGGAGGAGCTGGCTGTCCTGGACAAGGAAATTGAGGTCCGGAATGAAAACCTAAACATACCCTATGAGTACCTTCGACCCAGCCTGGTGGAAAATAGTGTGGCCATATGAGTGTCCCAAGCTTTTGGTTGTTTTAGCTCTCCTCCGCCCAAACCACAGCCACCCTTCCCAAATGTAACCTTTCCCTTGTCTCTGCCCCTTGGAACACATTTCATTTTAGATGTGTCATCTAGGTGCCTCTATTCTTTCCTCTTTTCCTCCCTCCCTCTCTTCTTTGCTTACCATTCAGATCTCCTCTAGGGCCAATAATAGCCACCTTTTACAAACTATTTCAAGAATATGATAGAGTGATAGCATATATTGCACGACACCTTTTATGAATTGAATTTGATTTTGAACCTAAATTTTAATAACAGCAAAAGATGTTTTACACTAGTGATAGAAAAGAGCTTACACCCAGCTATTTTAAATAAAGTATTGCCAAAAGAATATAAAGCATCAAAAATGTTTTTTCTTTCTTTTTTTTTTTTACTGGATAGGATTTAGCATGTGTCCTGAAGCCAGACACATACTATAATGCAAACCATTAACACAGAGATTCTAAAAAAAAAATGTCGACACTCAGGATTTTCATTTTATGACTCACTTAGAAAATGATAAGTGAAGGTAAGCTGGTCAAATTTAAGAAGATGCTCTGGAGAAGTTTAGTCTCAGGTTTCAGCCTGAGGGATTCATCTCTCTAACCTATTTGCAGTTTATCAGTTGGAAAGTTCAAAATTAACATACTTCACAGGAAGAATACTAAAAATCTATTGATTGTCTTAGTGAGTACAACAAGGATTCAAGGAAATTCAACTCTGTATGTGGGTAAAATTAGGAAAAACAAACTTGGGAGTTTTGTTTCTTCATATAATAATAATCTGTAACCATCCATTTAAAAGCAGAAACTAGGAGGGAACATGGCCGCCAACGAGGAAGCAGTGACTCTAATGTCTCCACATTAACGAGATAAAAAAGACCCTTTGGAACAGTGGCAGTCTTCACACTGAGGAACTCCTAGCAAAATTCCATGAAGAGGGGTCCTGCCGGGATTTGGTAGGTCTATTAGAAGTGTTGGTTTGTGGCCGCTGGGACTCGGGGCCCGGGGACTGTGGTACTTGCCGGCCGTCGCCTCCCCGGCCCCGCTGGAGCGCGAGCCAGAAAAACACGGACCGGGACGTGGCGCGGCTGGCTAGAAGCCGGGAACGCCGGGGGCGGAGAGAGTGACCAGGGCAGCACTGGCTGTGGAGGCCGTGGAGGAGAGAGGCGTGGGAGCTTGAGGCAGAGACACACCGGAGAGAGCGAGCCAGCACCCCGCCATCATCCCGAAATAGCGAGAAGAGGAAGATGGCGGCGGGAAGTGAGTAAGCCTCTCCGTGTTCCGCGCCCCGCACCGCCGTGTCTGAAAAGCTGAGACTGACAGCCGCGACTCAGCATTAAGCCATCCAGCCGAGGCGGCTGGTCAGCCCTTCTCATCCTGCGGAGGTGGATGCCTGCCGGGCCTTCGTGGGTAGTGGCCGCAGGGTCCAGGCGGGGCTTGGGAGACAGTGGGGACCCGCCCGTGGCGTTGGTTGCCCGGCAGGGGGAGGCGAACTGTTGCCGTTTGCGGAGGACACCACTGTGGCAGAGGGCTGGAGTCGCAGGGCTGCAGCGCAGGAGATAACTTCATTGAAGCCTGCTGCTACAGGTGTGTGGACCCCTGGCTTTCCCTCTCCACGCATCGGGGAAAACTTAAGAGCCCCTCCCAGCTCTCCCGTGAGTGCTACAGCCAGCCCAAGGGAGTCAGAGGTGGTGTGGGACTGCCGCTCCCGCCAGGGCTGACTGCTGAGGTCTCTTGCACCAGCTACGGGGGTGTGGCTACCGGAGGGCAAGTAAAATTCGCTGAGGATTCTCAGCACCAAGCTCTACAAAATTAGGGTCTGAGGGAATGGCAATCTGGAGGAGTGAGCCCAGTCGTTCATGAAAACAGGGCTCCCGGGAGCAGCAGACCTGGCCTGTAGCCAGTACTGTGGTGAGAGGGGCCTGGCTAGAGGAAAAGTGGAACGGATTGGACACAAGAGGAGGCCCTAGGCACTCAGGTTTGGAGACTCACCCAGTCTGGGAGGAGCTGCTGCACAGTGATTGGTTCCCGCGTACTGACGGGAAAGACTTGACCTGGTGGGCACGGCGCCACCTAGTGGAAGAGAAGTTAATCAAACTCTAAGACGGCGTTTATTAGGTTTTTTTTTTTTTTCTTGATTGGGGTTTTTCTTTCATCTTCATTTTTCTATCTTGTTTTTTTTTTCTTTTCTCTTTTTTTCTTCTTTCTCTTCTAATCTTAATTTTAATTTTTTTAAATTATTATTAATATTTTTTTAATATTTGTTCTTTTTTAGTTCCTATTTCTTTCTTCTTTTGTCTGTTCATTTTTCTTATCCCCTTTCCTTGAATTCTACCTGCCTACTCTCATTCTCCTTAGTGACTTCTTCCCTTCCCTTCTAATACCTTTCCTCCCTAGCATCAAATAAATTTATAGGAATAAACAGTAACTCAGCAGTCAATCAGAACAAGAAGCAACATGAGCAGCTTCAAGAAACAAGGAAGAAAAGGAGTACAAACAATGCAGGATAGCCTAAATATTCAGGAGGACCTAGAGTCATCAGAAAAATGGTCATATAAAGACCTCAAGGAACACCTTAGACAGATGGAATGGAACATCAAAGAGGATACAAGACAGCAAATTCAAGCAGCGAAAGAACACATTGAGAATGAGTTACATAAACACCTAAAAGAAGAAGTTAAGCATCTTTATCAGGAGATAGAGATTATAAAGAATAATCAAACAATAATTCTAGAAATGAAGGAAATGATAAACCAGATTAAAAACTCAATTGAGAGTATCACTAACAGAGTGGAACAAGTAGAAACCAGAACGTCAGATAATGAAGACAAAATATACCATCTTGAAAAGAGTCTAGCCAACACAGAAAGGCTGGTAAAAAATCACGAGAAAAACATCCAAGAGATTTGGGATAACATGAAGAAACCAAACTTACGAGTCATCGGGATAGAAGAAGGTACAGAGATTCACACCAAGGGAATGAGAAACCTGCTGAATGAAATAATTACAGAAAACTTTCCAGAAATAAAAAAGGAAACAGATATACAAATTGAAGATGCATACAGGACACCGAGCACACAAAATCACAGTAGACCAACGCCAAGACACATTGTTATGAAGATATCCAATATACAGAACAAAGAGAAAATATTAAAAGCTACAAGAGAAAGGAGACAGTTTACATTTAGGGGTAAACCAATACGGTTAACAACGGACTTTTTATCACAGACACTGAAAGCAAGAAGGTCATGGAACAATGTATTTCAAACACTGAAAGACAATGGATGCCAACCAAGAATTCTGTATCCAGCAAAATTAAGCTTCAGGTATGACAACGAAATAAAGATCTTTCATGATAAACAAAAGTTAAAAGAATTTGCAGCCAGAAAACCTGCATTGCAAAGCATTTTGAGCAAAACACTACACGAGGAAGAAATGAAAAACAATAACCAAAACCATCAGTGGGAAGTGCCTCAGTAAAGACAGAGGGCGAGGGGAAAGATAATCACAGAGAAACAAACTAAATATTTAAAAAAAATGATAAACAATCAAACATGGATGGAAGTTCAAACCATATATCAATAGTAACTCTGAATGTTAATGGCCTAAACTCTCCAATAAAGTGACATAGGCTGGTATCATGGATTAAAAAAACAAATCCAACAATATGCTGCTTCCAGGAGACACATCTGATTGGAAAAGACATACACAGGCTGGGGGGGAAAGGATGGGAAAAAATATACCACGCCCACAGTTCTCGTAAGCAAGCAGGAGTGGCCATCCTCATATCAAATAAAATTGACTTCAAGACTAAGTTAATCAAAAGGGATAAAGAAGGGCATTATATACTGTTAAAAGGAACCATTCACCAACAAGACATAACAATTATCAATATTTATGCACCAAACAATGGTGCTGCGACATTCATAAAACAAATTCTCCTCAAGTTCAAGAATCAAATAGACCACAACACAATAATTATGGGTGACTTCAACACACCTCTTTCACCATTGGACAGATCCTCCAAACAAAAATTGAATAAAGAAACTATAGAACTCAATATCACAATCAACAACCTAGACTTAACTGACATATATAGAATATATCAACCATCATCAAATGGATATACTTTTTTCTCAGCAGCACATGGATCCTTCTCAAAAATAGACCATATATTATGCCATAGGGCAACCCTCAGTAAGTATAAAGGGGTGGAGATAATACCATGCATTTTATCTGATCATAATGGAATGAAACTGGAAATCAATGATAAAAGAAGGAAGGAAAAATCCTACATCACATGGAAAATGAACAATATGTTACTGAATGATCAATGGGTTACAGAAGACATAAAGGAGGAAATTAAAAAATTCTTAGAGATAAATGAAAATACAGACACAACATATCGGAATCTATGGGACACAATGAAAGCAGTTTTAAGAGGAAAATTCATCGCCTGGTGGTCATTCCTCAAAAAAAGAAAAAAACAACAAATAAATGAGCTCACACTTCATCTCAAAGCCCTAGAAAAGAAGAGCAAAAAAACAGCAAATGTAGCAGAAGGCTAGAAATAATTAAAATTAGAGCGGAAATCAATGAAATTGAAACAAAAGAAACTATTGAAAAAATTAACAAAACTAAAAGTTGGTTCTTAGAAAAAATAAATAAGATCGACAGACCTTTAGCCATGCTAACGAAGAGAAGAAGAGAGAGAACTCAAATTACTAACATACGGGATGAAAAAGGCAATATCACAACAGATGCTACAGAAATACAGAAGACAATAATAAATTATTTTGAAAACCTATATTCCAACAAAATAGAAGATAGTGAAGACATCGATAAATTTCTTAAGTCATATGATTTTCCCAGACTGAGTCAGGAGGATACACACAATTTGAAGAGACCAATATCAATGGATGAAATTGAAGAAGCCATCAAAAGACTACCAACCAAGAAAAGCCCAGGACCGGATGTGTATACAGCGGAGTTTTACAAAACCTTTAAAGAAGAATTAATACCAATACTTTTCAAGTTATTTCAGGAAATAGAAAAAGAGGGAGCTCTTCCAAATTCATTCTATGAGGCCAACATCACCCTGATTCCGAAACCAGACAAAGACACCTCAAAGAAAGAAAACTACAGACCAATATCTCTAATGAACCTAGATGCAAAAATCCTCAATAAAATTCTGGCGAATCGAATACAAAAACACATCAAAAAAATTGTGCACCATGACCAAGTAGGATTCATCCCTGGGATGCAAGGATGGTTCAACATACGGAAATCAATAAATGTTACTCACCACATCAACAGACTTAAAGATAAGAACCATATGATCATCTCGATAGATGCAGAGAAAGCATTTGACAAAGTACAGCATCCCTTTATGTTCAAAACATTAGAAAAATTAGGGATAACAGGAACTTACCTTGACATTGTAAAAGCTATCTATGCTAAGCTGCAGGCTAGCATCATTCTGAATGGACAAAAGTTGAAGGCATTCCCTCTAAAATCCGGAACAAGACAGGGATGCCCTCTATCTCCACTTCTATTCAATATAGTTCTCGAAACACTGGCCAGAGCAATTAGACAGACGAAAGAAATTAAAGGCATAAAAATTGGAAAAGAAGAACTTAAATTATCACTATTTGCAGATGACATGATTCTATACCTAGAAGACCCAAAAGGGTCTACAAAGAAACTACTAGAACTAATAAATGAATTCAGCAAAGTGGCAGGATATAAAATCAACTCGCATAAATCAAAGGCATTTCTGTATATCAGCGACAAAACTTCTGAAATGGAAATGAGGAAAAACACTCCATTCACGATATCCTCAAAAAAAATAAAATACTTGGGAATTAACCTAACAAAAGAGGTGAAAGATTTATATAATGAAAACTACAGAACCCTAAAGAGAGAAGTTGATGAAGATCTTAGAAGATGGAAAAACATACCCTGTTCATGGATAGGCAGAACTAACATCATCAAAATGGCGATATTACAAAAAGTTCTCTATAGGTTTAATGCAATGCCAATCAAAATCCCAACGGCATATCTTGTAGAAATTGACAAAGCAATCATGAAATTCATATGGAAAAATAAAAGACCCAGAATAGCAAAAGCAATTCTAAACAGGAAGTGTGAATCAGGTGGTATAGCGATACCAGATTTCAAACTATATTACAGAGCAATAGTGACAAAAACAGCATGGTACTGGTACCAATACAGGTGGGTGGACCAATGGTATAGAATAGAGGACACAGAGACTAATCCACAAAGTTACAACTATCTTATATTTGATAAAGGGGCTAAAAGCATGCAATGGAGGAAGGATAGCATCTTCAACAAATGGTGTTGGGAAAACTGGAAATCCATATGCAACAAAATGAAACTGAATCCCTTTCTCTCGCCATGCACAAAAGTTAACTCAAAATTGATCAGGGAACTTGATATCAAACCAGAGACTCTACGTCTGATAGAAGAAAAAGTTGGATCCGATCTACAGATTGTGGGGTCGGGCTCCAAATTCCTTAATAGGACACCCATAGCACAAGAGTTAACAACAAGAATCAACAAATGGGACTCAATTAAACTTAAAAGTTTTTTCTCAGCAAGAGAAACAATAACAGAGGTAAACAGGGAGCCTACATCCTGGGAACAAATTTTTACTCCTCACACTTCAGATAGAGCCCTAATATCCAGAGTATACAAAGAACTCAAAAAATTAGACAATAAGATAACAAATAACCCAATCAACAAATGGGCCAAGGACCTGAACAGAGACCTCTCAGAGGAGGATATACAATCAATCAATAAGTACATGAAAAAATGCTCACCATCTCTATCAGTCAGAGAAATGCAAATCAAAACCACCCTAAGATACCATTTCACTCCAGTAAGATTGGCAGCCACTATGAAGTCAAACAACAACAAGTGCTGGAGAGGTTGTGGAGAAAAGGGTACACTTGTACATTGCTGGTGGGACTGCAGATTGGTGCGGCCAATTTGGAAAGCAGTTTGGAGATTCCTGGGAAAGATGGGAATGGAACCACCATTTGACCCTGCTATTGCCCTTCTTGGACTATTCCCTGAAGACCTTAAAAGAGCATGCTACAGGGATACTGCCACATCGATGTTCATAGCAGCACAATTCACAATTGCTAGACTGTGGAACCAACCCAGATGCCCCTCAGTAGATGAATGGATAAAAAAAATGTGGCATCTATACACAATGGAGTACTATGCAGCAATAAAAAATGACAAAATCATAGAATTTGCAGGGAAATGGACAGCACTAGAGCAGATTATGCTTAGTGAAGCTAGCCAATCCCTAAAAAACAAGTGCCAAATGTCTTCTTTGATATAATGAGAGCAAATATGAACAGAGCAGGGAGGAAGAGTAGGAAGAAAAGAGTAACATTAATCAGTGACATGAGATGGGAGGGAAAGGGAGAGATGAGGAAAATTGCATGGAAATGAAGGGAGACCCTCATTGGTATACAAAATTACATATAAGAGGCTGGGTGGGGAATGGGAAAATAAATAAGGAGGGAGATGGATTACAGTAGATGGGGTAGAGAGAGTAAAGGGAGGGGAGGGGAGGGGGGATAGTGGGGGATAGGAAAGGTAGCAGAGTACAACAATTACCAATAGGGCATTATGTAAAATTGTGGATGTGTAACCGATGTGACTCTGCAATCTGCATTTGGGGTAAAATTGGGAGTTCATAACCCACTTCAGTCTAATGTATGAAGTATGATATGTCAAGAGCTTTGTAATGTTGTGAACAACCAATAAAAAAAATCCAAAAAAAAATAAAAAAAAATAAAAGCAGAAACTAATAGTATACATGAACCAAAAACATTTCCTTTACAATATAAGCAAAGTTGCTTCTTGCCCTGATTCTATTTGATTTTACAGAAGTAATGGATGATAGTTGGTCTGATTTTTTTTTTTTTTTGGTACCGAGATTGAACCCAGGGGCATTTTACCACTGAGCTACATATCCAGCCCTTTTTATTTTGTATTCTGAGACAAGGTCTTGTTAAGATGCCAAGGCTGGCTTTGAACTTGGGATCTTCCTGCCTCAGCCTCCTGAGCTGATGGGATTACAGGTGGGCACCCCCATGCCCAGTTTGGCCTGATTCTTAAGACAGAATTAGAAAAAAATTAGTTGAGAGGTCGGGGGTGGAGAATTTAATGCTAGAGTACAGGAAAATCTGCAAAAGGCAGAAGAGCATAATATTGGCAAATACAGTTTAGGTCATACTGCAGGGTGTTCTTATATAATATATTCATAGGAACAGAAAGGTGTGACCCGGCAACTGGGCAGAAGGGAACTGCCCTGGAGAGGGCATAGCTGGAACAGTCTTGAGATCAGCCATGCACAGTGGCACACATCTGTTGTCCCAGCTACTTGGGAGGCTGAGGCAGGAGGATTGAAAGTTCTAGGTCAACCTGGGCAACTTAGACCTGATCACAAAATAAAAAATAAAAAGGATGCCCCTGGGTTCAATGCTCAGTAGCAGCGGCTGTAAGGTCCAGAGAAGACCTGACTTTCTGGGAACCTTCCTCAACCCTAACCAGACCATGGCATGGAGCTCTCCTCCTTCTCTATCTTGCTCCTTTCCATGCCAATCTCTGTCATGGGTGATCAACTGTGGGACATGACGGTGTGATGTCTGTGAGAAGCTAGAGAAAAAAATATGGGAAATACTGCAAAGACAATTGACGGGAGGTGGTAATGTTTTACATAGTCACAAGACTAGGTATGGAGAAAGGGGAGAGGATGAATCTAAGGACTTAAGGCTGGTTGGGGTCGGGGAGATAATTTTTATCTTAAATTTTTACAATTGCTAACCCATACAAAAAAGTGCATGAAATGTAAAGTCCTGCTTGATGTGTCATCACCAAGAGGACAATCATGTAGCCACAGCCTGGAGCAAGAAAGAAAACTTTCCCAGCATCCCAGAAGGACCCACCCACCTACCAGTATTACTTTTGATTGAAAAAAAAATGCATTTTTTCCCCAGTACTGGAGATTGAATGCAGGGCATCTCACATGTTAGGTAAGTGCTCTGTCATTAAGCTACACCTCTGGCCCTTTTTCAGAGTTTTATTTTAAGACAAGGTTCTTACAAAGTTGCTGAGGCTGGCCTGGAACTTGAGATCCTCCTGCCTCAGCCTGCAGGGTATCTTGGGTTCCAGGCAACAAATCATTCCAGGTGTGTGACACCATGATTAGCTGTCTCTTGACAATGGTTTGTTTTCTGTTGCTTATCCTTGCACTCCACAATTTTAAAAAAAATATTTTTTAGTTGTTGTTGGACACCATACCTTTATTGTATTTTTTTTTATGTGGTGCTGGGGATCAAACCCAGGGCCTTGCACTTGTTAGGCGAGCGCTCTACCGCTGAACCACAACCCCAGCCCTCCATAATTTTTAATGGTATAGAAGATATTGTGTCTACAGCAGCATAAACTGAAATAAATAGCATTCATGCTTAGAAATGGGCTTGCTCTTCCTTCTATGAGGCAATGATGGTGGGGTATTGAGTCAATCTTATCAGGAGAGAAGCTGGGTTGGGTTTTGTTGTTGGGTTTGTTTGCTTCAGCACAATACCACCTTCAAGTTCCTCTGGTGTTATCTTTGTGCTTAGGGTGGGGCCAGGGCACCAGACGGTTCCTATGCTATCATCAGCTTCTAGACTTTTCTGTTTCTGAACAGTGCAGGGAGTCTCTCCATTTTCTCACAGTGGCTCTTGTTAGCCTGGTGGTGGGGTGGGATGAGGGCAAGGGACTTTCTCTTTGGCTGTGGTCCAACCTCAGTTTCAGGAAGCCCTCGGTATGCCTGTGTCTGGGGCTCTCTCTGAATCTGCAACTCCTACGTGTGCTAGCCAAAGTTTGGGGTCTTGTGTGGGAGAGAGAGTTCCTGGCCCTCTCTCAGGGGACCTCTACTAATGTTGATATGGAACTGTCAGCTGAGGGAGGTTCCCGGTCCTTCTTCCAGGGATCTAGAGTGCTGTTTGTGCTCCTTTTCCATTGGTCTTCTCCTATGCTATGGGGTGACTGGGTTTGCATTCCCTCCCTCTGGCAGCTTGGGTATTGTGTTCTGTAAGGAAGAAGGTTCGAGGCAGGACCTTCAGAATTTCCTGCAGTGGTGGTTGATCCTCCTGTAGGTCTAAACCAGGGAGGGAAGCTCTCTCTCATCTTTGGTCACGTCCCCAGTCTTTCTTCTGAGCATCTGGGGGGAAGTTGGCAGAGAAGAGCCCATGGGCATGAATTGTTTCCCTTATGTCTGTAGCTCCCAGGAGTTCTATGCTTTCATACACTCACACTTGGCCTTTAGCAGTAAGTTAAAAAATTTAGCTGTCATCATTTGCTAGTATGGTAGCAGAGCTTCTGATCTGATACAGGGGCCTGCCTTTCAGAACTTGGAGGAGCAAGTCTTTTTTTTTTTTAGTTGTAGATGGACACAATATATTTATTTATTTATTTTTATGTGGTGCTGAGGAATCGAACCCAGTGCCTCACACATGCAAGACAGATGCTCTACCATTGAGCTATAGCCCCAGCCCAGAGGGGTTACTCTTTATTCAGACTTCAGGCTACTTGGTTGCCTTTCAACCATGGTTGATTGATGCTTTCAGGAAAAGTTATGATTGTGTTTGTAATGGTTTATTTTGGTAGGATGGAGCACTGCATAGCCAGGCTTTCTGTATTCTAGGCAGCAATGAGACCAATAATTTTATATTCTGATAATAATGGCACTTTCATTCTTTTATGTTCTATAAGTATTTTCCTTTGTTAAGAATATTGATTTGGATAGCTAGACTGTGGAACCAACCTAGATGCCCTTCAATAGATGAATGGATAAAGAAAATGTGGCATCTATACACAATGGAATATTATGCAGCACTAAGAAATGACAAAATCATAGAATTTGCAGGGAAATGGATGGCATTAGAGCAGATTATGCTAAGTGAAGCTAGCCAAGCCCTAAAAAACAAATGCCAAATGTCTGCTTTGATATAAAGAGAACAACTAAGAACAGAACAGGAAGGAAGAGCATGTGGAAAAGACTACAGATAACAAACACGAATGGGGGGAGAGAAACGGAGAGAGAAGGGAAAGCATATGGAAATGGTAGGAGACCTTCAAGGATACATAAAATTACAAGAGGCTATGAGGGGCAAGGGGGAGGGAAAAAAAAGGGAGAGAATTGAACAACAGCAGGGGAGATAGAGAGGGAAGATGGGAGGGGAGGGGAGGGGAGGGGTGATAGTAGGGGTTAGGAAAGGTAGCAGAATACAACAGACACTAATATGGCATTATGTAAAAATGTGAATATGTAACAGATGTGATTCTGCAATCTATATTTGGGGTGAAAATGGGAGTTCAAAACACAATTTGAGTCTAATGTATGAAAGATGATATATCATGAGCTATGTAATGCTTTAAATAATCAATAAAAAATTAAAAAAAAAAAAGAATATTGATTTGGGGGCTGGGATTGTAGCTCAGTGGTAGAGCGCTCTCCTAGCACGTGGAAGGCCCTGGGTTTGATCCTCAGCACTACATTAAAATAAATAAATAAATAATAAATAAAATAAAGATATTGTGTCCAGTTACAACCAAAAAATAAATTTTAAAAAAAGAATATTGATTTGATCCTGTGATGAACTAATGACTTGGTAGGAGTTATTGAAAATACATGTCCTTATATTGTTCATAGCTCGTAAATTGTGCTTAAATCCCTAAATTAATAGAGTTAAAAAAATTTTCAGCACCACAGCTGAGCGTTTTCATCTAAATGAAAATTTCATATGTGAATCTGTGGCCACTATTTGTTTCTTTGGGGAGATATCATGAAAGTTTGGATGGGGAAATTCAGTTTAATCTGCTTCGATATATACAGATTATGCCTTAAAAGTAAATGTTAAGAGCTGGGGATATAGCCCAATTGGTAGAGTGCTTACCTCACATACATAAGGCCCTGGGTTCAATCCTTAGCACCACATACACACACAAAAGTAAGTGTTAAAATTTTTAACTTCAATATTTAATATATGTTAGAAATATATGGATATATATTTACCTATACATACATACTTACATATATGTACACATGTACTTATATATTCAGCAAAATGATAATCCTTGGGGAAAGAAGTTAAAATAATTTTTATCATCTATTTAAATTAATCTGTTTTTTCTTCTATTATACAGCCCAAGTTATATTCTTTTCCATAAAAAGATATAGCATTAGGTTTAATGAATTAGATTTTAATCAAAATGTTTATTATATAAATGAGTTGTTTTATTTATAACCAGGAAAGTATTAGACTTAAATATTTGGAAATTAACCAAATTTTTGCCTGATGAAAGGAAAATTAAAAGGAAGAAAGTTGATCATCATTAAGTTTCTCCATTTAAAAATATAAATTTGAGTCTACTTCATGTACAATGATAAAATTTTAAAAATGACAGTTTAGCTGGAGACTGCATAATAAAATGAAGAGAAATGAAGGTACATTCAAGCTAATGCATTATGCCTTATGAAAAGAAAGAATTGATGCTATTCAAATACACCTCCTTCAGTATTGGGGAACGCATTTTAGAAAAACAATGAAGTATTTATTAATAAATGAAGCTATTAAACCATATATACATGTAGACATAGGATAATGAAATCATCATTTTGACCACTCTAGTAAATTCTATAAAAGAAAGTTGTTTTTTTCTTTCTGGGCATGTGGAGACAATTTATTTGAATACATGATTTGAAGAGATTAAAAAAATATATAAATTTGAGTTAGTGTTGTTTTTTAATATACAATAACAGTATTTGTTGGCAAAAGAATGGTGTCAACTCTGAAAATATATTTTTATTAAAGAGGACTATTTCAAACTTACCTGACATTGGAATGAAATCAGACAGCTTCCCCCCTGCCCCAGTTCCTTTTGTAACAAAGAACCAAATTAAAATAGTATGAAACTCTTGAGGTCCACAGGCTTTATCAAGTTTATTCTTTCTGGTTTTGGGTCAAGCCAATACATTTCTTGAAAAATTTGTATGCTCTTCGTTCTTTTCTTCATTTCTCTCCCACAATGTTTGGATTTTCTAAGTATAGGATCATATTATCTGCAAACAGTACTGATATGAATTCTTCCTTTCCTATTTTTATTCCTTCTAGTTCCTTCTCTTGCCTAGTTGCTCTGCCTAGAATTTCTAGTACTATATTAAACAGGAGTGGTGGGACTGGACATCCTTATCTTGTTCTAGATTTTATTTTTATTTTTAAAATATATTTTATTTTTTAGTTGTAGTTGGACACAATACCGTTATTTTATTTATTTTTATGTGGTGCAGAGGATGGAACCCAGGGTCTCACACATGCTAGGTGAGCACTCTACCACTGAGCTGCAACCCCAGCCCCTCTTGTTCTAGATTTTAAAGGAAATACTTTTAGTTTTTCCCTATTTACTATGAAGTTGGCTTTGGGTTTGTTGTATATCGCCTTTATGATGTTGAAGTAGCTTCTTTCTATCCCTATTTCTTTTATTTTCAATGTATTTTTCACTGGGCATAAGAATTTTAGTTTGCCAGTTATCTTCTTTCAGCACTTAATAGTTGCCATTCAGTCATCATCTGGTTTCCTAGATACTGTTAAAAAATCAAAGTGTGTCTTACTGTTATTTTTTTCCTTTTAAAGAAATTTCTTCCACCCTCCCTTACTGCTTTTATGGTTTTCTTTTTGCCCTTCAATTCATTAATGCTTTTCTTTTTCTTTCTTTCTTTCCTTGTACTTTATTTATTTATTTATTTATTTACTTATTTTTATGTGGTGCTTAGGATTGGACCCGTTGCCTCTCATGTGCTAGGCAAGTGCTATTCTGCTGAGCCACAACCCCAGCCCCAATGTTTTTCTTTATATTTATCCTGATTGAACCGTCAGAGAATTTTGAGTATTTGGATTTATGCTTTTCATTGGCTTAAAAAAAATGGCAGCTGGGTGTGGTGAATCATGCCTACAATACCAGGAACTGGGGAGGCTGAGGCAAGCTGGTTCAAGGCCAGCTTCAGCAACTTAGTGAGGCTCTAAGCAACTTAGTGAGATCCTGTCTCAGAATAACAAATAAAAAGGAAGGGGGATGGGGTTCAGTGATAAAATTCCTCCGAGTTCAATCCCCAGTATATAAAAAAAAATTCTCAGCCATTGTCTATTCAAAATTGATGTGTTCAATTTTCATCTCCTCTCCTTGTAATTGGAAATCCAGTTAAAAATAAAATAGAGTTTTAACTGTATTCTATATGTATGTTATATTTATTCATAAGAATTATATTCTTTCCCTTTTTGTGTTTCCTTTTTGTGAATGTGTTTCATCTTGTATACATGTTATTGGTTTGTCTTCCAATCAAGTAATAATTTTTTTGCTATATTAATATGTAAGTCAACCCACATTTAAATTCCTAATTTCAGTAATTGTAGTTTATAATTAAAATTTTCTTTTTTTATTGGTTGTTCAAAACATTACAAAGCTCTTGACATATCATATTTCATACATTAGATTCAAGTGGGTTATGAACTCCCATTTTTACCCCAAATACAGATTGCAGAATCACGTCGGTTACACATCCACATTTTTACATAATGCCCTATTAGTAACTGTTGTATTCTGCTACCTTTCCTATCCCCTACTATCCCCCCTCCCTCCCCTCCCATCTTCTCTCTCTACCCCATCTACTGTAATTCATTTCTCTCCTTGTTTATTTTCCCATTCCCCTCACAACCTCTTATATGTAATTTTGTATAGCAATGAGGGTCTCCCTTCATTTCCATGCAATTTCCCTTTTCTCTCCCTTTCCCTCCCATCTCAAGTCTCTGGTTACTGTTAATCTTTTCTTCCTGCTCTTCCTCCCTGCTCTGTTCATAGTTGCTCTCATTATATCAAAGAAGACATTTGGTATTTGTTTTTTAGGGATTGGCTAGCTTCACTAAGCATAATCTGCTCTAGTGCCATCCATTTCCCTGCAAATTCTATGATTTTGTCATTTTTTATTGCTGCATATTACTCCATTGTGTATAGATGCCACATTTTTTTTTATCCATTCATCTATTGAAGGGCATCTGGGTTGGTTCCACAGTCTAGCTATTGTGAATTGTGCTGCTATGAACATTGATGTGGCAGTATCCCTGTAGCATGCTCTTTTAAGGTCTTCAGGGAATAGTCTGAGAAGGGCAATAGCAGGGTCAAATGGTGGTTCCATTCCCAGCTTTCCCAGGAATCTCCAAACTGCTTTCCAAATAAATAAATAAATATAATATCATATTAAAATCAAAACAACAAAAAAAAGAACTAGGAAAAAAAAGTGGCATCTATACACAATGGAATACTATGCAGCAATAAAAAATCACAAAATCATAGAATTTGCAGGGAAATGGATGGCACTAGAGCAGATTATGCTTAGTGAAGCTAGCCAATCCCTAAAAAACAAATACCAAATGTCTTCTTTGATATAATGAGAGCAACTATGAACAGAGCAGGGAGGAAGAGCAGGAAGAAAAGATTAACAGTAACCAGAGACTTGAGATGGGAGGGAAAGGGAGAGAAAAGGGAAATTGCATGGAAATGAAGGGAGACCCTCATTGCTATACAAAATTACATATAAGAGGTTGTGAGGGGAATGGGAAAATAAACAAGGAGAGAAATGAATTACAGTAGATGGGGTAGAGAGAGAAGATGGGAGGGGAGGGAGGGGGGATAGTAGGGGATAGGAAAGGTAGCAGAATACAACAATTACTAATAGGGCATTATGTAAAAATGTGGATGTGTAACCGACGTGATTCTGCAATCTGCATTTGGGGTAAAATTGGGGGTTCATAACCCACTTGAATCTAATGTATGAAATATGATATGTCAAGAGCTTTGTAATGTTGTGAACAACCAATAAAAAAAAGAACATAAATTTACTGGCTTCCTAAAGTTGATAAGTCCAGATATTAAGTTGCCAGCACCTGATGAGAGCCCTTTTGCTGCATTAGCACATGACAGATCTTAGAAGATTGCTGGTGAAAGAAATTCCTGCATTCCCCCCTTTGTAATGGCATCAATATCAAACACCTTCTATTAGGTCCCACCTGCTAACTTTCTTCCATTGGGGATTGAGTTCCATCATGAGTATTCTAGCCATACCTCTCATATAATGTTTGGATTTTATGAGAATTAAGACAGAGAAGTTGACAACTTGGCTTCAAATTCCACTTTTGTCACATTAATTTTTATTATTTTTTGTAAAAAACTCTAAGCCTATTTTGTCTGTTTTCAAGTAGCAATGATCTTTAAAATATTTTCTTACACAGGCCAAAGTGATAATAGTAAAGTCCAGTGTCTGAGAAAGCCTTCAGATGTATGCAAACTATGCTAAAAGTGTATTTTTCATGGACACCGTAGGTGTATTAGTCAGTTTTGTGTCATTGTGGCTAAAATAGCTGATAAGAACTTAGGAGAAAAAATTACATTTGACTGACTGTTTCATAGGTTTAAGCCAGCCAGGACCTTTTCTTAGGGCAGAACATTATGGTGGAAGGGAAAGGCAGAAGAAATCTGCTCAGTTCATGGCAGCCAAGGATCATAAGACATAGAGAAGAAGAGTTCAAGAATAGGATATGGTCCTCAAGGACATACCCCACTGTGATTTACTTACACCAGCTATGTTCTACATACCTAATTTCTACTACTTCTCCCAGTAGTCCATTTAAATTATGAGATTATCAAGTGAATTAATCCACTCACGGGCTTACAGCCATTCTAATCCAAATACTTCCCCAAAGTCCCACCTTTGGACATTACTGCATTAGGGATCAAGCCTTCAAATACATGAGATTTTAGTCGACCTTCCATATGCAAAACCTTGCACTACAGTATAGCTTTCTGTTTATCTGTCCCTATATCTTATACACCCACAAATACACTTACACATGCTCACAAATATAGCACAGGTTTAGAATAGTCATGTGGTATATTTTACTTCCAATAGAATAGAAGCTTGTTCTACTGGCCTTGCTTTTTATACAAAGGAACTGCAATGTTTTGTAAATCACTGCAACTTTCATTAAGTTGTTCATTGGAAGAGACTGGGGTAAAACAGAAGAAATAAGAAATAGGTATAAAGGAGACACAGAGTAAAGACAAGAAAAGAGGATTTTAATCGAGAGGTTCCACATACTTTTCCAGGCAGTCACTCCCCAACTATGTCTCCCTTCCAGGCCTAAACCTCCCAAATTCCTCAAAAATCTGTAAAATTACCTGTTCATTGTTAACTTGATCTCAGACTAATTGATTAAATAGATATATAGTATTTTGAGTGTTAGGGGACTTTCCAGTGCTGTCTAGTGATCAGAAAACAAAAATCATAGAGACTAAAAAGCCAAAGATCAACCAGACTACCAGAATTTGTATTGAGATGACCAGACCGACATCATTTCTATATACCTTTCCATGTGCATCCTCACTAAGTTTCCTTTAAAAGAAGAGCTGGTAACCTCTAAATAGCATATCTCACTCTCAAGATGGCCCACATTCTCTCTTGAATGCTTAATTCTTGGTTTACTCCCCAAAGCATCTCTATCTTGTGATTGTCTTTATTCTCCCTTGAATATGTATTTAATTTCCTAAATATCCCCCATCCATGCCTCTGATTGTGAAGTCCTAAAATTCTTTTCTATTTCATAAGCCAAGAACCCTGCTTTGCTGAATTGAGTTGCCCCTTCTCTCCAGGAACACTTGGGACCACGCTTCTTTGGAGATACCTCTTCACTCATGCCAGGACTGCTGAATATATTTTTGTAAATCCCATGAAAGCAATTTGGAAATTAAAGACTTTGAATTCTTGTGAGATGTTAAGTATCAATTTAGCTCTTCCACCTTCCAATTCCTCCTTTCTTTCCTTTTTTCCTACAGATACAGAATCTGAGCTTCATGTTTCTTAACAGGTGCTTTTGGCAGGAAGAAAGAGTAGACATCATCTGCATGCCACTCTCCTTAAGTGGCATTTCTTTTCTAAAACCAAAATCCACTGATAAAATCAGTCTTCCCTGGAGGAGGAAGAGACTGAAGAGAACATGAACAGAAGGTATTACTTTCAAGCTAAAAAAGGGAATTAGGAGCCTGGAGAATATGGATTGGGGTGCAGTCCTGTGGTTAGGACTAGGGCCCTTTAATGTGCTCGGCTGAGGTTTCCCAAAGAAGTATTAGGAACTCCTAGTAATAAGATCACATGGTTCCCAGCCTTGGCAAAGATTTTGAGGCGGAGGGCAGGCGGGCAGAGGGAACTGAGGTAACCATGTGAAATGAACTTGTAAGTTTCTTAAGGGAGCCGATGACCCTTGTTGATCAAAACCAGGCACACAGGCCTTTGTTTTGCTTTGCTTTGTTGCTGCTGCCCACAGGCTTCCTTGAAATTTCTACCTGACAAATAGGAAGTCGACACACAAGTAAAATCCTAATTTTGTATTTAATTACATTGAAATTAAAATGAGTTATCTCTTGCTTATAGAAAGTGAGTTTGCTCTTATACTTTCATATAAAATATAGTCTCTACCTGTGGTTTCAGTAAGTTAAAAGGTAAGTGAGTACAATATCACTTAGGTCAAAAATTTTTTGCCCTCATGCTCTCTGCTGGAGGGAAAGCTAATGAGGGACTCCAGGCCTTGGAGACATGACCTGCAGTGGGGCTTTGACAAGCCCATGCTGAACTGTAGAGAAGCCATTCATACTTCGTTTGCATGGTTTGGATTTACCTATGACTTTACTCAAGTTCAGTGAAGCCCTTTCATAACACGTGGATGGTATCCTTCATGTGCTTTTCTGTGTCTTTAGTACACATTTATTAAAATGCATTTTTATTGAAGTATGACTGACATACAATAATACTGTACACATTTAAGTGGACAATTTGATAAGCATTGACATAGATATATATGTGTGTGAACTCATCAAAAAAATGTAGAGAATGAGCTGTCCTAAGTTTCTATCATTGTCCTAAGTTTCTTCCTTCCCCCTTGTAAGCCCCCTCTCCTGCTTTGTGTACCACCCATGAGTGCCCTCCACCCCAAGTAACCATGGTTTTCTTTACCCACAATAGGTCACTTTGAATTTTCCAGGATTAATAGAAAAGTGGCCTTAAAATATATACCTTCCCCATTCCTCAGATATCTTTCCTCCAGCAAAATCATTTTGAAATTCATCTATTTTGTTTTATCAATAATTTAATTTTGAGGGGTAAGTAATAATTTATTTTATAGCTATAACAATATACTTTTATTTATTTACTTGTAAATAGATGTGTAGGTTATTTCCAACTTTTGTTCATTAAAAAAAAGAGACTATGCGCATTCATGTGCAAATCTGTGTATACATATTTTATTTTAACTTCCCTGGGGTAAAATGGATACATTCTATGGTAGGTGTATGTTTAACAATTTTTAAAAACTATAAAAATATTTCCTAAAATGACTCTAATATTTTACGGTCTCACTGGGTTTATATGAAAATTCCAGTTTTCATCTTTGTAAACACTAAGTAAAGATACTCTCTTTAATATTAATCATCATAATGGGAATATGGGCCTATCTCATTATTTCAAATAATATTTTTTTCCTGTGTTTATTTACCATCTATGCATTGGCTTAGAAAAGCATCCATTTCTATGCCACTTAAATATTGCTTTTTTTTATTCTTTGAGTTTTTAAAGTTTATTTTATATACTATATACAAGTTCTTTATCAGATACATGATTTTCAAATGTGCCTTTTGGATGTATTTGAGTTATATTTCACCCAGAGATTTTCAAAGAGGAGAAGATTTAAATTTAATAAATTATAATGATTAACTTGTTCTTAGTAGATCATGAAGTAGAAAACAAAAAAAAATCAGAAAAATTAAAATGAAAAGTTGTTTCTCTGACATGAATAAATTGGTAATTATCTAGACAAAATATTTAGAAAAAGAGAAGATATGAATTACGTATAGTAGGAATGGTAGGAAGAACATGCCTACAGATTCCAAAGATCTTAAAAGCAATATTATAAATAACTTATAATTATCCAATTAGCATTTGTGATGAATGGAACAAATTCCATGAACACACAAGCTACCAAGCAAGGTTTCCTAAAGTGTTGTAGGGACAATCAAGGCAAGGCACCAAAGACAGCAGGAAATGGCTTTATTTGGCTGCAGCCAGGTTCAGAGGGCACAGCTTTTGCTGTAATAATTAATCCCCTGAACCCTGAGTTCAGGTAGTTTCAGAATTTTATAACCAGCATGTAAGGGGAGGGGCTCAGAAGTTCACAGTCTGCAGAAGTTCACATAAAAGCACCTTTTTCTTTCACTGTTTTGGGCAAGTTATCCAGTCAAGGACAACACCTGAGAAGGGGAGAGCTTCTTCTCCCCTTTCTTTCCTCCCCCTGCCAGCTGTTACCATGGAGCCCAGTTGGTAACTTCTCTTATCTTAGAAATGTAGACATCTCTGTGAAGCTCCATCTCAAGGTCAGAGGCCTTGTTTACACATTTCTACAAACTACTATACTGGATACCTGGTTGTGAAAAACTAGTAAGGGGGTGTCCAGCACCTGGAGTGCTGATTTCTTCCAGGTTGGTGGCCAAGTAAGATAGGGCAACACAAAAATAAGAAGTTTGTTTTTTCGGTGCTTAGCTTTTTGAGTTCTTTTTATACCCTAGGGATTAGTGCTCTATCTGATATGTGAGGGGTAAAAATTTGCTCCCAGAATGTAGGCTCTCTGTTTACCTCACAGATTGTTTCTTTGGCTGAGAAGAAACTTTTTAGTTTGATTCCATCCCATTTATTGATTCTTAGTTTTAATTCTTGCACTATAAGAGTCTTATTAAGGAAGTTGGGGCCTAATCCCACATGATGAAGATTGGGGCCTCCTTCTTCTTTTATTAGATGCAGAGTCTCTGGTTTAATTCCTAGGTCCTTGATCCATTTTGAGATAAGTTTTGTGCATGGTGAGAGATAGGGATTCAATTTCATTTTGTTGTACATGGATTTCCAGTTTTCCCAGCACCATTTGTTGAAGATGCTATCTTTTCTCCAGCACATGTTTTTGGCCCAGTCAACAAATTGGCCAAGGACCTGAACAGACCCTTCTCAGAAGAGGATATACAATCAATCAACAAATACATGAAAAAATGCTCATCATCTCTAGCAATCATCGAAATGCAAATTAAAACTATTCTAATATATCATCTCACTCCAGTCAGAATGGCAGCTATTATGAAGACGAACAACAATAAGTGTTTGCAAGGATGTGGGGGAAATGTTACACTCATACATTGCTGGTGGGACTGCAAATAGGTGCAGCCAATATAAAAGGCAGTATGGAGATTCCTTGGAAAACTGGGAATGGAACCACCATTTGACCCAGCTATCCCTCTCCTCAGACTATACCCAAAGGACTTAAAAATAGCATACTACAGGGACACAGCCACATCAATTTTATAGCAGCACAATTCACAATAGCTAAACTGGGGAGCCAACCTTGATGCCCTTCAATGGATGAATGGATAAAAAAAATGTGGCATATATACACAATGGAATTTTACTCAGCAATAAAAGAGAATAAAATCATGGCATTTGCAGGTAAATGGATGGCATCAGAGAAGATAATGCTAAGTGAAGTTAGCCAATCCTAAAAAAAACAAATGCCAAATGTATTCTCTGATATAAGGAGGCTGACTCATAGTGGAGTAGAGAGGGGGAATATGGGAAGAATATATAAATTCTAGATAGGGAAGAGGGAAGGGAGGGAGAGGGAGGAGGCAGGGGATTAGCAAGGATGGTGGAATGTGATGGATATAATAATTCAAAGTACATGTATGAAGACACAAATTGGGTGTCAACCTACTTTATATATACAAATAGAGATATGAAAAATTGTGATGTATATGTGTAATAAGAATTGTAATGCATTCCACAGTTGTGTATTTTAAAAAAATCAATTAAATTTTTTAAAAAAATGAAAATAGGAAGTTTATCTACATTGAACTCTTTTGTAGAGACACTTTTGTTGACAGTCCTAATATCAGCCATGGTGAAGATTTCTGGAGAAGCCCAGTTAAGACTTTTCTGTGGAGAAAGGGGGTGTCACTACAAAAGAAGACACGATATGAATAACCTTAAATCTATCAAGACAGCAATATTTGTAGGGCCTGAGTTCAATCCTCAGCACCACATACAAATAAAGATGTTGTGTCTGCCAAAAAACAAAAATATAAATATTAAAATTCTCTCTCTCTCTCTCTCTTAAAACAAAAAAAAAACTAACACTTGGATGGCTGCCTTCATATTTTCTACAAATATTTAAAGAGACTAATCCAATTTTATACAATTTTTCAGAAAATTAAAGAGCATACTTTTTAATTCATCCTATCAGGATAAGCATTAACTTGATACCCATACTGGAAAAATACCAATAAAATTATGGAACAATATTCTTTATGCACTTAAGTGCAAAAATTAGAAATGAAATTTAGCCAATCAAATGTAACTGTAGGTATAAATATAATATCTCTTGACTAAGTGGCAATTAATCTGAGCAATTCAAGAATCAATAGATACAATTCACCATATTAACAAACTAAAAATTAAAATCCAATTTTGTTTATTAAGATGACAGATGTAGAAAATTATTTGACAAAGCCCAACATACCTACTAAAAATTTTTAGCAAAATCAAGAATAAATGGAAAACTTTATTGCCCCATGGCTCATATATGTGTTTTTAATGTTTAAAAATTCTTTTTTTCCTCTTTCTGTTTCTTTTTCAATCATTTTTATATTTAATAAATTTCATTCTTTTTTCTCTTATGATTTCTTTTTTAAAAATATTTTTTAGTTGTACATGGACACAATATCTTTATTTATTTATTTTTATATGTAGTGCTGAGGATAGAACCCAGTGCCTCACACATGCTAGGCAAGTGCTCTACCACTGAGCTACAACACCAGCCCATCTTTTGCAATTTCTAATCTGTCATTAGTTCCATCTATCATCTATTAATCTCAGACCATTTAGTTTCCTTCTCCAAAGGTATTTTATGCCACTATTTAACTTTTTGAACTCACAGAACTCAGTTTTTTTTTTGCATAAAAATTCATATATTATGTAAGAAGCAAAATCCAAGTATTATAGATCTGAAAGTAACAGGGATTTGCTAATCCATATACATTTTAAAGAGAAGAAATTCAGGACCTAAAAGCCAAAAGAGTCATGCAAGATTGCTTAGTGTATTTAGAAGGATCTACTGATTTCCAGACTCCCACTCTTTTAAAGAGTTTATTTATTTATTCATTCATTTTTCATCACCTATAAAATGAAAACTATGTAGACAGGACTGAGGAAGGAGATCAGCGAAAAAGAACTTGTCTAGCATGTGTGAGGTTCTGGGTTCAATCTCCAGTTCTGCAACAACAAAACAAAATTAAAAAACTATGTAGACAGGATAAAAGCTGGAATATGTAAAGAAAAAAATAATTAAAATATTGTCTCCATAGCATAAGCAAGAAAATGTTACTGGAAATTAAGTTATTTAGGTCTCTTTTGCAAAATCTGCAATATAATACTGTTATCTTGCATATATATATATATATATATATATATATATATATATATATATATATATATTTATAATATTTTATTGTTGGTTGTTCAAAACATTACATAGTTCTTAATATACCATATTTCACAGATTGATTCAAGTGGGTTATGAACTCCCATTTTTACCCCGTATACAGATTGCTGTGTCACATCAGTTACATTTCCATTGATTTATAAATTGCCTTTCTAGTGACTGATGTATTCTGCTGTCTATCCCATTCTCCACTATCCCCCCTCCCCTCCCCTCCCCTCCCCTCCCCTCCCCTTCTCTCTCTCCACCCCCTCTACTATAAATCGTTTCTTCCACTTATATAATTTTTATCCTACTCCTCCTTTCCTCTTATATGTAATTGTGTATAACCCTGAGGCTCACCTTCCAATTCCATGCAATTTCCCTTAACTCTCCCTTTCCCTCCCACCTATCATCCCTGTTTAATGTTAATCTTCTTCTCCAGCTCTTCATCTCTACCCTGTCCTTGGTTACTCCCCTTATATCAAAGAAGACATTTGGCATTTGTTTTTTAAGGATTGGCTAGCTTCACTTAGCATAATCTGCTCTAATGCCATCCATTTCCCTCCAAATTCTATGATTTTGTCATTTCTTAATGCAGAGTAATACTCCATTGTGTAAAGATGCCACATTTTTTTAATCCATTCATCTATTGAAGGGCTTCTGGGTTGGTTCCACAATCTTGCTATCGTGAATTGTGCTTCTATGAACATCGCTGTAGCAGTGTCCCTGTAGCATGCTCTTGTTAGGTCTTTAGGGAATAGACCGAGAAGGGGACTAGCTGGGTCAAATGGTGGTTCCATTCCCAGCTTTCCAAGAAATCTCCACACTGCTTTCCAAATTGGCTGCACCATTTTGCAGTCCCACCAACAATGAACAAGTGTACCCATTTCCCCGCATCCTCGCCAGCACTTGTTGTTGTTGGACTTCTTAATGGCTGCCAATCTTACTGGAGTGAGATAGTATCTTAGGGTGGTTTTGATTTGCATTTCTCTGACTGCTAGCAATGTTGAGCATTTTTTCATGTACTTGTTGATTGATTGTATGTCCTCCTCTGAGAAGTTGCTGTTCAGGTCCTTGGCCCATTTGTTGATTGGGTTATTTGTTATCTTATTATCTAATTTTTTGAGTTCTTTGTATACTCCAGATATTAGGGCTCTATCTGAAGTGTGTGGGGTAAAGATTTGTTCCCAGGATGTAGGCTCCCTATTTATCTCTCTTATTGTTTCTTTTGTTGAGAGAAAACTTTTTAGTTTGAGTAAGTCCCATTTGTTGATTCTGGTTGTTAACTCTTGCGCTATGGGTGTCCTATTGAGGAATTTGGAGCCTGACCCCACAGTATGTAGATCATAGCTGACTTTCTCTTCTATCAGACGCCGTGTCTCTGATTTAATATCGAGCTCCTTAATCCATTTTGAGTTAACTTTTGTGCATGGCGAGAGAAAGGGATTCAGTTTCATTTTGATGCAAATGGATTTCCAGTTTTCCCAGCACCATTTGTTGAAGATGCTATCCTTCCTCCATTGCATGCTTTTAGCCCCTTTATCAAATATAAGATAGTTGTAGTTTTGTGGATTGGTTACTGTGTCTTCTATTCTGTACCATTGGTCCACTCGCCTGTTTTGGTACCAGTACCATGCTGTTTTTGCGACTATTGCTCTGTAGTATAGTTTGAAGTCTGGTATCGCTATACCGCCTGATTCACACTTCCTGCTTAGCATTGTTTTTGCTATTCTGGGTCTTTTATTATTCCATATGAATTTCATGATTGTTTTATCTATTTCTAAAAGAAATGCTGTTGGGATTCTGATTGGGATAGCATTGAACTTATAGAGAACTTTTGGTAATATCGCCATTTTGATGATGTTAGTTCTGCCTATCCATGAACAGGGTATATTTTTCCATCTTCTGAGGTCTTCTTCTATGTCTCTTTTTAGGGTTCTGTAGTTTTCATTGTATAGGTCTTTCACCTCTTTTGTTAGGTTGATTCCCAGGTATTTTATTTTTTGGGGGGATATTGTGAATGGAGTAGTTGTCCTTATTTCCGTTTCAGAGGATTTGTCGCTGATATACAGGAATGCATTTGATTTATGTGTGTTGATTTTATATCCTGCCACTTTGCTGAATTCATTTATTAACTCTAATAGTTTCTTTGTAGACCCTTTTGGGTCTGTTAGGTATAGAATCATATCGTCTGCAAATAGTGATAATTTAAGTTCTTCTTTTCCTATTTTTATGCCTTTAATTTCTTTCGTCTGTCTAATTGCTCTGGCCAGTGTTTCGAGGACTATGTTGAACAGAAGTGGTGAGAGAGGGCATCCCTGTCTTGTACCAGATCTTAGAGGGAATGCCTTCAATTTTTTCTCCATTCAGAATGATGCTGGCCTGTGGCTTATCATAGATTGCTTTAACAATGTTGAGGTATGATCCTGTTATCCCTAATTTTTCTAGAGTTTTGAACATAAAGGGATGCTGTACTTTGTCAAATGCTTTTTCTGCATCTATCGAGATGATCATATGGTTCTTATTTTTAAGTCTATTGATGTGGTGTATAACATTTATTGATTTCCGTATATTGAACCAGCCTTGCATCCCAGGGATGAATCCTACTTGATCATGGTGTATAATTTTTTTGATGCGATTTTGAATCCGATTCGCCAGAATTTTATTGAGGATTTTTGCATCTAGGTTCATTAGAGATATTGGTCTGTAGTTTTCTTTCCTTGAAGTGTCTCTGTCTGGTTTAGGTATCAGGGTGATGTTGGCCTCGTAGAATGTCTTTGGAAGTTCTCCCTCTTTTTCTATTTCCTGAAATAGCTTGAAAAGTATTGGTTTTAGTTCCCCTTTAAAGGTTTTGTAAAACTCTGCTGTATACCCGTCCGGTCCTGGGCTTTTCTTAGTTGGTAGTCTTTTGATGGTTTCTTCTATTTCCTCTATTGTTATTGGTCTGTTTAGGCTGTCTATATCTTCCTGACTCAATCTGGGCAGATCATATGACTTAAGAAATTTATCGATACCTTCACTATCTTCTGTTTTATTGGAGTATAAGGATTCAAAGTAATTTCTGATTATCTTCTGTATTTCTGAAGTGTCTGTTGTGATATTGCCTTTTTCATCCCGTATGCTAGTAATTTGGGTTCTCTCTCTTCTTCTCTTCGTTAGCATGGCTAAGGGTCTGTCGATCTTATTTATTTTTTCAAAGAACCAGCTTTTGGTTTTGTCAATTTTTCCAATTGTTCCTTTTGTTTCAATTTCATTAATTTCAGCTCTGATTTTAATTATTTCTTGCCTTCTACTTCTTTTGCTGTTGTTTTGCTCTTCTTTTTCTAGGATTTTGAGATGATATATGAGATCATTTATTTGTTGGTTTTTTCTTTTTTTAAGGAATGTGCTCCAAGCAATGAATTTTCCTCTTAAAACTGCTTTCAATGTGTCCCATAGATTCCGATATGTTGTGTCTGTGATTTCATTTAACTCTAAGAAGTTTTTAATTTCCTCCTTAATGTCTTCTATAACCCATTGATCATTCAGTAACCTATTGTTCATTCTCCAAGTGATGCATGATTTTTCCTCCCTTCTTTTATCATTGATTTTCAGTTTCATTCCATTATGATCAGATAAGATGCATGGTATTATTTCTACTCCTTTATATTGTCTAAGAGTTGCCCTGTGACATAATATATGATCTATTTTTGTGAAGGATCCATGTGCTGCTGAGAAAAAAGTGTAACTACTTGATGTTGGGTGGTATATTCTATATATGTCAATTAGGTCTAAGTTGTTAATTGTGTTGTTGAGTTCTATAGTTTCCTTATTTAACTTTTGTTTGGAAGATCTGTCCAGTGGTGAGAGAGGTGTGTTGAAGTCTCCCATGATTATTGTATGGTGGTCTATTAGACTCTTGTACTTGAGAAGAGTTTGCTTGATGAACGTAGCTGCACCGTTGTTTGGGGCATATATATTTATGATTGTTATGTCTTGTTGGTGTATGGTTCCCTTGAACAGTATGCAGTGTCCCTCTTTATCCTTTTTGATTAACTTTGGCTTGAAATCTATTTTGTTTGATATGAGTATGGACACTCCTGCTTGTTTCCGCAGTCCATATGAGTGGAATGATTTTTCCCAGCCTTTCACCTTCAGTCTATGTATATCTTTTCCTATCAAATGCGTCTCCTGTAGGCAACATATTGTTGGATCTTGTTTTGTGATCCATTCGACTAGCCTGTGTCTCTTAATTGGTGAGTTTAAGCCATTAACATTTAGGGTTATTATTGAGATTTGGTTTGTTCCTCCAGTCATATTTGTTTATTTATGTTACTAAACCTGATAGTTTTCCTCTTTGATTACTTTCCCCCCTTTACTGTCCTACCTCCCACTGATGGTTATCAATGTTATTTTCAGTTTCCTCTTCCTGTAATGTTTTGCCAAGGATTTTTTGAAGAGATGGTTTTCTAGCTGCGAATTCTTTTAACTTTTGTTTATCGTGAAAGGTTTTAATTTCATCTTCCATCCTGAAGCTTAATTTCGCCGGATACGCGATTCTTGGTTGGAGCCCATTTTCTTTCAGTGTTTGAAAAATGTTATTCCAGGATCTTCTAGCTTTCAGAGTCTGTGTTGAGAGATCAGCTGTTATCCTGATTGGTTTGCCCCTAAATGTAATCTGCTTTCTTTCTCTTGTAGCTTTTAAAATTCTCTCCTTATTCTGTATGTTGGGCATCTTCATTATAATGTGTCTAGGTGTGGATCTCTTATGATTTTGCACTTTCGGCGTCCTGTAGGCTTCTAGGATATGGGATTCTGTTTCATTCTTCAAGTCTGGGAAGTTTTCTCGTATTATTTCATTGAATAGATTGTTCATTCCTCTGGTTTGGAGCTCTGTGCCCTCCTGTATCCCAATGACTCTTAAGTTTGGTCTTTTAATGTTATCCCATAATTCTTGAATGTTCTGTTCATGGTTTCTTAGCATTCTTGCTGAACTGTCTATGTTCTTCTCAAGTTGAAATACTTTGTCTTCATTGTCTGATGTTCTATCTTCTAAGTGATCTATTCTGCTGGTAGTATTGTCAATTGAGGTTTTAAGTTGGTTTATTGCTTCCTGCATTTCTAGGATTTCTATTTGTTTGTTTTTTATTACTTCTAACTCCCTGTGAAATTGATCTTTTACTTCCTGGATTTGTTTCTGTAGTTCCTTGTCAATATGATCTTTCATTGTCTGATTTTGCTGTCTCATGTCTTCCTTGAGAGTCCAGATCATCTGAAGCATGTATATCCTGAACTCTTTATCTGACATTCCATCTGTTGCAGCTATTACCTCTTCTAGAGTTGAGTTGACCTGCAATGCTTGTGGTCCTTTCTTTCCTTGTCTTTTCATATTGCTTGCATTTCTTTCTGCTTGGTGGAACTGTTGTGTTTTTGAAAATTTTCCCCCTGTTTATTTATGTTGCTCTTGTATAGTTGGGATATCTCTCTTGTAGGGCAGGTAGTGGCTGTGATCCTCCTCTAATCAGGGTGATCTATCCACTACGCTGGTTGGTCGTAGGTCTGCCCGCCCTGCGGGCACGGGTGGCTGCTCTACTCTGCCCCACTCCAATTGCGGTGACGTTCCTACCACGTCCTCAGATCGTTGGTCCTGATCTGGATATGGGTGGCAGCTCTTCTCCACCCCTACTCCAATTGATGTGACGTGTCTACCACGCTGGTCGGCCTCCAAGCCTGTTCCGCCGGTGGGTCTCAGATCTGCCCACCCTGCGGGCCTGGGCGGCAGTTCTGCTCAACCCCCACTCCCAGTGGGGGTACCTAACTGCCTCTCCAACGGGTCTCTGGGCTCCTTCCGGACGCTGACGGCAGCTCTGTTCAACCCCCACTCCAACCAGTGTGACGTGACTGCCTTGATGCTACTCGTCCACCACACTGGCAGGCTGCCGAGCCTGTCCTGCCAGTGGGATGTAGGACTGCCTACCCTGCAGGATCAGACAGCAGCTCTTCACTGCCTCCACTCCAAGTGGGTTGAGTTGGCTACCCTGCCGTCTGGTCGCTGGTCCTGTTCCAGGCGTGGGCGGCTACTCTCCTTGGCCCCAGCTGCATTTGGGGTGTCGTGATACCACACCGGCGGGACCCTTAGCCTGCTCTGGGCGCAGGAGGCAGCTCCACTCTGCCCCCCGGGCCCCCGCAGCACCCAGCAGGACCCGGACCAAGAAGCAGACCCTGTAGGATCCCCAACCCTGAGCCTGAGCCGCTTCGGGAGCCAGGAGCCGGTCTCTCCGATCCCCGCCACGTTCTGCTAGGCGTAGGCTCCTCAGAGCAACCACCGCGGGTTCCCCAATCCCAGGCCAAAGCAGTCCCGGGAGCCCAAGCCTGGCCGCACCAGACTCTCCCTGCTCGGTGCCCAGGCCTGGCCGCACCAGACTCTCCCTGCTCGGTGCACGCTCCGCTGTGGGCAGAGTTTAAGACGCACTTCCCGCGGGTTTTCCAGCTCCAGGCCAAAACTGTTCTGGGAGACAGAGTCTCGCTGCCCCTCGTCGCAAGTTTCACTTGAGGCTGGCCTCAGCTCGCGGTCCCCGCAGGCTCCGCGGCCCTGGGCTCAAACAGCCACGGGAGCCAGAACCCAGCCTCTCCGATCCCTGCCTCACTCTGCTAGGTGCAGGCTCCACAGAGGTACCCCAGCCTCAGGCCCAAGCGGCCCCGGGAGCCCGAGCTTGGCAGCTCCAATCTCTCCCAGCTCAGTGTACGCTCAGCCAGGGGCAAGGTCAAAGATGCAGTTCCCTCGGGCTCCCTAGCCCCGGGCCAAACTGTTCCGGTAGCCCGAGCCACGCCGCCCCTCAGCACACAGTCCCCTTGTAACTGGCCTCCGCCTGGAGTCCCTGACGGATCTCCCGCCCTGGACCAAAGCAACCCGGGGAACTAGAATTCGGCCGCTCAAAGTCCGGCGCCCGCCTTGCCAGGGGTGAAGCCCGAAGAGTATTCTCCTCAGGTATTCCCGTCCCGAGCCTGGGCGATCCGTCTGCGCGACGCAGGCAAATACCAGCCTGGAATCACCTGTTCTGTAGTTGAATGAGCTGAGATCAGTAGAAAACAGGGATGATTGCATCAGCTCTCCATGATGGCGGCTGCTGTCCTCCTCCGTTTTCCGACCGGTGTCTGGTATCGAACTGGACCGGTTCTCTCCTCTGTTTCAAGGCTGGAACTCAGCACTCAGCGCGGCCAGTGCACCACTGGCAGGAGCCCCAGAATTCACTTCGCTGCAATCCCGCTCTGGAACCTCGCCACCGATCAACCAGGGGGCGTCCCAGACTTCATCTACGGGGCGGCCGCCAACCAGGCACTGCTTCTCTCCGTGTGGAGAAATCCCAGAACTCAGTTTTAATAACTGTTTTAGAAGGTCCTTTTCTACTAATTCTTAAATGTGTCACAATTCTTAGTTGAATTCAGACGTTTGATATTTCTTCTCATTGTGGATCCTATTTTCTTGTTCCTTGAGCTTTGTTCTGATATGCAATTAAATTATTTCAAAACAGTTTGATCTTTAAATTCTTTCTTTTAAGGTTTTTAAGCTAGGAACAGAGAGCAGTTTGGGCTTAGGGATAATTATTCTCCAGTGCAAAGATAAGATTTTTCTTAGTATTCTATCCAATAATTATAAGTAATAGGATTTTTCAAGCTTGCTGGTCGGGACAGGCACTATATTCCCTGCTCTTTGTGCAAACTACTCCCTCTAAACATTTCTGCTCTGGCCTCCTGTAATTTTTTTCATACAACTATGTTAATCAATAACGAATACTAGGAGGGGGGAGGGAAAGAGATACTTGTACATGTCTTTGCAGCTTTCTGTCTATTCAGACCCCTCCCTAAAAGTACTATCTCCCTCCCTCTCTCCTTTAATTTCTCTCTTCCTCCCCACTTTTATTTTTATTTTTCCAGACATTTTACTGTTATTCCTTACACAGAGGTATTTCTTATATATTTAGCATATATTTTTGTTTCTGTGTTTTCTAAAACAATATACAATATATAGATATAGATATTGGTTTCCATCCCTGGTTTCTTTTTTTTTTCTGGTGCTTGTTTGTTTTTGTTTCTTGTTTCTGTTACTCAGGACAGTGTTTATGAGATCCAGCCATGCTCTATGCTCTGATAGTTGTGTGCTCATTCCTTGCTTCTAAATGCTATTTGGAGTGTATTCGCTACATTTCTCCATCTGCTTTTTAAGTGAGGGGCACCCAGAGTGCCTGTAATTCTTTACTACTTCATGACACTGTGTATTAAACATCCTAATAAATGCCCCCTTCTGGAGCTGTATAAGAAATTCTGCATTATATATTCCCAAGAGCAGAATTGCCAGGATAATATGTATGCATGAGAGTTGTTTGGCAGTGCTAGCTGGGTTGCTCTTCAGTAAGGATTCTGTAGCCTGCAGTGACACCACCAGTACTTGAAAACCATTGTGCCCTGACAATCTTGATCATGCTTAAAATATCCAGCTATTAAAGTTTTGCCAAGAAAATAGTTTTAAGCTCATATCTCATTGTTGATTTCCATTCTTATGTTTCTGATGTTTAGTGACCTTGTGCCTATCTGAATATTCTTAATAACATTTTAGTATTTATGTTCTGTAAATTACATGTTATAGCCTCTCTGTTGGAGTTGCTGTATAATTGTATTGATTTGCAGGACCTTGTATCTCATATGGTATTTGTGGAAAAAATGAGAAATATTATCTTTCTCATTTACTCTACCTTAATTTGCTCCTGATCACAGTTTAAATATCATCTAAACTCTTTCTCCCAACAGATGTAACACATTTTTTCAATTCCTTTTTTCTGATATTTATTTTTTAGTTGTAGTTGGACATAATATCTTTGTTTTATTTATTTATTTTTATGTGGTGCTGAAGATCGAACCCAGGAATATGCACAGGTTAGACAAGCACTCTACCACTGAGCCACAACCCCAGCCCCCCATTTTTCCAATTCTGACTTTATTTTGCATCACGCTAGCTATTGGGTTAACATCAGAAGTATAGGAAAATAGAGGACTGCCCCTACTACTCCTGATGAAGATGAAGTTCTCATACTAAAATTCAGGATCATTTAATTATATTATGAATACCTGGATGTCCCAATATATGTTTAAAAAGCATTGCATGCTGATAGGAATTTCTGTTCTACTGTTGAATGTCATATACATTATTTATAATGGATGGCAGTAAAGCTGAATAATTAATAACTCAATATTACTGATAATCCACCCTCCCTTTCCAAATGCCAATACACAATTTGGAAATTCTTTTTGATGCATGCCCAGAGCACATATCCCACTGTGCAAGGGCTTTGCATTCTAAAAGATATATGCATGCACTATAAATCTGAGACGTAGCTATTGTGAGTTGTATAACTCAGCAATTACTTCTTCCAAAATCCATAAATAAAAATGAGAAAGTTTACTTATACATATTTGTGAAAAGTTGATAGAACTCTCGTAAACTATTCATTTTGAAAGAATGTTTATTGAACTTAATGCATAGCTCAATATATGTGCAGAAATTTACCCTCTCAACAATACAATTTTAAACTGACTTTTTACAGAATTAGACTGTCAAAGAATCATGAGATGGGATTTTTTTTCAGTGCGGGATAGAGCTCCCAGACCTTACATGACTCTATGAGAATTAATATGTTAAAAAAGGAAGGGACTTTATTCTTTCCTAAGTAGATTTTGGTAGTTCATTATTAATTATTATATAAAAATCTAAAATTTAATTGAAAAGATATTGTCTGGGGGCTGGGGATGTGGCTCAAGCTGTAGTGCGCTCGCCTGGCATGCGTGCGGCCTGGGCTCGATCCTCAGCACCACATACAAACAAAGATGTTGTGTCCGCCGAAAACTAAAAAAATAAATATTAAAAAATTCTCTCTCTCTCTCTCTTTCTCTCTCTCTCTCTCCCCCTCTCTCACTCTCTCTTTAAAAAAAAAAGAAAAGATATTGTCTGCTCACTTTTATATAGTATTATCATTTATCTTCCCTTAGTAGTTCCATCACTATTGATTAATAATTATTTAATAGATGAGGTATCTATGCCACTGAAGTAAAATAATCAAGAATCAGTATACCGCATTCTGGTATGCCTGTTTTTCTTATATCTAGTGGCGAGTACAATAGAAATTAAAGAGACAGGAACACAAGGCATAGAAAGGGAGTAAAAATGGAATCCAAAAATAGCACTCCTGTAGAAGTGACTGCAAATTAGGGTGACAGGCAAGAAATATAAAAATAGATATATGGAAATAGCCAAGTTGATTAAAAATTGGTTTGCGAATTAGTGCCATTTGGAAGTTAATGCCAAATCCTGATTCTGTTCTGACATATTGGGAAATGTGTCCTATCCTCACCCCTGGCCATTTAGGTGTCCTTTATCTAATGGCACCCAGGTTTCTCAGGGAGGCATTTTTATTCCTGTTGAGAGTCCAGTAGCCTGCAGCATAAAGACCCACATCTACTCTTAATAGAAATTCATTCCCAATATGACCAAGACATGATTATTTCAACGCGTATGTACAGAAGGACTCCCTGCTGCTCTCAGTATTGTGAGAGTCATTGTTGCTCACTCTCCTTGAAGTTTGCAGAGTTTATTTTTTTTCCCCCATTAACAAGAGAACATTTCAATTCAGCTGGTGTTCCTTTAGTCACTGAAGTGGCATTACTACTAACTTTAGCACTTTGAAATAGTTACAGCCAAGTTTTAGATCACAATCCTCATACCAATACTAACAGTAATGGTTTTCAAACAATACAACTCTAAGATCGAGACTGGGAATTATGTGGGAAAGGGAAGGTGGGAAAGTAGCTCTACTGAAAGGCAAGGTTCTCCTGTGACTGAAAAACCTCCTTTATGCACTGACTGAACCCCAAATGGACCTTTCCTATTGACAAGCTAAAGGTATTTCAGAGAACAGAACAGTCAAGCAACAAAAACTCATTTCCTCCAAACTGAAGTGAATTGCTAAAGCTACTGCTTGAAAGAATGACCTCTTTAGAAGACAGGGCAGAAGAGTTTAGCTTTGTTCCTCCTCCAACTCTGTAGTTAGCAGAACTGCCATCCATTCCTGGCCCCAGTAGGAAGGGCCCCTATGAGCAAGAAGGGGAGAATATGTCTCATATGGTAATTATTCTACAGAGAGGGCTAATTCTTATCTGGGATCACATGATTATAAATAAACTCTTGGTTATGCATTCCTAATTCCCCAAATAATTTACATCTTTGTAAAGACATAATAAATGAATACCTGCTTGAATTTCATTTACCATTGAGCCTTTAGCATCTGCATAAACCTTAAGTGTCAGTGCCCACAGTGATTCCCCATGGGGCTCTAAATACATTTATCAATGCATGAACTAAGCCACAGTCTGATGGACAGTGTCTCTAAGTTGACATTTCTTCCTACTGCTTTGCACAGGTTGGCTGAAAAAGGTTAAAAAATGTGACAGTTAAGCATTTCAGTATTCCTTGATCCCACTCAGGGCAATGCTTAGAATTTTATTCACATTTTTTTCCATTGTATGAATGTGGATGCTCTGTTATTAATAATGGTTTTTTGTTATCCTCCAAGGGTCATTATCTCTGTTTTGTTTAAAAAGAAAAAAAAAGTAATTAGATAAAATTGTTTAATAAAATAACCAAGTTTCTTATACATAAATCTTCCAGAATAACACCATTATGTTTACCTAATCTTTGTGCCTATGCCTGCAGTTTTGCACTGAATTAGTATGTCTTGGTGGGTTTGATGATATTTTTTCTATTTTATAATTGTTTCTAAGTCATCAGACATAATATATAAGTGCTCTCAAACTACCAGAATATGGGATTCTACTTTGTGAAAATATTTAGGAGACATGTAAAATCAGTCACCTGGAATTATGGTAAACAACCAATCAACAAGTATTAATGTGCATTGGGACACTTTGATTTGGGCTGGCTACATCCACAACCAGCTAATATAAGTGTATCTAGAAACTGGACTTTAATCCTATCTATCTGCTAAACAACTGGGATAAATTGTAACATATTCACAATTATCACTATGGATTTTTACAAATGTTCTCCTCTTTTTGTTTTATTACATTAATAAGCGTAGATACTATTGCCAAATCCTAATTAGATACTTTCCCACGCAAGATATTCGCCAAATCTATTAGTCGCTTAATGCCTGCATGTTGGTCACACAATGCCACGGTGAGCTTACCTATTCTTTTTGCTAAGATCCCATCCACATTTAAAATTCTATGAGAATGCCATTAGCAAAAGTAAACTGAAGGTGATATTAGGAACATTTGTCTTCTTCTAATCACTGTGCTTCCATAGAGAAGGTCACCTCAATGACATTTAACGTGGAAATGAAAGTTTAACTTTTAGGTGTGAGAATAGTATTGTCAACAGAGATCTAGGACTCAAGAGGAAAGTTTTCATCACAGTGGAAAGTAAGCAAGGGAAATCAGTCTTATTCATGCCTTTTTCTTCCGGAGGTTGAGTGAAGCATATGATGGCAAGTAGCATGTGAGTTTGATCTTGAGTTCTCCTGACATGTTTTTTGAGACAAATTATCAGTAACCTGGTAGGGTCAGGAGAAAGGCATCAAGGAGAACAGGGAGAGCTAATTTAATTGCCTTTGTTCCTCAGTGACATAACTTAAATTGAGCTTGCATTTCTGAGAGCACAGGGATATTTGCATGCTTGGATTTTCATAAGTGGAAAATGAACTCAGAGCACTTGGCCTACAGATAACATATCGCTTTACATTTGAAGGAAAAAAATTAAAACATCAGGGAATCAAGGAATTCTGAAAAATTGTCTATCATTTTCTCTTGACTGTTTTTTTCAGGGGGAGCAGTATTAATGCTCAGTTTAAATGCAAAATAATAATAAATATAGTAAAAGTGTTAAAAAAAGGAGAATCAAATACATACCTCAAATATATATTCTTAAATAATTGCTATAGGTAAATTCAATATGAATCATCCCAGATGATTCATTTATTCATATATTAAACAGGTATATTGAAAATCATTTGAATGTGATTCGTATATATCCATGCAAAATCTGTCACTAATATGTCATGTAGATATTTTTTTAATTACAAAGGATTGGGGAAATACCAGGATAATGATCCTAAGCCATTCTAGAAAAAAATAAAAATAAAAATTTGAGAATCTCCATTAATATACAAGGGTTGAAAAATTGCAACTATTTTACTAAAAATCTGGTGGTACTTTGATTTCCTGGAGGTAGACACACACACAAAAAGGAAATTTACTTGCTTTGCCTCCTAAGCCTCCAGTAAATTTAGGTTTTGTTTGAGTTGATTTCTGCATTTCTGTTTTTTTTTTGTCACTGAATCTCCTAGCTATGATCATTGTTTGAGATTTTATTAATGTTCAATTGCATCTAAGTAATGAAAAGTTAATAAAGCTATTATAAATATAATGAAAACTATAATTTTGTTACTGAGGTAAATAATTAAGTGTTTGTGAAACACTGAGTCATAATTCAATGGTGTTTATGAGCAACATTAATTTATAAAATTCAAATAAATGAAACATCTATAAATTTGAGATATCATTCAGATAAAAGGAGGAAACAATTCATTTTTTTTTCTCAAGTAGGGAATCAGGAGACACAGGGATCAGACATATAAGGATCAAAAGAGAACTAAGAATAGTGATAACACTTACAATAGAAAATACATCTTTTATTCTGTTAGCCATGTGGTCTTACAACCTAAAATTGAACTTGCCTACCCAGTTTTAAGTGTCACTTGGAGGTTTCTAAACATTCTCATACTTAGATTTAGGTAAAAAAAATATTTTCATTTTCAACTATGTAATCTCAGTTTGGTAGTGTAAATAAAGAAAGTGTAATCACTAGTTCATAGTACTTTCTCACATGAGTATTTTTTTCATCTTTACTACAAAATGAGATGAAAATTGGTAAATGTGTTATTCATTTCTAATAAATGCTCAATAGCTAGTCCTGAAAGTTGAGATTCCCTTGTCTGCTATTCAGAGAACATGCCAAAAAAGGATTGGGGTGTGCAAACTAGATGTACTTCCAGAGCCTGACCTCATGAGGTTTTGCTCATCTCAAGTGTTTTAAAAGCTGAGGGAAAAAAATCAGAAAAGAGTTTAGAAGGCAAAGCCAGCAGTGCTTCACTAAGAAAAGTTGTAATGAAATGACATTTATTCCTTAGTTAAGATTATGAATAGAGCTTAGTTACTACTGCCAAATCCTAATTCAATACTTTTGTACACAAAGTAAAATAAAATCTGAATTCTTTTAAAAATGCTACTGGTATAGAAGACGTTTTTTAATAGGTGGAGGAGATGAGTTTCAAATGTACTCAATATGCATAAAACAGAACACAAAGGTATTCATGTTATCTTGTTAAAGTACAGAAGCAAGACAGATAACAGTCACCTTTTATGTTGTATGTAAAGCTTATGAAAACAAAACAGATGTGACCTTCACATTGCTTGAGTAGACTTCCAGGGCAAAATAAATGTGCTGTACAGGCATTCTAATATATAAGACATTGACTACAATAGTTGAAAAATGGATACAACGTTGAAGTTGAAGGGAAGCTGCATTGTTGTGTCACACTTTTTTGGTGGTAAAATATTTGAGACAAAATTGTAGCTCTCATTTTAATGATTACCAAGATGCTGCTCTGCTTCTTTGTAAGAAAAAAAAATCACTATATTCATGCTTTAGGTCATATATTAGACATTTCAGAATTTCTATTTATGGAGGTAAGATTTAGAAGGGTTACAGTCAGAGGACTAAAGGACTCTTCATCCCCACCTCCCCTAGAAATGAGGTGGTATTCTCTCTCTCTCTCTCTCTCTCTCTCTCTCTCTCTCTCTCTCTCTCTCTTTCTCTCCATCTTTCTCTTCTGTTTTAGATTCATTTTTAAAATTTGACCAAGGAAGAGAAACATTATTAAGGTATTAGAATACCTTAGAAGGCTGGGGATATGGCTCAAGTAGTAGCACACTCGCTTGGCATGCTTGGGGCACTGGGTTCCATCCTCAGCACCACATAAAAATAAAATAAAAATATTGTGTCCACCTAAAGCTAAAAAAATAAATATGAAAAAAAAGAATACCTTAGAGACTCAGTTATCCATCTCTGTGTCCTAGTGACATAACAACATTCCAGTTAATGACAGATGGCATATATAAGTTGATGCTGTATTACCCTGTCAACTGTCCATCTTTGTTTGCTGTAGACATCTTAGTTTATGTACGTACCCTCTATGATGTTTACTCAACCACAAAACTACCTATGAGCTCACTTCTCAGAACATCTCTGTCAATAAGCAGCACATTATTGTACATTTCAATATATACTGCCTTTCCTACCTAATGATAGTCATCAAATCACATATACAAATATGTACATACTTGCACATGCTTTTTACAGACATTTAAAGTTTTTTGATTAATATTTTAAAAGTATATATATTTTTGGTCATTTATTATTTGTAAATGATCAAATGCTACTTTTTTTCCCAGTAATCAATACAAGAGAATCAAACAACCAAAATTAATGACACAGGAATAGATTAAAATTGTTTTTATTGTTTTTTTAAATTTTAATTTTACATAATACTGTGACATGTTAAAACCAAGATTTTTTTCTTGAAAACTCTTCTTTTTAATATTATTGCAATGGGGGTTTATTCTTTAAAAGTTTGTCTATCTCACATCCTAACTCTTGAAGCTCAGAAGATTTGGGATAATCATGGACATTAAAATGATTAATTATTGTCTTTGTGTTTTTGGTTATTGTCTTCATTTTTAAGGAAATTATTAATGTCTTCTTGTTCAAATTTTGACTAGTTGCTAATCAACTGTTTAAAAAGGATAATTTTATGTAATTTTGTGATTTTAGCTTTCATTATGCCTCTTCACATATTTCTTTGATATCTTACATTATTACCTCCCAGAAAGCACTATAGCAAAAATAAATCAAATATAACTCCCAGCTGTGGCCCTCTTCTCATGCTCCACATATGAAAGAGAAATGTTATTATTTCAATTTCTTGAGGCTATCCTACTCTTGGATCTTGGTCTTGAGTCCTTTCCATAGTTTATTACATTAGTTTGGGTTTTCCAGTGAAACAGAACTGATAAAATATAAGAGATTTATTTTGAAGATTTGGCTCACATAATTATAGTTACTGAGAAATACCAGAATCTAACTTTTGTTAGCCATAAGGAGACCTTTGACAATTGGTGGATTTATTAATATGGAGTTCAAAGACCTGAGAATCAGCAGAGCCAATCAGGTGAATTGAATTCTAGAACAGAGGAAGACTGATGGCCTTCCCAGTAGTCTGGTACTCTGGCAGAAGAAGGGGCAGATGCTTTGTAATACACCTTTTTTCTGTTTAGGCCCTCAGAGATTTGGATGCTGCCCATTCACATTTGAAGGGCAGTCTCTGTTACTTTGTCTACTGATTCAAATATTAATTTCATCTAAAAAACCCTCACAGAGTCACATAATCTGACATAATATTCAGTCAAAGTTCTGGGTTCCCTAATAATTTAGTCAAGTTGATGCACAAAATTCATCATCACACTTATTAACTTCAATTGTATTGAGTTTTGATTTTTGAGGCAGTTCTACTTCATCCAGTATAACTATCCAACAGAACCAAGTCCAAATATAGAAACAATTATGGGGTGAGCATACAATGTCATTGGAATTTCTAGGGAAATATCCAGAGCTAACAAGTATCTATTCATTTTTCTCATGACTTAAAATGGCACAAAATTAGTAGAATCTCTCCTAAATGTTGTGCAAAGTGCTTAGGGAATAATCTACATTTGAATATTATATATAATATAAACTACTATACCAAAGAATTTATCAGAATGTAATACAAAATTGAAGACATATGTTCAAACCCTGGACTATCTGGACTCTTTATATAAGCCTTGACAGTTATTTAAATTCTTTTTTGGATAAGGTAATTCATTTACAAAAAAACTTAGGTTACTATTAACAGCTGCCATTTATTATTTGATATAGAAAGAGTTCTCTATATTATTTATATTCGTTATGCTATTTATTCCTAACAATGATTGTATGATGTATGGAATTATCTCATTTTACATTTGAAAAAACTTAGTCCTACAGAATGCTAAAACATTCTCATGAGTATATAGTTGATCAATGGTGGACACAAAACACAAATTTAGATATGTCTTCAAAATTAGCTACAGGGATAAAGTTCTGGTTCATATGAGCATTCTATTATTATTATTTGTTATTTCAATGGTATGTGTTCTCAACAAGAAGCAATAAAACATCTTTTCATGCAAGGTGACCTAGAATCTCTTGTAACACAGACATTGTCAAGGAAGTGGACTAACATTTGCTTTTCAACAAGGTACAAGCACTCTCTCTCTTTCCTCTCTCTCTCTCTCTCTCTCTCTCTCTCTCTCTCTCTATATATATATATATATATATATATATATATATATATATATATATATCTTCAGTGACATCCTTTAGACTGGAAGCATGCTGCACTTGTGTTTCTGTAATAAATATGGTAGAGGACTTAGTACATTACCTTGAGTGAATATAATTTGGGGATAATTGAAAAAGGCAAGGAAATCATCTCTGATTAAATTTGTAAATGGCTGTCTGGAGAACCATTATAATTTATGAGGATTTGTTGCTCAGAGAGTAAATAATACCAGTGACAGCATTTCCTCAGAGAACAGAAGATAAAATCTGTTGCAAAGTAAGTGCCAATACTTCCTCTCAAAAACACAGCAGAAGAGACAGAGGTAATAAATGATGCTCCATTTGTTTCAATGCTTATGACCCTCCTGACTGCTTAAGAGCAGAGGGACTGGAGTTAACTGTTTCATTGCAGTTAAACCACTACATACCCCCTTGCTGCATATGGCAACCTGAAATTCTCAATGACAGCATAAACTGATAAGGTAAATGTTTTATATAACTGGACCCCATATAATTATACCTGCAATTTCCAGCATACAAAGATACGTTGGGTAATTTCATGCAATCATCAGTTTATTTATGCTATAATAATAATGATTAAAACATTGTGATATAAATCGTGGCCCTGTGTTGGTATCACTTTGAAATGTATAGTTACCTTGCAATTAGCATTAATGGTGGTGTCTGATAATGCAGACTGGTGAAAAATATATTTGCAGTCCCTTGTTTTGTATCTAGCCCCAAATCCAATGTGCAGATTCTAGCAAATTTAATTCTGCCTTTAGCTCTCCTACAGCTTATAAATTGAAAGCTAGGCAAGTTGTCATTCAAATGAGTTATTAAAAATTGAGACCCTGGATCTCACCATTTTAGAAGCTAGTAGAGTCAGCACATATGAAGAACAATTTATGAAACCTTGAGTGTTATTGGTCAAATGTGAACCAGATATACTGGTATTGCTATTTTAACTAATATGTGTCCTTTAAAAAAATACAGGTATTTGTAATATGAAGAAAGTATTCTTTTCAGCTATCTTTATATAATTCTTATTGATATCTTCTTACGTGGCTTTAATAATCATTTGACATGTAGCATTTCCTAGCTAACAATGAAACGCAATGATTCAGATCTCTTGAACAGATTTAAAAATCCTAGAGGGCAATCATCATGTTCTACATGCATTTTGTTAATTGATTAATTACTCCAACACAAACTTAGAATGTAGTAAGATTAGTAAATACCATAAAATTATTAAATACCACAAGATTGACAAATTGAAGTTTACATTTTAGAGATACAGTGGTATGCTAGATGTTGTTTTGTTCTGTTTTGTTTTTTGGTAAATTGGACATGCAATGAAATAACATATAAATCATACAATACAATACCTATGATAAAATAAGTCATATAATGCATATAGTTTCCTTTGGTTTGTGCCCTTACTTATGGTCTCATGAAAGCATTTGTATGGAAAACATGCACACACGATTCTCCAAGGCAAGCTGATTGTTTTGTGTAGGTACTACATACACACCAGAATGTTATCATTACAGGTAATACTCCTAAGGAAACTGTGCATGCTCAATTCTATCTGTAATGGCCACTCATATATGTTGGCTAAAAATGTAAGAAAGGAGAATGATCTCTATGCATTTCTTTGAGAAAAGAGCATCACAATGAATTGCTTTCATGGGGGATAATGGAACACAAGTCCAACTTCAGAAAACAAGTATGCTGACTTCTTGTTTTGCATTTTACAATGATTTGTCCAAATTTTGTTTGGTTGATTGCACTGAATTGTCTTGTTTTTGAAAAACAGCAATAGATTAAAAGAAACCTCTCTGCAGGCAAAAAAATATGCTTCGGGGAGAAGAAGAGCAGAAAAAGCAAGAAAGCATTATTAATATGGCTAGTTATAGGATTATTCTCTTTGCAATTTGTTTTTTAGAGCACAGTGGCAGCGTTTTGAACCCACATTTTTGGGCACAATATTTAACAGATTATCAGGAAATCAAAGAAGTCTTTATCACACAAAATTAGAGTCTGCCTGCTACAAGGAAAGGAGCAAATACATGAAGATATACACAGAGGTCAGCAGTACTGGAAAATTAATTCAATTTCCTAGTATTCCATGTGTGCAATAATTCAGAGTAAATGATAATACATTATACTCTAACTCTAAAATAAAAGTCTAGTTGGTGCTTGATTTACAAGAGCAAAACAAGCTTACAGTGCATGGGTCTGTGTTGTTTGGCAAGTAGTCAATAAAACTGTACCTTATGACTTTCTCTCCTAAAGGTTCTAATCAAAACAATTTATTTCAGGCATGTAAACCCTGCTTTTCAGACTGTAGCTATTGTCAGCATGTGCAGCAGCATCAGCAATAGCTGATGCAATTTCTGGATTGAGAGTCTCAGAGCTCCCTCATCTGTCTCAGTAATGGTTGAATTTTGTACCAGATCAATACAGCACGTCAATTATAGTATAAGGATTTCCCCCCTAACCTTTATAACAGCTACTTCCCTGCATCCAATCTAGCCCATCGTAAAAGGAACATCTAAGCATATTTTGCAAAGAATCTGGAGCTCAAAGAGCTGGAAGCAACTGACTATCAGGATCTTAATTGCTAGACTAAGCATTCAGACATTGCGAATCTTTTGATATTTTACATGTCAGCCACGAGGAAAGGATATTTTTTAATGTGGGATGTTAACTTGTTCGACTCTATGAACACTGGACAGTAGTTAAATACAAGAAAGAGATCTGTAAACAAAGACACGGTTTATTTTTGTGTGAGGGTCATCTGGATGCTCCAGTTGGTTTTCTTATCCGTGGTTGGACAGGAGAATTGAATGTGATGTGTTTGTCTTAACAAAAGGTATAACTAGATCCTGGGGGAGGGGGGAGACAAAGTGTTTTGGTTTGTTTCTGCTCCAGTTCTCTACTGAGAAATAAAACCAAGAGGATTCAATTCTTCTCCTTGCAATGGACTTGTAGCTGCCATGATTCACTGCTCAGAACCACCGTGTGCTGACTGTTGTGTATCACTGCCCCTTAGTGGTTGCCCAGTAGCAAAGTTTTTTTTTTAAATTTTTTTCTTATTTTTTAAATGCCTAACTAACATCAAAGGTTTGCAGGTAAATAGAGCATGCAGGCCCTCTCTTTGATTCTTAGAACAGGCAACAGAGACTCAGAGTGCCCACCTGTCCTTTTCTTGATTATGTTTTGCTTTCTCTATGTTAATTCAATACAGAGGAAAGGGAAAGTATGCTGGGCAGACTGATCCGGAATTATATCTCCTCTCTGTTGTTTTCCAACCATATGATCTTGGGAAAGTAGCTTACCCTCTCTCACCTTCTTTGTTTTCTCCTTCTAGAATGGAATTAGCAAATACCTCAGTAACCCATTGTTTGTAAGCTTCATTGAGTTAACAGAGGAAAATGGGTAGCAATTCATCAGCAGATATGGCACCCACTATTATTACTGTTCTGATGATTATTGTAATGAAAATTTGGAAAGCACATGATCAACTACTGTTTAAAACAAGATTTTCTAAGAATATCACACCAACTTTACTGCAACCTATGAAACTGCAAATACAACCTGACTTGACGAGTAACCCTAGGAGCAAGAGAACACAACGGTTCCTGTTTTCCTTCCAAATCACATATCAATCCGGTTGTGGTTTGTATTTAGATTATACTTATGTGACATAGGATTTAAATTCAAATCCATAAATCTTTATTGGAAGCCTACTTTATGGAAAGTTCTGTTTTGTGGAGCCAGAAAATTATATTTGCTTTCATTAAGCTTTCAAGTTGGTGAGGAGTCTACTCTATGTAAACTGTGAAGTTTCTGCTAATTTTCTGTAATCTTAATGTGAATTGGGGCATATCTCTGCAATCTGTCTCCTAGGTTAATATTTTCCCTATAGAACATCCTTTTGTTTTTAATCCCAGATTCCCTAACTATGCACATTTCTCAATCGGGTGGTTTTCAGTCAGTACTTAAATTGAAAGAATTTATGTTTACTTCTGAACAAAAATGTTTCTTCTAAAATAACATATTTAACATAATGGAATGACTTGAATTAAGTTTCAAATACATTTATTAGAATGTTAAAATCACATAAGAAAGTATTCTAGTCAGTTTTTTCACTGTGGTGACTAAAAGACCCGACCAGAGCAATTGTAAAGGAAAAAGTTTATTTGGGGGTTCAGTTTTTTTATGGTCTGCATCCATAGACAGTTGACTCCATTCCTAGGGGCTCAGAGTGAGGCAAAACATCATGGCAGAAAAGTGTGGCATAGAGAAGCAGCTCTCATGGTGATCAGAAGGGAGAGAGAGAGACTCAACTCCCCAGCTGCAAAATATATAATCTAAAGGGATGCCCCAATGACCCACCTCCTCCAAACACACCCTACTTGCCTTCAGTTACCACTCAGTTAATTCCATCAGGGGATTAATTCACTGATTGTGTTAAGGTTCTCACAACCCAATCATTTCTCCTCTAACTTTGCATTGTCTCACACATGAGCTTTTGGGGGACACCTTACATCCAAACCATAACAGTAAGTTTTGAAAAGGATCCCAACAATGGGAAAGAGTGTTTTGCATTCTATTGGCTCTTAAATGATGCCTCTGACAAATCTATGCTGAATTGCCAACTGCCATGTTGGCTTCATCTTGAACTTGATTTTACACTGCCTTGTGGTTAGCACTTGTCTGTTCCTGTGCAATTAGTCACAGAGAAACTGAATAAAAATTGAAAAAAAAAATATATAAAAAGAAGTGAAGCAGATAAGAAAAGTAATTACCATGAAGAAGACCATCTCTCTGGATATAAAATAATTGTTTGTTAATAATTACATTGATGCAGTGAAGACAAGGTAGCAATATTTATGATGTTTTATTATTTTATGTGACACTGGATACTTCTTTTAGGAGTTTATAAATTTCATTTTATTTTTTGGAAGTTATTTGAGAGCTTTAAATATACCTATAACATAGTGTTTCCCACTTAAAATTATGAGAAATTTGGTTCTTGTTAGTATTATAAGATAATAAAGGATGACCAACTTCAACTGAATGAACTGAATAAAAACAGACCATATTTTTTCTAATGCTCTGGGTTGTCTAACAAACTTATGGATACTTTCCTTAGAATCCACAATCTCTTCTTTGATTTTTTTGTAGGCAGCTTCCAATATTTTCAAAAGTGCTCCTGTTTTTTTTTTAATTATAGAAAATATTACTTCTTAGCAAGATCCAGCTACTAATTTCTCTCATTCTATAGCTACATATTGTGCTGGGGTAACATTTACTAAATAGTGCTTAAAAATGTTGAAGAGAAGATCCTTGAGCATGAAACTTAAGTTTCCTATTATATCCTTTCCTTACATCTACCTGGAATTCATAAATGGCTTACTTCACCTATAATATTTTGAATAAAGTATTCAAAATATTCACAGAGAAACTATGTCATCTGTAAAATAAGATTTTACCTGCTCAGACACAGGTAAAATCTGAAGAAATCTATTCATAAGTTGTTTAGTAGAGTGAATAATCTAACCTTATTTTTTTTTAATTTTACTAAAGAGAGGGCAAAGGGAATTAATAGTAAAATTAAAATAATTACTTTTAAGAAAAGTTCTTATATGAGACTCAAAAAGAAGCCTTTGTTTTAAATATCAACAGTACAGAAATACATTTTGTGTTATTGACATTCACTATTGTGAAGCATTTTTCATAGATGTCTGTATTTTTCAAGTATATATCTTTATCAAGCTTAGTGGCATTCAGGGGAAGAAAGGATGTTCTATTTCTTGATTATGCAAATAATGGCATTATCTTCTTAAGATTATTTTCAATAATGGGTAAAAATCAAGCTAATGAAGGGAAAAATGCTAAAACTTCAAAAAAAAATTGTCTGAATTAAAACACCATTGTGTAATCCAGATAATGACTTGTGTTTCAGCCATTGCTGCTGTCAGCCTTAGGAAGTTGTTCTTCAAACCTGCCTTTTCTCTATCTTTTTGTTTGATTGGGTTTTTTTGCTTGTTTTGTTTTTAAATAAGTGATTATGTGCCTAAGAAACAGGAATTACTATCTGCACCATTGAAGTACATTTCTAACTCTATTTCTGCAGAACTATAACAGTAAAATGCCCATTTTAATGTAAATGTTAAAAGAATAAATAAACATTTGTATCTTAATTATCATTTCTGATATATAATATTATCAGTGTTTTATGACATATCATGAGGATCCTTTTCATCCAGAGAAGGAAAGCCCAAGAGCTTAAATTCAGCTCTGCATGGCTGGCAAGTCCTAAGTTATTTCTGGATGGAAAATTTTCAAGGCCACTTGAGAATGATTACATAAGGTAACTTAGTGCACTTTGTAGTACTCAAATAGTTTTAACTGCCTGGAATACTATTTTTTTTCACTTTTAAAATGTTACTTTTGTTTTCTTAAATATTTTAGATAGATTCCTGGTTCTTAAAATTGTTCAATTGGTTTAGCTACTAGACAACTCAATAGAAAAGAAGATACTGAGTATTTTGTACCTAAAACAATCTAAATACACATTTTTTGCAAGCCAGATATAATCTCAAATACAGGAGGAATCATCAAGATGCAAAAGGAACCAACATTGTGAGTCAAAATACATTTGTACGAAAACATAAAATTGAACAGAACTATCTTCATTAGGAATTTTCCCAACAAATCAAAAAAAGACTCGCTATTCAATTTATCAGTGGAACACCTTGATTCTGCTAAGAGTATGTTGCGTATGATGATTATTTAAAATCATCTTCCTACATTAGCAGACTTTGAAAAAGACCAGACAAATAAAGACTGTATATATAACTGTAAACAATATAAAAATTAGTGAGACATAGAAATGTATGGAATTCATGGAACACATTGTAATTTATGACCTAAACACTGTATGTCAAACAAATGAAAGAATTCTTTTCAGTTTGCTCTTTATTCTGTATTTAGATATTGCTTGGGCAATAACTTACAAAATGTCATCATGATTAGCATTATTCAAATAACATATGTTGCTCTTTCATAAAATGGAGAAAATAAAAATAAAAATATAAAAATGCACAGTGATAATTGTAATTTTTTTAGAAAGTTATCACACTGTAAAGAATTCAGAGGGAATATATTTGTGATATATGATTGTTATTTTGCGATTCATGGCACAAAACTGTCTCATATCATCGCTATTCACTCAAAAACTGTTCTAGCAAACATCCACAGTCTATACTTTTTCTAGAAAAATTGGTAAATTTAGGAGAATTTATTTAAAATTGACTTTTTCTTTGTCAGTGTTCTGGCTTAGCTTCTCAAGATGGCCATCAATTTAATTTAAAAATGCAGTTCTGTTCACCCAGTAGTAAAAAAACTAGGTACATACCAACCATAAAGACCCACACAAAGGGAGAAAAGGCTATATAATCAATAAAGTTTATTACCAAGAACTGGTTAATTGAAAAGTATAAACTGTAAATGGAATATTAAAAGGACTGATTACAGCTTTTTAAAATTAAAAATAATAACTAAAAGTAAATAATAACTAAAAGTAAATTTTCCAAATGATGAAGCTGAAGCCTGCATATCCAAAATAGGGTAGGATAGGATACAGTCTTCAGGTCTTCAACTCCCACTCAGTGTTTCTTCAAGTCCCTAGCCTGTCAGCACACACCACACAAGATATATTATGACTCTGTATTGAATGATACCTTTTTCTTCTTCTTTTGGCATTTATATCTTAGTAGTGGAAATATTTTCAAATCTCTTGTACAGAAAGTTAGAATTAAAATATTAAATATGCCCTTATTTACTTGTGGAGGGTCAATATACACTTAAAAGATCCCATAATGTATACTGAGAAGCAAATGCTCAAAAAACAAACAAACAAACAACAACAAAAAAGAAACATTGTCCCTGCCCACAGGAAGTTTATTATTTATTTGTGGGAAAAAGGAAAAGTGGAAACACATAGTACAACACATTAATCTAACACATGGGACTTAAGGTATGGTCACTTCATTATGTTGCACTCACTTGTAGCCACATGGAATATGTGAAGATTTAGACCCTAGACTAGTGGCTGGTGTGCTGGCTATGATAAGCATTTACATTTTAGATTCACAATCTACCAAGAACCTTTGTTCAGAATGCATGTGAATTTATAGGGTGAGAGAAATCTGCTAGAAGAAAATACAGACTATTTCAAAATGTTCTCACAACTTAGAATTTTGTCTAGTAAGAAAACACCTGCCAAACACCTTGTTTTAAGTGTTTTCTTTAGAAACACCTGATAGTTTAAATAATTTGTGTTGTAATATAGGAATAAATATATAGACATATTGCTATATTTTCCTTATTCTTTATAATTATGGACTAATCTCATATAGGAACTATTTCATTTTTCATAGTATTTTTCAAACTAAAAACTGAAAGATTATCATTAGATGTAGTTTAAGCATGGCATTTTAATATAGACAAGTAGAATTTTAAATGCAACTTCAATAACATTATTTTATTCACTTGTAGTTTAAAAATAAGGGCTGTAAAATATTTTTTTCATATATTCTAATTTGGAAATATAAATAATCTCTTTGAAGAAAGCAACTTGAATAGTTTAAATTTGGTATAATTTGGGAAAATTATTTCACTATATTCTCTACATCCATAAACATCCCAATACCACATTTTTTAAGAGTAAGTAATACAGAACTCTCCTAGATTGCCTATAAAATAATAGGTAGGCTTCTAAAATTAGTTTTTTAAAAATTCTAAATCATTTAAGGAAAAGGGGGATTTTTCAGTTGGGCGTTGGGTGATATTATTTCAAATGTCAGCGTGAGGATATCTGGAAACCTGCTACTTAGTGATACAATCACAAATGGTGGAAATTATGTAAAAAATCCAAACCATTTGGTTTCTAAGGACAAACAAAAATGAAGAAACTAAGTCTCAGTAAGATCATCAAGAATGTAAGAATTGATCTCAGTCTTCTCCCTCTTACCAAACCCCCTTATTCCCACTGCCATTCTGTCATCACAGTTCATCAAGATGGAAACACTATTCTGGGCATGTCTTGCTAAGGTGGTGCTTTCTCTACCCCCAGCTTCTGAACATGGGGTAGAATGTCTACTTGAAAGAGACTCTCCACCAGCATTCCCTCTGTACAGCAAAAGGTATAGTTCAGGTGAGCACTGATGAAATTTTGTGGCTCCCTACATTCATCAAAACCCTACTCATAGGGTGGAGTATATACTCCAGGCACAGCAGGACAAACATTCTGGAGTCTTGAATGGTACTTAACTCAGCTAGCTTTAAGGTGGAGGTTCCAGGCTCAAAGAAGCAAGCAGAGAAAATCAGAGACCTCCATTCACTCTGATCACTCTGCTTGTAAAGCAGGGTGTCACTCTGAGAAAGTGTGTCACTGTTGATGCTCCTAGCTCTGGAATAGTGGTTCAGTGGTTTTGTCCAGACAGAGAGACAAGTGATAAGCATGGAGAGTTCTGATGCTTTCTCCAAAGGGACTGACTATATGTGGAGCAGAGTACAAGAAGTTCAAATCTAAGGGGGATAAAAATAGCAGATATTTGCTGATTAGTGTTTAAGAGGAAAGTTGTTAGCTCCATTGATGTGACAAGCTAAAATATAGGTCAGCTAATCCACCAGAAAAGACAGGAAATGGAAGCTGAGAAGATCCCTGCTGGAGTCAAAACAAATTTTAAAGACTGGTCGTCACTAACACCACCCTTCAAAACTGGAAACAGTTTACTGATAAACAGGGGAAAATGTATATTTTTCCAAAGAATATTATTTTGCAATAAAAAGGAATAAAGTAATCATATATGCTACAAGATGAACTTTGAAAATATGTGAGGTGATAAGTACTGGTCACAAAGTATGCTTTGTGTATGCAAATACGTTTATCTATCCATCCATCTATCCATCCATCATCCATCCAGAGATTAGTGGTAAACTTTGGTTGGAGATGCAAGGATTAGGAGGCAATATGAGTGGCCACTAATGGATACAAGGTGGAGTGGTCAAAATATTCTGAAAATTATACGATGGTTATGGTACAACTCTTAACTACATGGTATGTGATTTTTACCACAATAAAGCTAATACTTTTAAATAGACATGTGGTTTACATTATCTCTGCAATTTTCTGAAATATATGCTTGATAAAGATCAGAAAAAAACTGGAATTCATAACAATGGAAGCATTATTGCCTGGACCCTGCAATCCATTCTGCCACTCTACAATTCCTTGGATATTATGTTCTTCCAAGAGACTTTCCATTATGTGTTGGAATCATTAATTCTGTGTGTGTGTGTGTGTGTGTGTGTGTGTGTGTGTGTGTGTGTTTGTGTGTGTGTTGGGGGGGAGGGTCTGGAGAATTGAACCCAGGGCCTTGAGCATGCAAGGCAAGCATTCTACCAACTGAGCTACATCCCCAGCCACAGAATCATTAATTCTTAAGTCAAATAAATAGGATTGGCTCATCTGATTGGTCAATCTTTCACTACATGCCTTCCCTAACAGAATCTGCTCTCTTATATACCTTTGGCTCTTTACTTCAAACATAGGAGTGGGACACAGATGCTGTATGACTAAAGATGACACCTATCCACTAAAAATATTGATGATAACTAACACATACACTTTTTACTATGTGCAAAACACTGTTAGTGATCTATATATTTTGACTCATCTATAATTTGCATTAACTGTGAGGACTGGGCACTTTCACTATTATTCACTATATTGCAGATGAGGAAATTGAGACATAGACAAACAATGCAAAATTTTCATGATCATTGTCTAGTGAGTGACAGAGACAGAATTTAAAACTACCTTGCCACTGGATACTATGCTCTAAACCATTATTATGTGGAATTCCCTCCCTATGAATAGCAACATTCTTCTAATACAACTCAGCTTTCCTAGATTAATCGGGACCCATGCTCAAATATGTGCACTTTCTGCAAGACATACTCTCTGAAAAGCAGCTAGATCAATTTAGCACTTCAATATTTTACAACTGTACAACTGCCTTAGATGCTGGGGGATGGATTATGAAACAAAATAATGAACAATATAATTTCTGCTCTTAAAGAAGCTTACAATACAATACATTCATGCTAAATGAATATACAGAACAACGTAAATAAAGTAATTGTTTATCAAAATTTAAATTGCTGAAAACTGTCTTCAAAATAAATAAGCAAAAGCATACTATAACAATACTATATAACAAAAGCATACTATGTACTATAATATATAGTATGCTATCACAAAAGCATATTGTATAACTATACAAAACACTTTTTAACATATATTAGTACAAACTTGAGTTTTAGAATTTGCACCTATACCATATTTCTCTCTTACAAGACAATTTGTGAAGCACCTCTGAGGAAAGGTTCAGCTCTCTGACTTTCAGTTTGAAAACTTAGATTAAGATAAATTCACAGAGAAACAAAAAATAAAGATTTATGGGGTTTTCTATGAAGATAGATAGCATTGAGTTAAGGGGAACCCAAAAGAAATCCTTATAGAGGATGGCATTTGAAATAAACATTGACAGGTGAAGATGGGTGGCAGCAATAGAACTAGGAAGAAGACTATTATGACCACAGACTCAAAGCCATTTTCAGGGAACACTGGATGACCTAGATTTGTTTGAACATAGGTGATATGCTAGCAATCACACTGAATGTGTACACAAGGAAACAAATTGGACCATCTGAGTTCAGTCAATGTTAGGAACCATGATTACTGATGTAAGGCTTTCACAATAAACTGGAAAGTAATAGAAAATCATTAAGTTTGTGTATCAGTGTGTGATATGATCAGAAATATGTTCTAGGAAACATGGGGTTAGAATAGTTCCAAATGTTCAAAGAAAACTGGAACATAGCTTGGAAGAGTACCTCTAATGAGACTTAGTTAAATGGGCAAGGAAGGAAAATGTATTTACTAGATGTATAAATCATACATGGATGAAATATTAATGAAAGGGTGAACAAATATACAATATTGTGTGGATCCTGAATCTACATAATTTTATAACAATGGAAAATAAGAAGTTGGAGTCTGTCAGGAATTGATTTGAAATGGTAATATATCAAGGATAAAGTTTGTGTAGTAGACAGAAATCAGGAAGATGCAAAAGAGTGTAGACCATTTTGAACTGAAAATAATGTTTGTTTTATTTAGATAAAGATTATACTGGGACATCTTTGAGGTGATAACATGAAGTTGGAGTTAGAAATCTAAACGCTACGAGATTTTCATACATATAAATGTAATATACTTACATTATGTTAAAGGTTTATGAAAAAAACATAACTGAAATAAAACATCATGAAAACATTTTAGAGCAAAGGTAGAAAGTCAAATCAAACAACAACAGAAGTGTACAGCAAATATTTAAAAAAAAACTTAAACCTTTAGTAGTTTGAAAAGTCAATCTTTCCAGTTTACTATAAGAATTAGGATAATTTGTATAACACATGATTTACAAATTATAAAATACTCTAAAAAGCTGTCATTAATTTTTAGAAGAGTTACTCCAGACAGGACAAAGTATTCATTAATCCAACATAGTGGATAATGAAATACAAAACAATACTAACAATGTCTTCATTTTCAGAGACCCTTATATAGTTCCATATAATTTTGTCTTTGTTGATACAAATTGATCCAATGATGAAATAAAAGGAGATATTATTTTTCTAAAATTTTAAATGGCACAAGTAATGTTTATAAATAGTCATCTGTAAAAAAATCAGAATTATCAAGATAGGACTTTGAAAAATGTGCTATATCACTTAAAGAAAAAAATATATATTTGCTGAATACAGTGTCAATGTTTGTGCTCCCAACATAATATTGTGTGGTCACAAAATCAAGTGACAGGCATTGATCTTTTTGCTGTTCATTTTCTATACTCAGTTTTTCTTAAAAATAATACCTTTGCCAAGATTTTTTTTCTATAAAAATGAGCATTTTGGAAAAAGAAAATTGTTACAAGTGATGTACAGATATTTTGTTTATTTCAATAAATATTTATTGATGGAGTAGGAAGTTTAAGTCAGGTGTTTAAGGCATGAATACAAATATAACATCCAATGGCTCATTTTTTTCTATTAATTTCCTGTCTTCCCCTAATTTCAAAGGCCTCATAAGTCACTTGAGGTGATAAGAAATGAGAAGTTGCTATTAATACAATGAAAATTTGCATAAATAACATACTGAATATTCAAACAAAGTAAGGTGGAATACAAATGAAAACTCCATTTTAATAGAAAAAATGAAGCAATTCACCTTGGATAAAGTAAAATTTGATGTCAGCATTGAGGGAAGGAACTTAGATAAGGAGATGAGTAGGAAATTTCAGAATAGACTCACTCAAATAAAATTTTCAGAGAATTTACCACAACAACATCTACCCAGAAAACTGCACAGGATGTGTCATGTGATGAGCATATTAAAAGTGTAGGAGAAATGTGTGGACCAACAGTTACAGACACATGTATGCCCATATATGGAGGCCATCACATCAAATACATAGACCTATTTTGAAAAATAAAAGTCATTTTTAAGTGCAGTATAAATAAATAACAGTGAATTGTGTTAACCAAAATAGTTATCATACCCTCAAAACATAACCTAGATAAATTCTTCATCTCAGATCTGATGTTCTTAAGCTATAAATGAGATGAGACCATTATCTTACATCATTGAAGTCTAATTGTGATGGAAAACATTGTAAAATATGTAGTCATTTTTCATCACCATGAACAAAAATATATATTTTTGAAATACTGAGCATAAATCAGAAAATGTTCAATGACTGATTGCATTTTGACAATCCAGAGAACTTGGAATTATTTCAGGTCCTTAAAGAAGTATGTACCAGGTCTTCTTCAGATCTACCTTTAAAGATTCATTACTCAAAGTTGTGGTCTATTTTATGCAGATTTTATATGTTTTGTAAAATTAACAATCAATATTACAGACTAGAATTGTAGTTTTTTTTAAAGTTACATATAAATTAGAATTGAATGATAAAAGAATATGAAGATTTTTTTGAACATTTAAAATATCATAATATTTGTAGTTTTTAATATAATATGCTATATGACAACTGAAAAATCGTTTCCATAGGATTTGGATGTTCTATGATGATATGTATTGTTTCCATCTTATTAGGAAACCATTTTGTTTTCTAAAGTTCCATTGTATCAGGTGACTTCTCTGTTAAGTACCTATTTTTGTTCTTTATTATCAACAACATCACATCTTTCTGACAATCAAAATTATGTAATCTGGACACATCTATCCTACTTACTTATTGTCTCCCTCCTCCAATGTTTACTAGTAGCATATCTCTAGTCAAGATGTTCCCATGTTCCTTTCAGTATTATGCATTTGGTCATCATGAATACACTATTGGTCTATTGCTCTCTGCTAGTTGAAATCTTCCATTTAATAAAGAACCATCTCCCTCTCCACTGAATCCTTTTTTTTAATTTGTTCTTTTTAGATATACATGATAGTATACTGTATTTTGACATATTATACATACATATGATTTATTCTAATTAAGATCCCATTCTTGTGGTTGTACATGATGTGGCGTTTCACTGGTGGTGTATTCATATATAAACACAGGAAAGTTATGTCCGATTCATTCTTCTGTCTCCTTCCAAAGAGATTTATTAACTCATCATTATGTTGAAAGCATAGCACAAAATATCATTTTTGCCTTCAAAGTTTTTATAGTTTAATCAGAGCAAATTAGAACAATAAATTGGTAAGTTTGCTATGACTTAGAATTCTCTGATGAATGAATTTGATGACATGGAGGTGACCCAAAGACAAGCCACATGTACATGCATGACTACATTCCACAAGTTGTAGCAGTTAAGTGCCCTCCCCAACACTAGTCCCGTTGCAAATCAAGTCCCTATCAGCGCCTCACCACCATTTAACTGTTGCTAGGTCAAGACTCAAGCTGAGATCATTATCCAAAAGACAAGCTCAAATAATCAACCCCCAAAAGCAATTTATGCTATAGTAACCTGGGTCATCCATATGACTAATCCTTCCAGAAGCTGAGGGTGACCAGAATAGTTATTAATTCAATAAATTTATGTTTTTGAAACTGCTGGTTATGGGTGACGAGTTCTGCTTCCTCCCATGTTGAAGTTTGAACATTAGAGAAGCACACCAAGGAGAGCATGTAAAGCAGGGTTTACTCAAAAAGGGGTAACATAGACTTCTCCCAGGAGGGAGAAGGGAGCCATAGCTAGTATTTTAGTATCTCCGAAAGCAAGATGTTCTGCCCTTTTTATATGTCCTAGGTTTCCTTTGTTCTCCTGTTCTCTTCCCCTCATCTTTCTCTTTCCTGTGTTCATGATTAGGACCAGGGATGCTTGGTGGGATGACTAAAAGGTGGGAAACAGGTGGGCTGAAGGGGGAAGGGCAGGATGGAGCAGCCAAGGACACATTAATTAACAAGTTTATAGCTCCCCATAGGAAGGGGCTATTCCTGGGACAGGTTATCTTAGCAACATTTTGGAGGAAGGGCAGGTTCTTGATAAGGGTGAAGGAAGGGCTCTGAAGGAATTAATATTTCAATCCCTCAGAGGATAGTCCCCAACTTCCTAGATGCACTCAAAATTGGCCAATTCAATTTGACCTGACTCCATTTACGTATATATCCTGACTCCCTGTCTAATTCCATCTTCATTTTCACTATAGTTTATTTATTAATTATTTATACACATTTTCACTATAGTTTATTTATAAATTATTTATACAAAGCACTCCTGAGGAATCCTGTATGCTAGGATTGTGGATGATCTCCACTTACATCTCCTTCTAAGTGTTAAGTTTCCACGTAGTCATGATTCATGTGCTGGATACTAAGTTTCAGGTCCTGGGTATCTCAGAAAAGTTTCTTTCTCTATGTCAAATTTGTTCATAGTTTCAAACCTTTCCAGAGTTGCCCTCTTTTCTTTTCTTCTTCCAACCCACAGATATGCTGCCCTCTCACTTCCCCCAAAAAAGAATTTCAGAATCGAGGAGCACATTCAGTTCTAAAGTTACAGGACTAGTCACAGATCTAGGGTTAAAGTGACCTGGTCTTCACTGTGATTAAAGTAAAAAGACCAAGACTCTTGGATTGACTGATTCTAGGACTTTTTACCTGGGTGATCTGGGGTAAGATAATCAATCTTAGTAAATGCAGTTTATTCCTATTTAAAGGATAATGGTGATACTACTTAGTGCATACGATGTCATGAGGAAAAAAAATGAGAAAAAAAAATGTGTAACAGCCCCCTGCTAACCCTAAAGCACAATACATATGTTATTACAAATAATATTAGTAACATGAAAAATAATGATTTCCCTTCAACTATTATACCTATGATTTATCTATAGCTTGAATTTTACATAGTGGCTATTACAGCATATATTACTATAGTTAACTACAATAAGAATGATTTGATTCACTGGGAGATCAAATGAAAGTGAAAATATTCTATTGGCTATTATGCAGAAAGGCAGCGCTTCACCTGAAAGTTTTTTCCTGGCCCCAAAATAGAAACCCAGAAGCATCCCATAACTGACATGCAAACAAAAAGTTGTACTTGTGCATGTCTGTAGGCCCCTATGTGTATGTGCACAGACATGTATGTTACTCAAAAACTATACAGCAAAGACCATATGAATGTCTACGTTTTACCAATTGGGGTTCACAGCAAGAAACAAACAAGAAAAAACACTCCTTAATTTGTCCACCAGAGAAACATACTCTGGAGATGGCTATTACCAAGCATCAATTTTGGAGAGGAGAATTTCTTGAGATTAACCCCATGGGTGAACTAAAGGAAATGAGAGTGAGTCATGGGAAGTATTGAACAGCAACACAGCACAAAGGGGGACTTTGCTGACTTTCCAGGGTCTTTGAGCCAGAGTCACCTTTCCTCACTGTTTACCAAGGCAAGGGACCAGGACTTTTAACATGTGGCTATTCGTTGCATACCAGCTGGTCTCAAGAGGGAACATAAACTTGGGCCCTTTGGTCCCTTGGGGCAGTTTCACAAGAGGAACTTAGCTTAGAACCTCCTAGAGACTTGAGGAATCCTGTTGGAGTCCTGGAAAAGTGTGTCAACTCACAAACACCAGCAAAGCCCACATCTCACATGGTGTAGATTCACCTCTTTTCCTAGAACTTGTACTGGGACAGCTCCTCCAGGGTCTAATTTGGTATTGAGGTTTCACTACTATTAATCATCTCTTTCATATTTATATGAAATGTTTTAAGAGAGGGGTTAGTCCACCATCATATTATTCTGTAAAATTAGTAAATGTTTACTTATCACAAATACCCATAAACCTTCTACTGGAATCCATCATAATTTGTGAAAATATTATTTGTTTCCAGTAAAAATTATCTGGATATTTAAGAGATGTTTCTTTATCCTGCAAAATGTGAATTTTACCTTTTTTTTGTCAATTTGAGTTGGCCATCTTCATTGTTACCAATTGTTTTTGATGCAGAACTGCACTCCAGATTGTAGGTTGTCTAGGTGAGGTAAATTTATGTAAATGGGGAGCACAATGTGCTTCATCAATAAACAAAGTAACAGGTCTATACTATAGTATAAAGAAGCCAATGTCTACAGATATTGAATATCTCACAAATAGAGATGCAATATGAAATACAAGGCATCAAGTAAAACTTGAATAATTAAAATAAAAATTAATAAACTTTTAGTACTTGTGTAGGGGGACAAATAGCGGATGGTGGTGGGAACACCAGGTTAAAAGAATAATTGTATAAAATGATCCTACTGTGCTGACTCCCCACATGCTTTCTTTGCCAAAAAGCAATCTGCTTGCAGCCCCACCTGGCCTGAGGGGACAGGAAATGTCACATTCCTCAACAAACTGAGGCAGGTGGGGAATGTCTGGCAGTCAGTATAGGTAATGAATGATGGAGGTTGAGAAGATAGGAGAGCACCTCCAGGCACAAGAGTGTGCTAGTGATTACCCCCTGTGCTGCTCCTTCCTGCCTTTGGCACTTAACATGTAGAAGAAAGAGAAGGTGGGGGATTCCCGGGTCTATAAAAGAGCAAGATACACCTTGCTCTGGGTCACTTTCTCTCCAGAGAAGTCTGCACACCTCTCCTTCTCTTAAATAAAAGACTGGCTTTCTGAACTTGCCTCAGCATTTCTAGAGTATTTAATCTTCAACACTATAGGAATAAAGGCCCAATCTCCAACACTGGTATCACTTGTATGTCGCAAATAGTGTATTTCATACATTTACACAAATACACATACACACACCCCCCAAAAGAAGATTACTAAAAAAGAAAAAATAGAAGTTAAAAAAAATGAAGAAGAAGAAGGACTTTATTTGAGTTTCGCATTCAACAGGGCAACATGCATTTTTGTTTTCTAAATTTGGCAAAGTTCTCCAAACATGAACAACATTTCAGAAATGAACATTTTAGAAATGAGCACATATATTTTAGAAATGAGCACTTTCCCTTCACTTCTATCTAATCCATATCTATATGGCCCAAAATCTCAGTCTTAGTGCTGTTGAGATCTTGGGCCATATAATTCTTTTTTGGTTGGGTTGTCCTATTTATTTTAGAGAATGTGATAGCATTCATGGCGTCTACCCTATAAATGCCAGCAGCACTTCCCCCAGTTATGACAACCAAAAATGTCTCCAGATGTTACTTAGTACCTCCAGAGAGAAAAACCACTCCAGTTGATCTTATCAAACCATTGATCTAAACAAAAGCATTTAAGATTAAAGACAGTTTAATCACTCAGATTATTCAGAGTGAATATTTATCTTTCAGTTAGATAATTGCAGCAAACACAGAAACAAACAACAACAGCAAGAACAACAAAAAGACATGTGGAGCTGTTTCAGTTAGCTGCACTTTATTCAGGGTGTCCCAGGTTTCTAGCTGATTAATTTGCTGATACACGTGATTGCCTGCAAGCAGACCATAAAACAGCCTCCTCTGTATGATCCTACATGGAAAGCTATTGGCTCCATGCTTACCAAAGCAATCCTTATTCAAAATAATTAGACCCAGTAGATGCAGATCTATGAAATGCATGGCCTACTCATGTCTATATGTGTATGTGTACTGTGAGATGCAAATAGACTCTCCTGTACTTCATTTGTTTTGGTTTTGGCCATGTTAAAATTTCTGACCCTGGCCAAAGTGTAATTTAAGATGACTAGAATAGCAAGAATGACTTCTGAGTTGTATTTAGTTCCATGAAAAACATCTGTATGATAAAGATAGATGGGATTTGTTCTCCTTACTATCAAAGAAAAGATGTAAGCTTCAGGGCAGAGATTTCTGTCTGGTTTTGTCCTTTTCTCCTGTTTCTAGAAAGGTACATGCTCCACAGTGGGAGCTCAACAACTCTTTTCTATTAATGGATGAAAGAATGAGTCAATGAACAGTCATAAAAGAGCTGATAGAGTCAAATGTAATATGGCATAATATAATACAATGTAATATAATTATTGATTAGATACACTTTCCAATTAGAGGTAACATATTCTATAGAAGACAGCTTTGCTGTTCATAGAAAATTGTATTGATTTAAAATGCTGTAAAATTCAACATTAATATGGTTAATAAGTGATCAAGCTCTTATACAACTAAATATTCATTAAGATATACTGGAAGTTTCTGATCTGAACCAGCCAAGCTAAGTGTCTAAGTTATTTTGAAATTCTTAAAATTTAGATGTAGGAAGAGATATGAAACATCACATGCACTTATTCACTAATGTCTAATTTCCACATAAAGGTAAGAGGGAGAGAGACAGATACAGGGAGCAGGAAGAGATATAAAGTGGAAAGAGAGAAAGAGCACTTAGAAATTTAAGAATGAAGTTATATGGGGGAAAGTCACATACTACATATTAAATATTGCAATGTCACAGAACCAACCTTTGCCTTTAAAAGCAAGGACAGAGTTCTGAGTATGTTGCTCACTCTTTTCCGAAATAGATTTTTGTGGTACCTGGAAATTTTGCACAAAATTGAAATTAACTGTGCTCTAGCCTTAGCTATACTAATGGCAAACAATTTCTTAAATATTAATGTTCATGGGATTGATAAGGTCAATTTTAAAATTTTGAAAACATATCTTAGGGGTTGATTAATAGGGAAAAAATAGTGATAAATCTTCCTGAAACATTCTCCTCCCTTTTTAAAAAAGATGCACTCACTCTATAGATATGTGAAATACACATAAAGCACCTTTACAGTTTTCTAGTTATTCAGAATTCAATACATTAAAAAATGTATTTCAAAAGTAATACAGAGATTACTTCCCATTTTAAGAATTTTAACAAAAAGAAAGAAGAAAAATAAAATGTTGCACATACTTAGGATACCTTTGTACCCTTCTCATGACAAAGTACTATGCATTTGTGTAATAAGTATTAGGTACTTTGCTGAGTACTGGTTATAAAGTGACAAAAATGACCTTGTCTTTACCCTTAGTTGATATTCCCTGGGTGTGGGAGACCAACCTTGCACTTGACTGAGTTACACTCCCTGGCTGGGTGCTGAGGTGCTCAGTCACAGAAATGTGGCAGAGCTTTCCCCACCCTTCTTGGCTTCAAGGATGTCTTGTGCATGGGTGTGTCTTGCTACAGCCCCATGGGTGAAGCTATGCTAACCTGCTTCTTTGTAATATAATCCCTTGCCCTGTTTAGGATATAATCTTCCTTGGAAATACCTTGTGTGTGTCCCCTTCTCTTACTGTGCCCTTGGGTGTGGCCTACCCAGGTGTCAGTCAACCTGCTGACAGTGGACATCATGAAGATAGACTCAGCCCCCTGAAACCTGACCGCTTGTCTCATTTGAATAGCTTCTTCTCAATAAAAGGGGTCAGAGCATGCTCTTGCTCTCTCTTCCCACGTACCCTTAAGATCAGAGGAGCTGTCACAGCGACCCTGAACAAAAAGGTATTTGTGTCTTTTGTATGATTATTTTGCACAGGCCAATCAGCCCAGTTCAACTGGAGTAAACCCTGAGCCTTTTAGTCACGAGAAGAAACCCGACACCTGGGGACATGCATACACTGACAAAAAAGGTTTAACCTCTGAGTTTGATGCTTCCCCAATTCTATCGTTTTGCACTACCATAAAAATACTTTCTGCTCCTCATCTGCTGAGAGTCATTGGTTCTGAAGAGGGAGCTAAGACATGAAAAAATAAGTGCTGCAAAATGCTAGAGACCTTTATACACTTCAGCAGGGTCACAAGGATTGATTTGAATATTTTTTTTCTTGCAGAAGGAAGGTGTTTCAGAGTACTTAAATAAGCAGATGTATGAAATAAATTTTGAAAGATGAGTAAAATATTCTATCCTGTTTTCTAGGTTATTGGAGGTAAAGAAGGATGGACATTTAAAAAATGGAAGTTCTGCTGTCTTAGGGAAAAAAACCATGTGAAATTGGCATTTTCTGAGAACTGTGAGTAGTTAGTTTAAGTAGCAGATTGTTTGCAAAGAGGGTGGAGGATAGATATGAGCCTGATTGAACACGTGAAAACACACATACATGAACACACATGAGCTTCATCACATGACACACATTTGCATGTCTGTAAGAGAGGCCAAAAAGTATGGGCATGCTCTCATGGCTGATATTGAGTTATTTGAAACTGGCACTAAAACAAAACTGTGGTTTTGAAAGATTTTCATGGCAGCAATATGGAAACTACATCATAGAAAGGAAAAAAAATGAAAGCTAGAAGAGCAAATGAAGATTGAAGGAGTCCCAGTGAACAGGAGATCATAAATATATCAAAGAGAGAAATCGAACTTTCAGAAATTTAATGAACTTAGTTCACAGACGAATATAACAATAGAACTACTTTGTTTCTTTTAGATGTAAAAGTACACTTGACAGTAATCCACATCAGATTCAACATTCAGTAGCTGAGAGCTTGACATAGAATTTGTAGAAACAAGATTTCTGATTTCTGCTTTTGCAGATATAAAGACAGAATGTGAAAGTTTTTGTCAAACATTTCTATGAACCAAAATTCGCCTGTTAAACAGAGTTGAGAAGGCTTGTGCTATATTCTTGTTCACAGTTTTCTAAACAAGAGGTCATATATTTTATTTTTAATTTGTCATATAACATCTGCAAATAATTTTGAGAAACAGACAACTTGTGCATAGAAAGTTGAGATTTAAAGGCATCTACTTTTACAAAAGTTAATAAATATGTAAATTTTGGAATGGGAATTTTGCTTACTTATCAAGATTCTTACTTGGACTATTAATTTAATCCACAGTGTAGAAGAATTCTCTAGGCTCTGTTTCTTGCTATATTTGAGTGTTTCTGAAGCAAACACTAATTCAGTATAAAGATAATGATTCCAAAGAGTAATTTCAGGAGAAAAAAAAGTTTGGATGAAAGACAAAAAATTGTTAAATCTCTACTAATTTGTAACATTTAAAAAGTATACTAAAGTATGAGCTATCCCAAGGCTATTATTCTATTGCTTATTGAGATAGTCTTTACAATTGACCCACTATTTTAAATTGATCTCCTATTTCAATTATTATTATAAAAAATTTTAAAATCACTCAAAGTTTGAGATTAATTCCTTATAATATGTGTATATATGAGACTTAGTCAATCCCCTTCTCTTTTTTTCTCTCAATGCTAAGAACCTAACCAGTCCCTTGTACATGCTAGATAAGCACTCTACCACTGAAAGACAGCCCCATCTGTGATCCCTTTCTGGAAAATAGATATATAGAGATGAGAGAGAGAGAGAGAGAGAGAGAGAGAGAGAGAGAGAGAGAGAGAGAGAGAGAGGGAGAGAAGAAACGAGACATTGAATCAGAAGAAATGCAGGTTTAACTGTGACATCAAAATAAAAGTAGCAGTGAGTTTTTTCAGTTATCATTATGACTAATTGTGAATTAGCACACTCACAGATTAAAACATGCTTCCCATCTATACCACAAAATATAGTTTCCCTTCCTATTTCATTATCACTTCTTAGCCCTTTTCAATGTCATATCTTCCACACATCTTGGGACTCACTGGTTTTCATCAGTCTTCATTACTAAATTTTTCTCACATGTTGAATGCACATATTTACAATGAATAACATTCCTTTTATAAACATATTTCCTGGTCAGCATTCCTAATGAGCCCATGGAATCAGAGAATTTCATCCAACCTTAGAGCTGGATTGTATACTCCTTTCCTATGTCTCTTTTTATAAAGGCATTTTTCCAATTGGATCAGGGGCCACACGTATGACCTCATTTTATCATAATTAACTAAACACAGACCCACAGAAGGTTAGGACTTTAACATGAATTTTAGGATGATATAGTCATTCATTTTGACCATTTTTTAAAAAGTTTTTTAGGTGACAATGGACCTTTATTTGTATGCTGTGCCTCACACATGCCAGGCCAGTGCTCTACCACCTAGCTACAACCTTAGTCCCATTTTGACTGTTTTGACCCTCTGGGGATATATGAAAAAGTCGGTTTCAAATATCCTATGAAAATAAACCAGTTCTTCAAAACATCTTATCTGACATCTGTTGGCTCTCACACACATTCTGGGAGCAACACTTGCTCTTCCTAGTGCTGTGTATCCATGTATCTTCTTACAATAAGGTACCAGTCATGTTTATTTTCCAGCTGTGGAGCCTTGAAAAGTTCTGAACTGTTTAGCCTCCTCCTCCTGACCAAGGATAAGGAACTACCACAGTAAATAGGAAGTGAATTTCCTCCAGATAATGCTTTATTTTTTTTAAAAAAAAGTATTCATGGAAAGCATCTAAAAGAAGCTCCCCTGCACCATATAAAGTTTAAGCTGCCATGCCTTTGGAATATTGATGAGAAAAAGATTGAAACACTCACTATAAGAAGCTGTTTTCTTCCATCCCAAAGTTGGTGGCTGGCAGTCTGGCATCTTAGTTTCATGTCCTGGACATTATACTTGGACTATAAATATACTTAATGGGGATTTCAATAGTTTTGTTTATCTCCCTAAGGACAGAAGAAACCTGCTGCTTAGAAATGTCAGATCTTAAACCTTGTTGCTGTGAGTTGTTTTTATTTATGTTCCACCTTGTGTTTCTCTGAAGCACACACAAAAGTCAACTTCAAAGAGCTATTTGTCATATTTGAAATTCTTAAGTAGTTAAGCTTTAGTTTGAAGAAGCACCTGGAAAATTGTAGACAGGCAGTACATCTTGCACATTAAACTCAATATGAATATCTAACATTTCTTACACCACAATTTTGTATTCCAGGAAAGCAAGCAAATTTGGCATTGCATAACATCATAAATATAACATAGTATTATATAACCTTATGAAATAGTACTTTATTCATGGTCTGATGAAGTGATTTTATGTATAGTATTGTATTATTTTTAATTTTTCATTGTATTATTTTTAATAACTGCAGAAATTCTATGACATTGTTAACAACTTTTCAAATGCAGTGATTCAGACAATGAATGAATTAAATTAGTGCTGAATCTCAAACAACAGCAAATGTCTGTTCATACATTGTCAAAGCCACGATTTTTGTGTTCTCATCTGATGCTCCATTTGTATTCTCAGAGTGTAACAAGCATTATATCACTGATTCATCTTCTTTGTAAGAGCTGTTTAGCATAGACAGAGTCATAGGATATTATAGTTATAAGCACCCCAGAGTAAATCTCTTTCAAATACCTAATTTTGCAAAGGTGTCTTAGAAATGAGGTCATGCACCTAGTGAATAGCACAGCCCAGGCATAAACCTCAGGTTTCCCTCTGTTAATACTATAACCTGCCCCGGACCCTGACCCAAATTTTTGTAATACCAATTGCACTAGTCTACTTTTTTTGTTCCTTAATCACTAATCACTTTCTAAGTTATTACAAAATTATTTATTACTTATATATTAATTCAATAAGCCTGGAATTTTTATATATCCTTTTTACTGTTCATTTATTTAATAATTGAATGATTGAATAGTGCTTAAAATTTTCAAATTTGTTAGAATAATCTTTTTTTTAATCCCATATGTAATTACTTGGTGCCTATTGCATTGCACAAACTGTCCTACACACTGTGTTTAAAATCATAAATGCAACATGATCTCTTCAGTCATGTGCTTGGAATTTATTGAAGGTTAAATATTTTACAAGTCAACATAGGAGTTAATATGTAGTTGGAATTAATAATTAATGAAGCAAGATAGTAGGGAACAACTTCAGAGTGAATGAATAATTAGGACAGGATAAGAATTACAAGATGAGGAAGAAATCTAACAGCAAAAAAGTAGGCATATCAGGTTATATGTGGTCTAGACTATCAAGGTTAATCTTACTTGTGTATGAAGCTTTTCACGTGTGCAGACAAATTATCACATTTAAAATATGAGTATTTAATAATGAGTTTGCTACTATGCAAGTGATATATGAAATAAAATGGGACAGGACTAGGGGGAATAACATAACTGTGAAAGGTGGTTCTGTCTTCTTGCTGTCATCGCATGGAGATGTCTCTCTCTCTAGTGCTTTTACACATGACCTACCTAGAAATTGACTAGTAGATTTACATATCACCCTAACTCCCATCAGTTACTTACTGTTTTAAATCTCACCATGATATAATTTTTGTTTAATTCCCCACTGTCTCATTTACTCCATTCTCATTTAAAAGCACTTCTCCTTAACTAATATCCGTGGCTTACTGCAGGCAGCTAGTAAGTATGCTAGGTAAAGCCAGACAACTGCTTCAGATGATATTACTTTTAATGTGCTCCTGGGATAACATGCACGTTTTATATTTAGCCAGGAAGTGGGAGTAAGCATTATTTTATCTCTTAAGGAATGTCTGGTAATTGGAAGATGGTTTTCTGAACATAATTTATATTAATAATCTCATATCTCAAAAGTTCTTTTACTTGATTTGAACATTTGAGCAGGATGTGATAGACACTAAAATGTTTTTGTATACAGGAGGAAACACAGTTCAGAGATTTTTAAAATCAAACTTTATATCTGAAGACAAGTTTGTAGAGGACAGGAGAAGAAAAAAAATGCAGTAATCAGGAATATTCCTCTAAGGGTAGATTTATGAAATATTACCTCTGAAACAAAATTCAAGGATGGAAACAAAATGTAAAAACAGTTGGATTCCTTTGTGATTATATTTAGGGCATTTGTAAGTTAAAACAAATATTTTATGTAACAATAGAATATAAAAACAATGAAGAGCAAATAAAAGCAAACTAAAAAGGATGGAAAGAAAAACACCATCTCTTTTTCTGTTTTGTTTTGTTTTGTTTTGGGTACCAGGGATTGAACCCAGGGGCATTTAACCACTGAGCACATACCCACTGCTTTTTTTTTTTTAATTTAGATACAGGATGTCACTGAGTTGCTTAGGGCCTCACTAAGATGGTGAGGTTGGTTTTGAACATGTGATCCTCCTGCCTCAGCTTCCTGAGCCACTGTGTTTATGAGTGTGCACCACTGCACCCAGCATCTTTTTCTTTATTTGATTTTACTTTGATGGAATTTTCTAAAGTTCAGCTATCTGTTTGGCAATTTTATAGATTTATCAAAATTCTGAGATATTTCTTTTAACTAATATGAAAGATAATGAAATATAACATTGTCCAGAAAAAATTATGAAAATAAGAATTCCATCAGAATTGATGAAAACAAAGTCATATCAGAACAGATCAAATATCTAAATTAAAATTTAAAAATGTTCTGTTCACTTTCTGGTAAAACATAGGTTTTATGTTAAAAATCTTTTTTTTCATATTCAATGGCTTCATACCAATATGGAAGATGTAAGATGCACCTGGATGAATGTAACCAAATCTTGTTACATCACAATGGTTTGGCTTATAAAAATGTAAATGTTAATGCAAATAATCATATATTTATTCAAACTCTAAAATTATATGATTGTTCAAAACAAATGCTAGATATAAGAAAATACATTTTTAATCTACTATACTTTCTCCAAAGAACACCAGTCTCTTCAAACTCACATTAATTCATTTTCTTTATCATTTTTAATTGATAAGTCCTATTACAAAAAGTACTTTAAAAATGTTTTATTAAGCTATCTCACTTCCAAGACCAAAAGACCTGATGAGAAAAATTAAAAGAGAAAAACTTTATAATTGACATTTTCCTCTGATATATACTTATTCTAAGTTGTATATTTTGTATTTTATATTTATATTTAAAATGTCTATTTAATGTACTTTTAATTTATCTTATGCTTAATGCCTTGTATAAAGCTGAGAACTTATCTAAATGTTTTTCTCACAGGTAATCAACTTACTGAAAATCATTTATAGGCAAAAATATGTGCCTTTGCTATAGGTTTAAAATTATGTTATGAAAAACCTAATTTTTATAATTTTAAAAGGAGTTTTTAGTCTTTACAATTTCTTTTTTAATTCACTACAATGCCAGTCTACACCTGGATAAGTGCCATGATCCTGTTTGTTATATTTTCAGTGTACATGGTTCTTACATCTCTCTCTTTGCTTCTCAAGATGTTCTGAAAATGTTCTATACTAACTGCTCTCATTTACATGTGGTGTCTTTGATAAATTACTCACCTTAGTAAAGGATCTATTTGGTTTGTTTTATGATTTGTTTTCTTGTTCACGGTCTTTAAAATAAGATATAACAAGTAATAATATTGGTGTTACCACCCACAGTTTATCTCTTCATGCCAATTACTTAAACATTGCATCTCAGTTTCCTCCTTTGTGATGTCAAATAATGAGGATATGTTTTAGGAGGAAATTCTAAGTAAAAATGACAGAATGCACACAAAACACTTAGCATGGTAGCTGATACATGTCATATGGGTAGCATATGACATATATCTGGATATTCCTGTGTAATTCAAGCAAGTACATTACCAAGTCTCTCAACTCAGATATCAATCAACTCATCTCATGAGTGTAGTTTTCAATGAATTTACCCCTTAAAAGAGTCTCATAGATAACAGCACAAAGGAGAAATATCTAACAATTGCTAAAATTGAAATAGATATCAACATTTGTTGTTACTTGTATTCTTGATAATTCCCATTCTGACTAGAATAAAGTGAAATCTTACAGTAGTTTTGATTTTCACTTCTCTAATTGCTAGAGATGTTGAACATTTTTTGTATATTTGTTGATCAATTGTATTTCTTCTTCTGTAAAGTGTCTGCTCGGTTCCTTAGCCCATTTGTTAATTGGGTTATTTGTTTTTTGGGTTTTTTTTGAGTTAAATTTTTTTTAGTTCTTTATATATTCTGGAGATTAATGCTCTATCTGGTTTGCATGTGGTAAAGATTTTCTCCTATTCTGTAGGCTCTCTTTTCTTGTTATTGATGGTTTCCTTTGCTGAGAAGAAGCTTTTAAATTTGCATCCATCCTATTTATTGAGTTTTTATTTTTTTCTTGTGCTTGAGGAGTATTCTTGAGGTAGTCAGAACCTAGGTCCACATGGTGAAGATTAGGATCTATTTTTTCTTTTATTAGGCACAGGGTCTCTGTTCTAATGCCTACATCTTTGATCCTCATTTGAGTTGATTTTGTGCAGAGTGAGAGAGAGTGTTTTAATTTTGTTACATGTGAATTTCCAATTTTCCCTGTGCCATTTGTTGCATAGTCTATCTTATCTTGAGTGAATGTTTTTGGTGCCTATGCCTAGAATGAGATAGCTGTATTTATGTGGGTTTGTCTCTTTGTCTTCTATTCTGTATCACTGGTCTACATGTCTGTTCTGGTACCAATACCATACTGTTTTTGTTACAATGATAAATATTGGCAAGGGTGTGAGGGAAAAGGTACACTCATAAATTGCTGGCGGGACTGCAAATTGGTGCAACCATTATGGAAAGCAACAAGGAGATTCCTCAGAAAACTTGGAATGGAACCATAACTTCACCCAGCTATACCACTCATTAGTTTGTATCCAAAGGACTTAAAATAAGCCTATTACAGTGATGCAGCTACATCAATGTTCATAGCAGTTCAACTCACAATAGCTAAACTATGGAACCAACATAGGTGTCCTTCAACAGGTGAATGGATAAAGAAAATGTGAGATACACACACACACACACACACACACACTGAAATATTACTCAACCTTAAAGAAGATGAAATTATGGCTTTTTCCAGTAAATGGTTGGCACTAGAGAATACCATGCTTAGCAAAATAAGACAATCCCACAAAACCAAAGGCCAAATGTTTTCTCTGATATGGAGAAGCCAATTTACAAAGAGGGTGGTATCTAGGGAAGAATAGAGTTACTTTGGATTAGGTAGAGGGAAGTGAAGTGAGGAGAGGGGTTTGGTAGGATAGTAGAATTAATCAGCCATTATTACCCTGTGTATGTATATAACTACACGATTAGCACGATTCTGCATCATATACAACCAGAATAATGAGAAATTATATTCCATTTATGTTGGATGTGTCAAAGTACATTCTACTGTCATGTATAACTAATTAGAACAAATTTAAAAAGTGCTTTTAAAGTAAAATCTACAACAAAAAATAGATACAAAATTATTTTAATTATTCAAAACAGATAAAACACTGCTCTGCTGGTATGCTAACACATTTTTATAAAGTTATGCTGTTGTAACAAACATTCCCCAAACCTCAGTTTTTACAGCAAAAACATGATTCAACATGTTTACATTTCACTTATGCCACAGGTCAATTCTAGGTTGGCTAAAGGCTTGCTCAGTGTTTCTTTTTGTTGCTATTATATGAGCTGCAAAAATAGGTTCTATTTGAGTCATGCTTTTATTATGGACAACTGAAACAAAGAAATGGATTAAATGTGTAATGGTATTAAAAATTCCCATGGGAAAAAAATCATATGATGATTTTCTCACAACTTATTAACAAAGCAGATGATATAAGCAAACTTGGTTATCAATAGGGTGGGGAATTTTAGTTTGATTAATTAAACAAGTAGTAAACAATAGAGAAAACTAATAATCCTTTACCATCATTTTTCAATGACATTCATAGCTTTTTCCTCATTACTACGTTTTAGTCAAATGTGAAAGAAATCTGAATATCTACTCAAAATATTTAAATTAAACTAATAGTAAACAACAACAACAAATGTAGAGTTTAACTCAGATTTTTTTTTTCTGAACCAAGAAAACATTTAAGTGTTTTAGCCCATTGAGGTTACGCTTTTTAAAATGTCATGATTTGGATGCTTATAAACAACAAAAATACATCTTTCTTAGTTGTGGAAGTTACAAGTTTACAATCTCAAGATTTTATAGATAAGGACATCCATATATCTCTAAGAAGAAATAAGAATAAATGACTTGCCCTCATTCTAATAATAATTGAGTCAAATTGTGAATCCATTATCCTTAATTCTATGTATTCATGCCCATATACTTATATGTAAATATACTTAATAGCCCTAAGCCTCTATTGCTCATTGATTATAAAAATCTTAAGAAAACTAATATTCATTTTGGAATCCATAAGGAACTCAGTCTTATGTGCAGTTCCTAGACAAATTTAAATCTGCTAAAATCAATTATAAAAATCAAATGTAGAGTATAAAAGTGAGTTATTTTTAAGTTAGAAGATCAGTTAAGAAATCATGCAGTTTCTTAGAAAATATTCAGTATGAATAGGAATGTAGTACAGTGTGTCATACATGTCTATGAAAAGTAAATGCACTTTTCTTAAATACAATTGAGAACATACAGGCATAACTTCAGATCAAACTATTATCTAGATGGATGACATGTTACAATTCGTACTGGTATCACATAATGAATCTTTCTATATCGGACACACTACCAATATAAAGGAAGACTTGATATAACACAAATGACAGTTAAATTTGTTAGTTAATTTTCTTAGGCTCTCACACCTCAACTATAAACAATATTTTATTTCTGAATTTCTAAGTTATACACTGTAAAAGATATAAACAATGATCAAAATATCTGGCTAGAGTTTAATTTAAATTTGAAAAATAAAGACTTATGTTGCAGTTTTTATGGCAAATGAATTCTAGCATGGCTGTGTTGGTAGGAAGGGAGCCAGGCTGATCAATCAGCTCAATATCTGATAAGAAACCAAACATTTTATGGAACTTTCATAAGAGTTCTTAATCTGCATGTTGTAGTTTGGATATGAGCTGTTCCCCAAAGCTCCCACATGAAAGTTTGGAGGTGAGATGATTAGATTATGGGAACCCCAATCTAATCAGCCCTACCTGTTTGAATAGACTGACTAGATGGTAACTGTAGGCAGGTGGGGTGTGTTGGAAGAAGTGGGTCATTGAGATGTGCTCCAGAAGTGGGCATCTTTCCTGTGGTCCCTCCCAACCCTCCTTTATGAGCTGAGCAACTTTCAGACTGTGTTCTTCCGGGATTCTATGCTATCTCAACTTGGGCAAGGAGTAATGCAATTGGGTGTCCATGAAATGAGACCTCTGAAACTGTGAGCTCCAAATAAACATTTCCTTTTTGAAGCTGTTTCTGTCAGGTAGTTGGCTAGCAGCAACATAAAGCTGACTAACTCACTGTATAAATATATCCTGACCTCTACTGATAATTGAAAGCCATTGAAGTTTAACTTCCAGAATTAAAAAAAAATACATCACACCAAGTTGGGTCTTTTATTTTTTCCTATGTAAGACTATTATTTTGTACTTGATGCAATTATCTTCATGTTCCTCTTGCATGAACTGAGCCAATGCTAAAATTGTTTCCTTAATTGTGAAAAACATTTTATAGACTCCAACAGCTCTGTGAGACTGAGAACACATTTTACTTTCTTATTTTATGAAAATAAATGTAAACCTTATGACTTCATAGAGTGCTGTTTTTTTAACACAAGTATCTTAAACCCTTGTTTTGTTTTTACTTTCTGTTGGCTTCAAGGAAAGCACAACATTTTTCTTTTTTTTTTCTCTATGTTCTTTACTTCTTATATGCTTTAAGTGAAGTTTGTTACTCTAATTTGAGTATCATTTTTATGGAGCATCCTTCAGAAAATAGCACAAGCTTGGATTTAAACAAGATATAGTGAAAACTGATTCCATCTACAGCAACAGCAGTATAATTTCATCTAACAAGTTGTTAGTAACATTTAGCATGAGAGCTTCCAACAATTCCTATTTTCAATGAGCTCTAACATATAGAGTTTCCTTTTATTAAATTAAAACCTTGTTTCCTGGAATATCTGCATTCTGATTGCGGCTTTTCTTATCTGATTCATTATAAAATTCCTTCTATACAATGCAACTTCAGCAATTTGAAAATAGAATATTACTAAGCTTAAGACCCTTATATTTCTCCATTGTGTGTCATTATAAGCCATTATGTTCTAAGTCCTTTTCTTGTTGATTAATCTCCTAGATGTTCTCAAGTTTGCCAAATAGAGTGCTCTTGATCAGACTTCTTGAAATAGACTATTATCTTCATATATCAAAAAGTGTATCTTAGTGATGCCATGTGAAATTACAATACTGTGAAATTGCATTAGATCACTCTTGAATTACATATAAATACTATATCAAAAATCATCATATAGCACGTTTTCAATCCTCTCACCAGAAAAGCATCAAGGACCTTTTTTTTTTGCCTTCCCATACTGGAAGCAATAATGAAAGTTAAGTGAAAAAAAAAGTTTAATTTTTCATTATCACATATTGTTCTGTCTAGGTGTCTGGGTAAGAAATTTTAAAGTTGTATATTTAAAGAGGGAAGGACCACTTGGACATGTCTGATCAGATGTGCAACATCTATTTCAGAACACTAGTTTTATCACAACACAATTCTATTTCAACATTACAAGTGTTCTTCAAAGTTTTAATTACAAAAAAATCTGTAATTTTTAAATTTGCAGTTAATAAAATGGCCAAGTCAAGTCTCTACAGAGGGCTCACTGAGGACCAAATGAGCTATGCATGTCCATCCATGCTCTTGGCACCTTTCAGTGGCATTCATCTGCTCCTGTTAAAGACATTGAATCTCATGGCTGGTTATCAATGAATACAGTGCCCGTGACCCAAACATATCTTGATGAATGGAGCTAGATTCTTGGCCATGGATGAGGGGAATGAGTAGGGTGAATTGTGGGGCATATTTAGCTTAACCCTATCCCTCCATGATTCCTCAAGTCTTGTTAGCAGCATGCTGAATCTCAGCCTCCACAATCATGGTGGCCTCTAAATATGAACATACTTGTCAATCTCCCCACTTTTGAGAATGATGTTTGGAAAGTAATAGAGCTGTTCATAAGAGGAAATAGACGCAGGTGACCTGACCTAGACTATTTGCTCATTATTGCAGGGCATGCTATTTGGATTTTCCTGTGTACATCCTTACTCTTCTCTTGGTATCTAAAGATTTACTTGGAATTTGTCTCTTGGTTCATGTTGCCAACCTTTCAGACCCTGAATCATTTTTTTCCTAAATCTATTACAAGCTGCATTAACCTTGACTTGGGAATGGGACTGGATAGGTAGAATGAAGAATTTCTCTAGTACATTTTTTATCAGTTTTTGTTTTATTTTAAAATATTTAATGCTTCCCTCATGCTTCTATTCAGCTTTGTTTCCCCTCACATATATGTTCTTTTTCATCTTTCTTCAGGGACTCTATTTTTTCTAAGGCTTAATCATTTTATAGCTTTTGTTATTGACTAAAATAGCATAATATATAAACACAAAATTTCTTGTACTTAAAATTTGACAAAAATGCAGCAATTGATGACCTCCCATAATACTCCAAACTCAAATACTATTTATCCAAGAAAACCAATATTTCTCAATATAAAGGATCGGTAGAAATATGAGACATTAGCTAATGTGCCAGTATTCACAGTCATAGAATCTCCTGACCGCAGGAAGTATTGTTGATAGTGGTTAAAATATATATGTTGCCTATAAGCCCCACCACGCTTGATATTTTCCTTTTCATATTTAGTGGTCCTCCAGGTCATTTAAAGTCCTAGAATAAAGAAGGCCCATGATTCTTCAAGAATTCAGTTTCTCTGTGTATGGCTCTGTGTGTCAGAAAATTCTTTCAGTGTGATTTCTTTTTATTTCTTTGCAACTCCCTTTTATTGCTCCTGTCATACTCCCAAGAGTCACACGGGGGAAAATTAATTCTTCTTACACATGATTACATATCATCTCGCCAGTGAGTTTTCACATATAACCTCACCTAAATGATTTGTTCTAGTTTCATTCCATTACTTAAGGTAATATTACTACCACTAATATATAACAAATAAAACAACAGCTCAATTAAAAGGGAGCAAACTCTGGATTTAATTGTTTGAACATCAACTTCTTACCAACTTTGTTAGTTTCAGAAAATTAGTGAACCACTCTGTCATAATTTCCTCTTTAATTTTTTTTTATTTCATTCGAAATGGGAATCAGAATATTTTCCACAGACCTACATTCCCAGTCCTTTTAATTTTTTATTTTGAGATAGGGTGTCACTAAGTTGCTGAGGCTGTCCTGAAACTTGTGATCCTCATGCTGTAGCCTCCAGAGTTGCTAGGATTTTAGGTGTGCATCATCACAGAGGGCTCCCTCTCTTTTTGAATAGAAATACTAGGATAAGTATCCTAGTACCATCCTCGTGGGATTAGTAAGAGGATTAGACAATTTAAATGGTGAATTCTTAGAAAGTTCTTGGGCTTAGAAATAATACCATTGGGGCTGGAGTTGTGGCTCAATGGTAGAGTGTTCACCTAGCATGCATGAGCCACTGGGTTCGATCCTCAGCACCACATAAAAATAAAATTAAGGTATTGTGTGTACCTACAACTAAAAAACAAATGTGTTTTGTTTTTTTTAAAGAAATAGTACCATTGAGGGTGCTTTTGCCTCATTGATATTTTTGTCTCTATTTAAAAAACAAAACAAACAAACAAGAACTGTCTGTGCTCCTTTACTCTGATTGGTAATTCCAAATGATTATTTAATAGTAATTATAGTTACATAGTAACATATGGAGTTCTTCTTCTTTATCTTCAGTTAACTCACCCATTGTTTGAAATATTACTTACTGTCACTTTAAGCAATTTAATAAATACTTAAGCATGTATTAGTTTTATAAAGTAATTAAGACATTTTCATGAGGTTGTAAATTCCATACTTTTGTGGAAATCTATTGACACTTCTCATAAAAAATATCCTGAAATTACATTTTATTTTTCCCTCAATTTCTTTATTATTCCTTTCCTCCCCTTTCTTCTCTGATCCCTTCTTTTTTAAAAATTTATTTTCTCCCTCTTTCCTTTCTACTCTACTTATTTCTCTATTTCATTTCCATTCACAAATTTTTATTGGGGATGTAACATTTATCAGGGGCCCTTGGCATTTAAAACTGAACAAAAGTGAGTTCCTACCCTCAAGAACAGTGTTAGGAGAAACAGAAGGAGCATGGAGGAGTCCCCACAGCACTGTCCCTGAGCATATCATCACGTCCATCCTCATCACAACCCTATGGGATGGCCTCTAACATCACCCTCAATTTACAAATTAAGCAAATTGCAAGAAGAGAGAGAGAAAAAACTTATTACTACTCTGAAAGTGAGTACTGAAACATTAAGCCAGACCATAATAGGCTTTGTCATATTACATCAATTCCCCCCAATTTTGCAACTAGCAAGTGAATTCAGAAGTGTGGGTAAGTGATGGAGTCATATACAAGCTTTCTTTTGTGCTGAATTCCATTTTGCTCCCATCATGCCCCTGTCTTACCTCACAGTAGAGGCCTAAAAACTGGCCATTGAATGTACATATCCATCTCCATCAGTAGTTTTCTGAGTGCAGACAGCTGATGTCCAGAGGCCAAAGTTTAAGTCACGTCTCTTTCCTTCCTGGACATCAGATTCTTCAAAGAAAGAGAGCATCATTTTTTCCAGAGAACTGTTGAATTGATTTTCTTGCTATCTTTTTACCTTTGATATGTAACCGTTTAAAATATTTATATGTTTATGAAAATTTGGGCCAATATACTGCAACATTGGAAATACATATTGTATAATGTTTGACTTTTTACCTTTTTTCCTTCTCTGGGATGGAGATCAAAACCTTTGAATGTTGGGGAAGGTTTCAGAAATTAGATATGAGACACAATCAGCAACTTTAAGAGTGCCGCTGGAATAAGCAAAGATCATAGAAACCCAACAAAAAAGTACAGAGGACACAGCACTGATTTTAAATTGGCTTTGGAAATAAATAAACAATATACTTAAAGTTTCAAATCTATTCATGGATAATTTTTAAAGGTTTTTGGTACTGTTAGTTGAATTTAACTTTGTGTGAATGTATAATTAGGATAGCTAAACCAAAACTGTGTGGGTTAAAACTACAGACACTTATTTGACTTTTTATTCTGAGTTGATAGTTTGAATTGGGCTTACCTGGAATGCTCTCTCCATCTGGGCCAGACTCAGCTTATTCCTGCGTCAGCAGTAGTGGACACTTGTTTTGGTGGAGAGTAGGTGCAGCTGTGCTGAACTGAAGTTCATCCGTGATGGAGCTGCCTTAGCATACTTTATGTGCTGTCCATGGCAGAGGCTGAGGAATCTAGCTTCTAGCCAAAAAAATCATGCCTTATTTTTTTCCTTTGGCACTTTAGTTCTTTCACATCCTCCAGGACCTATATCCATAACACAGCAGGGAACTTCTGTTCAAGGGACAAAACCAATAAATAAATAAATAAATAAATAAATAAATAAATAAATAAATAAATAAATAAATAAATACAAAAAAACCAACAAGATGATTTCTAATACCTATGCTGATCCTCCTAAATCACCACCTACCTACCATTTCTTCAGGAAAATGGGAGAGTTGGTGCTTTCTCCAGGTATTTTAGTTAGCTTTTGCATCATTGTGATCAAAAGACATAACAAGGACATTTAGAGAAGGAAAAGTTTATTTTGGCTCATGATTTCCAAGGTTCAGTTAATGGTTTGCCAACTCCATACCTCTGAACCCAAGGTGAAGCAGAACATCATGGAGAAGGGCCTGATGGAGGAAAGTAGCACAAGACATGTTAGCTAGGAAGCAGTGAGATAGTTCCACTCGCCAGAGAAAAATATAAATCCCAAAGCACACCCATACTTCCTTCAGTCATACCACCTGCCTACATTTACTGCCAGTTAATTCATAATCCATTAATTCAGTGGACTCATTCACTGCTTAGGCTAGGACTCTCATCTTCTAATCATTTCACCTCTGAAACTTCTTGCTTGGTCTCATACATAAGCTTTTGGGGGGACATCTCATATTTAAACCATAATAGCAGGTTTGCCTCTTGTTTATACTATTGCAGTAAAGTATAAAGGGTAGACTGTTTCTCTCATTCAGGCTAGTTGTTAATTGGCTAGTCCCACAGCTAGCAATTCAACTCAGTTCTCCTGAGCTCGGTTGCACTCCAGACAGGAATCCCAAGAGCAAGAAGGGCCCCACAAAAAGCCTGTTGACTCTAGTTTGGGAGCCCTATGTTGCCTTCACCATCTGGACAAGTCATAAAGCCATCTTAGACTTAACAAGGAGGAAAAGAGCCTCCCCCTCATAGAGGAGCTGCAATGAATCCTGGATACTTTTACACAGTCTACAGTCTCATGTTGGCAATTGTAGTTTTGTGGCCCAATTTAAGGATGTGGCCTTTGACTTAATCTCTTTGATAGTTCTTACTGGTCAGTTGTGCCATCCTCCATGTATCATCCATCTTTTAAACTTTAAAAGTAACCAGGAGTGTCTTTAATACAGAATTAAAATACTAGGATCAGAAAAGCAAAGACAGAATTTCCAGATAACAGAAGATAAGGCTTCAAATTCATGACAGAAGCAATGGGTGTGTTTAATTTTAGAGGAAAATCTTAGCTTCAGGTTGATAGCTGTGGAAGAGGGAGTAACCTTAATCTATTTACACTCAGAGGGAAGAATTACATCAAAGCTTGAAAGCTATAAGAGTCAACATTCAAATGCATCTTAGGAAAGACATTTGTAACAATTATAACCTCAAAATAAAAGAGACTGACTTGTAACTAATTGAATATGTTGTAAGTTGATTAAAACATCAGAGATATTAAAATGAGAAACTTTTCACATTTTATAATCACAAAAGTCTCTGGCTTTGTATTCTATCCCTTCATTTTTTTAAACATACCTTACTTATTGAATTTGACTTACTCCGTCAAGACCCAAATTAAAGATACTTTCTTTCACCCACTTTTCTGATAAAATAAGGGATTTTTCATTTTAAGTAGGAGTAGAAAACTAAACTGTGTTTTGCACATGTTACTGGCCTAGAAACATACTCAACAGCCTATGTACATGTGTGCATGTGTGTGCATACATGTGTGTGTCTTTGTGTGTTTGTGTGTGTAGGAGTATGAGGCATGTCAACAACAGGAATATGAAAAACACATCCTCAAAGTGTGCTGTCTAAATTATCTTTAACAAGGTTATAATTTTTCTATTCATATCAAGCAATGTATTTACCATAGTAGACCTATTTGACTAAGCACTGGCTTTGAGGATCAGATTAGGCATTTTTCCTCAGTTAAAAAAATCCTTTCAATTTTCCAGGGACACATATGTATAACTGCTCACAAAAAAAAAAAAAAAAAGATGTTGGCACTAAATCCAGTTGAACTTTTGGGTTTTAAACTTACCAGAATTGTAAATATGATTACATTGCAATTTAGTTTCTTTCTTAGGTGAAGATAATTAAAGTAATGCTCTTTCAAAATTGTCATGAATTTTAAGTATAATAAGTAGGCAAAAAACACATTTAGCATTTTGCAAAGTGCCTTACACCCAAAAAGAATCAATACATTTTATCTATTTATTACTGTTGTTTTCAAGGTCATGATTAAATAGAAGATAATGTTATAAGAATGTAAAGTTCAGACTTTTTAATCCAAAACTCTGCTCAAGTTTGGTCACGAGATAGCTAGTAATGGTGGTTAATTGTGCTCTGTATCTCAGTTTTCTCACTTTTGACATAGGAATTATGATACCACCAAATTATTTTAGTTGTTTTATTATTAAAGTGATTGACCTAAAACTGTTAGAACAAAATCAGAAATATACCAATTACTTCAAAACTGTTAAGCACCATTGTTAGATTTATAATAATAGAATTATTTGTTACCTACAGCACATTAGAGTGAATATCTTCTTGAAGTAATAGGCTAAAGTCATGCATTGTTTACACTTTTATCTTTACAGAAGACAGCTGAATACCCTTCTCAGTTATAAATCTATTTTATAAATAACACACTATATACTAATTAATATAACAGAGTGATTTGTAAATAATGAACCAAAAATTATAATTACCCAATTATATACTTTTGTGATTAAAGTTTTTTTTAATTAAGAGTGATTCTGTTAAATATTAGATACTTGACCTTTACTCACTTAATATTTTTGTCAGAAATATGTGTATGACACTGAGAATATAATAGAAAATGTAATATTCCCTATCTACTTTCTCATTGAGCTTGCATTCTAGGAACAAGCCTTAAACAATTTAAAATATACATTTTGGTGTACAGTACTAATTTTTCTAGACATGTCAATTAAGTAAAGGAAAAACCAAGGTTCAAATTTAGACTCAAACTAAAAAAGCAATAAAAAATATGTAGATTTTCTCAGTTTAAATTTCCCTTTGAGTCAATCACTTATATAGCTATTCCAAAATATAATTAACCAGTTCTATATTTACAACAGTCACATTTTATTGAGTGTCCTTCTGTATTCTTCAAAAAAGCATTGTTTATTATAACTTTTTACCTGTTTCCTTTTCTCCAAATCACATTTTCAATGAGGGCAGTGGCCCATGGAATTAATTTCATGAAACTCTCAATTGTACTACTGACCTCAAAAAGGTAAATGGTTCACTAATTGAAATTATAGAGAGATGATTTTGGGCCCAAAATACAATGACAGTTTTCTCTGTTGAAGGGTAAGCACTTTCTATATGAGAAATAAAACTTGAATTGTACTTATAAAACTAAGTCACATTCTCTGCTGCTAAAGATATTTCTTTGGTAATTCAATGACCCAACAGGCTCACAATTTTCCTATCATCTGACTCTATGAAATACAGTCTTTATTTCTATTCATAAATTTTGTTTTTGTGTTGGCCTCTTTTCTGCCTCTTTCAAGACATTTGGTGTGGAGAGTACTCACACTGTTCTCTGAAGAGCAAATCTATGTTATATCAAATGCCTTCAGAACAGAAAAAGGAAAAGAAAGGGAAAATAATATTACTTTAGGTAAGATTTTTGTTCTTCAAATTCTAGTATGGAAATAAACCACATTTGTTAAAATGATTTATTGACTTTTTTTAGAGAGGCAACTGGGCTAAAGCATTTCATTCACACTAGTTTTAACATTAGAGTTTATTTCACTTGCACCATATTGCTATAAGAGTTTCAAACACCCCCAAATGCTATGACACACAAAATCAAACCAACCACATTGAGATTTTCTTAATATCACCCACAATGCTCTTCCTCATCAACTCTACCATCACTGTTTTTCTTGACTTCATCGTCTTAATCATCCTAAGAATGATATAGGATGAATCTTAATAATAGTAATAATAAATTTTTTTAAAAAATTTTGCTTTTTTCATCAAATAGGTTCCATTTAGTTTACTATATCAGTTTTGATACTTTAAATTACTTTTTGTTTCTTTTCTTCTTTTTCTTTTGCAAAATCTCAGCAAAATCAAACAGATCATGTTAGTAGTTTATCACTTGTCATCTAATGATGATAGCACTTGAATGAAAAAGAAAGTTAAGTAATATTTTAAATGAATAGATTGCAGTAAAAGATTACTTATTTCACTCAACACAAATGAACTGGGTGTAATTATATTATCAGGAAGTAAAAATAAACACTACGGAAAAATAAACACCATGCTTAGAACTCTGAGTAGAATGGATTAAATCTTGCCCATGTTAATAGAATGAATGGGAAAAAGAGAATTCAATGCAAACAAAGCTACATTTATGAATTTCCTTTTAGGATGAGGGACAACATACTTGAGGAACAACAGAAAACCTAGACTTCAAAAATATGTATGAGATTTTAAACATGCCCAGGGATCATGAGAAGGAATCAAAGATAACTTGAAATTTCTGGATGGTGGAACAAATGGAAATTGGTGGTAGCATTAAATAAAATGTATAAATTAAAAGGTTGAAATTGATGAAATATAAAAGGCATAGTAAAGAATCTCAGAGCCAAAAATTAATTTTTTGACAACATTGAGAATAACAAATCAAGTTAGTGTCAGAAGAATTCACATGTCAGAAGCATTATAAATAAATCATAGATCACATCTGCAGCTCAGCAGACATTATAAGGGTAATAAGGGGATATTATCAATAATCTATAGCAAAAAAGTTTGAGAAATTGAATAAACATTTAAATATAAAAATAGGACTCAAAAAGAAATGGAGGGTTGTAATTATATTATAGTGATTAAATAATCTGCAACCATATTTTAACACATCTTTCTACAAAGAAAACATGCCCAGGATTTTTCTGCAAAGAAAACATGCCCAGAAAAATGTGAAATTCTCAAAGTACATATTAATTTGATCTTAAATTAGTTTCCCCTGAATAAATGATCACTCCACATTATTTCATAGTTCTAATAAAAACTTGATTGGCAATACTAGAAAAACGATGTGAGAAATGCCAATTGCAGACTTACTTGATTTATGAATACAGATACAAACATCCTGAGTAAACACAGTAAAACTTCCAATAAGCCAATTCATAAGTGACAACCATCCTTAGCTACCTCCATTACTTCATGAATGAGAGATAGTTAAACCCATAACTGTCAAGGAGCAAGAAGAGATGCAGAGAGAGGGAAGTGGCCTTCTAAATATATGCCAGAAAACTCTGCTTAAAGATACATACAGCATGGAAAGATTAGGTATTTGTGAATTTAGAGTTTTCCTAACTCTTGATCAGTCCAATGATACACACTTTAATGAACTAGGATATACTCAAATTTTTGGTATTGTCTCAAAAGTCCAGATATTTGTCATTTTTAAAATAAAAGAGTACTATACACTGTTTGCATTCACATTTAAAACTGATCCTAAAACCACTGTGATGTGGTACTAATGAATTTTGGTCTCCATTTAAATGTTGTGGGAAAGTCCCTCTACAACTCTCTGCTGGTTATCTGTATAGGCTTTCTTATATTATTTTTAAATCTTATTTTATCAGTAAATTGAAGACTGCAATGTAGTTCTTAATTTTTTTTAAGTTATATTTGGACACAATACATTTATTTCACTTATTTATTTTATATGGTGCTGAGGATCAAACCAAGGGTCTCACATGGGCAAGGTGAGTGCTCTACCACTGAGCCACAATTCCAACCCATGAAATGTAGTTTTTAAAGTAACACTTAGAAAATTGGGATTTTTCTTAAGGTCATATAAATGTTTAAATATATTTTTTAAAATAGCTCTGTTTGGAGAATAAAAGAAGAATGTAACCACCTCAAGAGACATTGAAAAAGATTTTGATAAAATTTAATATATATTTATAGTTTTAAAAAATAAACAAAAACTATTAGTGAAAAAGGAACTTTAGGAGTTAAATTTCATGGAACAGAGATTTTGTCCTATTCCATTTAAGAATATATCTCAAGCACCAAAAATAGTTCCATGCACATAAAGATAATAAGTTAACTTTCAATGGAATGAGTAAAAAGCAATTTTTTTAAACATGGGAAATAGTATCTATAGAATTTTAAAATATTAACAAACAAATAATAACCTAAATGATTAAATGTTATAATCATTCCCTTTAAAAGGGTGAATGATAATTATTACAATATTCTGTATTTCTTCTTTGATTTTTCACTTCAGGCTTTATGTAGCACAGTTTGAAAATAATACAAAATACATACATAGGAAATGGAAAGAAGAAAATAAAACTGTCATTATTTGTCATTAATGATTTTCTACAAGGAAACAGAGATAAATTACAATTTACTATAAATAACTGAGGATATTAGAAAGTTCAATGGATATAAGATTTAAAAAGCCAATTTTGTTTTTGAACACCAGCAACAAATATTTCAACCACAGATTATGTGATATAATTTACAATAGCAATAAAGCTGTGTTTTATTTGGAAATAAATTTAGCAAATGATGTGCACATTTTTTTAATAAACAGTGAAACATTTAAAGGGCATTAGAAAAGAGATAAGAAAATAGTGATCTTATGTTCAAAAGTTTTAGTAATATATAATGTCAGTTTTCTTCAATTGATCATAGAAAAATTCAAGTTGATTAATAATATACTCCTGATATATATTCCAACACCATCTCTGTAGCATTTAGAAATTGTTATAAATTTTATATTTAAAAAAATCACACAACTAAGATAGCTTGGAGAAAGATTAATAAAAGGAGTGATGGACTGCAGCTGGTTGTCTCTTGAAGTTAGATTAAGACGCATAGTATGATATTTGTATAAAGATAGAAAAACTGATCAAGACCAGAAATAGATGTACTCATATATAGAAATCTGTGAAACATATTAGGAAAGAATTATTCGATTAAAAAAGTTCTAAACAGTGGTTATTGAGAAGTAAAAATGACATTGGAAGCCTGGCACATATCTTTTAAAAAGTTTACATATGCTGTTGGATACTGTCTGGGCTTCCTGGTATTCTCCATGGGTCAATTTGTTCTATTTTTGCTGACAACATATTTTTTCTTAGAAAGATTTATACTTTGATATCATTTCTTATCTTGTATTCCAGGTGCTTGGCTTCCTTTCACACTTTATTTCTCAGTTCAAA